>NC_139219.1:200180209-200915209 GCF_055691185.1 Crinia signifera
GGGCCAGTCCATAGCATCAATGCCTTCGTCTTGCAGGAACTGCTGACACACTCCAGCCACATAAGGTCTTGCATTAGCAGGAACCCAGGGCCAACTGTATCAGCATATGGTCTCACAAGGGGTCTGAGGATCTCATCTTGGTACCTAATGGAAATCAGGCTACCTCTGGCTAGGGCTGTGTGGCCCCCAAAAGAAATGCCACCCCACACCATTACTGACCCACTGCCAAACCAGTCATGCTGGAGGATGTTGCAGGCAGCAGAATGTTTTCTGGCAAACGTCAAAAGTCCTGCACATGGATAACGTCCAATCTGTGGATATCAAACAGTGAATGTCCAGCATGGGATAATAAAAGCAGTCGTAGGAAATGTTTTCATTAAAGCCCTTAGGGCTTAATACATCCAATCTGATAGTCCATCTTGATTCACATTGGAGCAATTTCAATGCTCTGTTGCCCCCTCGGATGGAAGCTATCTATGATACGATATCGCAGGGTACTCAAGTGATGTTTTTTGTCCGCGAAATGGAGGGCGACAGGTTGCTCACTGGTTCCTGAGATCAATGCTTTTCGGATCGCTGATCGATGTGCTGCCATGCGATGTTTAAAATGTCCCTCAGTCTTTCCCACATATGAGAGCCCACAAGGGCAGATGATTTGAAATACTATGAATGAAGTATCACAATTGAAATTGTGATTAATCTTAATCGATTTTCCAGTATGAGGGTGTTTGAAAGAGGTGCCAGCTAACATAAATTGACACAATATGCATCCACATCTTGTACAGCCTGCAGGTTTCGAGTTGAGGAACGGTGCTGATGTAAAGGTAGTTGGTTTGATGTGGGAGAGATCTGTTTTGACTAGCCAATCTTTGAGGTTCTATCCTCTAGAATAACAAGGCATGATGGACGTGTCGGTCAGAGGTAGACTGGAGTCTGAAGCAATGATGGGCCAGTGTCTTTTGGGTGCTGCATTAATCTGTGGTGAGCAGGGGTTAAATTGAGGGGGAACTTAGGGGAACTGAGTTCCACCACCTCTAATGGTAGGGGGAACTAGTTCCACCTCCAGCACAGCCCTGCACAGTAATTCCAACAGAAAAGACTGTCCCAGTTCTCTTTCTGGCATAGTGTATGTGAACTCAAGCTGTCCCAAGGTACTATTGCTGTGGGTACTATGTGTAAGGGGCTGTACTACTATGGACATTGTGTATAAGCAATGCTACTGTGTTACATACATTTATACAGAGTACTACTGTGCAGCGTAACATGAAAAAATGAGTAAGGGGCACTACATGTGGTGTAATGTGAATGAGATTGTGCTAATGTGCGAAATACTTTTAATTGGGGTTCAATTGAATGACCACTGCCTCTTCATAAAGAATGGGCATAAACTTATAGTTTGCAGGGGGTGCCAAAAACCCTGGAACTGGACCAAGTTCGCCTAATTGGGGTGGGGTCGATGGCAGGGGAACTGAGTTCCACCACCTCTCCATGACTACTTCAAGCTCTGATGGTGAGAGATGGTTGAATTTGTTCACCCAAGGTAATATTGGTACGAGACTTTGTAGTGACAGTGTGATCTTTAAGCAATTAGTCTCTTGTGATTTTAAGGACTTTGCCTTTAGTTTCTTAGAGGATTTTAAATTAATACCCTCTGCAGAGAAATTTGGGAATCATTTGGGAATATGGTAGTCCATGTTTCAGACTTTGTGGATGACAGCTGGAAGCTGCTAATGGTTGGTTACGGTCTGTGGGCTTGTGGTATACTGTGGTCGAGATGATGTTGTTATTTAGCATGATCTTTTTTTTATTTTTTAATCTTTATTAACTTTTATGCTTACAAAATACAAACATTTTTCTTACATTAAGTTTCATTCACAACATCTACATATATACATTCATAATACCATACTTTACATTCTATCTCCTTACATATCTACAATTTGCGTGGGTGCCTTATCCTATTTTATCGTCTTTTTAAAGTGCCTTGTGCCTTACTATATCTTTTTATGTCTACCTGCTCTATCCTCATCCCTACGCCTAGATGTCATTTTCCCCTTCTCACTCCATCCCCCATCTTCCCTTGGCTCCTCTAAATGATTATTCCCCTATTGGGCCCTTCATCTATTATCCATGATGGCAGGTGGTGTCTTCTTTTCTATCGCCTAATTTCTGACAAGAGGTAAAGGGGAGACTAAAGAAAAAAAAAAAAAAAAAAAAAAAACAAGAAGGGGGTATTTCATTTAGTGTTATACTTAAATACTTCTCTTTTTCTTTTCCCTTTTCCTTTTACAATTATAGTGTTTATTTACTGTCTCTAAAGTGACAATATATATAATTTTTCCTTAGTGATTAATTACCTCTTTCGAGAAAGTGTACTATTTTCCTCCTAAATTCTTTTGTGTTATTCACTATTTCCGCCTCCCGTCCCCTCTCCCCCTCCCCCCCCACCATCTACACCTTTTCGGATTTCAGATCGTTAATATCATGTATGAAGGGAGGTTACGGTCTGTGGGCTTGTGGTATACTGTGGTCGAGATGATGTTGTTATTTAGCATGATCTTTACATCCAAAAAATTAATTTCACATCTGCTCAAGGAGTAGGTAAATTTGATGGGGCTGGATGAAGCGTTGTGATTGTCCATGAGCGATTGGAAGTCTGTGTCTGAGGAGGATCATAAGATGAAGAGGTCATCTAGGGTTCTAGCGCAGATCCGAGTATGCGAAAATCATAATGTATGTATTAAAACATTTCCTACAACTGCTTTTACTGAACTTATTTGTTATCCCATGCTGGACATTCGCTGTTTGATATCCACAGATTGGACGTTATACCCATCATTGCGGGACATTTACTGATCGATATCCACAGATTGGACATTCCCATCCAATCCAACATTGGATTGATCGGGATTTCATCCCTTCCCTGCCGCATCAGTTTGAGCCTTGAGAAGTTATTACTTTCATTTGTGTATCATGTCACTTGGCATCAGTTTATTCTCATGCTTACTCATGTCTCTACATATGGTGCAACAGGGGCATTCTGCTTTCAGTTACTGCGCCCTTGTTTATTGTTCATTGTTACCTCATCCCCCATTCCCTCTGCTGTGTTTATGTTTCTCACTTTGGTGACGGTTACCATAGCAACCTTTTTCAAACTGCTATGCACACGGACACGGATGATGTCATCAGTGGGCGACTCTGACAGACGCCGGCCACGGGCGCATTGCCTGACACTTCTCTTTACACTGGGTCACATGTCTATTAAGGTAAGTCATTGTTGTACACATGCTTATGACTTGAAAACAGCCTGCTTGTCCTTATTTGTTCTCATATTGTCCGTGTGCAGCACCTTTGCCTTGTATGTATATATATATATATATATATATATATATATATATACAGTATATATATATATATATATATAGCAGCGAGAAGCGTTCGGCACTCCGGACGAAGAAAGTTAATTACCGCGGTGCCTTCCTCCACGAGGGGGTACAAGTAACTGACCAGGGGCTTGTGGTGGGGCTCCAGGTAATGAGGCGGCACTTCACGGGTTTGGTAATAATTCAAAGGATTTAATGGGGTGAAAATCAATACATTGTCGTCAACGTTTCAAGGTCATGTCGACCTTTTCATCAGGACGTGCAGTATTGTGCATAAAGTGCCAGTGCGAAAAATAGAAGAAGAATAGCTGTGCTTTCTTACCTATATGTACCCTCCGTGCATGTAGTGATTCTCCCTGCCGTGGCATTCCCAGGGTCTGCTTCCGGGAGCCTGGTGTCCGCCCACTGTGACGTGCGGCTGTTACCAGGTAACCCTGGACGCTCGGCTCTCTGGTTGTCCCTGGCGACGGGAGAGGTGTGTAAATCGGACCAACCATACACACTGTTGGATATCTGTGCAAATAAATTGTGTTAAAAAATCATAATAAAAACTTTGTCACGGAGGTTCATTTAAAGTGATAACTATATAAAGAGTTGTGTAAAAAATAGTATAAGAATAGTATAAAAACATGGAAAGGTACACCTAATTAATAGAAAAAATGCGATAAACATATCTAGCAGTTTTGAAAAAAGGATGGCACTAAGAGGACAATGCAACATTTCCTGATAAAACATAGCAATATAAAAAGCAGAAAGTATTTATCAAGGTCCTCAATGTCCATAGGAAATCTTTTAAAAAGTCAGATGTTTGCATATACTAGAATAAAAACACAGTATTATGCTATTTTAAATAAAGGCATTCCACGCCAACATTTCATTCATCCCTCCCGGTGTTAGTGTATTAAGTTTGAAGATCCATTCCGCTTCGCGTTGGGATAGTAGTTTTTGGCGGTCACCACCTCGGCTGAGGGGGGGAATGTGGTCAATTATTTTGCATCTCAGGCTCGCTAGTGTGTGGCCATGTTCTTTAAAATGTCTGGCGACTGGTTGATCTGTACTTTTGCCCTGTAACGTGGCAGATATTGCGGAGCGATGTAGGGCCATACGGTCTCTGAGGCTTCTAATAGTTTGCCCTACATAGTATTTGCCGCACGGGCAAATTATTATGTATATGATGTAAGGTAGTCTACAGTGCAGTACATGTTTGATTTTATATCTTTTGCCCGAATGGGGATGTTTAAAATCATGTCCTGCTTCCATGTAACTACATGTAGTGCACGATGGGCATTTGTAGCAGCCAGGTTTTTTCCTCTGTACATTGAATAAAGTGGGTGGAAGTTCCTTTTCTATGTTGGTTTTTACCAATAAGTCCCTTAGGTTTTTACCCCTTTTATAGCTTGGCATTATTGTTTTGTTTTTTAGAACTGGGAGATTTTTATCCCCTGTTACAATCGGCCACATGGCTTTCAATGCCCTGGGTAGTATTCTGGTAGCTGGGGTGTAAGTCGTAACGAATGGGACTTTATTGAAAGGTTCTTCTTGTTTCTTACTCAGTAGGAGCTGGTTCCTAGGAATTTTTAGTACCTGTTGTTTTTGAGTTTTCAATTCGGCCAAATTATAGCCCCGAGATGCAAATTTTCTTACCATCATATCCAGATTTGTTTCAAGAAGCGAGCTGTCACTTGTAATCCTGGCTGCTCTTATCATCTGGGATTTGGGCAGACCTCTTTTTAAGGAAGATGGATGGTTGCTGCTATACTGTAGCAGAGTATTTCGATCTGTCTCTTTCTGGAAGATGGTGGTATGGATCTTGTTGTTATTTATAGTAATTTTAACATCCAGATAGTTGACTTCTGTTTCACTTATAGTGGATGTTAATTTGATGGGGCTGTCCAGTGTATTAATATTGTTGATGGTGTTTTCCAAATGTTCTCGCTCACCAGACCATAGGAGCAGGAGATCGTCTATATAGCGCGTGTACATGGTTATATGTTGACTGATGGAATTGTCTGTAAAAAAGAAGTCATTTTCCTGCTCAAACATGAACACGTTGGCTAATGCTGGTGATACATTGGATCCCATGGAACAGCCTGTAAGTTGTAGAAAGAAAGTTCCATTATGCAGAAAATAGTTTTTAGTGAGAGTCAGTTCCAGGAGTTCTAAAAAGAGTGGTATATCCAGTGCCGAAAAATTGATTTTATATAGAAATCTTCTCATAGCTGTAAGGGCCTGTACATGGGGGATCACTGTGTAGAGGTTTTTAACGTCCATGGTACACAGGTAAGTTTTCTGTTCCAAGTTGTTGATTTTGGCAAGTTTTAACAGAAGTTGCGTGGTGTCTTTCAAAAAGGATTTTTGCTCCATGATATGCGGCTGTATGAGGTTATCTAGAAACTGAGAGATGGGCTGAAATAAAGATCCCCGGGCGGATATGATGGGTCTGCCCGGGGGATTTTTTGAGTCTTTATGGATTTTCGGTAATGAATAAATTACTGGAATGACTGGAAATTTTTGAGTGAGGGTCTGCAATACTTTTTTACTGAACAGTCCTTGTGTATAAGCTTGTGTCAGAACCAAATCTAATTCCTTTTTGAATAAGTTAGTCGGGTCTCCTGTTAGTTTTTTATAAGTCTCAGGGTCCGCTAGTAAAGTGTCCAAGTCTCTGATGTATTTCGTGGTATCTTGTACTACTATACCCCCGCCTTTGTCGGCGGGGCGTATGATGATGTCCTTGCGTGATGCAAGATTTTTCAGAGCAGTTGTTTCATTTTTATTCAGATTGGACCACTTTTTGGGGGTGGTTCTGTCAAATTTTTTTACTGATTCGTCCACTATTCGTGCAAAAGTTTTTATGGATGGATTGTGGGATTGGGGATCGAAAGTAGAATGTGCGTGTTTAAGTAGAAAGTTCTCATGGGGGTCAGGAGGAGGCTTGGTAGCATGTTGGAAAAATTCTTTTACTCTGAGGGATCGAGTGAATTTATGTAGGTCAATGCTCCATTGGAATTCCTGATGTTTATTTGAGGGAACAAATGACAATCCTTTATTAAGGATTTTTTCTTCATCTACGGTGAGTGGTTTCGAGGATAAGTTGAAAATCAGGGTCTCTTTCTGTTTGAAGGCGGTTTTGAGGATCCTTTGCGATTGCCCACCCCTTCTGGTGTATCTGGGGCTTTGCCTCCGGTTTTGGCCCGGGTTAGTCGGCCTAAAGGGACAGTGGGATTATTGGTAGTGTTCTCATCTGAATCGTCCACTGCGAAATCGCTGTCGCTGGTATACCTGTAATTGTCCCTTTGTCTGCGATCCCTCCAGGTGGGTCTAGTTTTGTATTTGTTGCGGGGTGGTTCGGATCCGGTAAGCCACCTATATACCCTTCCATCGTCATAGTCAGTTTGGACTGTCTCCCATTTCTTCTTTTTAAATTTCTCCAAGTCCTGTTTGTACTGGAGGATCTGTACCTCTAGTTTTTCCCAGGTAGGGAGGTGTTTTTTGTCTTGGAGTAGAGATTTATTTTCCTCACGGGTCTGTGCGATCTTAGCTTTTGTAGATTGCAATGTGTGTCCAGATTCTTCAATCACCAGGACCATAAGGTCCTGGCTACATTTGTTTAAAATGGATATCCACTTTAGGCAGAATTGTGGATTGTTTCTGCCTATAGTCGGGATGTTGTTGATTCGAAATCCTCTAGGGATTTTTTTTGCACGATAATAATCTGACAACGTTGAGCCGTGAAGTTGGAAGTCTGTCTCTTTTTTGAGGAGTTTGTAGAGAATGTTGTAAATGTCGTCCGCTGACTGTGTCGATTGTAGGGGGCTGCGATCCTCTTTGAAAAGAACAGATTCCACATGTTCAGATGTAAAAGTAAATGTTTCTGTAAGGTGTTGTTGAATGCCCACAAAGGTAATTCCATCCTGGTGTTGGTTTTCCATGGTAATAAAGTGCCAAAAAGTGCAAATATGCTTGGCTAAACGCCAGTAGTGAGAAAGTGCAAGAAAGTTAGCAGACTCCTGATATATCCGTAGCAGCAGGTAGGAGATAAAATTGGAAGATTGTAGACAAAGGTACAGACGTACAAATCCGTCAATTTGATTCCGGTGCCTTAACTCGTATTTAGGGTGACAGCAGCGTGTGTCCCAAATTTGTAGCAGCGAGAAGCGTTCGGCACTCCGGACGAAGAAAGTTAATTACCGCGGTGCCTTCCTCCACGAGGGGGTACAAGTAACTGACCAGGGGCTTGTGGTGGGGCTCCAGGTAATGAGGCGGCACTTCACGGGTTTGGTAATAATTCAAAGGATTTAATGGGGTGAAAATCAATACATTGTCGTCAACGTTTCAAGGTCATGTCGACCTTTTCATCAGGACGTGCAGTATTGTGCATAAAGTGCCAGTGCGAAAAATAGAAGAAGAATAGCTGTGCTTTCTTACCTATATGTACCCTCCGTGCATGTAGTGATTCTCCCTGCCGTGGCATTCCCAGGGTCTGCTTCCGGGAGCCTGGTGTCCGCCCACTGTGACGTGCGGCTGTTACCAGGTAACCCTGGACGCTCGGCACGTCACAGTGGGCGGACACCAGGCTCCCGGAAGCAGACCCTGGGAATGCCACGGCAGGGAGAATCACTACATGCACGGAGGGTACATATAGGTAAGAAAGCACAGCTATTCTTCTTCTATTTTTCGCACTGGCACTTTATGCACAATACTGCACGTCCTGATGAAAAGGTCGACATGACCTTGAAACGTTGACGACAATGTATTGATTTTCACCCCATTAAATCCTTTGAATTATTACCAAACCCGTGAAGTGCCGCCTCATTACCTGGAGCCCCACCACAAGCCCCTGGTCAGTTACTTATATATATATATATATATATATATATATCCAGTGTACAGAAGTGGAACTCAGAGACGTTCACAAATGCAAACAGTGGGATAGGTATTTAATCCATAGAATCAATGTTTGGGGGCCCCGTCATCAGAATACATGGAATATATCTTGACGACGGGGCGAATGGGCCCTGAAACATTGGCAAAGGGGCCCCAAAACATTGATTCTATGGATTAAATACCTATCCCACTGTTTGCATTTGTGAAAGTCTCTGAGTGCCACTTCTGTACACTGGATATATCGGAGGAATTAACACCTCATGATTGGCGGCACCAGCAATTTAGGCAACGACACAACTTCTACGTCCTGAGTGAGGGGTTTTCTCTCGTTTATATATATATATATATATATATATATATATATATATATATATATATATATATAGTTGTGAGTGGGTTCAGATTTCTGAAGTCTCTGTTTCACAGGTGAAGTTTTGAAGTTTAATTTACATGCAACATTAGTCAAGGCACATTTTTTACGTACTGCACGCAGTCATCTCCACACCCCATTGTACTCATATTTTTGCATTGAGAGGGCAGCCTCCTTCTCTGGAGGCCAGCAGCTTAGAGGTACACCATTGTCCCAGTGAGGTGAGCGCCACCCTGTTCTATTAAAAAATAATTTATGTGTAAGACCTATTTAACGGATTTCAACCATATGCTGCAATCCATAGCCGCCAGCAGGACACCAACTTTTATTATTGTGACTCCAGTACTTAAAACTGCTATCTTATTAGTTGCTAAGAGAAAAAGCATTTTATTTTCTTTGCACAATATTATTACATAATCTGCCTTATCTGAACATATATTTTGGGGCCTATGTGTCATTCAAAATTACAGCATATACCCCAAAACACCAGTTTTCAAGGTTTAACCACAAATATTAAATTGTACTGTATGATGAAGGGGTTCAGTATGATTTCTCGACAGATGTTTTACAGACGATATTTATACCCTTCAATGACACCCATTCAACGACAAAATACTGACATGATCAATATACCAACATTCTTTTTGCTTACATGTTCAATTGACTGACATAGTCAAAATGCTGATATTTAACATGCCGACGTGTCAAAAGGTCAACGTGTTTTTGTGGTATTTTTCGTGTCTATGTCGATGTAAGTCATTCAGCGCATTTGACTGACACACAGGAAAGGGAAAAAATCAGCCGTTCAATATTTGCAGATGGAAAAAGCCATGCTGCACTGTAGATATTGCTGATGTAACATGTGTGGGGAGAGTTAGATTTGGGTGAGTTATTTTGTTTCTGTGCAGGGTAAATACTGGCTGCTTTGTTAGTACGCTGTAATTTAGATTTCAGTTTTAGTACACTTCACTCAAATTTAACTCTCTCTGCACATGTTACATCTGCCACACCAACAGCGCAGCATGGTTTTGTCCATCGGCAACCTTGCAGCCTTGCTAACAAGTCTGAACCAGACCCCAGACCTTATTCTGGTTGGTATAATCACCCTCTGGTCTGCATGTCGGTATAATCACCATCGGTAAAACGTCCATCAGTAAATGGACTGCTACCATGATGGAGAGACCATAGCAGAAATCTGCTGCAGTTCCTCTCTTTCCTAATTTTCGAGGCATGACCTTTTTTTGAGGACCATCAAAAGATGTGGTGAGTATACGCAAAACGAAGACACTCTCAGGTTTCTTAGTTTTGCATGTGTCCTGTGCGAGGACAGGGCGGGCAGCTGACATCTGGTGATGTCATATAGCATCTATTCAGGTAGGCAAAGGTGCTGGAAGCATGGAAAACAGCTCACACAGTGCTGACCATGCCCCCACAGTGGTGAAAACGGGAGTGTGGCTTCCTGATAGCGGACATTCCTGCAAAGCCACACACCCTTTTCAGGAACGTGCATGGCTGGGCTGCGTGGGAGTCCCAACTGTGTGCTGTTGAAATTTGGGATGAGCTCCTTTCAGATCCCCTGTAACCTTTTATTTGATACATCCGGTTGCCTGCTCGTTTAGAATTGCCAAGAGTAACAGTGAGAGCAAATGACAATTACCATCTCTAAAATATTTATAAACAAAATCATATTTCCATTGATCATTTTTTTTCATACATACAGTAAGGATGCATTCTGAGGTGGGAGAAAAGCACCTCGGAAAAAAACATGATTTCCATTTTTCAAACTCAAACGTCCATACTCAATTCTATAATTCTATGTAATAATAAAGCTGCCCAGTATTCGTGGGCTGCATACAAAAATGAAAACAAATAAACAAATGTATTTGCACCCCTTGCATTGCAACATGTTTGTCCAGGTGGACAGTTATTTGCTCATTTTTGCTTTACTACCACCTCAGAATCAGGCCATAGTGTGGTACAATATCCTATTTGCTTGATATACACGGACCACATTGATATTCTCATACACTAATAGCCAAACATTCATTAAAATGCTTTAAAGTAAAGACAATAATTGTCAGATTGGAAAAGAAAAGTTTTTCACTTTTGATTGAAATTCACAGACATGCAGATCTGCTAAGCCTCATATAATTTTGTAATTATTATGCAATGATATATCTACAGAGACCAATTTTCACTGTGCCTCTAAATAAGCCTGACCATGGAATTGGATAGTAGACTCCATAACACCATTTTAAACAGAAAAGATCTCAATAATGTGTTTTGTCTGAGATTTCAGACCAGATGGAAATTGCATGAAATACAGATGAGCTTAACATATCGTAACTGCCAACATGGAGGTCCCATCGTGCCTGTAATCACAGGACTGGCATTCTGCTCTCACAGCCAACCCGCCTGTTTAGATATCTGCTTCTTTTTCCTTCCAACTAAAACATTCTTCTATCTACAGTACATTTAGAAGAAGCAGCGCTAATGATTCATTAATATACTGCAATGATTGAATTAACTTTACAAAGGTGTTTATTAAAACATTTGCTAAAAATTAGTATGCATGCAATGAAGCAGCAACAAAATAAAAAAATAGTACATACACAATGTCCAGATGAAAAAAAACACCAAAAGAGTTCCTATTATGCACCTAAGGACTCCCAGATAGTAATGCGATGTGATCAGTAAATAAGGATATTACCATCGGTGTCTCATGGAGTGGAGATAATGGTGGAAAAAAGTTCTCAGTCCATGGATGTAAAAGGACCCATTCGATTCCAAGGTCAGCAGGATAGCTGGGTCCCGGGGTGGTTCAGACTGAAGATGGGTGAATCAAAGGTAGGTATGTGCAATGGTGGTGGGGTCCTGACAAATTTTACTGCATACCCCTGGCAGCTCTGTAGACAATGCCCAATAAGAGGAAAATTACCAGCACTGCTGACAGTAGAATTGTTGATGCCAAGTATGAGGAACATTTATTAGTTAGAAAGGCCAAGGAGCAGTCATGCAGCCCATGGTCCAGGCACCTGATGCAGACCTCACATCTACATGTAGCTGACATCAGGTGCCTGGACCGCATTTCAAGGTGAACACATTCATTTCAATGTATGTGTTCACACAGTGCAGCTTTGGCTTGCTGTGTTCCAACTTTAAATTTGTTCTGCACCCCCCCCCCCCCCCATTGAGGGCGGCAGTGGTTCAGGTCCTGATGCAGTAGACTACTAACACTAACAGCAACAGTGGTGTAAGTCTGGGTTTCCCATCGGTGGAAGCGGTGGTGGTAGCCCTGATCTCCATAGGTGGCGGCGGAAGTCCAGGTCCCTCATTGGTGTCTGCAGAAGTCTGGGTCCCTCATTGGTGTTGGCAGAAGTCCGGGTGCCCCTTTGGCAGCATTCTTTGGAGAGTCAACATTATTTTTAGCCAGCGTGGGACAGGGGGCAGGCAGAACAACTGCGGAGGAGAGCTCCTGGAGAAGCCAAAGAAGATGCCATGGAAGCTTCGGCTGAAGGTGTCTCCATAGCCCGTGGGCAGTGGGGCGAGGAGCGGTTGGTGGCAGAGGATGGAGAGTAATAAAATATATATAAAAAAAGTTGTGCTTTTATCTTACTAGCGGGCCCTTAATGCCTCACATGCTGGTTTTTGTGGTTCTTCCAAGTACCAGCATGTGGGCCAGGCTTGCTGGGATCTGTAGTCCCACTGTAAATGACAATATTACTCAATGCAAAAGCTATCAACCTCACACCCATCACCCAGGGGTGGGAGATAGCCCCAGGATTCAGACCAGGCCTAGGATGTCCTGGAGTGTGGGGCCCTTTTATTTGGGGGTCTCCACCTCCACAAGAACTTCCATTCTGGGCTGACTAGTTAGTGCGGGTTATGCTTTGGCCATAGGACTCTGTCAAGTGTTTCCCCTGGCTATGGCATTACACTCCCTGCTAGTGGAGCCTGGTGCTGGCCCCTAAAATATGGGGGGACTCACACTTATTTTGTCTCCCATACTGGGAACCAGGGCCAGCTCCAAGAGCCCCACCTGCAGTGCACATGGTTTTGCCCACTTTGAGAACAAATTTGCCCTGCTATAAGGTCTGAATAAGACCCTTTGTACCTTATCTGAATGTGTTGTTGTACCGAAGTTATTTCTTCTGAACTATGTATGTTGACCTTCATAATGTTGACCTAGCAACATTGTCAACATTTTGCTGGATCCTAAAACAGATTTCACTTGCATGCTTCTTATCAACCAAATGCAAAGAGTGTGTATGCACCACATTAAGTTAAACTATTTCTTATTATTAAGAAAAGCTAAGAGGCTTAACAGGAGCTACCTTGGCTTCCAGCTATAGATGTAGCACCCCTCGCCAGCCCCCACCAGAGGCCGGCTCCCCCCAGGGACGCGCGTGCACGAGACGCTCGCACGCCCCGTGGCAACAGAGCTTGCCCCATGTCCACGCTGCCTGCCCCACCGTCGCCGGCGGTCCCCCTCACCGCCCCGATCCCCCGTACCCTGCCCGTGTCCTCGAAGCGGAGATGGGCAAGGAGATGCTGCCCTGCAGCCGGGATACTGGGACACACATGCGCGTGAGACGCACGTGCGTCCCACTCTCTATCGCCAGCACTCTCCAGAGGAGAGGATCTGGCGGGCGCCGGTGGTGAATAAGGCCAGCTCCATCTGTAGATCAGATAGATGATCTAACATTGATTCCAAAGAAAATGTTACGACATGAATTAACTGCCTGCACCTTCTGCTGATGTCCCCAGCAGCACCAGTGCAGCATCTTCTGTTGTGATAGCAACTTAAACCATATCTGAATCAACCACAATCTCAGGCAAGAATCCTAATATATAGAACAGGTATTACCTATGTTATTGTCAGTAAAACATGACCCATGATTTAAATCCTATGCATTTTCCAACACTGCCATTACAAAGATAGGTGAGATGAAGATCACTATATAAGCCACCAATATCTACTGCTGGCTCACTACATAGAATTCCGCATGTTATTTATCAAATAAATACAGATTATCACAGATATTTTATGCAGCGCATGATTTTTAAACGGAGTAGCATCAGGGGAATGCCCAGCGTTTTATGGGAGTCCCAATGAAAACACTGCGCATTCCTCTGGGCACGCAGGCATGGTGTTCCCTGCATGACATGACATCAGCACCCGCCCCGTCTTCACCGATCAGCGGCTGTAATAAATATCAGTTAGACTGACTATTTTTACTGAAGGCAGAAGATGCTGAGCGACCATCGAATGATTTCTACTGCTAGCGGGCTCTTGCACGGGGATGTGTTAGCAAACAAATCTCTTCGCATGCTATCGAGGGGATTCAGATGGCCGGTCATTGGGGCAGCGCTAAGGTGCTCGCTAGGCAGCGGGCTTACGCCGCCTAGCCCCAACGTGAGTCAGGCCCTTCTCTCTCTTTTCCTCCCTTGGTGTATATGTACTATTTGTAAGATATACAGGGTTTCTTGATTTTCCAAGTAGAAGTTGCTGTGGATTTTTAATGGTGATGAAGTTTTGACTGAACAAAACAATGGGGCACACATAATATAATATAGTCTGCACGTTGTGGCTAATGGACTGGCGCCACTGGGTATATTTTCGAAAGGTCAATTTTGGATGACATAGGTCATTATATGTTGTTGGTGTTGTTATTTTTTTGAGGGGGATTCAAGTTGATTGATTCAAAATAGATCTTAATGGATGTTGATGTACCTGTCCTCTATTTATACATCTCCTATATAATAGCCCAGATCTGTCACTCTGTGAGTGTGTGTGTGTAACACTGGGCGGAGTCATGAGCTGAGTCAGTGACAGATATGGGCATTATATAAGAGATAATGATGATGCAGTGTGGCAGGTGCGCACCGATACACTTCTGTTATGAGGAACAGGCATGCAGATAATGACTGCAAACTGCCGCTGACATGCCAGCACATAATGAGGTGCATGCAGGTGGCCAGTGCGGGCAACTTGTGCGACCATGGAAGATACCAGCCGCCTGGCCTGCCGGGTCACATGACAGTACATGACGCCAAGTTTAGCCCCAGGATGATCGTGTGCAGTAGCGTCACTGAGGAGGAGAAGCTACAGCAGCTCCCGTCTCCCACCTTCTCTCCGCAGCCCAGTCCATGCAGAACCCTGCATGCAGGTAGGTAGGGGAAACCAATCTGACGGTGCACCCACCATGACCCACCCACAGTACCCACGCACCCATACCATCCCCACTGCACCAACATCGGTCCCGCACCAACAGCACCCCCGCAACTGTCCCTCACTCAACCAGTGCACCCCACCAACCCACACAGGGCACTCCTGCACCTCCAACACCCGCAGTATCCCCCCACTCCCCCACCAACACCACTCCTAATAAACCTCCACTCACCCACGGCACCCGACCCTCACCCACCCATGCCACCGCCACACCACCGCACCCGCAGTATTTCCCCACCTGCCCAAACCATATTTCATTAAATAAAGACGTTCACAGGTTAAGGGGGCGGAGCACCGTACAACGGTGTGAAGAGCACCCGTAGGGCACGATGAATCACCTACTTTTATAATATATAGCATCATTGGTCGCAGAACCCCTATATATTTTCAATATGAAGGTCCAACATTATTTGCATTAACTGTTAAGCTATGTTATATACTGTATGAAGTGAAAAAGTTTTTTTTTTTTTAACAATAATTGATTTAATAGCTAAGTAATTAACAATAGGGTGACACCAGATATGATTGAATGCTTGGTATAATTGAAGAACACCAGCAATTTGTTCCTTTTTTTGTAATTTAATAGGTACTTGTTTCCTAGCACGGCCACAATCTGGAGTAATCGTGTCCCTTAATTAAGGGACACGATTACCCCCGATGGACCCGATTTCTTTTGGAATCAGGTCCATTTTGCCGGCTAGGATACAATATCGGGGGCATCGCGTCGGTCGGGACCATTAACATTGGTCCCGACGCGACCGACGCGATGCCCCCGATATTTCCATAGGCTTCAATGTTAAAAAATATTTTAACATTGAAATCTTGTCGGGAAAGTTAAAATATCGGGGGCATCGCGTCGGTCGGGACCATTAACATTGGTCCCGACGCGATGCGACGCGATGCCCCCGATTTTTGCATAGGCTTCAATGTTAAAATAATTTTTAACATTGAAATGGTAAAAAATAGTGAAAAAATGTGAAATGGGCCAATATGACCCATTTCACATTATAGATGTCCCCGTCGTCACCCCACGATAGACGCCAACCCGAAGCGTGGCGAGCGCAGCGAGCCCGCGAGGGGCGGCGGTATGCGTCCTCCGACCTTTTCATGCCCTACTATCCACTAGGGCGTGGAGTGAGAATATAATAGTGTGGCGAGCGCAGCGAGCCACCGAGCCCGAAGCGTGGCGAGCGCAGCGAGCCCCGCGAGGGGACGCGGATACCTTCACAGATATACGCGTCCCCTTGCGGGCTTCACAGGTGTCCGTGGCGACGCGGACACCTGTGAAGCCCGCGAAGGGACGCGTTTACCTGTGAAGGTATCCGCGTCCCCTCGCGGGGCTCGCTGCGCTCGCCACGCTTCGGGCTCGGTGGCTCGCTGCGCTCGCCACACTATTCTATTCTCACTCCACGCCCTAGTGGATAGTAGGGCATGAAAAGGTCGGAGGACGCGTACCGCCGCCCCTCGCGGGCTCGCTGCGCTCGCCACGCTTCGGGTTGTCGTCTATCGTGGGCTGGAGTTTACGCGCTTACATTTGGGGGGGTTGGGAATTTTTTTCATTTAATCCAATGTAAAATTGGGTCCCAGGGACCCAATTTACATTGGATTCAATGAAAAAAATCGGGTCCAAAATCGGTCGGTCGCGTCGATCGCATCGCATGCGACCAAATCGCATGCGATGCGATCGACCCGATTTTTCCGACACGACCACCCCGATCTAAATCGGTGTGGCCGTGCTAGGAAACAAGTACCATTTAATAAATGTACCAGTGTAGTGTGTTGTAGCTCTGTGTAGTAATAGGCAAGGAGGCATATCATGCAGCTGTCTGTCGGCTAAATAATATATTGTATATCTATCGTTCCTTTAACAGATTCCTGCTGTCCCATATTCCTGCTGAAACTGTCTATCTCAAGCACCTCCTAAGACATTTCACCGTGTCATGTTTGATGCACTACTGCCTTTCCTGCTGCTGGTAATCCCCATTACAGGACTTGGAGCAGGCAGCAGATGGACGTTTGTACTCATTATTATTTTATTCGTATGAAATATATCGTTTTTAGGATATTTTCTGTAAATATTCAGAATTAAGAGTCACTATTTTATAGTATTTAACTTTAAATGTATTTCCAATACCAGCTCGTGCCTCATAAATAACCCTTGACATAGACTGAATGTTCACAGAAATACAGAAAGATTTACAATTTTTACAAAAGGAGAAACATAATATGTAGAAAGTAGTACAAATGTGCTTCTTTGCACTAACTGAGCGCATCCATTTTAAAACCATAATAAAATATATAACGGTGGATTTCAATAGTAGAGTAATATATTTTTTGCTCCGTTTAAGTGTATTATTCCCACAGCTCATATCTGCCCACCTCCAGGGAGTGCCTTGTCCCGCCTGCACCTAGCTAAAACCCCTATAGTGTATGGTTACTTTCTTTGGGCTGGCTCCTCCTCTAGGACCATCCCTGTGTCAATCTCAGCTTCCAATTCGATACCTCCCAACTTGTGAAGGAAGGGGATTTTTTGTGGTGTGTGGCCTTTACTCATGATGCTCCATGTGGGGCGTGGCCAGCAGCTCACATACTGCATTACATTTATCAACATTTTAGCACTCTAATATGGTATATTGTCAGGAACATCATTAAAGTGCTAGATTAAAGAGTGCTCAAACATTGATCAATGCTAACATCCACATCTTATTACATAAAGCAAATGTATGCGTGCCAGCATTAATATATATATATATGGTACTCTTTACCTAGAACGGCGCCCGCGATCAGAATCGCGGGCGTCGGGGGTAAAAAATCGCGGTAATCGCGGGCATCGCGGGTAAATCGCGGGTACATCAAAATCGGGTACCCGCGATTACCGCGATTTTCCCATAGGGAACAATGTTAAAAAGCCTGATTGACCGCGATTTTACTGTAAAATGCCTCAATGCCCGCGATTTTCCCATAGGAATCAATGTTAAATGGGCTACAGAGCCCAAATAGCCCCAATTAACCCTTAAATGTCCCCCCAATTTTTGTACGCCACCCCACGATCCACGCCAACCCGAAGCGTGGCGAGCGCAGCGAGCCCGCGAGGGGCGGCGGTACGCGTCCTCCGACCTTTTCATGCCCTACTATCCACGTCGGCGTGGAGTTGAGAATAGAATAGTGTGGCGAGCGCAGCGAGCCACCGAGCCCGAAGCGTGGCGAGCGCAGCGAGCCCCGCGAGGGGACGCGGATACCTTCACAGGTAAACGCGTCCCTTCGCGGGCTTCACAGGTGTCCGCGTCGCCACGGACACCTGTGAAGTCCGCGAGGGGACGCGTATAACTGTGAAGGTATCCGCGTCCCCTTGCGGGGCTCGCTGCGCTCGCCACGCTTCGGGCTCGGTGGCTCGCTGCGCTCGCCACACTATTCTATTCTCAACTCCACGCCGACGTGGATTGTAGGGCATGAAAAGGTCGGAGGACGCGTACCGCCGCCCCTCGCGGGCTCGCTGCGCTCGCCACGCTTCGGGTTGGCGTGGATCGTGGGGTGGCGTAAAAAAATTGGGGTGACATTTAAGGGTTAATTGAGCCTATTTGGGCTCTGTAGCCCATTTAACATTGATTCCTATGGTAAAATCGCGGGCATTGAGGCATTGAATGCAAAATCGCGATCAATCTGACTTTTTAACATTGTTCCCTATGGGAAAATCGCGGTGATCGCGGGCATCGCGTCGCGGCCGTTTATGTGCTGCCCGCGATGTCGCGATCACCGCGATGGGCGCCGTTCTAGGTAAAGAGTACCATATATATATATATATATATATACTCTCCTGATGAAGTCCAGCCCTCACCTATAGGGTGTACGAGACGAAACGCGTTGAGAGCAGCCTGTTTCCACTCCAGCACCTTACTTATGTAAGCTTTTCTTTTTATTCACTTATGCACTTTAATAAAACTCCCACTTTTTATTCTAATTGGAGTTTCTTTCATATGTAATCGCACGGCACTTGTGTTTGGATTACACATCCTGAGACTCGTGGAGAGACATCTGCAGTGTCCAAATATACAGTCCGGGTAGCAGCCTGGTAACCCACGAGACCAGTAATTTAAAGAATTATCTGATGAGCACAAAAATAATTTATACACGGTACGCACACTACTATATTTTGAAAGTGTGATCCCCACTTAATTACACTAGAGAGCGCTGTTTCTCATCTATTTTTAAAGTACACATCCTGAGACGATACAACAACATTTCAAAAGGAGAACATAGCTGCCGCCTGCCATACAGGATTGGTGTTTTTTGGGAAAGGACTATACCCACACAATTAGGAGTATACCTTGGGACAGAACGAGAAGCGGATCAGACCCAATAAGAGTGAAGCATGGAACAGTACACATTCTGTATATATATATATATATATATATATATATATATATATATATATATATATATATATATATATATATATATATATATATATATATTAGGGCGGAGTGAAAAAACTGAAATTGAGAAATTCAAAATCAGCTAGTATGGGAAACTTGTGACTTGACCTGAAAGAGAAACGTGCAAAAGCTTTTTGATCTGAGTCAACATCTTCTGTTTTGGCAAGAGGCCTGAAGTTTCACTTTTTTGGTGAAAATGACTAAAACTGTGAAGATGCTCCGATCTAGTTAAAATTATGTCATGATGTCTTAGTGTGGTTCATTAATATACTTTAGCTTAGTAAAAGAGAGTATGAGCTTGTCCTAGTGCAAAGTGACTGACTTTGGCGGGAGAAAAAATCCCTTATAAATGACCCATTTTTATGGTTTCAATTGTGAATATGGTGTTTTCTCCAGAACGTGTTTTTTTTTTTTTTTGGGAGAGGATGTTTTGTAATTGATGTGATCAAGAAAAGAAACTTGGAGAAAAAAAAAAGGTAAATCCCTTTTGTTTGCCTTTAATAGAATAGTGCACCTATGTGTCTTCTAATGTCCAACAAACTCTTTACTGAATGCTCCAGTAAGTTCAGTAACAATGCATTTTACTCTGTTCTTTAGGTGCAGGATTTAAAACACTTCTGTTTATTGTCTTTACTTGTGGCAGTTTATTTTAAACATGAATTGGTCTGAAAAACAGTTTTGCATCACCTATGCTGGGAACATGAAAGGGCTGCATTACAGCATATAGTTATGCCAAAGATAAGCCAATATATTAACAGTTAAATACGTTGAAGTGTATTATGATGTAATAAACAAATACATCTAATGTTCAGTGATATTTAAAATGATACATTAAACAGTTTACACTGTTACTTGTAATACTAATTGTAACAGTTACTGTTTTTCAATAACAGACTCCAACAGATATTTCTTATTAGCAAGATCTGACAACCAGACACTCTTATTGATAAGACACAATATACCACACTCACAGTTCTCCAATCAATGCTAAATAGTATTTTTTTTTTAATTTACAGATTTAAAAAATAGTGCAGGTTTTTTTTTATACTTGATTGACATTACTGTCACAAAACATTCATAAATTCATATAAGGTTGTGAAAAATATAATCAGCTTTACTCCATATGTGCTAATGTCCTGTTATATAGAAGGTTGGTAGGACATTACTAGTGAAAAGGTAATGAGGCTTTTGAACTGTTGTATCACTGCCTTTTGGCCCTTATCCAAACCCGATCGCATTAAAAATTTGTTCTCAAAATGGGCAAAAAATTGCCAAAAAAATGCACTGCAGGGGGGGGGGGGGGGGAAGATGTAACATGTGCAGAGTGAGTTCGATTTGGGTGGGGTGTGTTGAAACTGAAATCTAAATTGCAGTGTAAAAATAAAGCAGCCAGAAGTTACCCTGCACAGAAACAAAATAACTCACACAAATTTAACTCTCTCTGCACATGTTACATCTGCCCCCTCCTGCAGTGCAGAATTTTTTTGCCCATTTTGAGAACAAATTTTTACTGCGATCAGGTTTGAATAAGGGCCAAAAGGCAGTGATACAACAGTTCAAAAGCCTCATTACCGCCAAAGTCAGTCACTTTGCACTAGGACAAGCTCATACTCTTTTTTACTAAGCTAAAGTATATTAATAAACCACTCTAAGACATCATGGCATAATTTTAACTAGATTGGAGCATCTTCACAGTTTTTCATCATTTTCACCAGAAAAAGGAAAACTTCAGGCCTCTTGCCTCAGATGTTGACTCAAAAAGCTTTTTCACATTTCTTATTCAGGTCAAGTCACAACTTTCCCACTAGCCGATTTTGAATTTCTCAATTTCAGTTTTTTTAACTCCGCCATTATATATATATATATATATATATATATATATATACACACACACACACACACACACACACACACACACACAACATGTGGTCCGGCACTCTGTTTTGCTGAATAATGGCCACTGGTGCCTTCTTAAGTATAGTACATACAGAGAGGTACTTTAACAAACATCATGTTTGTTATCCTGAAGAAAAGACATATATGTCTTGAAACGTCGATATGACTAAATAAACATCACCATCTGTTTCACTACAAGTCCACAGAGTGCCACCTGCAGTCCTTCCCAGTAAAGTACCTCTATGTATGTATATATATATATATATATATATATATATATATATATATATATATATATATATATATATTCTCTCAAAATTATCTTTTGGCCCCTCCTTAAAATATTCTGGCACCATTGGTAGGGCATGTAATATGTATCATGCTTTTCATGTGACTGCTATTGTAAATGACAGCTGCATATACAGTAGCTGCACCTGCCATATTGGCAGCCCATTACATTTTCTTATATCCTTAACAAGTTGGACTACTATGCATCCACAGTGCATCTCTTTTCTTCATTGTCACTGGCACCAACATTGCTTCCTTTGTGTTTTTTAATACACTTGGCAAAGGTGCGTTTTCCTAAGCCAGTTAGTGCCTTGCAAAACAATATCGTTCTCACTGTGCTATGATAGTGAGAGGTTAATAATAATGACATTAATACTGTGCAAACAAATACACCAAAGGAAAAATAAAACACTACTTACTGTAAATTACATAAATTATGTAGGTGATATTTCCATATTTTGAATGTAATAAATCTATGATAAGGCTAATTTAAGTAAAATACATAATTACTGTGTTAATGAAACTTCCAATTAAGAAAATAAGTCAGCATTTACCAGCTGAGAAAGAGTGTGTTGTTTAAGAAGATGTGACTTACTATATTTGTATTGCAGATACTGACAATAGTATATTCGCTCTTGTACACTTCTTAAAAAACAACATCCATTTTTTAGATGGTTTTTATGATCATGAGCCATGCAGAACAGCATCCACACTAGGCTATTTTGTTTCCAAATAATGATTTTACAGAAAGTCATTTGCCTGTATTTATTAGCTCTGTTGCAGCCCGCTCTGCTGGCTAGGCACTAAACCTTATGGATTTTATGGCACCTACTTCACATGCTGTACAATTTGAAACCTAATTTGCGCTGTTATATAATTACCAATCCTGGCAGGCCCGGCAATCCTCTTGGACCAGCGTCCCCCTACAAATCAAAACAATAAAAAAAACAACTGGAATAATTCTTGTAAAAAAAACATTTCCGAAGTCTACATTTACAAAAAAAAGCTTAAACTAATGTATTTGGAGCAGGGATGATAAGCGCTGTAATTTCTATAATGAGGATGGGTTAACTGTACAAAACCAGAATAAATGACACATTAAACACTAATCAAGCTCTTGCATTGGACAAATTAGAATTCATCATAAATATGCATTTGTTGTGAAACAGCAGTAAACGTAATAAGGACGAGGCTGATAAGATCATTATTCTTCCAAGCAGTAAACTCTGCTGTATTTACTTATCTTGTGTTGCTTTAAATCCACAATTTACTTATGGACTTGAATCACTGGCCTTATGTATAATTTATCAACAGTGCTATAAGTTAAAACACAATGTGAAGGGCTTTGGTAAACAGCACGTGGCAAATCAAATCTGCAAAAAGTAATTTGTGCTTTTAGACAACCACTTTATTTTTCCGTGTAAAGTACATTATTTTGCTGACACATTCATACACCTCTGTTTTGAACAGTACGAATGACAACATGTTTGGAAAACAATTTATCAAAACTTGCTTACTGTAGTTATTTTAAAATGCAAATGAGACTCCTGATTCAAATGCTTTAGAATGGAAAACTAGACGTGTTTTAAAATAATAAAAAAACAATACAAACTCATTTGTCAAGTTCTATCTGCTTTATTACATAAAATCACATTTCTGTAAAGTATACATTTCTAATGTGAAAGAACATTTGTTTATTGCTGATTTGTACTCATTTTTATAATGTTTACCTTTTGTATTTCATTTTATATTTTAAACAGGTAACGCATTTACTATAACCATTTATTTGGGCACAGTCATTTCAATAATGATAGGCTACTACTCAGTGATATCTTTTTTTATTATTGTTTTTTTTTTCAGATTTTATCATTTCTAAGAGGGAAATATACTTAGATGGTAGTTCAGCTTCAGATGGGTGGCCAAATGTAATCTGTAACTGGTACTTATGTATTATCTGGGCTCCCATGTTAAATGCACCCCATTTTTTCATACCCCTACTATCCAACTACTCATGGAGTTGATTTTATATAGTGTGGCGAGCGCAGCGTGCCACCATGCCCGAAGTGTGGCGAGCGCAGCGAGCCCCGCGAGGGGACGCGGTCTCATAAGAAAAACCGAAGCCCAGATATTACATAAGTACCCTGTAGTAACTATCTATTATTTTCTAGAAGCTAAATAAAGAAGTTGATTCTGATTGGTTGCCCATAGCAACATCCCGTGTGAAATAGAACACCCATTATAGCAAAGTTCCCCCCATAGGGTCTGAACATTTTCAATAAATGTTTTAGGGGGGTATGCAATCTGGGATCATGGCTGTCGATCCCTGCTGACAGCTGTCATCCTGGCCCATTTGCGGTCAGATTGACCGCATAACGACAGATGGGATTCAATGTCCCGCCTGCCGCTCGGCACAAAGGGGGAGTGGCCACAAAAATGGCCGTGGATTGTCGATCTGCGGCCGGGATTGCGACAATCCACGGCTGTTATCGGCAGAACGGGCCCGACAGCTTCTGAAGTCGGGCCTGTTCTGCCGTGATGCCGCATCAATGCTGTCGTTAAAGACAGCCTTGAATAGGGAGCCACCACTTTTTCCCACGTCGGAAATAGAGGCGGCACATTGCCGCTTAATAGGTCATTCTGCTTTGAAAAATTAAGTTCAAGGACCAATAGAGGGTGCTGAATGCTTACATTGTAAATGCATTAACTTCCATCATCTACAATGTATGGACACCATCTTATTGGCAAATTTAGAATGGCCCCCGGGGGTGAGTACTCGTGTGCTTCCCTCTTGCTAGGTGGTCCCATACTTTTAATCACAGCTGTAGCAGTGCAGAGCAGGAGCTGCATACTGTGATCTAAAAGAAAAGAAGAGGGAGACAGAGTCCAAGTCGGTGGTGGTATAGTCCACTGTGCCAGCATTATATATATTTATTTATTTACAGTTTCTTATATAGCGCAGCATATTCCGTTGCGCTTTACAAAGGAGACAGTGATACAACTAACAGGGTATTTACAGACAGTCAAAATGTAGGAGGGCCCTGCTCGCAAGCTTACAATATATAGGGAAATAGGCATTTATACATAAGGATAGATACTGTATTCTTTATTGCATCGATTCCACCAGAATGCAAGGTTCTATGACTGGTTCTGGAATTTGATAAGCTTGCCTGAAGAGATGAGTTCTTAGGGAACGCTTATAGGTTTGGAGACTGGAGGAGAGTCTTATTGTGCTTGGGAGGACATTCCACAGAGTGGGTGCAGCCCGAAGAAAGTTCTGCAGTCGGGAATGGGAGCGAAAGAGACACAGATCTTGGGAGGAGTGTAAAGGTCGTGTTGGATGATATAGATGGAGCCGGGCTCCCTCTTGCTGGTGAATCGCCAGACTGTCACCACTGGTAATCCACCAGCAGCCCAGCTCTCCATCTGACTGAGACTCGCGTGCGTCTCACGCGCACACGCGTCTCACTTTCCGTGCGGCGGGGCGATCCACCGATCAGCCATCAAAGCTGCACTTAATGAAAAACAAATGGACCAACCTGTTGCCAAGCACTTTGCAGCAGAAAAACATTCACTTTCCAGTTTAAGGTACATTATCATAGATCACATCCCTGATGATTTCCGTGGAGGCGAGAGAGGCAAGAAACTGCTCAAACTAGAAGCCAAATGGATCCATAAATTGGACACTGTGAGACCCAAGGGTCTGAATGAACAATTAAGCTTCAATATGTTCTATTGATACACTGCTGCTTCCATATTGCAGCCACCTGTGCCTCTCTTGCTCGGTCTTTTCACTTCAGCTAATACTCTGCACATGTCACTGTAATTCCACTGCACACTTGGTTATTGTTTGTTTTTGTTTTATCCCGCTCTGTTTCTGTTTACACAGCTTTTTGTTCCTGAGTGTTGCCAGGCAACAACCGATGCTTGGCTCTGGAACCTGAGTCCTGCTGCCAATGATGTCATCAGTGTGGGGCGGTTGCATGAGCAGGCAGGGAATGGATGCCGGCACCCAGGAGTAAGCATGTGATACAGAACAGAGGAGATTAAGGTAAGTGTTGTACAGTTGTCATTTGTTCTTAGCCTTGATAATGGAATAAACTCCCAAAACGATGGCAATGCGCTCTGTGTGCTGAGCTTGCTTTTTTGTTACTAAGTCCGAGTGTGTGCCACGATACCCAGTTCTACATACCCCCTTGAGTGCAGCACCCCGGCAACTACAAACATTAGTTTTTGGAGTGCCTTCATCCATGCTGTCATATATATATATATATATATATATATATATATATATATATATATATATATATATATATGGGGAGCAGACTCTCTTTTTGCGCCACTAATTTTTGTAGTAACTTTGTGGGGGCTGCCGAACTCACATGGACCCCTGTTGGATGGGGACAAGGAGAATGTGGATGGCAGTTGTGGGTTGGCGCCCCTTAGTGAGACCTTTGGTAATTAGATCTATGAAGCCTTTAGTCAGAATTCCAAACAAATGCAAGTAAAGTCCAATGATTCGTATAAATTTATTAAAATGTCTCTGGTTCCACACTACAATGGTGGTTAGATCAGACCATAAAAAGTTCAGTGGTGTATTTCACAATAGCACTATAGACAATCCCAACGCGTTTCGTCCCCACACGGGACTTCATCAGGGGTTCTCTATAAATACAAACATACATATATTCATAATTTAATATCTTATATAACAATACATCTGCTTCTTTAATAACAAATTTAAAAAAAACAATTTTAAAATATTGGAGGGACTTTACTTATTGAAAAAGCATTTTTACAATTTTGTAGGCAAAAAAATCAATTCACAATTAGTTATTTAGCGAGAAGATGGAGAAAAACCATGGATGGGTCTCCCGTCGCACCTGCTTACGCGAATACCTATATGTTTGAGATTGAGAAAGAAGCATTTTTCTCTAGGGATCTTAGAGACAGAATTTTATGTTACAAGAGGTATATCGACGATATACTAGTAATCTGGAAGGGAGACCCCACAGACCTGTGTAATCGTATTGCTGAAGTAAATAATTTGAACTGCCCTATTAAATTTACCTACTCTAAAAGTTTGGAAGAAATTCCTTTTTTTTAAGATTGAAAATAATAGGATAGAAACCAATTTATATATAAAACCTACTGACCGCAACACCCTGCTGAGGGCGGAAAGTTTCCACCCGATAGGTACTGTGTCTAGTCTCCCCTACTCACAATTCCTCAGAACAAAGAGGATTGTGAGTAATCCAGATATGCTTGATAAAGTTTTGGATGAGATGTCCGAATTTTTTTTAGCATGAGGCTACTTACCTGCTACTCTACAGGCTGCTAGATCTAAACTCGCTCTAGTAGATAGAAAACTAACACTGTTGAGATCTGTGAAAAAAACTACTCAGGACACAATTCATTGGGTACAACAATATAGTGTAGCTAATAAAAACATCCAACATCACACTAAAAAAACTTTGGCCCATGATTACAACTGATAAAGATTTATCCAAAATGGAGAAGAGTGTTGGCTGTCATAAATGTACAGGCTGTACGACTTGCGGGCATATGATCGCATCTCGCTGGTTTTTCCACCCCCATACGGGAAAAAAATTCACAATACACCATCCCTTAGGCTGTGATAGCTCATTCGTGGTATATATGGTAAAATGCCCGTGTGGGCTGTGTTACATAGGAAAGACGGTGCGTGCCTTCAAAGAGAGGATGGCTATGCACCGTACTTCCATAAGGTCAGCCTTAAAAGGCAAACCATCTGACCAACCTCTGGCTAGACATTTCTTTGAAGCCAAACATAATATGGCCAATTTTCGTCATATCATCATTGACCATGTACCTGCTAATAAAAGACGCGGAGATAGACATAAACAATTATTGAGATTAGAATCTAAATGGATTTTTACTCTTTATACCGTTAAACCCAGAGGCCTCAATGATCACCCCCGTTAAATATCTTCCTTAATTGAACTTAGATTGAAGCCTTCCTGTAAATCCATTTGCATAGCTGCATAAGTCAATGCTGTATTTATCCACTTTTTTGATATGCATTTAATTATTATTATCATGATGATTATTTCTATGCCGCTATATCTTGAATGTATTTGTACATATCTGTATTATATCTTGTTTATTTTTGTATTTTATTGTTGTTTTTTCTGTAGTATATGCGGCCGGGTTGTCATGGTAACGAGAAGCCGTGTCGCTGCCCGGAAGTAACTGACTGGGATTACCCGGAGGTTCTCCGTGGTACAGCGTCCGGAAGTCATACCTGCCCCGAGCTGCACGCTACTAACACATGTACGGTATAAAAGGTGAGCACTATGTGATTGTATTTTATATGTATTCTTTGTATGCCGCCTGACGAAGGGGAATAAAGTACCCGAAAGCTTGCACGAAATTGGTGTCTGCGCTTCATTACTGGCTGTCTGAAATCCGCTGGGTGCCGTCTATTGGAATCTCTCTCTCTCTCTCTCTCTCTCTCTCTATACATATATATATATATATATATATATATATATATATATATATATATGTGTGTGTGTGTTATACTGTGAGTATAGGTTCTAGAAGAGAAGTAATAGAATAGTGTGTGTGTGTATACTTCACAGTCATTTGTGGGATTAAATAAGGAGAAGTTGAAAGAGGATTCAAGGGCAGGGTAGTTGCGGTCTTTTTCTTATAAGTTACAAAGTGAGGAAGTTGCTTGGAGTACGAGATATACAACACTGACATTCTACTTTATGTGAACAGTTTTGTAGGTGTCTTGTTCATTTGGTTGCTTTGGTTGACATCTAAGTCTATGTGGAATGTGATGACAAGATGCTGCCACTTCATTTAAGATTATTTCTAGAGTTCAGCTAGCAGATATTGTAAAGAGGAGAAAGTTATTGTTAATTACAGTAATTGTGTTAATTTTTCTGTGGGTTTGAGAAGGCTAGGAGGACTTCAGTGACATTAAGTTGGAAGTAATGGAGAAGAGCTTGCTGGTGATAAGATCATAATCTGATAGACGTAAAAGAGTGTTAGTGATTTCAGTATAGACTGGTGAATACAAGATCAAGGCAGTGGCCCTCAATGAGTAGCAGAGACATTCCACTGGGAGGGATGCAGTTGAAATCCCGGCATTCAAAATCCTGATGCCGGAATCCCAACTGCCGAACTCCCAACACTTTCTCCCTCCGTGGGTGTCCACGACACCCATAGTGGGAGAATAAATTAGTGTACCAAGCGTAGCGATCCACGTCCCCCCCTTGTCGGGATCTCGGTGGTCGGGATTCCGGCGTCAAGATTTTGAATGCCGGAATTCCGACCGCCGGGAACGCTTGAAATTTTGAAGGCTAGAGGAGAGTCTAGTGTGCGTGGAAGGGCATTCCATAAGGTGGGTGCTGCCCGACAAAAATCCTGCAAGTGTAAGTGGGAGCGAGTAACGAGTGTGGATGAGAGATGCAGATCTTGTGCAGAACGGAGAGGTTGGGTGGGGATATATTTTGAGATAAGCGAAGAGATATAAGTCAGTGTAGTCAGAGTGATGGCTTTGTATGTAAGAAGAAGTATTTTATATTGAATGCGGTAATATACAGGCAACCAATGGAGGGACTGGCAGAGTGGATCAGCAGACGATGAATGTGATGATTGTGTGTATGTCAGAGGATGGGAAGTGAATAAGTTATGCATAAAAAGCAATGATGCCTAAAGACACATTTGTACTGGGCAGAGTTTTGGCAAGTATGTGTGCACCAGTTTGTTGAATAAACCATACAGTACTGACGATTAGATTAGTTGCATCCAGAAGCCCGATCCATCGGCCAGAATTGTACCCAGCTTAACTGTATAACACACCTTGGGGAAATCTACTAATGTCTAGTTTTCAGAACACCGCACATAAAAGATTACCTGTCTCAGTATAAAGTAGCAAGGTACAGTAGTTGGTAGGGGTCTATTAAAACTAGGTTGTGCATCTGGACATTTTTCGAGTTTTGGTATTGGATCTGGATCTGCTCTGTGTTTTGGATCTGGATTTGTTTTGACAATTTTGGTTTTGGGTCTGGATTTTTATTTAAGTCATAAAAACAGCTAAAATCACAGATTTTGGGGTGTTTTTTGTTCCTACAGTATTACTAACCTTAATATCATTAATTTCTGAACACCTCACAATAACATTATTCTGAACACCTCACAATAACATGAAAACAATAACATTATTCTGAACACCACACAATAACATGAAAACAATAACATTATTCTGAACACCTCACAATATTGTTTTTGGCCAAATGTTGCACGAAGGTAGCTGGATGACTAAGCTAAGCGGCAGAAGTGTGTTGTACAAATACATGGCACATCTAGGAGTGGCACTGCATTGGCAGACAGGATAGCAGTTTTATAAACTGTTTTCAATAAATGAAATAACAGAAACTAGTGTGGAATCTGCTGCAACTAGTTATGACATTGATGATGCAAGTTAATCAATGTCGTCTGCAAAGGCTAATGCAAAAATGGCATAGAGCAGTACTGGCCAATTGCGGCCCTCCAGATGTTGATGAACTACACATCCCAGGATGCTTTGCATTAGTTTTGCTATGTGGCCACGCTGAAACGGATGCAAGGCATGCTGGGATGTGTAGTTCATCAACATCTGGAGGGCCGCAATTGCCCAGCCCTGGCATAGAGGGCATGTCAAATTCAAGAAGAAACATTTGACAGTGATAAATAACAGAATAAAAATTAAAGTTAGCTGAGGAGAAATGTAAAATTGGCAATATGCCATTCATGACACAAAGTGGCAAGGAAACGCTAAGGCCTTGGCCTATGTTCTTGATGAGAACCAACTGTGTATTCTTCAAATCCCCACAAAGTCAAATTATGTCTGTGGTTGTGAAGAAATCAGTGGCCCTACCTCCTAACAGCCGGGGATTGCCTGCATTTTCTTGGGGATGCTGGGGGCATACCCCAAATGTGTCAATCACCCTGCGAGCAGTGAGCAAAGGCTTCAGTCAGAAGGCTTGCGCATGTGTGGTCATTCGGTAATCGTCGGGCTTCGAATTCGTAGCCCAGTGAGTGGGTCTTAATGACCCCATAGTGACATAGTTTGTGAGTTTGAAAAAATAAGTCAGTCCATCGATTTCAACCAATATTTAAAATGATACTAGAATATCCCTTTGCCTGCTGATATTTACCATTATACATTCCAATTAACAGTTGAATCCCTGGGTGTCTTACTCTATTGAAAATTTGTATAATCTTTTCTTAAATGTATTTAATGAATCAGCCATGACAACATTTTCTGGTAGAGAATTCCAAATATTAACTGCCCTAGCTGTGATGAATTGCATTTTTCACTGCTATGAAATCTACTTTCTTCCTATCCGGTATTCCTCTAGAGCAGGCATGTCCAACCTGCGGCCCTCCAGATGTTGTGAAACTACACATCCCAGCATGCCTTGCCATAGTATTGCTATTGGGGAATGCTAAAACTATTGCAAGGCATGCTGGGATGTGTAGTTTCACAACATCTGGAGGGCCGCAGGTTGGACATGCCTGCTCTAGAGGATCCTTGAGTGCTATGCCTACTGCTACTACTGCTCTAGTACTTTAACAAAACAATAGACTGTTCAACAGTCCTTTGCAAGGAACAAGGAAGATGAAGTACAGATGGAGCGCAATTCATCTTTGGCCAGCCGCCACGCACAAAATGCTCATGCACCCTGTGGCGACATAGCTCCCTACCGCCATCCACCGCCTCCCCTACCACCACAGATGGTACCCATCACTGCCCCGACCCACCCCTTACCATGCCCATCTCCCTGAATCAGAGACGGGCAGGGTCCCGCCACCCAGCCACCAAAAGATTGGGACGCACGTGAGAGTAAAACGCACGTGTATCCCAGTCTGATGGAGTCCCTCTCCACCAGCTCTCGCCAGCGAGGATGTTCTGGCGAGAGCCAAGTAAGAGTGAGAGGGGCTCCATCTGTATGCAAAGTTGCAAAGCAGACGGGGCACCCTTGTAATAATTATAAGGCAGTCAGGGCACCACTGTACTAATTAAATGACAGACAGGGCACCCCTGTAATTTTATGGCAGACAGTAATAATTATACAGCAGATAGGGCCAAAGTCATTAATTATATGCCAGGCAGGGCACCCTGTAATATTTATATGGCAGACAGGGAACCCCTGTAATTATACAGCAGACAGGACACCCCTGTAATTATACAGCAGACAGGGCAGGCACCCTGGAATTAAATGGCTGACAGGGCAGCTGCTGATAAAGCACAGCAGACAGAGCACCAATGGTCTTGTACAGTAAAGCAGAACGGCACCCAATCCACACCACCCCCATGCACACAGACACAGATCAGTCCTGCCCCTCTCCAATGCTTAAGTGAAAATGGTGTCAATCAGCTTATATAGGATCCAAAACCTGCAAGAGTCATGCGAGACAGCAGGATGATGACATTTTGCCTTGATCCTGGCTCAGATCAAAAAGTTAGGAAGAGTCCACTCACCCTTAATTAAAGCACTATGGTTTATTGCTGAATCCCCACAAGGAGTATTCATATTTACTTTGATTGTATCAACACAAGAAAAGAAAGCAATTTTAGAAGCATACATATTTAGAATGAAGGCAATATTTACTTATTTATTCATTCATTTTGCAATTGTAATTTATTCATGTATACAAGGGGCATGATTTAATTTTTTTTTTATCCTGCTGGCAGCAATATTATTTGTTCTTATAAAAATAAATTTGTTAACTGGCAATTAAAATTATTTAACGATCAATGGGGAAAGTCTTAAACTGGCCATATACTTACTGTATATGATTTGGGCCCTTTTCACCCATTTCCGACAGATCCGTCCGAGAAATCTTGCGCATCGATTCTGATCCAGAGATTGTAAGTGCTGCAAGATTTCTCGAAACTGGCAGTACTTTCTGGGGGTCACAAATGATACATCGCATGCTAAGGGATTGCATACAAATGTATCATATGTGTTTCAGCATGGTGGCTCCCCGGCAGACAGTTCCCGAGGTATCGCATGAGAGTCTGCATTCGATACCTTGGATTTATGTATGGGCGCTTTTATTATAATTATCTATGAAAACATTATTGTTTCTTTACTTATCAGTGGTGGCATTATTATTTTTTTATTTGTTAATTGTGGCAACACTTAAGGCCCCTTTACACTTAGCCGAGCTATGGCATGCAGACTTGCATTTGATTACTTGGTGGATCCCTGGTGGCTAGGATCCCATATGATAAATACACTTCCTTTTGCATAAAATGTATTGTATGTACTGCCATAGGATCCAACATATCCCATGTTGGCAGCCATGGAGATCTCAGGATTTGATTCGATGTGCACAGGACCACAGATCGGATTGGAATCGGAGATAAAACACAAACGATTTGACACTTTTTCACTAGATTTCTTGGTTTGATGTGTCGGAAATGTAGAACTACAGGGTGTGTGTACTTCTTATTATTGTAGTATTACAAGTGCATTCCCTATACAGTGTTGAAAGTTTTACCCTTGTACTCTGTGTGCAGTATTCAATGCCGCTGCGAGCGGCCGGCAAGGGGGTTAAACTGCGAGGATCACAGAAAACCAGTGATCCTCGCAGTTTAACCCCCGCGCCGGCCGCTCGCACTATGCAACGTTCCGGGGGAATCCTCGCAGTCACATAACTGCGAGGATTCCCCTAAACTGCGAGAGCCGCGGCTAGTGCAGCAAACTCGCTGTAATTAGCCTCGGCTCTCGCAGCTTTTGGAGGCACATTCGCAAATTCCCCCTCGCTCAAAAAACGGAGCGAGGGGGAATTTGCGAATGAGGGGGGGTCAGTTGAATACTGACAGGGTGAGCGGTGACTGCGAGCAAAAAGTCCTGCTCGCAGTCACCGCTCGCCCCCGGCATTGAATATATGCCATTGACTTGGTATACCAGCAAAACTGGTCCACTTTTTTCCCAGCACACCCCTAGAGAATCCATCCCAATGGTGAATGTTCCCAGCTTGTAAAACGTGAGGGATTTTGTATTTTGTATGTCCTAAATGCAAAAAGCACACCACATTATACATTGCTAAATCTGAATGTATACCAAAAATATCCAGATGGGGTAGTTGTTTTTAGTGCAGTTTTATCTGCATTAAATTTAGTAAATCAAAAGATTTACAAACATCACATCAAAGCCCAAGAAAACCTTTGGTTATAAGTTAGAAAAGAACAAGGAGTTAAATGTCTACCCAGGTGAATGAAAAGTAAAAAGACAAGACTTGGACTGTCCTGTGAATTTTGGGTCACATAGGAGTTCAATGAATTACACAAATTGCAGCACAAAATACAAAAATAGCTACAAGGAAACTCTTTATGAAAGGCACAAAGGATGAACACAGCTGTGTTTCATAGTGTTTTAATTCTACAATGATTTACTGAGTGACTTTATACACTTCAATGGAACCACCCGTGGAGGAAAGTGCTGCCAGAGAAAAATCATCAGGAAAAAAATAAGCAAAGTACAATTACTAGACATTTTCCATAATAGAAATAAAATGGTAGAAAATGTTTTCAAACAAATATTGCACTTATGATTTATGTTAAATGTTACCTTATCTCCTTTTTGGCCAGAAAGTCCGTCATGCCCTTTTGAACCCTGAAAAAAAGTGCACCAATTAGTAACAAGATAGCATTTTATATTTATACACAACAATAAATTAGTAGTGATTAAAACAAAACAAAAAAAATACAAACGTCACAAATAATATTGTAAGGAGCAACTATTTTTATTTAATAAATAATATTGTAGGAAGCAATACTTTTTATTTACTGATAACTTAAGTTAAAATATTGGTAATACAATTTACAATAAAAAAAACTGCATTATATGAATTATCTGTCAAACGATTGACTGTGATATCTGACACTTGACATCTGTCAAACACTTGAATCTGACTGTCAGAACGCTCCAACAGTTGGAATCCTGGCCCATTTTCGCCCGGCTCGACATTATATCGACCGGAGGATTTCAATGTTCCGCTTTTCCACTGTCGAATATTGGGCATGCCTGTGAAAACAGCTATGGATTGACATGATCTGGCAGTGAATACGACAATATACGGCTGTTTTTGACAAAACAGATCCAACTGGTTTTAAAGTCGGATATGGTTTTTCGAATTCCACCTTCAATGCTGTTTGAAATTACAGCATTGAATAGGCAGCCGTAGCTATTTCCCGGAAATAGTGGCAGGATTTAATATCACCCTTAATATGTATACTGTAGTATAGTCTCACTTTGGGAATCACTAATTTACAAATACACAGGTCATTATGAAAAACAAAGATGCTCTTCACAAAGATAATAATAGAGAAAATAAACATTTATGACCAGGATTTTTATTTTTTTTCCATTAAAATTAATGATATTTTTGATAATTTAAGATCAAATTTAAGATTACAGTACAAATAAGAATCAACACTTTTCTTGGTACTTGTTTCCTAGCACGGCGCCCACGATTTTGATCGTCGAACATCTTATACAAACGCATCGCATGCGATGAATGCGATGCGATTCGATTTTTAATTGTACAAGTACCCTGATGGGTGCTTTCAATGTTAAATGCACCCCCATTGGCAATGCCACCCCCACTATCAATGCCAACCCGCGAGGGGCGGCGGTACGCGTCCTCCGACCTTTTCATACCCCCACTATCCACATCGGCGTGGAGTTGATCTTAGATAGTGTGGCGAGCACAGTGAGCCCGAAGCGCGGCAAGCGCAGTAAGTCCCGCGAGGGGACACGGATTACTTTACATGTATTCTGTGTCCCCTCACAGGGCTCCCTGCGCTCGCCACGCTTCGGGCTCGTATTCCGCGTACGCTCGGCACGCTTTGGGCTCGGTCGCTTGCTGTGCTCGCCACACTATCTGAAATCAACTCCACACCGACGTGGATAGTGGGGGTATGAAAAGGTCGGAGGACGCGTACCGCCGCCCCTCGCGGGCTCGCTGCGCTCACCACGCTTCGGGTTGGCGTTGATAGTGGAGGTGCCACTGACAATGGGGGTGCATTTAACATTGTAAGCACCCATCAGGGGTACAATTAAAAATGTCATTGCATCGCATCGCATGCCATATGCTGGCATGCAATGCTATGCGATATTTCATTGTACAAGCACTCCTGTTAATTTAACGTAAATATCGCATCGCACGCATCGCACACCACTAAGTATGGTATGCGATGGGCGCTGTTCTAGGAAACAAGTACCCTTTTTTTTCAGTGGTTCACAGGTGTGTATAGGGTACTTTTCAATCCAATGTGAGCTCTTGGTCATCATACCAGCATCAAACGAACAAACCTTTTTACAGTCTTCATTTTATTTTAGTTCAAACTACAGTAGTTAAAAGAATGGCAACTCAAAATAACAAGAGGGAACCTGTATGTTAGATTTAGGAAATGATTCTGTGCAGAAACTAAGGGGTCTTTATACTAAGACCTGGACAGAGAAAAGGTGGTCAGAGATAAAGTACCAGCCAATCAACTTCTGTCATGTTACAGGCTGTGTTCAGAAAATGACAGTTAGGGGCTAGTTTGCTGGTACTTTTTCTACACTTTGTCGCCATTCAAGGCATAGTAAATAGACTCCTTTATCCTCATTACAGTGTATCTGGTAATGGTAAATACGCAAAAAAACAGAGTGAAGTTTGCCACAGTGCGCACTACTGTAGCTGCTGGATGGTTAATTGGCAGAAGGAGCTTCTTCACTACTCCAAAGATTGCAAACAAGTACAGAAAAAAGGGGTGCAATTCACCTTCACCAGCGCTAGATAAATAAAGACAGGGTACTTCCCTTATGGTGTTCCGTGTGTTGGTTCTCCTTTATGTAACAAAAGGATATGCTACAAATCCTCCCGTGCTTTAACCATGTATGACCATGGATTTACACATGAAAAAGAGCATATGGCATCTCACAACGCATCACAATTTAATGTTAGTGAGGATGAGGAGGAGGCCAGGAGTGACAGAGAACCAGCATAAGGTAATTTGCAGTAGTGAATATCCACCTTTTGTAGCCTGCACAAGCCATTTTGTATTTCCTTTACTCCCATTTTAGTAGATAGCAACCAGATAAAGCTAACCCACCTCCTTTGAGGTACCCGCTGTTCAGTGTATGCTAATAGTGTAATATGCAGTTTGTTTTTGGCTTCTTGAGAGGTGGAGGTCTATTTTCTGGTAAGTGATGCAAGCAGAAGAAGATCTTTCTATGCCACAAGTTTGACAACAACGTAGTTAACCCTTCTAAACTGGCAAATAATTATGCTACTTTCCAAGGAAAACAAATTGGAAAAAAATGTATGCAAGCATGTCGAAACTGAAAAACCCCCAAAACATTAATAAAATATTTTTTAGAAGTGAACTATAATAAACCATACACATTTCATCAATTATTTGTCTGTTGATGGTTTTGTTACACCATTACAAACAAGTGTACTCAAGGTGCCCATACACGTTATCATCGCATCTCGGTTTTGCGATGAGATCTAGTACAAAAATGATGTGCTGCACATAGTTTTTGTACTAGTTCTTATTGCAAAACCCAGATGCTATATTGTATACAATAATTGTATTGGGTATGGGCACCTTTAGGTAGTGTGTGTGTGTGTGTTTTTATTTCTGTGTAGTTTGGTGGTGCTAAGTGCCTTGCAGATAGATAGCTTTGCTTTGCTCCTACCTGAAATTAAGTATTCACTAGAGCAACAAGTAAATTCCTCTTTTTACCAGTGCTCTCAATTCTAGAAAAAACGTATTCCTTCCTATTAAACTAATTAACAATAAGGAACACATTTTAAGGGTTTCAACTTCTTTATAATCTTTAAAACTTGAAGTCTGTATTCATTATACAGATGAATTACTTTGTGTTTGTGTACTTAGTCATTATGCCACTTAGGTGTAAACTAGAATGTATTGATCTAATTTTAACAGAAGAGAAAAAAAATACTATTTACAGGGATATTGTTTTCCAAATGATTTGCCTTTTTTCTCATTTGAACTGAAAACAATAGCTAGTGTTGAATGTATTCAGCATACCGACAGGCAGTCACAATACCAACAGCGTCTTCCTGACTGTCATACTGTACATCGGTAAATTTGAGGGCTAGGCTACAGAAAAGAGAGACTAGGGTGAGGCTGTGGGAGGGGATGGTTAGATCTAGACTGTGGTAGGGGTGGGATAGGGTTAGAGGGAAGTTAGGTTTATCAGTTCTTACCAAATTGTGTTGGAGTTACTAGGTTCATGCCGGTTTGACCTGGTTATACGTGCAATCTGTGTCAAGCAACCCGGCTTTACCAACCGGTAAATATACAGGGTTCTTACCCAATCATTTCTGGGTTGCTGAACAGTGTGAACGGGTTATTGGATAGAGTGACTCCCTTCCCGTTCAAACTGATGGAGGAGGTAGTGCTTGGAGCAGCATCAGCTCCAAGCGCTGCCTCCATCCCCTCCCACAATGACGCTCTGCCACCCCACCACTCCACCCCAGCATGATGTCAGCAAACAGGCAATATTGCTGGTTTACTGAAGGTGGCCAGAAAGAGAAAAATGTGGGCTTGCATCGGGACTGAACGGTTTTAAAGTCCCAGTGACTGTCGGGACCTGTAACCAACCTGCTATTGGATTAACAATAACAACTATCCAATTGAATATCATTTATTCATACAGTACCACCCATGATGGACTGGTGCTGTCTTGCAGTCCTGGCATTGTACTGTGCACGCAAGTGGGGCATGGTCATGACTCACAAGGAAGTGCCACAAGTCACAGGGGCCTGTCTTGATGGCATGCCCCTTTTCTTTGTAAATTGGGTGGCCGAGCAGATAGCCCTGGTAGGCAGATCTGCTTGGCCAGCCCCTGTCTATGTGAGCCGGGCCAAGTACTTGTCCAGTCTCTGTCTCTCCGCATAGCCAGACTGGCCTGCCTGGTATTTGCCATTATTTAATTTATCACATGAACAATTCTATAGGGCATCAGCAAGTTCAGTAAATATAAAGATTATGTTCATAATACTGAATGTGATAAAAGTATGTCCCGTAATACTGAAGTACACTGTTGGGAGAGTGTAAAGAAGGAATGTGTTCTGCATTTATCATTAATTGTTTCATCTTAATTACAGTACTGTTCAGCAGAAGTTTAGTCTTTTTGTATGGCAGTAAAAGCATATTTTTGTTACTTTACGTTGTTTGGCTCACCCATTTGTACCCACTTTGCAGTTGCTAAGATTTTCATTGTTCACACTTGAGCAACCTTTTTGAAGGTTCAAAAGACACATCCTCAATTATTCTTTGCAAATGCTGCATCTTATTTGATTTACCTCATTTTGTTACAAGCCTTTAAATTATGTCTCTCTTTAAACAAGTCTCCAAATCATCACACATCCATGATGACAATGACCTATGCTTTGTACCAATCAATCAAGCGCAGCAAGTCATAATCACTGTTGCATTCAAAAGAGCGGATGACAAAATTGCAATTACATATAAATGTGTATATTGCAATGGCTCATTTTGCTTGCACTAAATTATACTATATTAAAAATACAGTAATGTATCTAGACATTAGTTTCATACAAATCTTACAGAGACAATTAAAATACCAGTAGAAAACAAACCATAACATTTAATTTTAAATCTATAGAATTGTAATTAAGAAAAATGAAGGGCTGAATTTATATATATAACCTTTTAAAAAAATTTAGAAAAATTCTAGTCTATGTATAATATTTGCGAACAGTAAGAAACACATATATTAAACTTTGTTAACAGAGGACATGAATGCATTCACTTACTCCTCGGTCAGTACGGATGGTGTAATGGTTAGCATTACTGGCTCACAGCACTGAGGTCATGGGTTCCATTCCCACCATGGCTCATACTTGCCTGGGTTTCCCCCCACAATCCAAAAATATACTGGTAGGCTAATTGGCTCTCGACAAAAATTAACCCTAGAATGTCTGTGTGCGTGTATATGTGGTAGGGAATATGGATTGTACAAGAAGAAATTTGTTTAAATACTTTGGTACAGATTTTCACCAAGCAGCCCAAAACACAACAAGACCTTCCCCCTTAGGTCCACCAACAATATACAGAAACAAAGAAGTGGTGTTTCGGGTGCTTAGGTGATAAAAACAGTGCTTATGTGATATAAATCATAAACAGTAATTACTCAGCTTTATCAACATGATCTGTTGGGGAGAAAATTATGACACTTTTAAGCTGCAGGTGGTCCTCCTTATATAAGAGGTCAGTAAATGCAATCAAGCATGCACGATATAAAGCGTTTAAAAAAACACCAATAGTGGGTCCCAAAGCTGGAATAATGGGAGAGTTGTGGAGAGGGTACCGGCTAGGGTGGCCAATCCTGGGATCGGGACCAGCGGGATCCCGAGATTTGGCCTAAAAAAATCAGGGATTTCAATCCCGGGATTGGAGTATCCAATCCCGGGATTTCGGGATTAGACTGCACATGCACAGTCTAATGCCGGGCAGCGTCTGAGCACTCGCTCAGACGCTGCCCGGCTGTTCCCGACCCCGGCGTACGGCCTGTGTAGCGTGACAGTAGAGGTCACGATGCGCAGGCCACACCGTCACCACTCACCGCGCACTCTTCTCCGCCCGCCTGCCTCTTCTCCTCTGCCGCCTGCCTGCCTCTTCTCCTCCGCCCGCCCGCCTGCCTCCACCTGCTGTCTGCTAAGAAGGAGGTGCACATGCCAGGTGGCACAGTGCACCTCCAAACCCACTCCCGGCCGCCCACTCGCTAATGTAAGTAAATGTGCGGGTCGGCCGGTGTGGGGATGTGTATGGGATAGACAAAATCTGTACTGGTATTGGGATTGATGGTGAGGATGCCAATCCCGGGATCCCGGGAATCCCGGAATTGAGCATTTTTCAATCCCGGGATTGAAAAAATGCCCCGGGATTGGCATCCCTAGTGCCGGCTCCACACTCTTCACAAACCAGAATGCGTTCACAGGTCACAAATGGTCCAAATAGATCTTCACCAGCCTGAACATGAGCCTGAACTGCATACAAAATGCTAGGATGCAGAAGCTGCATCTTATTCCCATCTGAAGTTCTGTTGTGCTTCCTTTGCAACTCTAGTGCTCTGTGAATAGTGTTTGCTGGATCTGCCCTCATTTGTTAATATGGTCACCAGCATCCCACCATTAGTCATCCGTATGTATCCCGCAAAAAAGATATTGCAGATATACTTCTCAGTATAATCCTGTGGCTTGCATTTTCAGATCAGCATGTAGTCTGCAATCTCTGGAATATAGATTGTAAACTCCACTGGGGCAGGGACTGATGTGAATGTTCAAATATTCTCTTTTAAGAACTGCGGAATATGTATGCACTATATAAGAAACTGTTATTAATAATAATAATAATAATAATAATAATAATAATAAACTCACTTCTAATTACTGTCCCTATCCCATCTGTGTTTTACCCCAGAGACCATTGAATCCGGAACTTCCCCACTGAAATAGCAATCAGTTACTCACTCCGGTGCCTTCCCAAGGGTACTGCCCATATGTAGAAAGTCCAAGATAGCTTACACAAAGCCAGGGTGTAAGGCCTCGTAGGAGTGGAACCGTGCCTGATGTCTGGGTCTGAGGTATAGGAGCTGGACCTGCCCTCTAGCTCTGTTGCCCTGGCCTAGTGTCGGTGAACCTGTGCGGTGCTAGGCTTCACCTTTAACCGCCCCGGCTTTAGGAGCGAATTAGGTCCGCCTGGACTCCGTTGCAGTCAGGTCTTGTGGTGAGACAACAGGTTCACGGAGACAGACCAGGTACAAAAGGATAACCTACCTAACGCCGAAGGGCAGGCCTGAATACAACTGATGGGACCCAGGTGGAGGGTGCTAACCCAGGTGTGTCTGCAGGTACGAGGGGAGACCACTAACCCGTATGAACCAATATAAGCGCAACATTGCACAGATGACGAATATAAGAAAATATAATAGCAACAATGCTAAAGGGTGACTCCAATATACGAATAAAGAAATATAAAAACTGCAGGGAGACTTATCTGGATGGATGACAAGGATCACAGAAGAAGTACAGGGACACAGCTGACAGGCACAGGGAACCAGGAACGGCTAAGACGCTGGCTGACACAAGGTCCAGGAACCGGGAACACTCTACGGCAGGAAGACCTCCAACAGAACTATAAATCGGCATCTGTGCCCAGCAGACGCCGGCCTTATATTCAAAAATGCCGCCCAGCGACGTGTGATGTCAGCTGCCGTCAGGGAAACCAGGAACGAGGGTTGGGACCTTGCCTAGCAACGTCCCTGACGCCTCTGGGTGTCTGCAGCCGGAAGAAGATGGCCGCTGCCCGTTTCCCCTCCTAAGCCTTCGGCGCAACTGATACCGCCGGAGTCTGAGGGAGCCGGGGACGTGCGAAAGCGAGCAGCACCTGACGGGGAACCCGAGTCCCTGGCATGTCCACCCCCGCCGGGACTCGGGGAGAAGCCGGGAGGCTCACAGTCCGGCGCCTAACACAGGGCATCACTCGGAGATAGTGGTGTAACAGTTTTATTTAGGAACACACCCTGGCTTTGTGTAAGCTATCTTGGACTTTCTATATATATATGCAAAAATACATGAGACAGGCGAACAAAAGAGCACAAAATTCAATTCAATTTATAAAAAATAGCAGCTCATGTACATGTAAGTTTAAAATGAACAGCTTGCCAGCATATCAAATCAAGGAACAACAGGTAACCGTCTCTCACATCACGCTGTAGCCACAGAGCTTCCAGCGTCCCGTCGATCAGACTCCCAGCTCCACAGATATGTCACAGGAAGGACACGCCCAACCAGTTTCGTCACTCATCTGGACTTCGTCACTCCATGATATCTTTTTTATGATGTCTACATTTACTGTAATGTGGTTTTCTTAATCTATACTTTATTGTTTTGCAATTATCTGCTAAATTTTATTACATAAATGTTACATTGCTTCCTTCTGAGTCTTTATGTTATTTGCTAAAAAGTGTATCTGTCAAATTAATTGCTCACCAGTATTTAAGTACAGTATCTCCCACAGCACTGCCTGGTTTTCTGATATAATGTCCGATATACAGTAACAGTTTCTGGGTGTAATAGTGAAATGATAATGCTGCAAGGGATTAGTGGACAGTGTTTAGGGTTAAAGCAGAGAGTGGAGTGTTTTATATTGATAGAAAATGTAATTTATATTCTGCTTTAGGCAATTACTGTCAGAATTTCCTCAATGTCAATTTCTTGCAAAAAAATTCTTCTTGCCAAATTGGCAGGTTTTTTTTCTTCTTGATTTTTAAGATGAATTACATAATGTCACCCAATAATTGCTGCCTAAAGCAGTGTAAAAAAGCATGCACCTTGAAATTCATGCCATCCTCAAATGATATTTATGTTCTTATTTACTAAAACAGTCAGCCAAACAAAGGAAACAATCACTGAGGTTCATGACATCCTGCATCATATTTTCACCCTACATTATAGTCTGTTTGTATGGTAATCTAATTTCTACTAACCTGTCATATGGTTGTGGCTGCCTCTTGCTTTCTGAATGCTTCAGCTAAGTATACTTTAATAAACATGTCTGCCAGCAGCTACTTAGAGACAAGATGTGGACAGTCACAATATCAACACTACACCCTGACTAGCACCAGAAAATCGATGCCGGAATGCCGGCATTGATAAGGATCCAGAATTCTGACTGCCAGCATGTGGTTTGCCGGGATCCCAAACATACATATGAGGGAGTTAGGCATTGGTGGTGGGGGGGGGGGGGATTTAGGGTTAGGCCACGGGTGGAGAGGTTAGGCTGCAGGAGGGGATGGTTTAGGATAAGGCTGTGGGGCAGCACGGGGGGGGGGGTTGTTAGGCTTAGATGACAGGGTATGAGGGCTAGGCGCAAGTAGGGAGGGATAGGCTGCTGTGAGAGAGGGTTAAGGGGCAGGGGAAAGGTAAATATACTTACTGGACGCCTGTTGGAACTCCCTCCTTAGGAATGCAGTTGTCAGTTTTCTGACCGCCGGCATCCCTACTGCCGGTCATCCATACATATTCCTTAAAGACATGTAGATGGAGGTGCTACAAGCAGAAGCCTCATGCTGCAGTTGTGGTTCGACCTGTATACTAGAATGCATCATCAGATCACTGAACTCACCAATGGCATCTTGCAGCACTCAAAGTTCCACGCAAGCCATCGCTCATAGAGACTAAGATGTCTCCATGCAACTTCAGAAATACATGGTCTGTTTCCTACCCCTAAAAGTAGGTGACACACTACTCCCTCCCTACCCTAAAGTTGGCAGCAGACTGTCAGTTATTGACAGTCCTAGTACCTTCGTTGCTGGAAATGTTCACAGAACGGGTCTGGACCATGTGCAAAATACTGATAATGGTACTTTGCAGATCCCATAGAACATAATGCCCTATTTGCAGCAGCACCAATGGTGCACACCTCTACAGGGCCGGCGCTACCCACTCAGCAGCTCCTGCAAAGCAGGGAGGCGCCATGCTGAAAAGGCGCTCTCTCCCTCCCTGCTCTGCTAAAGCTGCCTCAGCCCTCACTGTCACTGCCTCCTGCACGCCGCCCGCAGCGCCTGTGTGACAGCGCGCACACACTCCTCCTCCTGCGACCTGGCCCCTCTTTCTCACGGACACTTGCGTTGAGGCATGTTGCGCTGTCTGTGAATGCTTGGATGACATGTCATGTCCGGATCCGCCCCCTACCCATTGCTCCCTGCGCCTGTTAGCTGTCAATCAAATGACGAACAGGCAGCAGCGCCGCCTCCCCTTCCTTCGCTCTTCTCAGTGTGCTGTGCCAGTGCCATTGCCAGTCCTCAACACTCCGGCCCCTCTTTCTCCTCCCCTCTTCTTCCATCTCCTCCTTCTCTCCCCTCCTTTCCCCCTCAGTCACAAGTGCTGCACACACTTTTTGTACTGCTTCCGGATCGCATCGCACACACATTGCATGCATGCCGTGCAATGCGATCTAGCCCATAACGCATTAGATTCTCGCAGCTTATATGGGCACCTTTAGTGCCTGCAACATTTTGCGGACACAGCACTGAGATGGTGTATGCATACATGTACATGCACCCGAGATCCTCCATAGGATCGCATGTTGCATAACGCTCCCACAATCGGACTGCAGCTTGTTGCAATGGCAATGTGAAAGGGCGCAAAATGTATGGTTTGCAGGAGGGCGCTGGACACCCTAGCACCGGCCCTGCACCTCTAGTTGGCCAAATTGCAATAACCTGATTGTTTAGATAATGCTCTGAGCCGTCAAATAGCACCAGTAAGTAATAGCAATATTGAATAAGAATTAGTTTATTATGTGTGGGCATTTGACACCAAGGTCCAATAATTCTTATATACATCTTTCCATTTTGATAATATTAAATTTTTGAGTGGAATATTAGCTAAAAAAAAAATTAAAATCAGTTTTACATTTTATAGTAGAACTCTGAGGAGAAAGTGCAAGGACTGAATGTATTAGTAAGACATGAAAACATTTCACACAGAAGATGAAAGAGTATCTCAGAAAGACTTCTTGTCTAAAACACAGTAGGAACACCTTGCTATTTATTTCAGGGCAGTGAACAAAATATTTTCTGTATAAATGTCATCAGGACATTACTTCCACAGGTTTGCAAGTTCCTAATTATTCATGCTACTCTAGTTACATATGGTCAACAAGTCTTTTGAAAATATATAAATAAAACATTTTGTATTCATTTTGCTTCTTACTATTTTATTTACCTTTATTTCTAATTATTATTATTATTATAATTATTATTAATAATAATAATACTACTAATAATAATAATAATTTATATTTCTAGGGCACCAAAAGTGAACTGTAGCACCATACAAAAGGCAAAACAATATGGCAGTACAAGATAAAATTGTACAGTACAATACAATACAGCAGACTCGTAACAAATAGCACTAAATCTCTAATACCCCTTTCCCACTGCAGCTCTTAAATGGTATATTGTCATTGTTTAGCCTTTTTAAATGGGTAGAGCTGCAGTGGGAAAACTCCAGGTATTTGTTAAATGGGTAAAACGGTATTTGTTAAATGGGTAAAAAGCAGTGTCCTACCCTTTTAAGAGCTGTTTTTTTTTGGGGGGGGGGGGGGGGGGCAGTGAGAGAGGGTCTTAAATGGTATTTAGGATCCCTCACTGGTCCTCCCCCTCCTCTGGTACCTGTCCTGCCAGGTACTAGGAGAGGGGGGGAGCAGGGGTACCAGCTGCCAGGTACCAGGGGATGGGTGGGGGGGGGGCTAGGGGCGGGGGTACCAGCTGCCAGGTAACAGGAGAGGGGGGGGGGGCAGGGGTACCAGGGGAGGGGTGGTATATTACTGGTGAATTACCATTTTTGTACCTTTCAAAATGGGTTCAATGTGAAAGGTACAAAAGCGGTAATTAACCGATAATATACCATTTACATCATGCAGTGGGAAGGGTATTTATGGCTCAGGCCCATTTAATGACCCGTTTAGAAATATCGGGTCATTACCCCTTTAGGCGATGTGAAAGCAGCATAAACATAGAAACCAATGCAAGGGGTGCAAAGAATTTATAGAGTCGACATGCACTAGGTTGACATAGACAAAAGGTCAACATGGAAAAGGATGACATATGGAAAGGTTGACACCAGTTTATTGGTGTCAATGTCGTCACTTGAGCATGTGGACCCTCAATTGATGTAGCTTGTACCCCCATACGGCTCCTTTCCCTTGCCATGCATTCAGGCCTGGTGCCTTACTTGGCTACCACTGAGCTTGGCACATTTTACTGTTCTAAATCGGAGTACAGTACAGTACAGTACATGTGGGTCGTAAAGCATAGAAAAAAAATTCAAACAGTGAAAATGTATGTCAAACTTTTCACGTGTCGACCATTGCCATGTCGACATTTTGCTTCTGTTGACCTTTATTAATGTCAGCCTAATGCATATTGACTTTTTGTCAATGGTGAGCTAGTGCATGTTGACCTTTCGGTGTTGACTTATTGCCTGTCGACATACACATCTAGACACCTCCTGCCTGCAACTGTGATTGATAAAAATGATCGATAAAAGAAGTTCTGTGATTGCGAGCCTGATTAAATCTGACCTTACTCAGACTTCTAGTATGAGGGGCATTGCCAAGCCAAAACTTTGGGAACACATTTCTAAAGTGCAACCTCTTTGCTACACAGTGAAGTGCTTGCACATGACGGCAGCTCTCATGTTGCACTGCCGAGCTGCAAAGCTGGACGTTGGCCAGACATGTGTCAGGTTGCAGTGGCTGTTCTTGATGTCGCACGGAGGCCTAGACATGCCTGCGTTCTTCAGGCCAAATGCAGTAAACATTTTGGAGGTTATTCTGATCCACACACAATACTGCGAAGTTCGCTGTGCTGTGTGTGGATTTAATGCCCCCTCTCATGCCGAATTCGCCTGCACGGCTGTGAATGGATGTTTTGCATTAACATCCATTTGCAGCCTAGGGGGCGAGGACCACATCATTCTATGGTTGCCGGCCATCAAATGATGTTAAAGTACACGCAAAACTAAGACAATCTCAGGTGCCTTTGCTTTGTGTGCACCCTGTACGAGGACAGGTCAGGAAGCTGACATCCGGTGATATCAGCTGTCCGCCCTCAGCAGCCACCTCACTGCCTCATTACCATGGGGACACCCAGCGTTTTTATGGGAACACCCATGAATCTTTGAGCGTTCCCATGGGTGCGTCCATCTGCTGCCCCCCCCCCCCCCGTGCAAACACATAGGGGAGCGGACATATTAGAATAAGGTCCTTCATCTCATCCCTGCAACTCCACATTGCCGCCCACATATTGCCACCCCCCATCATAACGTAGACTGCGATTGCCAGAAGATCATAGTTTAAGCATCTGCACATGCGCAGTGGTGCATGCGCAGATGTACGAAAATGACTACCTGTTATTTCTGTTGACAATTGCGTATGGGTCTTAATCAGGCCCATAGTCTGTAATGGCTGTGGGTGGCAGGATTCGGAGCACTTGTACAAGCCCAACCCCCCCACTTTCTCCCCAGAGTTCAGGATGTAGTCCTTACCAATGTCCTCTCTGGCTTTTCTATGAAGAATTAGCTGCCGACTAGGGCGATTTTGGTTGTTTCACAGAGCAGCTCCCTGCTAAAATGTGGAGGCTAGATTTGGTCTCGGGCTATAGTTTGGGCATTACTGATGTTTTAAAGAATAAGGGGCAAATAGGGTCCAATTTGGCACATTAAACTCCTTCTCTTACATTTGCCCTTCTAATCTTGCAGCATCAGTATAAAGTATAGTGATTTCACTTCTTTACTGCAAAAATAAATATAGGTTTTTTTTACGCACATTGTAGAATGTTCAAACTCTAACGTTGCTTCAATAAGCTTCCATTATATTATATTTTTATGTTGTTATGATACAGCTATTCTGTGCCTAGCATAGTAGGCTGTAATTATCCTGCTTTTAAAATGTCACATTACATTGATGAATTTAGCAACATTTATGAGGCATATCTTTTATAAACATCAGTTTGTATTTCTCTTTTATATTGCACATGTTTGTTAAGGCTGGATGGTTTTGACATGTTTGTGTAGAATACAATTAATTCTGGAAGACATGGTAGTGCTGGGTCACTCTAAATTTGAATATTACTTGCAGACAAAATGATCAGACTACACTGGTCTTCTAAGTGTATCACTTTATATAGGAATAGCATTTTTATTTACCTAAGTTAAATATGTAATTGAATGAAGTGATAACAACTCACTAGATCGCTTAGAAAATGTCCGGACATCGCTCTGCGTGTGTGGGGGCCATAGCGATGCTGATCTGTGGCCACGCCCGTCGATTAAGATCCAGCATGCTGGTTAAATCTGGTTAATCACTGGTCTGGGCCTGAATTCTCACTGGAAAACACTGGTCCTAAAAGATCACTCAGCACACAACGCTGACACATCGCTGGGCAGCGCTGTGTGCTGAGCGATTCTCAGATCGCTCAGCAACATCTCCCCATGTCTAGGCTCCTTAAGTACTCATATTAAATTCAATATAATTTATTTATTTATTATTTATTTATTAACAGTTTCTTCTATAGCGCACACATATTCCGCAGCGCTTTACAGAGAATAGTTGAACATTCACATCAGTCCCTGCCCCAGTGGAGCTTACAATCTATATTCCCTACCACATGTACACGCACACACAGACAATCTAGGGTTAATTTTTGGGAGCCAATTAACCTACCAGTATTTGTTTGGATTGTGGGAGGAAACCGGAGTACCCAGAGGAAACCCACGCAAGAACGGGGAGAATATACAAAGTCCGCACAATTAGAGCCATGGTGGGAATCGAACCCATGACCTCAGCGCTGTGAGACAGTAATGTTAACCATTACACCTTCCGTACTGCATATAAGCTTTGTTGAAAAAACATAACTGACTGAGTCATTGATCACTTTATTAAATTAGCATTTTACTTAGCTTACTTACTTTTAAATATTTAGTACAGTGCATACAGCTATTGGTAGCAGAAGAGGAGGACTTCATTTAAAGTTAGGAGTAAATTAAATTAGAAGGTACAAGTTTTGTACTTCAACAAAAGCATTTCGCACTGCATTGTGACCATCGCAGCATACATTGGACCGCAGAGCAACTCTAATATTGCTCCCAATGGCCACTATAGTTCCACATCTGAGGGAGAAGTTGCTGGCTTTTGCACTCCCAGAAACAGAAGCAATATGCCTCCATTTTCTGAAACGTGCATACAGCCTGTCAATCACACTGAGCTTGCAGAGCAGCAGCACCTTCCCAGCACATGCGCGGTGCAGCTTTAGTGCATGCACAGTAAGGAAACCATCTAACAGCTGTGACTGAATTGCCCTAAAATCTGAGTTTGATCTCACCCCGCAGCCTATGACAATTCTATGCATATGAAGAATATCTCTCCAAAAGGTATCAAACAGAAAAAGAAGAGGTACAGTATGTTGATGTTGAGAGACAGTGACCCGATCTAAGAAGCAATGCCCTGATTTGTCTGTAGGATTGTGCATTCAGGGATCAGGACCAGGGGCAAATTTTGGTGCAAGCTGCCACCTTGGCACAACATTATCATCCCCCCCCACCCCATCATGGCATTGCCTCCTTCATGTTTGGGCCTCCAACTGCAGAAGCAGCACCAATCTCATACCCCTCCCCTCAACCACCACAATTTACTTACCATTACCCCCTCCTTCTTCAAACCAAACAATCAGTACATTCGAAATCCTGCCGTTTCTACAGTATCTCAAAAATACATGTCTCTCCCGGATCACACCCTTACAACCCTTGAGGCAACGAAGACCCTTATCCACTCACTTGTCATTTGCAGTTTGTAACTTACTTACTCTTAACTGGCCTTCCTGTCTCCCACCTCTTTCACTCTTCATGCAATTTTGAAATACATTCTTGAAATGTATTTAAAAAAAAATCGCATTGCCGTTGCAGGTGAATTTTTTTTTGTTTCGTTATTCAGTCATGAACTATTACTTAAGCAGTGGCTTTTACATGATTTTGCAGCAAGAATTCCGCATAATCAGTGTACTGAGTTTGTACTTATAGATCAACTATTCAGAAGTATAATTAAAAATGAATTGGACTTGCCGCCAAGGAAGGAGTCCTTATTTACAATTGTGTTATACGTGTGGCTTTAATATTGTTTGTACCCTGTTTTTCAAAACTCAAGTAGAAAGGATGTGTATAAAATATGGATTGCTACATCGCCTCTTTCAGATTGAAAGTAACCTGACAATGCCTCCTGAATTGTATCCATAAATATGTTTGTTTACCGAAGAACATTTCTTATTATGGAATATAGATCAATGCTAGATGTTTTTCCTTTATCTATCTTGCCAAGCTGTGAACATGAAAGCAGAGTGGATATACTTTATAATCTTTTAGCTTCCCAACCATGAACCATTTCTTTAGTTAGCCACATTATTTTAACATACAATTTCCAAGTTATGTGGTACTTTATCCAAATCAAGTGCTACATATGTTCGTTTGAAAATTGAAAATAAAAAATCTATATTCAGTACTAGTGTTGTTGCATTTTAGTTTTTCAGCTTTTCCTAGCTAGTCAATACTTAAAACGTAAAGCTTTGTTCTGTAAGAAGAATTCTTCATCATGATTTATGTATCAAGGATGAGCTAAGTCTCGGGATCGACTAAGAGGCTCCCAAAATTGTGTGGTGCTCCCGGAAATGTAGGCAAGCATTCCATCCGGACAAATCACCTCAGCACAATCTCCGTCCCCCAGCAATTTAAAAAAAGTAGGCGGTTCTGGGGGGTCTGATGACGTGTTTTGCATTGATTTATGTAATTGTGGCCCCGCCCCTACAACACAATGCAAAGATGACTAACATTGTAAAACTGGGGTTGATGCCACAATGATGTGGTAGTGTCAACATGCCGTCAAGTACCACCAATAATCAGCATCATGGTCCATCAAGGCAAACATAGTGAACTCCCAAAGTCCGAGAAAACGTGCCCATTTCTGACAACTAAATCTACATATTTAGAACAATAGCTACAATTTGATAATATGCGTCAGTGATCCAATTCTAAGAGATCTCATTCTGTAACTACTAGGCACAATTAGCACTCACTGGAATATTTATTTGATTTATTACCAATAATTTATATAGCACATACATATTCTGAAGTGCTTTATAGAGTACATTTTAACATTCACATTAGTCCGTGGCCCCAATGGAGCTTATTATATATATTGCTTTCCACGTTTACATGCACACACACACATGCACACACACATTTTAGGGTTCATTTTATTTGAAGCCAGTCATTATGACTTTATTTTATTTTGTAACTAGCAAGAGAGGATGGGGTAATGGTAAGTATATTGTGGTGGTTTGAGGAAGGGGGGTATGAGATTGGTGCTGCTTCGGCAGTTGGAGGCCCAAACATGAAGGAGGCAATGCCATGATGGGGGGTGACTAACAATGTTGTGCCAAGGTGGCAGCCTGCACCAAAATTTGCCCCTGGTCCTGATCCCTGAATGCACAATCCTACAGGCCAATCAGAGCATTACACCTTAGATCAGGTCACTGTCTCTCAGCATCAACATACTGTACCTCTTCTTTTTCTGTTAGTTACCATTTGGAGAGATATTCTTAATATGCATAGAATTGTCTCATGCTGCGGGTGAGAGCAGACTCATATTACCACAGGATTATGATTCATTAAACAATAGGAACATCATATTCCTTCCCAAAGGAACATCTAATTCTGTATGTCCCCCTATATTCCATACCTTCAATAATATATGATTCATATAAACAATGTTTAGCTAATGCTCAAATTTTATTTTGTTTTTATTTTATAATTAACATTGCAGAACTGGTTGAGCCTAAATAATGTTTATTTCTGACTACAGCTGCGGGCAGTGTTTTCTGACTCTATAGTAATGATCAGAAACAGCCCTGGCATTTCAGTGTAAACACCCACCGAAGACATGGGGGTGTGACATGTGTCGGGGGGGCAGGCCTCGCAGCCGTGGGGCCCTTTTGGCTTTTGCCAAAAGTGCCATATGGCCAGTACGACCCTGTCTAAATTTATAACTGTGATAATGAGGAAAAATAACCTTCGACAAACACGGCAAAATAAAATATAATTAACTGCAGAAACACAGAGTATATTCTGATAACTCTCTTTACTGGAAGTCATGCTGAATTGAACCAGAAACAAAATATTATCTAGATGAAACATTAATTATTCAAAGATTTATCATGATTCATATTGGATATGTACATGTTTAATGGTTACAAAACAGTGCTCACAATCTTTTTCATGCATGAATAAATAGAATTTAAAATGATCTTTATCAACTCATAAAAACATTCATGAAAATGATTGAATGCAATCCAAAAGCATGAAATAAATAAATTTAGGCTGATACTGCACAGGCAACACATATTTCTATAAATAAAAAGGTGAGGTTAGAAACAAATTCTCTAAAACATCACAATGAGCGAGAAATGTATTTTTGTATGTTGCAAATATTAAGTTATTTAAGTGAAGTGTAACAAAGATCAGGGGTAACAGTGGCGATACTATCAGAATTCCAGGTATACAGAATGATCTGTCTTTCTCTCTCTCCCACACAAATACACACACACACCTCTAACCTATTAAGGCATCAAGGGGCAGATGTATTAAGCCTGTTGAAGAGATAAAGTGGAGGAAAAGGAAAAGTGGAGATAAATTGGAAGGAGATAACGCACCAACTAATCAGCTGTGTTTGAAAATGACAGTTGGGTGTTGATTGGCTGCTGCGTTATCTCCTTCCTCTTTATCTACACTTTTTCTCCACTATATCTCTTTACCAGGCTTAATACATCTACCCCAAAGTCCTCAACATTTCTGTTGTTGCAGTGTACAGTATCTAGTACAAATACATTGGCAGAAGATCCTTAAATCCTTTAAATTAAGAGTGATGTTCTCTAAAGGTTAGTTGTTTGTCCCTGAGGAAAGTTTGATACATCTCAAATGCTGTGACAACCATTTATTCGATTTGTGTGAAGTCCCCAGATTGAACTATTTTGGCCTGGATTGGATTAGCCTCTAGCTTCTGCAAATTCACATGCATAGTAACAGAGTTTTGTGGAGCCTTCTGCCCCCTACATGAGTGAACACTGGCCATCTAGCCCCCCACTGGCCTTCTGGCTCACTGGGCTCCACAGAGCTGTCTGACTGACTTTAACAATCCCACATGAGCTATATACACACTGTAGCAGCCTCACTTGACTGCATAGTCTCTTATAGACTGTCTTTACTCAGCTCTTTGGTGTGATAACACTTCCTTTTTCTTCCCTGTCCAGGTGGAGAGGTAATCCATGGCACACTATTATAATATATGATATATAATATACAGAATCTATGGGTCACTATCATAATCTATGATATATACTATATAAAATCCATGTTTTACTGCCATAACCTATGATATATACTATACAGAATCCATGGGTAACTATCCTAATCTATAATATATAATATAAATAAATTTAGGCTGATCTGTCTTTCTCTCTCTCTCTCTCCCCTCTCCTCCCCATGGGCCTTATTCTGATCGGTGCGGATTTTACCGCATGCGGACGTCCCGCCGATGTTGATCGTCTGCGCATGTGCAGAGGTCACTCTGCGCATGTGCAGGCGATTTCGCCGCACGTATTCTTTATACGCCGCACAGGGGGCGTAGAGGGGCGTGAGGGGCTACTTAGCCTCATTACCCTATGCATGGGCGTTCCCATGCAAACGCGGGGCGTATGCATGGTAATGAGGCCGTGACGCGTGTGTAGGGGGCGGGCATCTGACATCGCCGGATGTCAGCTGCCCGCCCCCATACATGATTTCACACGGACAAGTGTCCGTGTGGTCTTGTGTGGCGGGACCTGGTGGAGCGTGCGGCCCTGCATTCGATGTTCGGCGACCATCGAATGCAGGGGCTGCTCCCAAGACCGAGGAGGCGTATCCCCGTCCAATTTCATGCGGATCGGCACATATCCGCGTACGGACGGAGGTGGCGATCCGTATGGAAGGCGGGGATTCGCCTGCACGGACATGACCGCATATTTCTGATCGGGCCGCACCGATCAGAATAAGGCCCCATGTTCGGAGTGTAGAGAACTCATGCAGTATTTGGACGTGCCTGCTGTTCGCACATGCGCAGATATGCCTCTGCACATGCGCAAACACCAAACATTGGCAGACCAACCGCATGCGGACAGAACCGCACCAACCAGAATAAGGCCCATGGTGAGGCAGGGTGTAGAGGGGAGATGTTGGTGTACATGGGGAGCTAGAGACATTCTTTTGAGAGGGAACAGAGGTACAAATTGGAAAGGCTTGCCAATATTACAGATGGTAGCAGGTGAAGGAGGAGCATTAAGAAGAGATGGGGTGGGAACATATGTGAAGGATGAGCTGTGATGATTGCCTGAAGCCACTTTGTGAGCACTACTATTTTCTGTTACTGAAATTGTCACACAAAATCCATCCAGCTATTGTCCTAAACAAACAGACAGAGACATGTTTACCAGGGAATCTGTGTGTGTGTGTATGTGTAGTTCAACAATAATTGTTCAACAAAATTAAAGTATGATACTTTCTTCAAGCCACAAACCGAGTTAGACAGTGCAGTAAATTAAAACAATGTACAATGCACATTACATATGAAAAAAAGGAAATACAGGTGGGAATGGGTTAAATTTAATAGAGCATAACCTGGAAAAAAATGTAATTGTTTGTGTATTTGGTACTTGTGGACAATCACGGCTCCCACAATGTCCATCGCATATTAAAAAATCGCATCGCATGCGATTTTTAACAGAAATGCATCCAAATGCATTGAAATTAGTATCAAACATGTTCAATGGCCCCCAAATGTCATTTTTCAGGCTGTACCACCCCCACTATCAACACGAACCCGAAGCGTGGTGAGCACAGCGAGCCCGCGAGGGGCGGCGGTACGCGTCCTACGACCTTTTCATTCCCCCACTATCCACGTCGGCGTGAAGTTGAGAATAGAAAGTGTGGCGAGCGCCCCAGCAATCGGTACACAATATAGACCCATCCCCCATGCTAGCTATATTCTGCACCTGTACACCTTTATGCATAGTCCATTGTTCCCTAGATTCCATTTGTATCCTAATCCAGTTTTATATACATGGATGGACTGGCCATCTTCTAGCAAAAACATCTGTGATGTTAGATAGAATGTAACTGAATTCAGCCCTTAATGTAAAACCTTTTACAGATTTTCAAATAGATATCTCACTTGTGGTGGTCTCCACATCTAGAAGAGATGAAATAAGCTTCCTCGCTCTGATTCTCTCCTGCATACAATATACAGTATGCTCATGTGCAAGTCCAGAGAGGAAATGCTTTACCATTATATTATGGGGGGGGGGGATCTTAGAATGCACACCCGATTTACATGAGGTGCTATCATGCTGGGACTTGTAGTTCTGCAAAGAAAGACATGTGGTGCAGATGCACACTCCATATTATTAATCAAAAATCAATCAATAATAGAGGTTCTTGGTATATTCATTGGCCAAGAAATATTTGCCCACCAACCAGCTTCACGGTAACCTCATTTCTGGTGGGTCCCTAATACTAAGAATCTGGGGCGCGGAACCCCAAAAAGGCCAGCATAAGCCAGTCACCCCAGGGCAGCACACAAGTGAAAAACTAAGCTAGAAATGGCCAATGAATATACCAAGAACCTCTATTATTGATTGATTTTTGATTAATAATATGGAGTTACCATTATATTATACAGGTACTCACAAGAAAACAACTTTTATCTATAACTGAATTTCCATGATTGAACTCCTCACTACATTATCTGATTGACAGTTGTATCAAGTGGGAATTACAGTGGGACCTTTCTTGCAAACATCTGTAATGGTATCATAACATGAATAAATACATCTCATCTATGGTGTTCGGGGTGCCTAATAAACACATCAGACAAGTAATGACAAGCCGAATGGTTATCTCTAGTTACCCCACCAATGCTGGGATATAAAAGTACAGTGGGTGTGGATGGGAATTATGAGTGCACCAGAGGTGTGATGTGGAGTGTAATGCTACTGACAGTGGGAACTGTGATGTTGCCATGATCACATTTCCTCATTGTCCTGTTAGGAAGAGGGAGTGCGAAGATTGAGTATATGGATTGAGTGTATATTGGGTTAATAAGGGGATACGGTTTATTGCTGGATTGCTGGAAAGGACTTTTTATGCTTTTAATATGTAGACCGCTCTAAATACCTTAGACCAGGAATGTCCAAACTACGGCCCTCCCATCATGCCTTGCCACAGTTTTGCTATTAGGGAATGCTTAAACTATGGCAAGGTATGCTGGGATGTGTAGTTTCACAACAGCTGGAGGGCCACAGTTTGGACATGCCTGCCTTAGACCCATTTGGGAAAATATGTGCCTTGTGAGCACTACATCATACCATTGCTAGTATCATATATTAACATCATTTTTCATAAATTAATTTGAATCTGATTATTAATATTAGTAGGAGTGTGAATTGAGGTTGTATGATCGATGGAACAAGCGATTGTATGGGCTATAAAACACATACGATCTACTTACGACCACAAGCCACCCAGACTGACCGTATGTGCAGCACATATTGTATAATCACTTGAGCGATCCCTCAACCTGCAGGACAACGCATCGCACTGATGTGCACACAATCCATTGCACAGCCCGTTGAAATCGTGCATTCAGGCCTGATATCGTTCTAATGTATGGCCAGCTTTAGCTCCATAATGAGTGATCTATGTGATTAGCAAATACTGGTAATACTAGCAAATACTGGTAATACTAGCAAATACTGGTAATACTAGCAAATACTGGTAATAAGACAGTTATCAGGGGGTTGCGTCTATAGTAAGAAACACATTTCTGATTTTGTTTCCACCCAGCAGTGGCTGCATGCCAGAATATATAACCGAAAATGTAGCTGTTTAAAATGTCCTTTTGAGTCAATAGAATGTCGAAGACTTGAAGGATTTTCTTAATCTACAAAAAACCCATAATGAGTACAAGAGGACAGGACATTGCTAACGAACAATATTCACATTTGAAATATATATATGATACATTGCAAGGGAGGCATGTTCCGAAAGGAATAGATATTAGCCTCATTTAACATTTATATTCCAGCGATTATATTAAATACTTTCAATAACTTTAATAACTATCAGTCAGGTGGGTTTCAAATGAATAGTAAGGTGACGGTTCAGCTCTTGCAGTTAATGTTAGTCATCATAATTCATATTCATATCTTTCCAGGCCATTAGGTATTCATTTACCCCTGGGGATAATATAAAAGATATGGAAAGGGAGATATGTTAATATACATGGTTGCATATAGCCTGGAGCAGGGGAAAATATGTTCATTGATAGACATTTAGCAATTAGATACACAGCTAAGCTCAAAAGGTCATAAGCATGGAAATGCATTTGCCGTCCATGGTTCTTTTCTAATAGCAAAAATGCAAAGATAAACTCGGTGAAGACATAAACAACTACCTGAATACATATTGAAATGCTTGGATAAATATATCCATTCATTCTGGTGTTTGTCATTATGCAGCTCTAGTGCCTTGATAAATATCCTGTAATGTAATATTGAAAGGTTCTGAATATGGAATCCATGTGGGGTTTTAGCAACATTTTGGGCATTATATAGTATTAGAAAGAAGTATAGGGCATGGTACTAATTCAGAATGTAAGCTCTTCAGGACAGAGAAATCAATTTTCCTTCTCTGTTGTTTGTGTTGCTGCTATTTTGCAAACTTCGTGGCACCATATAAATAACAATGATGTAAACTGGGTCTTGTCGCCTGTCAGATGCTTCATCCATCCAGGTATACAGGGCCGGATTAACAATGGGGCAGATGGAGCTGGAGCTATACACCCAGGGCCGGATTAACAATGGGCCTGATGGAGCTATAGCTCCAGGCCCACTCTCCAAATAGGCCCATTTTGTAGCTGAGGGCCAGGGCTTTCCAAAGAGCCCAGCCCCGCATTGCTAGCGCCACGGGAACCGGAGATACCGCCAGGCAAACCTGGAACGTTTTCCCCATAGGATAACATGGGACCCACTAATTCCAACCCCCACCCGGTTCCAACGACTGCCAGTTTCCCCTCCGGCATCACAGAAGCTCCAGGTTAATCTCAGTCTAACTCAAATCACTGGGCCTTCAATCTGATACCTGGTCCATATGGGTTCATTGGTTCTAGAGATATTGCAGGTAAACCAATTTTTTTTTCATTTCTGAAATGTAATTTCATGGCTGTTCATGTTGTTTGAGGACAGATTTCTCTGGAACCAAACGGCCCAGATTCACGGGACCAAAATCATTCGAAGCCTACATGTAAATGGGTCAGTTGGTTCCGAAGATACAGCTGATTGTTTAAAGGGGGGCAGGGTGGTTTTCTCTCCCCCTCACACCAGAAAATGCAGGGACTAGGCTGGTGTAAAAGGGGCCAGTCCAGGAATGTCCCTACATGATCCTGGAACCATATTTGTGGGTAAGTCCCTGCATTTTCTGGTGTGAAAGGGGTAATATTTCAAATAGCTGGGACATGCAGTGCTCTGAATACAGCCGGGCAGCCCCCTGCTCTCTGCCCGGCTGTCAATGGCTGTCATTTCTGCCCGGCGGCGGCAGTCCACCAGTTACCACGAGCATGTATTCCCCCTTGGTAATGAGCATGTAATCCCACATGGCAACGAGCATTGAACCCTTGGCAATGAGCTTGGAACCCCTGACAATGAACATGTAGGTAAGCAACACTTATGTAACATAATTTTTAATAGGCATTATGATGTTTGGCATAATACGTAATGGAGATTATGGTGTGTGGCTTATTATGTAAAGGGCATTATGGTGTAAAATTTTAATGAAGCATATTGTGCATTATTGCTCAATCTGGTATACTGCGGACATGTCCAAACTATGGCCCTCCAGCTGTTGTGAAACTACAAGTCCCATCATGCATTGCCACAGTTTTGCTATTAGGAAATGCTAAAACTAAGTCAAGGCATGCTGGGATGTGTAGTTTCACAACAGCTGGAGGGCCACTGTTTGGACATGCCTGGTATAGTGTGTATTTTGGCTAAATCCATGTGGCAAAAATGTGAATTTTGCCTTAATCCATGTGCCATAGTTGAATTTTGGCTCAATCGGTGTGAATTTTGGCTCATTCCATGTGGCATAATGTGTAAGTGGCAAGTACAGTATAATCGGGTTACTGCATGATTTGTATAAGGGTTATATGGTGTGGTAAACTTATGGGCCCCACACACAGCACAATTTTCAGGCATTTTCTGAGCGATTTTAACAAATCACTCAGAAAATCCCTGAAAATGCATGTAAATCGCTGTGTGTATAGCCCACACAGCGATTTACAGGCGCGCCCCCGCCGTTCTGAATCTGGCCAGGATTCAGAACGGACCTGCCTGTCAATCTAGAGCAGTCGCTCAGAAGCTCCTGCTCATATGTGGCCTCGGATGTGAGCAGGGCCTTCTGAGCGACGCTGGACGCCGCCCTGATGTCCCACAACGCCGCCCCCCCTTGACATGACAGTGACATGCCGGTCGCCGCCCCTGATGACGCAACGGCCGCCGCTGGAGCAGCAGGAGACCGGCGCCCCCCCATGACGCCGGACACCGCCGCATCCCCTGATGACGCAACGGCCGCCGCTGGAGCAGCAGGAGACCGGCGCCCCCCCATGACGCCGGACACCGCCGCATCCCCTGATGACGCAGAGCGCCGGACACCTCGGGATTAGCCGGCCGACTGTGGACGCTGCGGGACAGAGAGGAAGCGACGCTGGACTCCGGAGTTGGTAAGTATTTTTTTCCACACTGCGCCACCAATGTATACCCAGCTAGGGGGGGGTGCATAGCCACTGACCACCAATGAATTTAATATTCCCCACACCAGCTTTTTTTTAACTATATATGGTAGGGGGGGGGGTTATTACATATGAACATTAGGGGGGCAGGGGGATGGGATTACACTGTGCCACCAATGAGATAAATATTCCTCATCAGGAGGGGGGGGGGGTCCTTCCCCACATACCCACAACCACTGTGCCACCAATGAATTTAATATTCCCCATCTGGGGAGGGGGGCTATAGCCACTGGCCAGCAATGTTTATTTATAAGCTGTGCCGCCAGCTTTTTTTTATCTATATATGGTAGGGGGGGGGGGTATTACATATGAACATTAGGGGGGCAGGGGGATGGGATTACACTGTGCCATCAATGTTTTTATTTGCATGTGAATGGGGGATGCAGGCCTTATTGCATAATGGCACGGTGGCACAATGCACATCCCCCCCTGCCCTCCCTAATGTTCATATGTAAAAACCACCACCCCCCCCCCCCCCCCCCCCTCCCATATATAGAAAAAAAACCTGGTGGCACAGCTTATAAATAAACATTGCTGGCCAGTGGATATGGCCCCCCTCCCCAGATGGGGAATACTAAATTAATTGGTGGCACAGTGGTATGCCCCCCTCCCCAGATGGGGAATATTAAAATCATTGATGGCCAGTGGCTGTTGGGAAACAGGTCTGCTTGCAGTAAAAGCTGGAATACTATGATCTGAGATTTCCTGATGTAGACTTGAATGGGTCTGCAGGTCAGAGAGTTTGACAGGTGACACTCCCCCAGGCTTTATTCCAACCCCTTATTTACATTTGAATACTTTTTTTTATTCCCCTGAAGTTTCTGTGAGAGATTTGAAATCTCTCATGCTGAATCTGCCATTATGAATCTCTGGCACACATCTGTGTGTGTGTGTGGCTCATTATCTGAAAAATTCAGATTAAGGGAAATCTCTCGTGCTGAATCTCCCGTTATGAATCTCTGGCACAAATCTCTGCGTATGTAGGGCCCTTTAGGTGACCACATAAAAGGGGCTGAAATGTTGTCTACCAAGTTTCGGCTTTCAGTATTTTTTTATGACTGGAATGCCGCCTCACCCCGCAAGTATCTTAGGACATCAATGTCATGCGGGTGCACCTTTGGAGGGCACCCGCCAATATATCTCCCTGCTTTTTTCTTATGCCAGCCCCCTTCCTTTTCCAGGCATATATAATTAGTTGAAAGTATTTACACAAATACAAACACACCCATGAGCAGACCACCCAACCAGAACACTGGTCACGCCCCCACACATTATTAGGTGCTGGCCACAACCCCTATTATTGCGCATAATAGGCCCTTGATAATTTTCAGCTCCAGGCCCATTTAGAACTTAATCTGGCTCTGGCTACACCCTGTCCCTGCATCCAGATACCGCAACCTCTACACACTGTCCCAGCATCCCAGTACCCCAAGCACTGCACCCTGTCCCTACATTGAGGTACTCCAACCACTACACCCTGTCCCTGCATCCAGGTACCCCAACCACTACAGCCTGTAGCTGCATCCAGGTACCCCAACAGCTACACCATTTCCCTGCATCCAGGTACCCCAACCACTATAGCCTGTCCCTTCATTAATGTACCCCAACCGCTACACCCTGTCCCTGCATCCAGGTACCCCAACCACTACACTTTGGGGGTTATTCTGGTTCATACGTTATTAACGTACGCCGGCGGATCTGTTTTTTTTTTATCTGCGCATGCGTACCTTTCGCAATGCGCAGGCGCGGCGACGTCACAACGCTCACGGACGGGTATGTCCGCAAGAGTACGGTCATTGTGGGCGGCATAGGGGCGTATTGAGGGGAGCGGCCGAAATAATGAGGAAAACTGGGCGTAAACATGGGCGTACACGGGGGTGTGCACAAAAAATGTACGGTGCTACTACCGCTCGATCGGCGAAAGCACCGTGCATTTCGGACACAAAACAGGCGGCCGCCACAACACCTCCAGACCACCCCTACAGATACCGCATGAGAGCGGACGCCTGGGTCTGCTAATTAACACTGATTACTAATCAAACACATACAGTACACCGGAATGTAGTAAGCAATGCTGCAGTCTATTAAGTCCAAACCATTATTTCACTACCTGCAAGAAACACACAGCACTCAAACACATTGGAAGCTTATCTTTCTACACTTCTCTACATGTAAAGGTTTGTTTAATTTAAGGTAAGAATCATTTTAAGACCTGCTTATATATGCCAAGGTAGTTATTTGGTAACCATTTACACACATTCAGTAAGTGTTTTCATATACTTTAAACAGCAGCACACTCAATCTACACAAGTCGACATGTGTCAAAGTTTTCACTGTAACACCAACATAAGTTGATTTAAAAGTAACAGCAATGTGGGGACACATAGATAGTGATTAAAATGCAACATGCAATGTATTTTTATTAGGCTGTTCATTAAGGTAGACAATTGAGGTAATAGAAAACAATAATTGATGAACAATTAGAAAAATTCATTTAATTGGCTTAATCATAGTTGAAAGGCTAGATTAGCAGGGCCATATATGTGAAGGGTATGCCAGCGTGCACGGACGTACGCTCACTCTCACGATCGGTGACATACGCTGAGTTTTCCATTGAAAACAGGCGAGACCCGTCCGTGCAAGGTGGTGAACGCTCAGATAGCCGGAAGATGTCGGTGTGAAAACGGACGAGACCCGTCCGTATACGGTGGCATACGCTCTGTTGTACGCCAGTTGTCGGTGTCTAAGAGGAGATCCATTAGTGTACAGTGGCGTACGCTCAAGTGTACGCCACTCCCCTTTGTCGGTGTTTGTGACCGTCCATATGCGGATGTTTTGCGGGTGGACTTTCGCTCACCGTCCGCGTATGGGAAACGTACGGTGATGCGGAATGTACGTACGTTTGGCCGCCCGAACCAGAATAAGGGCCTTTGTCCTTTCATACAGTATCCCTTTATCCAGAACCCTGCTCAAACTTCTAGCAGCACAAAGTCTAGCAATCTACTAGATTGGCTGTGGTGTCCTCTTTATTTTATGGTGGGCATTGGTGTTCTGTGTATAATATGACATTTATTGCAATGTTCTTTGTAATGTATGGAGGTTACTGGATTCTTGGTGGATTATATGGCAGTCACTGAGATGCTTTCTGTATTATACTGTAATTTGGTCACTGTAGAGTACAGTATGTCTTTTTTATTAGGCAGTAACTGACGGCTGTGTATTATATGATGACGACAATTATGCTTGTTATAGCTCCAGCAATAAAGTGGTTGAAGCTAGGCACCAGCTATGACTTCTATGGAGACTGCCCCAGCCATGACAAAGGCCACATCCCCTAAGTAGATCAATCCCACACCACGCAGGTGGCTTGAGTGATCCCAGCTCACTCATCAAACCACTGCAGCATTTGTCACACCTTATGTCAATGCACAAAATGGGCCCTTCATAAATTTCAGCTCCAGGTGCATCTGGCACTGCAGGTATACCGTCTCGGACTGGGGCATTAAGGGCCCACAAGGGAAATGTAGCTGCAGGGACCCACTGAAGGGGTGTGATCAATCAATGTAGGGGTGTGGTCAATAGGTGTTGTCATCAATGTAAGGGACGTAATTACAAAGGACACATATTATGCCTTCTCCGATTTAAGTACAATACATTCATGTACTGCTGCTCTCATTTGTACATACATATACTGTATACTTTTATCTTTCTCTTCTCTATGTATAAAAAAGCATGCACCAAAAACCTTTTGGTTCTTCCTTTGTCTTTATAAGACATATTTCTACTTTCAGTTGTTGTTCTGAACTTTTTTGGGACACCACCAACCCTGTACCTTGTTAGATTTGCTCCATGTAATTGGTCTTATGTTGGTTATTTACATTATAAACTATCCTATGAAGTTTTTACTGTGCCTGTGACAATCCATTCCACTATTAACAAATAGGCCCCTGAAAAGGCCAGGCCCCATAGCAAGTGCACCCCCTATACCATCTGCGTACTTGCCTACCTGACTCTCTCCATGAGGGAGAAAATGCTTTGTTCCTGGACTTCCCTGGTAATGGGGCAGATGTATCATAGCAGCGCTTATCGCGCCGCTATGATACTTCCTGCTTCGCCTCAATAGCGAAGCGAAGCAGGAAGGGACATCGACAAGATGTATTAACATCTTGTCTGCCGAAGCGGGGGAGCGTTAACTCCCCCCTTCGGCGATGTCCCTTTCTGGAGATAGCGCATCAGTTAATACTGATGCGCTATCTCCTGTCCCCCAGCCGGCCGCACTGGGCATGCGTGGGATCTCGCTGTTCACGCGAGATCCCCAGCGCAGCCCACAGCTGACAGCAGGGACAGCGCTGTCCCTGCTGTTTAGATAGGGCTTCGCCAGCCTGATGCTGGCGAAGCCAAAGCCGGCTTCGTGCGGAACGGTCAGCGATGCTGACCGTTCATACATTCGGCCTGCTATCATTTTGATAGCAGCGCCGATATGGACAGGGGCGCATAGCGCCCCTGTCCATTACCGCACGCTGGCTGCTTCATACATGGGGGAGAAGCGGTATCAGCGCACATAACGTGCGCTAATACCCCTTCTCCCCCATATCGAACGTTCATACATCTGCCCCATTGTATGATTCCCATCAACTGTGGTGAAACACCTTTCTTATCAATTACCTAACTCACCACAGGTGATGGCAATCCTACATTACCAGGGAAGTCCAGGACCAGAGCATTTTCTTCCTCATGGAGAGGGTCAGGTAGGCAACTATGACCATCTATAGTTACACCACTGGTGACCGGGCTCCTTACATAATTATGCCACATCCCCGGCAACATTTCACCGCAATTCGTGGGCCTGTGGGGAGGCGGAGCCAAATGAAATCAATGAAAATTGCATCACATCACGTTTGTCATCACCCCAAAGGCCTGTGAATTGCGGTAAAATGCGGCTACGATCGTGGGCCAAAGGTGTCAGCATTAGCAAAAAATGTGGTCCATCAGGGGTGGTTCTAGGTACTCACAACCCCTTCCCTTCCTGTGTGCCACTTACACTGATAAATGCTGTGCTCTGACAGAGCCTGTTGCCCGGCATCTCTGCACAGCCCCGTACACAGCTGCTCTAGTTAGACTCCTGCTGGCATCAGCACACTAATTCCAGGAAGTGAAATCAGTGATGCTGAACTGTCCCTGATGGAGCCCGCAGCTGAGCTTATGTGCAGGGACACTGAGCAGCTGCACCTCCACACTCCTCCCTCGCTGATGTCATAACCGATTCTGGATACAACGCAGGCTGAAAGAGCCTGCCACATGCAGCCTACTGCCGGCCGGGTCAGGTAATACAGCTGATATAGTAACTGACGGCGGGGCCACAGGCCATGCCCACATGCAAAAGACGGTGTTGCTAAGAATCGGTAGGGCCTATCAGTGGTTTCCCCGGTTCCCCAGTGGCCCAGTTAAAGCCTAGGTATACCACGCTCAAGTAAGTTGAATAAAGTATGTGTTTTGCAGATGGATCCAACTATTGCAACTTGTTCTGTCTGCAGCTCTACTTTGTGTAACTCTGATTTGTACTCATCTCAGTCACATCTTCACTGCAAATTTGAGAGAGTTCAGTTTTCAGAAAACTGAACTTGCACTTTAAAAATGGTTAGTTTAACATGTTTATTTTCCTTTTGTTACTTTTCCTTTTAAACAATTTAGGTACTTATGTATTAGCTGGGAGCCCAATTAGCAAATGTACGGCACCGTAGGGAAATCGCTGCGATTTTATAGGGTGCGATGCCTTTTAATGTAGTATACACTTGTATGACATACAATGGGATTTAGGCACCCCCCCACTATCCAAGTCTCTCTGAAGCGTGGCGAGCGCAGCGTAACGCGTCCTCCCGATCTTTTCATCCCCCCACTATCCACGTCGGCGTGGAGCAGATTTTATAAAGTGTGGCGAGCGCAGCGAGCCACCAAGGCCGAAGCATAGCAAGCACAGCGAACCCCGCGAGGGGACGCGGAATACATGTAATGTAATTCGCTGCGCTCGCCACGCTTTGGGCACGGTGGCTCGCTGCGCTTGCCACACTATATAAAATCAACTCCATTCTGACGTGGATAGTGGGGGTATGAAAAGGTCGGGAGGACGCATTCCACCGCCGTCACGATAGTGGGGGGGTGCATGAATCCCATTGTATGTCATACAGGCGTATACTACATTAAATGGAATTGCATTCGATTTTGCGGGAGGTGCGATGCGATCTCATCGCACCGCCCAAGGCCAGAGAGCAGTGAATAAATTACTTGGGAAAATTCCATCACATGCGATCGCATCACATGCAAAAAACGCATGCGATGCGATTTTCTTGCGCAGAATCGCCCACTAAGCTATTTGCTTAGTGGGCGCCCGGCTAATACATAAGTACCACAATTTATATTTGAGGTCTAGTGGAATGTTCAACATATTTCTGCCCCATCTGTCAAATGAACCTGTATAGCAATGCAATTCTCAATTCCATTAAGTCTGTGAATCCTTTGATTCTGATACTTGTAAACAAGTAACAAACAATACTGCAATCAAATTAGCTGAAGGTGCCCATACACGGTACAATTGTTGGGTGCGATGAGATGCGCGCTCCTATCACACATCTCATCACACAGCTGAAATAGTTTGTGCTGCACACACTTTTTGTACTAGATCTTATTGCATTGCAAAACGTGTGCTTCCTGTGCCGTACCATGGGGATTATTCTCATTCACTCCTTCTGACAAATTCCTGATAGAATCAAACATGTGAGAGCTGCTCAATCAAATTAGTAATGCCCCCCAGGTGCTGCAAGAGAGGGGAAACACTGGAAACACTCGCCGCACGCTGATTGGCTGAGATTCAGCCAATCAGCGTGCGCCGTGCGGCCAGTGTTTTCACAACAGAAGCGCTTCCGCGTAGCCAGGCGGATAGCGCTCGTTATTTCTTGACTGCAGGGACCCCCCGCTGCCGCCGCCGCAAGCTTTGTATACACAGCCGCAGGACAGGTACACCCCCCGGCACCGGGGCGCCCCCACCCCGACTCGCCAGGGGCGCTCCGGTGCCTTGCACCGGCCCTGCTCTCTGCACATGTTACATCAGCCCCACCTGCAGTGCACATGGTATTGTCCATCTAAGAAGGAATTTGTCAGAAGGAGGTAACGAGAATAACCCCCTATGACCTACCACAAAGCATAGTCATAATTTCTTACTATTACTAGTAATTACTACTAGACATCAAGCTGTGTTATTGCATAGAAAATATTTCTGATTATATTATGTAAGGGGTTTAAGCAAGAACAGTGATTTTGTATATACTGTACATTGCTTAAAGGCCCTTCACAAGAATAACACACAATGTATAGTTTATGTTGTATTGTCCATCTTTTCCTTGCAATTTATTTAAACTCACTATAAAATTGGGATGCTAATGCTAATAACATGCCTCACTGATATAATAAGGGGTTACTTTTAGAAGCTTACATTGAATTCCAAAATGCGTACTGTGCACAGATGCCAAAGCAATTCCACTCTTCATGTCTGACAATTTCCTGCAGCATTCTACCTGTTTTTTTTTTTTATGGAGTAAACCTTTAGCCTGTAAAATTGCAGTGCTGAAGACTACCTCTGATGACATTTCTACATGTCATTCTTTTCCCCAGTTGTCAAAGGTCCCTTTCTGTGAATAATGGGATTCATTGAAGCTAGGCTTGTTTGTATGGGCTGGCATACTAAATTTACTAAATAGGCAAAACCTAACCAGGGAACTGGTACATGCATAATATAAATCTTCAAGCTGCGGGAGTCCTAGACCTGTGAGCAGCCAATCGCTGTATAGAAAGACTACATTTTTTTTTAGATACATATTGATTAGAGCAGCATGAAATCTGTCAGATTCTTAGTAATTTGGGGTGTTGAACCTATACAACTTTACCCGTGTATGTAGGGATGGAGCACCTCTCAGCCAGCAGTAGGAATCGCCAGATTCCCTTAGCTGGCGATCGCCAGCAGAGAGACACTCCATCTGACAGAGACTCGCGAGCATCTCACACACATGCGCGTCCCCATCAACACGGCGTCAAGCACTTTCCTTGTCCGTCTCTGCTTCAGGGAGACAGGCAGGGATCAGGGGGAGCTGGGGGAGCTGCAGCGGGGAGTTCCATCAGAAAGGGACGTGTGAGCCCCCTTTCAGCGGCTGGCGGTTGGCAATGCCGACGGGATATGCCCCATCTGTATGATGACCATAATAAACTTGGTCATTTTTGGATAACTTTTTGGGGACATACTGTATTTTTGTGAAACAGCATGGTATACAGTATGTTCTAAACCTGTAAAAGCATTATGACTGCCTCTATCTACACTTAGGGCTATTTCACATGCTACGGCTAAGGCTGGATGGCAAAATGCTGGACGGCCAAAAGCCATGCCGGACATTTAAATCAGAACGGACAGCTAATGTGTCCTTTCTTACGACATGGCCACCGGATTGCAACCGGATCTATCCACTGGAAATCCACTCCAGGCTGTGGCTGCCCCATCCGAACACCAGTGTGTGCAGAGGGAGAGGGACCTTTCACACACCATTTTTTTGGTGTGCTGTTTTAGCTATCCCCGGCCCACAACCTGACATCATCGGTAATTCCCACACCCAAATTTACACTGCACGGCTAAGGAGCAGGCAGGTGAAAGGCACAACTGCCCAACAAAAGGCCGAAAAAAAGTTTGTCTGGCTTTTTGCTGTCCGGTCAAAACTGGAGCGTGTGAAATAGCCCTTGCAATTGAAGAGACAGATGATGTTTTCATGTAGCCATAGTTGAGTGAGGGGTAAGAAAACCTGGACTGAAGAAAATGTCCTTTTTTTCTTGATTTAGACATTTTGTTCCCAAAATAGGCACAAGTGATTGCTGATGCTGATGACTAGTATCAAACTAAGTACATACAGCATGTGACATCTGTACAGCTCTGTATATGTTTTTTCTCATGCATTTTGAAAAGTGGATGCTTAATTGACTTCCAACTACATCAGCCCATTACCTTTCTCAAGAAGGTTATAGAAAACATGTTCTATAATCACGAGGAAAGCTTTAGAAATAGGGAGAAAGGTGATAAAGAGAAGGCTTTTAATGATAAATCTAAAGGTTTTATGTAAGTGGAAAAGAGACAAAGGGCCTTATTCTGATCTGAGCTCAGTTCAAATTTGTTCTTAAAATGGGCAAAACCATGTGCACTGCAGGTGGAGCAGATGTAACCTGTGCAAAGAGAATTAAATTTGGGTGGGGTGTGCTGAAATCTAAATTGTAGTGTAAAAATAATGCAGCCAGTATTTACCCTGCACAGAAACAAAATAACTCACACAAACCTAACTCTCTCTATACATGTTACATCTGCCCCACCTGCAGTGCACATGGTTTTGCCCATTTTAAGAACAAATTTGTACTGAGCTCAGATCAGAATAAGGCCCAAAGTAACTGGAATCAGTACAACACAGCAATGTTTTCAAATACTCAGTATCCAACATTTGTACTGCTGACATGCTGTTATATCTTCCTCTTAGTACCGCTGTTTCTGTCCTTCCTGTTCTGTACATGTTGTACTAGCTTCTGCAAAGGCTTTCCCATATTTGTATGGTTATAATCACTGGACTGGTTTTATAGATGATGATATGGTGGCTCATTTGCCATAGCCCTGTGATTCATGTCTACTATTCAATAAAGGGAGATGCATATGTATGCCCGGCAGTGGGGATGCCAGTAGAAAAAATACTGATGCATGCATCCCGATAGAGGGCATATTTACAGGTATCAGTTAAGTATACTTACCTTGGCCCTGAGACTGTGGAACATGGAAGGATGAAATATGAACTGCAATCTTCCAGCAAACCAATCCTAAACTAATAGGGACATGAGTATTTTAGCAAGGGGAAGGAGCATGAAAAAACTGATCCCAGAGAAAGCCAATGCTATGATGCCCCTTACCACATATATTATACACACACATTTTTAGAACACTGCAAGAAAAAGATTTGGTCACAAAACCTCTTTATCACACATGCATTCAGTTACAATACCCTTTAGTAAACAACACATTTCAATATACTGCCACACTCAGGATTCAAACCAATAACCTGTTGCATTCCAGTCAAACATCACTTGAGCTATATGATTATGCATAAAAATGATGAGATTTTTTAACAATATGAAGCTACTTTTAACTTTTTAAAACAATCATATAATAAAAACCAGCACTGCAAATGAGCAGATCTATGTTGTGTGTAGCCAGACATCCAAACCCTTGTAGCCACGAACTACATAGATCTGCTCAGCTGCAAAGTGATCTTAAAATAGTTATATTTCTCTAGCTTTCTATGCAAAAGCAGGTAGCACAATGAAGAGAGTACAGCAATGCCACATACTATGGGTTTGAGTCCTCAGATGTTAGAATTTTAAAATGTAATAAAGGATAGTGTGACTGAATAACAAAGAGCTCTCAAGTTAAGTACTTGAGTGTTGTATGGGTATTAGTGATTTAAGTGGAATGGTAAAGAGATGGGTAGCCAGGAGATGCCCCGCCTCAAAGAGAAGGGAAGCACAAATGAAAGTCATTAAAACAGATTATTAACAAATGTAGCCAAAATTGCCTCCTACCCAGCATCACTGTGTGCGGTGGCACACTCTGCACCGCCCAGCTGGCAAACATGATTGTCACCATTTGTATTAATTTTATATCCTTCTAATTCTGTAGATGACTACAATTTCTGTGCTGTTCTTGTGGCTATATACCAGGTAAGAGTAGCTTGTGTCTGGTATTTTTCTCTACTCATTGCTGGACACTGAGCCAGGACACCTGTTTCCCATGTTTGCAGAAGTTGTGGCTGCAAGTGCTGCTTCTATGGAGGCTAAAGAAACCACCAAATGGCAAACAATTATAGGTGGTGTGCAGCAGCTGAACTGAGTTAGGATTCCAATAGATGTTCAACAAATGCAACCTGTTGTATTGACACTCCTTGTCTAAGCCCACATTTGCAACTGTTTTATATTTGTGAGAAGAAGATGATCATGTGGCAGGTAGAGCAAAGAGATATTGTAAAGTAAAGGTAAATAACAAATTGTACAATTATAAGCTAGCAACTTGGTTCATTGTCTATCAAACAAAACTTACCATACACTGCTAATAAACAATGCATGCTTGTAACCTATTATATATTCTGAAATTGCAGCTACAAGAATATATCTTCAATTATATTATTTCACAGAAAATGTTATGTACAGTATGCTTTATGGTAACAAAGTTGATGGAACACCATATCAAGCCTCATTACTTCAGTTTTGTAGCACAATGGCCCCTCAGACTCGGTGGAGGAAGGGAGAACTAATTAGGCAATATATGCAGGGATATATTGTAATGGCATACGGTCGAATAATCGACCATAGTTAGGTCGACAGTTATTAGGTCAACACCGTTGGGTCGACAGGGTTCTAGGTCGACATGGGTCAAGGTTGACAGGTGTCTAGGTCGACATGGGACACGGTCGACATGGGTTTAGGTCGACATATGCGTTAGATCGACAGGGCGTTAGGTCAACATGGGTTGACCATCCACTAGGGCGCAGTGGGAGAATAAATAGCGTGCCTAATGCAGCGCATTTCTTTTCTAAATAGTGTATGGTATGCAGTTGAATACTGACTCTTGAAGATGGGCTAAATGTGCCTGCATCAAAACAAAACAATAAAATAAAAAGGTTTTATATTGACAATTTTATATAAAATTTAAGGCCCATACACACTTGGTGATACGCTCCACGAGTTTATTACATTGAACTCCCAGCAAAGGATATAGGCCTTATTCTGGTTCACTCACAAAGGCAAATTCTTCTCAAATGGACAAAACTTCAGGGGGGCAGATGTAACATGTTCAGAGATAATTACATTTGGGTGGGTTATTTTGTTTCTGTGCAGGGAAAATTCGGACTGCTTTATTTTTACACTGCAATATAGATCTCACTTTAAAGTAAGACTCCACCCAAATCTAATTCTCTCTCTACATGTTACATCTGCCCCACCTGCAGTGCACATGGTTATGTCCATTTGAGAAGGAATTTGCCTTTGCGAGTGAACCAGAATAAGGGCCATAGTGCATACACAATGAACAATAATGTTAGCAATATCTCTCTGTGACATCACTGGGTCCCCGTTCTGTACATGCAGTCATTGTTGATATAGTCAAAATTAACCTGCATGTTTAGACAACTGGGGGTGTCGTTATGACCCGTGGAAGTGCTATAGTGTTCATTATATTGTCCAGTTTGAACACTATATATATGACATATAGTGTTCAAACTGGACAATATAATGAACACTTTAGCTCAGAAGGGCTAAAACAAACAATATCGTTCAAGGTGCTCATGTTTAGACTATTCATCGAGTATCTTCTGCAGGTGGGGCAGATGTATCATGTGCAGAGAGATTTAGATTTGGATGAGGTGTGTTCAAATTGATATAAAAATGACTGTGTAAAACAAGCTGTCCAACCTTGTGGGCTGCATTCAAAAGCCGATGCGCACGGGATCATGCATTGGGTCGGATGGGATGTCAAGTATTTGTCGTCCCATTTGTTAGAATTTCTCGTCTCGTTTGTCGGAATCGGGTGAAATCGGCACAAATCGGATAAGTGTATGGGCACCTTAAGATTGTATCATACTGTATATGCAGAAGCACATATCTTACCTGCATTTGCTTTTATGTAACATAACAATTGAACTTGTTGAAAATGTGCAATGTTGTTTTCATTACTAATAACAATGTCACATCTGGAATTCTGTATTAGATTGTAAAGTGTTGATCAGATAGGCTTTTTATTCTGTGTATTATCTCTGTGCCTCTGCTTGTCTTCACAGAATTCTTGTTGGGACAAGCTATTACTGTGCTAAGCAAAGCCTTAAAGTGTCTGTATTTAAAAACTCCAGTGCTGCAGAGGGAAGATAATTACATAGACTGTGAGTTGCTAGACAACCAAGACAGTAGGCACTGGTGTGTGCATCCCACTGGCAAGTCTTCAGTTGGTACGCAGTTAACACTTTTCATGCAGCCCAGGCTTATGCTGGAAATACAGGAATGAAGACATAACACAATAGTGCAAAATGGGCCAGCTCCAAGGAGAAATAAAAAATGCATTTGTCAATGAAAAAAACAAACCAATGTTATTTTGGCTAGTCTGGTTATACATGTCTAAGATTACTGTGCTTTATTCTGTTGGCAAGGTGGCATGCATAGGCTACCAGTAGGACTTTAGACATGCATTGTTACTTTGTGTGTAAAAAGACAAATCATGTTACTATCAGTATTCATAGCACACTTGCAAAATGGTCGTATTTTATGACTGCATACAGTATTTGTATTATTCCTATCTAATCACATCTCCACTGTACAGTCCACACATTCCCACTCTTTCTTTTTCACATTTTCCATACTCTGGACCCTTGGCCAAACTGCTGGGTCACCGTATCATACAGCAGACCAGGAACCTTCGCATTCTGGTGGAACTAATGCCTATTTCCCTACAGATTGTAAGCTTGTGAGCAGGGCCCTCATACCTTTGGCTGTCTGTAAATACCCTGTTTGTTGTATCACTGTCTCCTATTGTAAAGCGCAACAGAATATGCTGCGCTATATAAGAAACTGTTAATAAATAATAAATTAATTAATTAATCTGACATTTAAATAGTACTATGTAAGATGTGACGTCAGCTACTGGCAAACCTCGTTCCTCCCGCAATCCCATGGGAATGCCCAGCATTTTCATGAGGATGCCCATGAAATGCTGAGCGTTCCCATGGACGACACCTGTCCTGGCCGCCACATGCCACCTGGTCGCATAGCTCCATGTGAACGGCTGAGCGAGTATGCAAGTTGGGATCCTGCACATGCGCTTAACCCATTATGCGCATGCGCAGTTCAAAAACATCAGTCCCCTGTGCGAATGTGCGGGGAGCCAAATCAATTAGATTGAGGGCCCATGTTCCCAAAGCGTGTCAGCTCCACTAAGTACCACTTGGGCTGCAGTGCCATTGTTACGCCACTAGCTGCATGTACTATATCCACTGCAGCTCAGATGCATACCCAGTAACAAAACATTGGGCACTTTTTGACACCATCTAAATTAGGCCCATTGGGTAACATTTAATAGGATGAGATATATGAGAATGTTGCAATTTTTTTTGTAAAAAAAACTGCAGAATTCACACATTTTTCCGAAATCACATATTTAATAGGGTGCGAATTGCAGTAAAAATCTGACTTTTTGCAGAGAAAATCACACATTTTGACCTGTCGATTTTTTTTTTCTCACAAGTTTTCCCATTATAAAGTCTACAACTCGCAAATGTAACTGGATGCGATTTTTGGAAATTGTAACCAAAAATCATAAAACAAATAGACCAAGTTCAACATGTCGAGTCTGACAGAACCATGTACAGACCAGTGCATGGTTTTGTCTAAAAAAAAATGTGTAAAACAAAAAAATTCAATTCTTCATTCGGGCTTCTCTCGCAGGGGTACTGGCAGGCGGAGAAGGCAATGATCTAAGCGGTGTGTGGTTAGTATAATTTCACTCAACAGGTGCTCCTTTGGATTCTGCTTGGAGAAGAGGACATGCCTTCGATGGAATCCTTAGGTAATGTATGTGTGAATGAATGTAGTATGCAATAAAGTTATACTGTTCATGTGTGTGTACAGATGGAGCTGGCTTCAGCATTGCGAGGCCTGCGGATAGAATAGCCAGCACTCGCCAGCCACCAGGCCCCACGAGACGCTTGCGTGCCCCGTTCCGACAGAGCTCCCTGCTGCCGTCCGCCACCTCCCCGTCCACCAGTCCGGTGCTGGTTGACAAAATACGGGTGACCCCTACTCATTTTGTCCCCCATATTTTGGGAACCAGGACCGGCCCTTGAGCCTGGTGCTAATTTTAGAAATCCTAGGGATCCCCTATGTTTTTGTCCCCTGAATTTCTAAAACCAAGACCGGTTCTTTGAGCCCGGGGCTGGTTATGATCAGGAGGGAGACCCCACACCGTTTTTGTTTCTCTTTAACACAAATCAAACATGTGCATTAATTTGCACATTTTCCTGACTAAAATTTGCACTGTATTCTGCATTCCATTAACTATGATTATAGGTAATCATATGGATCTCTGCATACTGCATGCCCACCAATGAGTAGCTCTAAAGTCCATCTACATGCCCTCAGAATGCTTATTTCAGGACTCTGATTAGGGGGTAATTTGACACGGGCGCTGAAAGCCGGGGCACTGCTATCAATTACCACGCCGCCACCTACACTGTGTCCCACAATGCTGCACCAGCCTCTGCTCCTCCTCCACACTGCTGCCACTGTGTCCCCCACTGCTACACCAGCTGCAGTCCTTCCCCCTTAGGGTGGTTTCACACACTCCAGCTGACAACGGAGCCAAGAAGCCCCGCCGTGCACAGAAGTTTACGATGGTCGGGATGGCCACAGCCCGGCAGCTGTCCTTTCCAGTGGTGACATATGGCTGCAACCGGGCGGCATCAGCCGGGGTGTGTCGCCACTCAGGGCCGGCCGGCCCATTACAGAGGTTATGCAGACATGTACAGTCGCCACTACAATTCTCTGATAACTGTTTCCCACTTGCCTACACATGTCTCTTGCTGGCCGCCTGCCCATGTCTCTCGTGCTGGCTGCCTGCCCACTCGATGCCTGGTCCATCCTGTCTTCCCACTGACTGCCTGCTTGCCAGCGAATCCAGGAGCCATACAGCAGGTGGCTGTTAAGGATCTTGAAGGAAGAATATAGAACTGCATGTGGGACACTGGGCACAACAGATGCCGGGACAGTGGGAAGCAGCAGAGCCAGTGGGCATATTTCTGTCACCTCAGCTTCCCCAGTCATCCAACTTTTTCCCGTCATCCCAGCCACCCCATTCACCTGCTATATTGTTGCCACCCCAGCCTCCACAGTCACCTGCTATCTCCCTGCTACCCCTGCCTCCCCATTCGCCAACTATCTCCCGGTCACCCCAGTCTCCTGCTATCTCCCTGTCACCACTTCCTCTGTAGTCACCTGCTATCTCCCTGCCACCCCAGCCTCCCCATTTGCGCACTATCTTCCTGCCTCCCCAGTCACCCGCTATCTCCCTGTCACCCCAGTCTCCTGCTATCTCCCTGTCACCCCAGCCTCCCCAGTCACCCGCTATCTCCCTGTCACCACTTCCTCTCTAGTCACCTGCTATCTCCCTGTCACCCCAGCCTCCCCAGTTAACCACTATCTCCATGTCACCCCAGATTTTCCAATCCCCAATTATGTCCCTGTAACCTTTTGGTTACTAATGTGTGGCCATCCTTGTGAGACCACCCCCCCTAACACAAACAAATACAAAATTAATGCGTTTCTGTACTACCTGAAATCTTTATAAATTGGTAAGTGACATTCATTCTGGGATACACTCATTTAGGCTGTATTCTAGGCAGAGTGTCAGCATACGGAATAAGGCATACTGCACTAAGCAAGGTGTGCATACATTTACCTGAAGCACAACCATTTATACAAGCACAACTGATTTACAATTTCAAACTAACACATTTATAGTCGTTATGATGAGCACAAGTTAATAGTGATCAATATATGAATCTTCCCAGTAAAGTGATTATTAAAGAGTAATTATTACAACAAAGCTAATGAATTAGTAGATGACAAATAATCCGTTGCAGTAACAGAGGAGAAATGGAGTGATCTATTCATATAATGTAAATGTGATGTGATGAGCGTGAAAAGCCTGACGGCGGTATGCTGACTCTGTTTATATGAGGGAAGTAAACAAACTCCCAGATGTATAGGATGTAGGTTGACATTTACATCAATATTCCCATGAGACATGCAGAATTAATCACCATAACACCTGCATAATTAGATTGCATATCCTTTCATTGGGAAGAAAGGGTTAAAAGTAATTAAGAATGCAAATTATTAATTTTATGTGTAACTTCAGAATATTATAATGACTAGTAGTTGAAGACAAACTTCACCAGCTACAGTATATTGTCTGCAACACTTTACTATGAAGGGAAGCTATTTTGGGCATTGCATATATACAGTATTAGTACATGACATGGGTCAATAATGCCATACAGAGAAGATACACGATCACTTTCTGGCTTGTAGAAATCTGCCTTAAGGCCCATACACACTGGGCGACTTTGAGCTGAGAGCAGCTCAGTTTTGTTGTTTGAGCTGCTTTCAGCTCAAAAGCTGCCCAGTGTGTATGGGCAGTGGCGTAACTATAATTTGGGCGCCCCCCCCCCGCCGATAATAAAGCATGCCCCCCCCCCATCCCCCGCATATTTACCTGTATTCGCTGCGCTGGTCCCGGCTCCCCTCCTGGCTTCATTCTGATGTTAAACACGGACCATCACAAAATGGCCACCCCCATACAGCAGACAGTTTCATAGAACAGTTTTCTATATGGGGGTGGACATTTTATGATAGCCCGTCGAAATAGCATCAGAATGAAGCCAGGGGAGCCGGGACCACCGCAGCGAACCTAGGTAAATCTGCGGGGGATGGGGCATTATAATAGCACCACAGCCCCCCGTTGCCCGCACTTACCCAGCGCCTCCCCGCGACCACGGGGGCTGCGGTGCTGTAGTTACGCCACTGTGTATGGGGCAGTGGTGAGCACTGATGCGCACTCCCACTTCATCACCGCTGGCCGCCACTCATCTACTGGTATAACCAGCAGATGAGCAACAGGGTGGATGACTTTCCATAGAATTCTGCTATAGAAAGTCGTCCACCCCCAGGAATTTTCAGAAGGGTGAGAATCACTTAATGTGTATGCAGTGAGCGGTTTTAAGCCCAGCGATTTTCCCCATCATCATTGTCCATACACGCTGGGCAAATCAGCCAGTGTGTATGGACCTTTATCTAAAACACAACCATCAAACTGAAGAGGAAGACTATGTAGTGAAGGTAAAAGTAGAGCCTTAGGAGCAAATTGTTCTTTGTGACCCATATTATGTGTATGGCGTCACAAAGCTAATGGACATTCAGTATCACTAATTCCTACATACTGTACTGTAAATACTAGCAAACACAGAAGGTTAAATAAAAGGTGCAGACACAGTGATGGCCTATGCTGACAGAACGGGCCAGAAACAGAGGAGCAAGCATTTGCTTGTGAAGTTGCGATTTTGTACACAGTACTCGGAGGCAAGATGAATATTCCCCCCCCCCCCCCACACACACACACCACGTTATTCAAAATATATATAGTCTGTTATGAAATATATAATATATATTATATACTGTATGTATATACAGAAAGAGAGGGATAACACATATATATTTCAAAACTCAGCCACAGAAGCAGTTTTGATGGCTTTCAATTAATGGATTTAAGCTGGCAGTGGTGGAGAGGTGCCCCCTTGAGAGCAGGAGCCCGGCGGCAGATGATTCCATTGCCTCCCAGAGTTCTGCCTCTGACTAGGTGAGTAAAGGAGCAAACTGAAGTAATAACTGTACTGTTGATGCTGACTATGCAGGAGGCAAAGAAGGCAGCAAGGTCTGTAGACAGGCAAGCTAAAATTACAGGTATTTAGACAAACAAGAAGACAAAGTATGGACTAGGCAAGGCTTGAAATAGTCAGGGACTCAAACGGCAAATACAGGACAGAGTGCTTGCAGAAACTGGCAGAAAAAACACCAGCCACCTTAGCAGTGCAGGTGATTTCTGACTGACAGAAGGTATAACTTGCAGGGTGGCTGAGGCTTCAATGCAAACTAACTTACTGGCAGTTGGTGTGACTGCCCTATTCGAACTCTGGAGTGCACTGCAGCCTCACCTCTGGAGCCACTACTGGTCAGGACCATCATGCAGTGTGGGTGCCACAGAGCTCGTTATATGGCAATTGTTGGAATGAGGATCCCCTGGTGCCAGCATGACGTACAGTAGCACCCCAGTCACCGAGTAACACTGCCGGGACCCACTAGCACTGACAGCCCACAGGGATGGCTCCTAACAGTACATAGGCAATCTAAAAACTGTAAATGGACATTGTAACATCTTTAAAAAAGGGGAAGACAATTTTTGCAATATACAGTAATTATTATACAATTGCACATTAAATCTAAAAGAGGGTCAGTGTGCCTTTAATGCAGAGGTGGATTGGCACTGGGGAGGAGGAGTAAAAAGAGGGGAACCTATCAGACCTGTGATGCAGCAGGTAGCTGGAGCCCGAGAGCTGAGGATTGCTTCATTTTCCCAGTTAATGCCAATTCATTTGCAGAAGGGTCCCATAATGGTACAAGAGCCAATTAATAAGTTACACCAAGCACATGGCACAAAACAGTGCCATAAAAGCAGATGCTGAGCCCTTTGCCTTGAAGGATGCTGGCCCCTACATACAGTACAATCAGTAGGAAGCATGCAATGTAAGAGGTGCTACAATGCTGGATAATGCGGACAGTCATTGATTGACTCCATGATAGTGATACCATCATAGTGATACCATCATAGTGTGTGGTATATAATATTTCCTACTCCTAGTTTGGACCATTTCAATCTGATTAATGAGGTGCATATAATGCAAATGTCATTTTATTAGTGTGATTTCAGTGGCAAAAATCACAGGTCTCACAGGGGTAAATTTACCAAGCTAAACTGGGATTTTGCCCATAGCAACCAAATTCTATTGATTATCTTCAAGAAGGTGCTAAATAAACAAGAATTATACTCTGATCAGTTGCTATGTGCAACGTACCATGTACTTCAATTTACCCACCTGCTGGTAGAGATGAAACTACATCTCTTTATCACACGTGCACAAACACAGAAGGTAGCTTTCGAAGCTTTTGCGTCAAGCGGGATTACTAGTATGGAGTTAAGGAGTATGACAAACTAGAAGTTTATGCTTTGCAGCTGCTACATTTCGGTGTATCTGTTGATACTGTGTTGCACTTTAATGGTTTTTACTGTCATTAGCAGCTATATTTTTTAGTATTATTATATTTCTATACTTATTGTGGCGATTTTACTGCTATAGCTCAAAGGGCCAGATGTATCAAGCTTCAAAAAGCTTGATAAAGTGAAGACTGATAAACAACCAGCCAATCAGCTCCTACCTGGCATTTTTCAAATTTAGCATGTAACATGGCAAGTAGGTGCTGATTGGCTGGCTGTTTATCACTCTCCATTTTATCACTTTTTGAATCTTGATACATCTGGCCTAAGATTAGTTTTTTTTGCTTATGAGTGTCTCTGTTAATGGCTAGCAATAAGATTATTTTTAAAACCCAGCTTATTGTGCCTTTCTCTTGTCAATTTTCCTTTGCTATTTATCTCCCAATGAATTGGCATTCTTTATGTACATGATCACTGCTCCAGGCACACACTGTCTGATGCATGTCACACACGCAGTATAAACCATCACCCAGGGTCTGTGTCTCTAGACAGCATACAGCTATGCCTGGAAAGGAGTGAGACATAATCTGTCATACAGCAGTACCACCCAGTGATATGGCCAAGGAGTGATCAGAGTGCTGAAAATGGGGGGAAGGGGGGGGGGGTCTCATTATAATTGAGTAAAGGTCTTATGAGAAATACACACTTTAGTTTACATACTCAGTAGAGGATAGAAAACCAATCACACTGCGTCAATGACAGAAATTAAAATATCCTCTAATACTTTACTATGCAGCTACGTTGGTATATCTGTAACAAAACAGAAACATCACAGCACTCTGGTATTACACATGAGTTGTATAATGCAAATAACCATATAATCATTTTATATTATCTGTTATATGAATGACTATATCCAGTGTGTATGAAATCTAAAACTTGCCATGAAGCATACATGGCGAATGAGTGCACCACACATAAATGCCATCTTCTGTGTTTGGGATCTTGTTTGCACAGACATAAAGCATATATAAAACCACTAGAGGGAGCTGCTGACTGTATAATATTCATCAGTCAACTAGGTTTATTGTAGTCAGCTCAAACTGCATGGCATTCAAGTGTGTCAAGTGTGAGTAGTAAAGCAATGGCAGCGAAACAATAGAAACCCTAATTAAAAAAAGAAAGGTAATTATTCCAAAGTCAACAAAATAGTGCCTGCTTAGTATGAATGGCAGTCCAATGTAAATAGAAAACGTGTTATACACAAGGATTATGCAAATGATATAACATACATTGTTTTATGATGGTGAAATGTAAGCTGTCTTTATCATTTACTATTTAAACTGACATGAAGGAAACAACATACTGTATAGCACACTTTCTGAGAACTATCAACCTGTCAACTCATGCCTGCTCAAGATTCCAAAACGAACATAGGGAAATTGACACTGACAGAGAAGGAACATACTATGGGAAACTGATACTGGCAGGGAAGGAACATATGATGGGAAATGGACATTGGCAGGGAAGGAACATATGATGGGGAACTGATACTGACAGGGAAGGAACATACAATGGGAAACTGACACTGACAGGGAAGGAACATACAGTGGGAAACTGATACTGGCAGGGAAGGAACATACGATGGGAAACGGACATTGGCAGGGAAGGAACATATGATGGGAAACTGATACTGACCGGAAAGGAACATACAATGGGAAACTGACACTGAAAGGGAAGGAATATACATTGAGAAACTGATACTGGCAGGCAAGAAACATACAATGGGAAACTGATACTGGCAGGGAAGGAACATACAATGGGAAACTGATACTGGCAGGGAAGGAACATACAATGGGAAACTGATACTGGCAGGGAAGGAACATACAATGGGAAACTGATACTGGCAGGGAAGGAACACGGTGTGGGAAACTGATACTGGCAGGGAAGAAACATGCTAGTATGGGAAACTGATACTGGCAGGGAAGAAACATGCTAGTATGGGAAACAGACACAGGCAGGGAAGGAACATGCTAGTATGGGAAACTGATACTGGCAGGGAAGGAACATAAACATAAAACCAACCAATATCAGGATGCAATTCATAAAACCAGTATATGCATAATTTATCCACAGCAACCAGTACTACAGTGTGGTTAATATTAATTTAGGCACTAAGCATGATGATTATATCTATCATTTATATCATACAGCACATAAAATAGTAATTCCACTTAATCCCTGACCCAGTGGTGCTTACATTCTATATTGCTTATCACATGGACACATATACACACTATAGAGAAAATTTACTAAAGATGGACTTTGATGAATATAATATCAATAAAAATCAATAAAAAATGTGCAGAATCTCCATCAGAGCATGGCCTCCAATATACTCAATTTAGTTTCTGCATAGTCAGGTACTCCTACAACATTCCTATACCACACCTCTGATGAATTGTATTTGTGCACTACCAATGGCCACCTCCAATGAACAGCCAATACATTCTAGAGTCAGTGTTACTCAACCGGTTCTGTGACTGTGCGTACAGATACAGCAGGACACATGTGCTGTGTGAATCATTAGGGATTTAGAGGCATGCACAGAACCAAAAGGTTACCGGTTTACACGAACATCACCATTGCATCTTACTTAAAATAAGTCCCTTAAGGGTCGATCTTATTAGCGCCGAAGGTTGCGAGGTGTCGTTCAGGTGCCATTGAAAAGCTAAAAACGGAGCCAAATTAAGCCAATCACGCACCCTTTGCTGGGCTGAATTAGCTTCAAATTGCTCGCAGCCCTATGGAGGTGCAAGCTCTTTTAAGCAAATTTAGTCGGCCTTAAAGTACACCCGGTGCCATGATGATTTGTGAGTGCGAATCACCCGCACCTAATAGGATTGACCCCGGCCCTTCGGTTTTTTTTATTTAGAGCCAAAAAACTCACATTGTCTGACATCCTAGCAGGCTCACTGTGCTTTGATAATGGGGTTTTCAGTAATTGCTTCTTTCTAGCCACCCTCACATATAGGGCAGTTGTACGTAGTATTTTTCATACGGTTGATTGATGTACCTTCACACCAGTCACAGCCACTGAACTCTGCAGCTCCTCAGAGTGACAGATGGCCTCTATGTGGCTTCCCTCACAAGACTACTGCTTACTTTGATGCTGAGTTTTGATGGATGGCTTTGTCTAGGCAGTACCTGGGCGATATGATGCTTCCTTACCCTCACAATTCATCTATCTTATGCAGGACTATATCTTTTTTCATGTCTTAGAATGCTCCATTTCTTATTTCCCCTTCGTGCAGCAGGGGACACTGCAGGCTGGTAGACTATTGGGGATAGAGCTGGTGTACTGAGGAGGCACTTCTACATATTACAATGGCTGGCTCCTCCCCCGTCTATCCCCACCCAGACCCTAGTCTTAGAAAAAGTGCCTGAGGAGTCGGTCTCCTGGGAAGGAGCTCCCAAAGGAGCTTAGGCTTTTATTAAATTTTTATTTTATTTTTACTTTATTATTAACAGAGACCAGGCAGACCTTCCAGACAAGGGTCTGCCTGCACCGTGGGATCCCTGAAAGGACTGGTCGTCACCGTATGCAGTGCATCTCCAGCTTCCTAGCTACCGGAGACACCTCCAGGGATCCACCGCAGCCGCTTGCGGCTAGCGTTACAGGTCCATTGGCTCTATCACCCCGCACTCCAGGGACGCCAGGGAACAGGTATGGCGGGGTGGGCAGCCACCGCGGTGGTCTGCTGGAGGGAGCACTACTCGGGCGCCCGCTCCATGCAGCGCCCGGTCAGTGAAGGGTGCTGACAGTTCAAAACTGTCTACGGCCAGTTTCTGTACCTTAAATCTCTGCTGCCATTATAGCCCAAGCTGCGCAGCGGCGGAGGGGACGTGGCTTCATCCTCCTTCACCTCCTGCCTCCGCTGACGCCTGTGTGGTGACGATGGGGGGTGGGTGAGTTATCGTTCCTCCTCTCTGCTGCCGGTGCCATCTTAGGACACACGTCTGCGAGTGGCTCCGTCCTGATTGAGAACAGGCCCTGGGGTTTCCAGCTTCCTGCTCTTTACAATATCACACCCTCTGACATTACAGTACTGTGAGTTGTTGCAGGGGTTTTTTGGGCTGTGCACTAACACCAATTGGGGTTGATTTGGCTGTGGCTCCTCTCTCCCTGTGCTCACTCAGGCCCCTATTATAGCAGTCTTTGACGTGTGTTTTGTCTGTTACAAACACTATGGCAGAAAAAGCTGCAGCATCAAAGGCTGCTTTAAAGCTTTATGTCTGCAAAAATTGTAAGGACCAGTACGCACAGCATATAAAGGGGGTTTTCCTGTGTGCAAAGTGTTATAATGAGATTCAGGTCCTGGTTGGGGTTCACCAACAACCTCCTGCACCCCTAGTCCAAGCTGAGGCGGGGACCCCTTGCAGAGTGTCCTGGTGGATTTGGCTGCGGAGCTGGCAGCGTCAAGCAGGGACAGAGAGGCACTACAAGTGCAGGTTTCAAACTTGTCTGCTGCTGAACCAGCATGGGCTAATTCTCTAATCCAGTCTGTTAATGATTTGGCTCATTCAGTTACTGGGTCCTCATACACTGCTCAGCCAGGTTCAGCAAAAATGCCTATTTCCTCTGTTTTAAATATAGATTCTGATTATGAGGAAATTGAACTTGAAGAAGGGGAATTTACCTCTCCTTTGCAACATGCAGTACAGGAGGAGGAGCCTGCGGAAGGAATTTCCCAGGGGGTAGATGGTTTAATCAGGGCGGTTAAATCCACTTTGATTATCGCAGAAGAGGCTGCCCCCAAACAATTTTTATTTTTGGCAGGGTTGAAAGACAACCTTTGTTCCTGACTCTGAGGAGTTGAATATGCCTTTATTTACTGCATGGAAATCTCCTGATAGGAAGTTTAAAATTTCTAACCGTTTAAAAACACTCCACCTGTTTTCCCCTGAGTCAGGGTGTAAATGGGAGAATACCCCTCCTCCTAACGTCTTCATCTCACGTTTATCCAAACGCACCACCTTGAAGCCTCTTTAGTGTTCTACCTTGAAGTCTATTTACTGTTCGGCAGGCTTTAGCCTCTTCTTGGGTGGCTAGGGCCATGGAGAAATGGGCAGAGGAATTATCCCTTGGTCTTCAACAAAATAGGCCTCGTTCTGAATTGGTTCCCTTAGCAGAATGCCTTAAGGATGCTGCCTCTTATGTAGGGGAGGCAGTCGCTGATATTTCTGAATTGGAAGCTAGAACCTCCCCAGACGCACGGTATGGTTGCGTTTTTGGCAGGCGGAAGCTGAGATTAAAAAAGCAGTGGAGGGCCTCCCCTATACTGGGGACTTACTGTTTGGCACAGAATTAGATAAACTTATCTCCCAAGTCACGGGAGGTAAGTCCACCTTTTTGCCATCATTTGCTCCGGTGCCGAAACGACAGTTCCCAGTACCTTTCTTTCGTTCCTTTTGGGGTTCCTTCTCATACAGAGGCAGATCTTGAGGAGCTTTCGCTTCCTTCCGTGGCTGTAGAGGAAGGGGCAGTAGAGCCGCTCCCACAGCACAGCCCACAGCCAGAAAGCAGGACGCCAAGCCATCAGAAAAAGTAGTGGCATGACAGTCTTCCAGCTCACTTGGGGGATCCCAAGGTGGGCGCACTTCTACTGTCTTTTCTGGGTGAGTGGACAGACAGTTGCAAGGATTCATGGGTACTTCAAATAATTTCAAGGGGATACCACTTGCCTCCAAAGAGATACTTCACGACGGGCCTTCCATCAAACCAGGAAACCAGGAATCAAGCACAGCTTTGTGTGCGTCCATTCAAAAGCCCTTGGTGGCGGTAGTCATTGTACAGGTCCCTGTGTAACAGATTGGCCAGGGGTATTACTCCAGCCTTTCTGTTGTGCCAAAGTCAGACGGGTCAGTCAGACCCATTCTGGACTTGAAGTACCGCATCAAGTATATCGTTTACAAGTTCAAAATGGAGTCCAGGTTTAGAAACAGACGAGTTTCTTCTATCATTGGACATTAAGGATGCCTATTTACACATCCCGGTCTGGGACTCCCACCAAAGGTTCCTCCACTTTGCCATCAGGGATCAGCATTATCAATTCAGGGCCCTTCCATTTGGCCTGTCCTCGACGCCAAGAGTATTTACCAAAATTATGGCCTGCATGGTTTCGGATCTCCGCCTCCAAGGGGTAATCATCGTCCCCTATTTAGATTACTTACTGCCAAAAGCCCCTTCCAGGGAGAAGTTGTAGCAGGATGCTCTCCTAACGTGCCAATTTCTCCTGCGGATGGATCATCAATTTTCAAAAGTCTCACCTTCACCTTACGCAGAAATGCTCTCGCTTTAATACCAGAGGTACAGACTTTTATTAAGGAGTGCTGCAACTGCATCCTCTGTTTGTACCCCCTAAAGAGCCTTGTGACCTGTTGCTTGTGCTTCAGTTTCTCCAATCAGAGGTTTTTGAACCTCTACAGTTGGTGGATGAAAGGGTTTCTGAACTCAGAACTCTGTGCTGTGGAGCCCCCTTCTTGGTCTTTCATACGGACAGAGCAGAGTTACGGACGAATAAAGATTTTCTGCCGATGGTCGTTACAAAGTTTCAAGTGAACCAACCCATTGTGGTCCCAGCATTCACAGATGGATCGGTTTCCTTTGATGTAGTTCGTACCTTGAAGATGTACATATCCAGGACGGAGTCCATTCGGAAATCGGACTGCTTGTTTGTGCTTTTCGGGGCAGAAAAGAGAGGTTGGCCAGCATCCAAACAATCATTGGCGCATTGGCTCTGTCTCACTATTCGAGATCATCATCACTTTCAGAAAAAAACCTCCTTGGGGATTTCTGCACATTCCACTAGGTCTGTCAGTACCTCTTGGGTGGTTTCTAGGGGTATTTCTATCTTGCAAGTTTGTAGAGCAGCAACCTGGTTTTTACAAGTTTGACACGTTTGGTAATTACTGATAATTCTCTTTCTCCGAGGCAGCAGGGGACACTGCATGCCGTCCCAGTGTTTGTTCTCCCGCCATGTTGTTCATGTATGTATCTGTTTTTGTGTGGTCATGTATGTTGCGGTTACGCATGTGTCTAACCATTTTCTTAACCTCCTCCTTCTAAAATGCTTGCCTGTCTCTCTCCTCTCGGACACAGTTTTTCTGAGACTGGGGTCTGGGTGGGGATAGAGGGGGGAGGAGCCAGCCATTGTAAAATTTAGATGTGCTGACTCCTCAGTACACCAGCTCTATCCCCAATAGTCTACCAGACTGCAGTGTCCCCTGCTGCCTCGGAGAGAGAGAATTATCGGTAAGTACCAAATTCTTCTTTTTCACAACGTTCCTTCAGTTTCACAGAATGACCAATTATATCTATTCTGCCATAATACATAAATAAATAAATAAATAAAAATCTGAAAATCAGAATGAAAATGAATACTAAATTTCCAAAATTACCTTAGGATTTTACTGATTCAACAGAAAAATATGATCTGGAACAATAATGTTTGCACCTGCATGCTATAGTATGTCTTTTCTGCAAGGATTCAAAGCAGGGGCACAAAAAAAAGTCAGAGCCCCCTCAGGACACACAGTCTGGCAAATCAGTAGCATGGTCCTGTATTTTCAAACACTTCCACATAGAAGAGGAAGGCATGGAGACAATATAAAGTGTACCCTACCACCCTTCCCTCACCCTCGGCTCTGTACAGATGTACAGTAGGATCAGTCCAAACTGCATATGCCAATATGATGGGTCACCAGAGATAAGGTAAAGTAGTAAAAAAGGCAAATTTCCCACAGCAGCATGCCTGATAACACACATATCTGTAGCTCTGCATATTGAAGAGCAAAGAGAGGAACAGAATGACATATAAAGGGATGGGGGAGAGATTCAGTGAAGGTGGGAGGTAAGGGCAGCTACTGCACAAATGGCAGAAATTTACAGACCCTGCATCAGAGGACAGTTCAACAGGAGGGAGGATCCTTCTGGGTCTTAAAGAGCTGCCACAAAATACCTGCAGTGACTGCAGCTCCTGTGATGCAGCACTGACCACACAGACTGTATGATATATAAACATACATGTTATGCTGCATATAATATATGTGCTTCCTGGCTATCCTGGTGATTGGCAGCATCAAGTGTATAGCAGGAGCTATGAGGCACCGAGGACTTGGCTTTCTGCTTCTCTCTGCTTTTAAGCTCCCCCCAGACCCTTGTAATGATAGCCAATGAGAGTAAGAGGGCAGGCATAGAATCCTAACACATAGTTTAACTTCTTCTGCTTAGCCTACTGTACTTCCTACTGTAATTATAGCATTATTCTATTTTATCACTGCAGCTAGAAAGAGCATTTTAGTTATAAAATGCCTATTTTCAGTGTTTTTTTAGCCCTAAACTGAATGTCAACACAGAGGGTTGAATTTTCAAAAGTAGAAATCTTGGTTATCATGAAGTTTCTGCTCCTGCAGCAGAAAACTGCAAAGGAAAGTGACAAGCGGTCTTTTTATTCCACTGTGAAGAAATGGCATGCTGATTTTCATCGTGGGTATTTTGAGACTGAAGATGCATCAAGATTCACCAGTAAACGTTGATCATGGTTATGACTTGATTTTGACAGATAGGCGATTCTCCACTAACACAATAGCTGAGACACTATAGATATCCAAGGAACATGTTAGATTCATAACTCATAAGCTCTTGGATATGCAGATAATATCATCTACATGGGTTTCCAAATGTTTGAACGCCGATGAGAAACTAAAAGTTAAAGTTGGTGTTGCAGCATTTTCAGCAAGTTGGTGATGTTTTTTTGCAATGACTTGAGACTGTTGATGGAACATGGTTACGTCACTACGATTCAGAGATGAAACAACAGTCTCAGCACTTGAGTTCCCCATGGCCAAAGAAATTCAAGACTCAAGGTCTGCAGGAAAGGTTGTGGTAATGTTTTTTTGGGACTTGAAAAGGCATTTTACGATCTCCCAAAGGTCTCCAAACAATAAATGCTGAATACTGTTCTAATTTTCTGTGCAGATTATATCATGCGTTGAAGGGGAAATAAAGGTATTGGATACTGATTAAAGGCGTCCTCTTTTTGCAGGACAAGTCATCTGCTCACAAGACTGGCAAAACAATGAATGTTTCGAAGGGTTTGAGTGCATAGATCATCCACCCTGTTCACCAGATCTTACTCCATCTGACTATTTCCTGTTTCCAAACCTTTAAAAAAATCTTTGAAAGTAGGCATTTATTGAATGATTCATTAATGATATCAGCAGAGGTACAGTATTTGAGTATCAAAATATATGTATATTTTTTGAAGGTTTAAAGAAACTCCATATATAAACATTATCATTGCAATGTAATAATGTGTAATAACTAGTATGGACGGATATAGCACAACCGGTTGTTAGGCGTTCACAGCTCCGGCTACGGCATCTGCACACTGACCTTAATGAGCATTTCTGTATTACACATGCACACAGTGTATAGACCTGATAGATTGTGATTGAAATCAAGCAAAGAGGCCGTACTACATTTCGGCAGTAAAACAGAAGTATGCCTGTTTTACTCAACAGCTTTTAAATGTAGATAGTGATACTAATTCTTCATGTTCCAACAATTACATCTAGTATTTGCATATTTCTTCTCATAATTCTTTAATAAATTAATCTCATTTACAGCCGAGTGGCTCTTCTTGTTATTTCATAGTCTAAGCTTGGGCATAATCCTTTTTTCTGTTCAACTCAGTCAGTCCTTTATCTTTCAAATTAATTAGATAAAAAAAAGTTATCCTATCTTAAATACTGGCTCATTTAGCCTATGTCAACCTCTGCAGTCTGTCCTTGTTTAAAGAGCTGTGCAATATTGCCTGACGCTAATGGGCTTTATGGCGATTCAGATTTTCTCTTTTTATTTAAATCATTTTATCTATTCTATTGGAGTTATGTTAGCTACTGTATTCTCATCACCTCTCTTTACAGTGTTAGAACTTCAGTGTATGAATATGTTACCAACCTGAATTAAATGAAAAATAGTTGACACCCATTAGTAACCTTTCATTTAATTAAAAACTTTGATGTTTTTTTTTCTCATTAATGCAACATATTACGAAATCTTTTATTCCATTCCTGGTAGAAAGGGGTTGTACCATATTATTAACACAATGCAGAAAAATTGTTACTAGAAGTATATGTTTATTGCCTGAGGCTAATGGTCTTGATGGCGATTCAGATTTTCTCTTTTCATTTAAATCATTTTATATCATTTTGGCAATCTGACTAGATTGATCATGCATTCATGATCTACATCACACGGCGATAGTGACACATGTGATGTGATGTCATTTTCTAAGCAATCTAGTCAAATTAGGTCAGATTGCTCAGAGAATGACACAAAATAGCTACATGTGTAGGCCCCATTAGTCTTCAATAGACAGTTATAGAATAACACTGTCTGACTTGACTTATTAAATTGTGGTAAGATTCTGTTCCCATAGAGGTCAGAGGGGATAAAGGTAAGCAGCAGAGCATGGAGCAATCTCTGATTTCTTCAATAATAACCTAGTAATAAAAAAGCCTTTTCACTGCAAAAACAAAAACAAACTTTTCTCTATTGTGCAATGAATAAATGTACAAACTATCAATTCAAAAATAACTGTAAAAAATCTGGGTGTACACAGATTGTTAATTAAGTTTTCCAATGGTTGTGCGATCTGCGGATTTGTTAAAGTCCAAACCACTGACATACAACTAGAGAAACCACTCTTTAGAATAGGAATAAAAATTAAATAACCATCAATTTTCTCTAATACTTGAATACTGTATTAACCTCATATTTACTAAGAGGTGGTTCAAAATCTGCTGAAATACCCCACTGAAACACCCAGATAAACTACTTGCACTGGCAAGCAAGTTTGAAAGAAGAGGATCTGTGACATTTTCTAAAATAGCCTTCATTGAGTTTATTGATCTGTACAGGCTTTAAACCACTTGCCTGGCAAAAATGTATAGGATACAATTGCAGTTAGGTCATATCCCATATATCTAGCATGTCCGGCCATGTCACCCATCTGTTATGGTAGAAATCCATTATGTACAAGTACAGAAAGGATGTCCTCCTATTACTGTGGCCCCCTGGGAATGATGTTGTGTTACGTGACCAATGACTTCACTCCTAAAACTGTGCCCAAGAATGCTGTGCGATTGGCATTCTGAGTGCAAGTGTCGGAACTACCCACGCTCTGTTGCGCTATGTTATAAAGTATGGGGGTGGGGCTATTGACACTGGGGATGAGGGTGGGGGCGCTGCCACTAGGATACCTTACAATGAAGGGATGTGGCTTGAACATGCTGTGGATTTTTTTTTCCAATGGAGGGGGGGGGGGAGAGCTGTTTTGGATGGGGGATAGCAAGTAATTCTGCAATGGAGACCTAAGGACACAAACCATGGAAGGTGTACCCACTCCCCGGTAGTTTTTTTTTAAATAAAATATTGAAATATATAAAAAAATACTTGAATTTGAATAAAAAAAAACACCACAATTTCAAGGCAGTATTGGGGTGGGGGGGGAGTTAAGTGATAGGGGTTTGCAAATTGACTAGAATTGGGTTCTGTTTACAAGGTAAAACTAACCTTTATATAATGCTGTATTTTGATTTAGGTTAAGCTACTGTAATCCTGTATTCTAAATCCTAAAAAAATGGTTAGTAATTTTACCCCCGAGTGTTATTCGACCATTGATTTCCTTCCAACTCTGATCATCCTGCAGTGCCCTTTCTACTCTTTCCAAGTAAATATGTAGGGTAACAAATCATAACTTGCCATTCCACAACAAGCTTTTCACACTTGTTTAATAAAAAACAATTAAATGTTTACATTTAATTTGCACATTGAACTGCTGCCTACCTCTTATCTAGCTATGGGTGGTATGCTACAAATCAACTAACATTATAGATTTAGAATGACTATGCTTGCACTTTTACTCTCTGCAACTGCTTTTGGTATTTGATAGTGCCTGGTTCCAGAGTGTACAGTACAATATGCTTCAGAAATATGGCAGCATCTTCAATCACATCAGGAAGTGTATTGAACAGAGGAAAGAGAGACACATTGGTGCAGCAAGGGATGTTGTTAGACCAATACTGTATATTCTTTTTTGTTAGAAAACAAGAGAGCACACAGAATACATATCTCCATTTATAAATAGCTTATCTTTTAACACAAAATGAGAGAGATTGTGAATAAAGAAAGGTTTATGTGGATGCATTCTACAAAATGATGCTTTAGTAAATTTACCCCTTCATATCTAAAAACCTATATCTTGCTCTTTTTATTATATTTTTCAGTTGCAGTATGAGGTACCGGGTGCACAAAAAGTATTTTATTAACACAGTGAACATTTATTCCTCCCCAAAAACAGCTCACAGTCAGTTCAAACTTTCCTGTTTTCGCAGAGCACTATTGATGTTGTAGAAGATGATGGTTCTCCAGAGGCCTCTGTTGAGCTTCATAACAAGTGAACGAAGTGAACATGCTGACTACTTTGATATGCAGTGAAGCACAAGACCTTAAGAGATTACAGTTCGCAACCAGTCAGATGGTGTCTACTCTACCACTACATGGGAAACATTTTACACACCACTAATATACGCATAGTAGGATGGTCACCGTGGACATTGTAGGGTTTTATAGCAATGGCAAAATACCAACATGTTCAAAATGCCGACAGTCATTATGCCAACATGGTCAAAATGGCAACATTTAAAACGTCGACATGTCAGAAGTACAATATGTTTTTTGTGCCTATGTCGACATAGGTCAACATGGACACCGTAAAAGTGTACCGCTTCCCATCGCATGGCTCACTGTGCTTGGCAAACGCATGATTTAACGCTACACCCACTACGATCTTGAAGTAAGAACATGTCTGATTCAAAATAAATCTCATGTCAACTTTTTGACATGTTAACGTTCTGACTGTGCAGGCATTTTGACTATGTTAGCATAATGAATGTCAGCATTTGGAACGTGTCGGCATTTTGACTGTCTGCCAATGGTTGTTGGTATTTTGACGTCTGTAAATTGACTGCATCCCACATTCTACACCTCTTCCAGGATTATCTTATTTAAGCTTTAGGTTAAGGAACGGACTTGTCACAGTTTTAGTCTCATGAGGCAGTATAGTAACCTTGCTTTAGATTTATGCTGTTGTTTTACATAGTAATATACATTACAAATATGCAAGGAAAAACACCCCAGTTTCACATATATTCAATAGCTAATTCTGCCGTTATTTCTGGAAATAATTTAAGATACTGTATATGATTTATTTCACACGCAACCAACCTTTTTATTAGTCCCATGTGCTAAAAGTAGTCTCACTTTGTCATGTTCTGTGCTATAACTCACTGAGCAAATATGCTGCAAAGCCTCTAGGTGCTAAAGTGATCAATTCCCTGATAGTTTTATTGTTTCCTTATCGAATATATTTCCTTAATCAATGCTAAGGCACAGATTTTCTGTTTGATTTACAGTCAGTATTTTTCAGGGATCTGAGAGAACCTGGGACTTGTCTTTTACACAAGCATATAGCAGTATTGCACATTTTAAAGTATGACTTAGAATTTGTATGTTTAGCTATGATTTAGACATTTAACTGAATGTTATATTCTATTTGCAGCATAATTAGTATCTTAGTCAACAAATCCCAGAGGTTGGTAAACTTTAAAATAATTTCCAGAGATGTCTGTAACCATATTCGTTTGTCTTGTAAAAAAAATAAGTACAAATGGATCATGTTTTTCTTAGAATAGCGGCAATATTGAGTGACATTCGAAGCGTAGAGTATGCACCTAAAGCTGTGTACACACGGAGCAATATGATGGCTGGCAATATATTGCTCAGCCATCATATCGCTCAGTGTCCCGTTTTCATCAGCAACCAGAGATGGTCGCTGATGAAAATGACACAACTCCTCCGACCAGCGACCATTCAGGGGCTAAAAACGGGAGCACGCACCCGGCGACTTATCACTGGTGCACACTCCAATTGCTGGCAATATGGTCGATCAGCGACCATATTGCCAGTGATTTATGCCTTAACTGTGCCATCTCCAACAATGCTGTTCCTTTATTTAATATGAGTAGTGTGGTGAGGTTAAAGGTAATTTGTGAGAACGCTATGCTAAGTCATAGGAGCTCAGTGCCAGTTTGTTGTAAATAAATGGACTCCATCTGCATATGGGGCCTTATTCTGGTTCCCTTGCAAAGGCAAATTCCTTCTCAAATGGACAAAAACATGCGCACTGCAGGTGGGGCAAATGTAACATGTGCAGAGAGAGTTAGATGTGGGTGAGTTATTTTGTTTCTGTGCAGGGAAAATACTGGCTGCTTTATTTTTACACTGCAATATAGATCTCACTTTGCAGCCCCACCCAAATCTGATTCTCTCTGCACATGTTACATTTGCCCCACCTGCAGTGCACATGGTTTTGTCCATTTGAGAAGGAATTTGCCTTTGCGACTTACCCAGAATAAGGGCCATGGTCCACACTGCATACATTTATAACTACATTTTTAGGTAATATGCCGGATTTTTATTTGGCATTACATCAGTTATTACAGAAAACAAAATCCCAGTGGCCACATCTCTCAATGGAAATGCAATAATAAATATATCACTAAGCATTTTTAGCAGTGGCTGACGTCACAATGATCATTCACTTAAAAAATTGTACTCACAGGAAGTCCAGGTGGGCCGTCTTTGCCAGGAGGACCCGGTTTCCCTCGTCTTCCCTGTAGAATAAATTAAATGAGATTTTGTATTAATTTCTAGCCATACTTTTATAAAATATCCAACAGTAACATTTAATATTAACATTAATCAGTTATAGTAATTACCTGGATTTACAAATGCCCATGAATAAGGCAAAAGGTTTATTGCATAAAGCTTTATTGTATTATCTGTTTTCCAAACACAACTGTATTTGCCAATAAGATCAGTCCTGTATATTGGCAATGACAGAATAAACATATTTAACCATTGTCAAAACTGCATATCCAGTGACAAAATAATAATTGAATAACATTCATTTCATTTTAAAATGTTGTCTCTGATCTTACATTCAACTTCTAATCTCCCCTGATAGTTTTAAAGTGAAGTAAATACTTCTTGGCTATTAATGGGTGAATTGCTTAAACACAGTAATCTTTCACTTGCTGAGATTCACATGCACCTGGAACCAGGAGCTCAGCAGGTGCACCGGAATCTTTGATCAGAGGAGAGAGCCAGAGAGGAAACCGGGTTACTTGTCAGAGCAGTGGGTAACACTACACATATGACTGCATGTTTAGTAAGCTGTGCCTTGTTGCATCAATCAGTGTCTGGCAGACCTGAGCCCAGGAAATACTCCATTATTTTTCACATTTTCTTTCCGCTGTGTAATTAAAAGTACTATGTATGAAAACTTGCTGTTTCTAAGGAATTTTATAATAAGCTTTATTGTTGCATTGCATATTTTAATAAAAAAGGGATAATAACAGATCTCCAAATGAAATGAGATAATGTGATTGTTACACACATTATGCATAGTGAGTGGTGACTGCACATATTAATATAAGTTTATTATGTTTAATTTTACACTGGCATGCTATTATTGTAAATCTTTCCTAGGAAATAATTCTTAATAATTTAGACTGGATTTAATAAAATGGATAAATCTAGAGTTTTGATGCAACTTAGAATATCATTCTGTAGTTTAATTGTAATTTCTCAAATTCTCCTTGTGGATAGGCAGGGGTGTAACTCCGAGCCACCACAGGGCACTTGCATGTACTGCTCAGAGTTAATTCTCAGGAGACATACTAACATTTGCAATAGGGTAAGGGATGGCTCCCGCCTGGTAGCGCTATGCCTACGCTGCAGCCGCTGCTGCTGGACTGGGAGATTACACCCACCGGTGAATGCTGATTCTGCATGCTGCAGACAGCAGTTTCTCGGGAGTCTGACCCTGACACAGTGTCGGACTGGGAGGGTAAGGGCCAACCGGAGGGCGGGTCCGACGTGTGATGTCCTTACGGAACGGACGTCATGACGGAGCGGACGTCGTGACATCAGTCCATCCGTCCTGTGTGACCCGTGGGGGCTCTTCTCCCCCTGCTCTCAGTAACCGTGCTGCTGCTGCTCCTGGCCATAGTTGCAAAGTCAGCTTATAACAAGCGGATTTGGGCTTGTTTTTTTCGTGAGTAGCTTTTTTGATGTTTTTTGATTGATGCTTGTTTTTGGGCTTATAATTATTTTTAATAGCTTGTTTTGGGCTTGTTTTATTTTGGGTTTGGGGTTGTTTTTCTTTGTAATTCAGCCATTCAGCACAGTAAGTAGATGCTTATAGAAATGCTAATTATTCTTCCATTGTCTCTGTTGCTGCTGTCTGCTGGTTGTGTTTATTCACTCAGTAGGGCTAATCTGATTTTAAGAATGATGCTTGTTGTAAGATTGTTTTATCTTTACTTAAGGTGCCCATACACGGTACAATTTAATGGGTGCGATGCGTGCTCCCGCGCACATCATATCACACAGCACAAAAAGTATGTGCTTCACTATATTGCATTGCATCTCATTGCGTTGCATTCAAAACACATGCAATGCGATCTAGTACAAAACGTACGGTGCCTATCACACCGTGTATGGGCACCTTTACAATAAATATTTCTCAGTGCATACCAAGGACCATAAATATATACAGTGGGCAATGTTCACTTGAGATTTTTCTTTAGCGAAAAAATTAGTGTAAAATATCTCAGATTCACAATTTCTCATATTGGGTTAGATGTATGAAGGAGCGCTATGGGGAAGAAGGGGCTGTCAGCACACATTATGTGCACTGATACAACTTCTCCCCCATGTAATAAGGATCCGGTGTGCGCAGGTTGATATGCAAGGCAAATGTATGAACAGTCCACAGCGCTGACCATTCCGCCCCCTGCTGCTATCCGCTTCGACAGTTGCAGAGTGGCGAAGCCCTATCTCCACATCAGCGCTGCCCCTGCTGCTGGCTCTGGGCTGCGCTGGAGTTCTCTTGTGAGAAGGCGAGATCTTGCGCATGCCCAGAACAGCCGGCTGGGGGGAAGGAGACAGCCCGTCAGCAGGAAGTGTTATAGTATTCTTTAAAAGCCAGTTTTGTGATGATAAAATATCATTGTAAAGACATTCCATAGGTAGACTGTATAAATAATATGTGTGTATATATATGTAGGTAAGTTGGGCTTGTTTTTGGGCATTTTAGGATTAGATTGGGCTTGTTTTGGGCTTGTTTTTTCGGTGTCAGTTGCTTGTTTTTCATTTTAGAGTTGGCAACACTGCTCCTAGCTCCCTCACTCTAACTCTGCCTCCCCCCGGCTCCCTCACTCCAGCTTTGCTGCCGCTCCCCCACTCAGTCTCCCGGCCAGGTACATGCGGCTGCTCCCTGGTCCCCCGCTGGACCAATACGAGCCTGCCCTGACACTCCGGCACACAAGCAATTACCGCTGGCCTTTTTTTTCTTCGGGGGCACTGAATTCCAACTTGCCGCCAGGGGACTGGGATAAACTTAAGCACCTGTGAGCAGAGTTACTATATCATCCTTATGTATGTATCCTTACAGTATTTATGTACAGTGTGTACTGCATACATGCATTCATCTGTAAGTTGGATGTTTGCAGTGATATTATTTCAGAAAGCATTGTATAAAAAACACCTTGCCAGCATGAACCTATTAGAAAGCATGTGTATTTCATGTAAGGTCAATGCTAAATGGCATCAACCTTCTCTCAGTACTAAAGTTATCCCATCGCCACCAGTATATGTGAGTGACCTCAGGTCATTATACTGTAATCCATTATGTTCAAGATGATAAATTTCAAGGATTGCACATTATCCTTAATCTCAGTAAAATGAAAGTTCATGTAATTAAAGAAACACCTATCTACAATAATACATGGGCAGCATTTGAATATAAAAAAAGACACATTGCAAACTCTGATAGAGGAAACGGAAAGATATGCAAATTCAATAAAGGAGACCAAAGCTAGGTAAAATGCTAGAATGTATACATGACAAATTTCCTTTTAACATTTTGCAATTGTTATTTTTAATATGCCTCATGATGTAACATATCTGCTGACATTCATGAGAACCCAAAAATATAAACGGGCAAATAACAGGGCCCATCTAAAATCTATTTATATTGGTGTAATGAAGAGAGCAGGAAAAACAAAGCTCTGACTCATGGAGGAAAGATGGAGACCAATAATACAGACTGTTCATCCATCCTCATCTGATCTCAGGTGTGCTACTGGCACTGACTGACCTTCCTGCAGTGCAAGAAGAAGGTCACCTCATACAGGCATCAGCTGCTTTGAGCAAAGAATAACTTTGAAATTAAATCGTATTCTCTGATATTACCACCTTCTGAGCTTCACCTATGACCCTAATTATAATATAAATAATAGCTGGAGGCAACTGGGCAAAAAGCGGTAAAAGCTGTGTTTGCCAGTAAAGGTGCAATGGGCTAGAGGTGTTGCCAATCTCTTCTGTAAATTATCAAGGATATTGATAATATTTTGAAATTAATATTTAAGGTGTATATTTGAGAGCTCAGGGTTGAAGCAGGCTGTAAATAAATCCAAATCAGCACAGATCATAGTTCCTACAAGCAAAGTGCCCTTTTATAAATCTAATTCTAATAATATTATTAGTGAACTATTTATTAATTAAAATAATGCTCAATATCACTTTTCTGTATTATGTATATTAAGGATGGTATCACTTACTCTTGATTTCAAAATAAATTTTCAAAATATTACATTTCAACAATATTTTTCAGTTTTTTTAATATTAACAAATGTAAAATGTATGATTATCATTATTATTTTATTTTATAATCTGATATAAAATATGCCAAAAATGGTTTGAAATGTAATAGATTTTTACCTACTGTATAGTCGACTTTTTCCAATTTGTAGTTATGTTCTAACTTTTAAGAAGGAAGAACTCTACTGCATTACTGTACTTCAGATAGAAGTTATTACCTTCACACAGAGCATCAAAAGTAACTACCTGCAGATAGAGCCTCCACCCTTTGTTAGCTGCAAACTGCTTTACAGCAGCACTAGAGAAATCAGTTCAGTGACAGGAAAGGGACACATTTGAGACAAATTACATATGTTCAGTGATGCTCCTAGTGTTATCAGTTACTTGTGCATGCCATTAAAATGAAAGGAACACTGTGGTATTATGCATCGTGCCATGCTGAGACCGTGATCTGCTTTTTTATCAGTTATCTACCGATGTCTCTTTTAATAGAGAGCACTGTATACAGCCCAAGATTAGATCAATCAAGTGGTCATTGCAGGCAAAAAGTAGACAAGAGTAATACATTTAAGATAGAGTCACAACCAATACGTGGTATTCATCTAAATTTAGCAGGATTGCAAATTGTAGGCAATATTTTGACTTTAAAGAGAATGTCATAAAAATATGTACTGAATGGTTTCGAAGTTTTCATGGGACAGGATCAGAATGACCCACTGAGGATATTTTTTTTCATGGATTTATTTTATTTATTTTCCGTTTCATATATAGAGCAAAATATTCTGTTGCGCTTTGCAATTGAAGACACAACAAATGGAGTATTTACAAACAGTCAAAAGGTATAAGGGACCTGCTTGCAAGTTTACAATCTATAGGGAATAGGCATTAATCCACAAGGATAGGCGTCCTTTATTGTAAAAAGTCCACCAGAATGCAAAGGTTCCTGGTGTGCTGTATGATACGGTGATCCAGCAGTTTGGCCATCATGGCCACGGGTCAGGAGGATGGAAATTGTGAAAAAGAGAGTTTACCTGAAGGGTAAAAAAAGGGGGCAGACTAGATGGGCCAAATGGTTCTTATCTTCCGTCAAATTCTATGTTTCTATGTTTCTATATGTGTGGCCTGTACAGTGGGGATGTGATTAGATCGGAAAGGTATATGAAGGTTAAGTGGCTGTTTCTGGAATTTGATAAGCTTGACTGAAGAGATGAGTTTTCAGGGAATGCTTGTGGGTTTGGAGACTGTAGGAGAGTCTTATTGTGCATGGGAGGGCACTCCACGGAGTGGGTGCAGCCCTAAGAAACTCCTGCAAACGGGAAAATGAGCAAGTAATAGTGTGGATGAGAGATGTAGATCTTGTGAGGAGCGTAGAGGTCAGGTTAGAAGATATTTTGAGATAAGAGAAGAAATGTATGTTGGTGTAGTTTGGTTTATGGCTTTGTGTGAAAGTAAAATGATTTTTTATTGAATACGATGGAATACAGGTAACCAATGAAGAGACGGACAGAGTAGCTTTGCAGACGATGAACATCTGGCTAGGAATTAAACGACAGTATAATGCTACAGGATATATGCTGACACTTGGTGAACCCTCTGACAAACTTACAGCGGTACTCTGTGACATTTAGGAGTATGCAAAGAATTTCTGTAATGATGAGTAGTAGGGTAGGGGGCAGCAATGCATCCAGGTGATCATGTGGAATGCAGTGGGGTAAGGAAGGTGAGGCAGAAATTTAAAAAATACAAAGAATATATATATAAAAAATATTATTTTTCTTAGTCTACTCATTTTTATTGTCACACCTCTTCAGTAAAAAGTCTAGGGCAGGTGAGGCAGTGCTATCAGAATCACACAGAGTACATTGAATACAACAATAATGTTCTGGGTAACCCTAAATCACAGTAAGATCCTAAATACAGACAGGTCCGCCAAGAAGGAGGGGGCGGGTACAGTTTACCCGGGCCCAGGCCTGTCAGGGGGGCCCGGTCTGGACACACACACTTTTTAAAATATTTTTATTTACTTGGGCAGCATGTGTGCCAGGTGCCGTGTCTGAGAGTGCTGGGGTGAGATGAGTTCAGGTGTGTTGCGGAGGTGGCGGTAGCGGCCGGGTGCCAGGTATGAAGGACCTGGAGAGTAGGGTCATCACTCATCTATGCCTCTGCGGAGTGCAGACTCTCACGAGTCTGTCTGTGTCTGTCATCAGCAGCCAGATCCTGCTGCCGGGGGATGCCTGCTGCCTGGAACCGGATGCTACATGTAGGGAGGGGAAGGTAACAGCTCCAGCTGAGCCTTTGAAAAAGCGGGCTGTGAGAATTTTTTTTTGTCTTTATACATATAAATGCTATGATTGATATGTGTGTATATCTATATATAGATATATATCTATGTATAGATAATTATCTATATATATATATATATAGATACTGTATGTATATATAGATATCGATATCCATATAGATATATATATATCTATATATATATATATATATATAAAACCGGGCTCGACAAACCCAGGGGGCCAGGTCACCATGGCCCCATGATTGGGAAGCTGTGGATGTGTCCCCGTAGCAATGAGCATGTTAACCCCTGGCAGAGCATGTAACTCTTGGCAGAGCATGTAAACCCATGGCATCGAGCATGTTAACCCCTGGCATCAAGCATGAATCCCAAAGCAATGAGCACGTAGGTAAGCGGAACTTACTGTATGTGGCATAATATGTAATATGTAATTATATGTAATAGGCATTACAGTGTCATAATGAGTAATGAGCATTACAGTGTTTGGAATAACGTGTAATGGGAATTACAGCGTGTGGTAAAATATGTAATAGGTATTATGGTGTGTGGCATATGTGTACTGGGCATTACAGTGTGTGTATTGGGCATTAAGGCATTATGGCATGTGGTATAAGATATAATGGGTGTGTGACATGTGTAATAGGCATTACGGTGTAAATTTTGGTACACGCCTTCGGCGCGCACTGTCCCTATTTTCGGCTCTGCACTTCCATCCTGTATCCTACATTTTAAAGAAATTTGTTGAGCCCTGGTCATGCGCCGGTGGAGTGTGTGGGGAGTGCCCTCCATGGGGGCCCCGGGAATTTGTTGTACCGGGGCCCAGGATTACTCTTGGCAGACCTGAATACAGGCAGTAACTTACAGTGGCATGACTATCTGGTGTTTCCTACATATTAGATATTATCTGTACACAATTTATTGAAATCCAGAAAGTTACTGACCCAGTACCCCAAATATCAGAACTTTTGACTATGACATAGGCCTATGATATGGCATATTGGGTACTTATGTAGTATCTGGGCTGCCGATTTCTAAATCGGGTCGGATCGGGAGATCGCATCGCATCGCATGCGACCATGCGATTCGATGCGATGCGATGCGATGACCCGATTTTTCCATAGGAATCAATGTTAAAATGGACTGAGTCCATTTTAACATGGAATTCAATGGGAAAAATGGGTCCTTTTCATACCCCTACTATCCAAGTGGGCATGGAGTTGGATATAAACCTGTGGCGAGCGTAGCGAGCCACCGAGCCCGAAGCGTGGCGAGCGAAGCGAGCCCCGCGAGGGGACGAATACCGTCCCCTCGCGGGGCTCGCTTCGCTCGCCACGCTTCGGGCTCGGTGGCTCGCTACGCTCGCCACAGGTTTATATCCAACTCCATGCCCACTTGGATAGTAGGGGTATGAAAAGGACCCATTTTTCCATAGGAATCATTTTAACATTGATTCCTATGGAAAAATCGGGTCATCGCATCCGATATCGGATGCGATGCGATGCGATGCGATGCGATATCGCATCGCATCGCATCTGATTGTATGCCTTAACTTAAGGCATACAATCAAAAAATCGGCAGCCCAGATACTACATAAGTACCGCATATTGATATTCAGTATGTGTACTAGTTTCTAGTTGATTTACAACAATAGTTATACAAATTGGAATTATTAAAACAATTAAAAGTATGTCCCTGTACTATGTGGACAATAGTTTTATTGTCAGTTTTACATTTTTTACAATTTAAATTATATTACAAATGCACAGTACATTTCTATTTCTGTGTTTTTTTATATTGTTTATAGTACTTTTTTGCTTTATATACAGCAGTGCCATAACAAATTATCTAATAGCATTTATATTCATAACAAATGTATTATATTGCAAAAGTTGGAGTTAAAGATGAATGTAGTCAGTTTGCTTACAGTTAAGGTGCATACACACTGTACAATTTTTTTGACCAATTTGGTTGAAAGACATTTCCATTGAACCCAGTGTCCTGGATGGAAGATGTTGACAAAAGATATTGTCAACAAACAAACGATGAATGATGATGCGCATACCCGCCAGTTGTTCATCAAGATTGTTCGTCAACTGTGCATGCAGCTCAATTTGAATATCTTTCAAAAAGAGCCTATAAACTGTAGCTAGACCTTTCTTCTTTCGTCTGTCGTCAATATCTTTCATCAACATCTTTAGTCCAGGACACTGGGTTCAATGGAAATGTCTTTCAACCAAATTGGTCAAAAAAATTGTACAGTGTGTATGCACCCTTAGTATGACAAAGGTCACAATTCTGACAGCAGTAACCCAACTGCCAGAGTGCTGACACATTCCACCAGTAAGTATTAGGGTTAGGTTGCAGGATTGGAGTCCTTAATGTTAGGCTGCAGGTGGAGGAGTTAGGAGTAGGCTGCAGGATAGGAGGGTTAAGGATAGGCTGCAAGAGTAGAGATTACGGGGTAGGCTGCATGATTGGAGGGTTAAGATTAGGCTGCAGGAGGAGAGGTTAGGGGTAGGTTGTGGGATTGGTGGGTTAAGGATAGGTGGCAGGAGGAGTGGTTAGGGGTAGGCTGCAGGATTGGAGGGTTAAGATTAGGCTGCAGGAGGTGGGGTTAGTGGTAGGTTGTGGGATTGGTCGGTTAAGGATAGGTTGCAGGAGGAGTGGTTAGGGGTAGGCTGCAGGATTGGAGGGTTAAGGTTAGGCTACAAGAGTAGAGGTTAGGGATAGGCTGTGGGATGGCAGGGTTAGAGTTAGGCTGTGGGAGGAGAGGATAGGATTGCAGTACTTACCAAAACATGTTAAGATTGTGGTCATCAGGCTGCTGCTGTTGGTACAGTATATTGACCATCGGCAATATGACTGTCATGATCCCGTACCCAACCTGCTATAATTCAAATGGACTGCCAAGCTGTACCACAATGTCTGATTATTGAGAATAACTGTTCAACTATGATATTTGTCACATTTTTTATCAACTGCATCTCATGTGAGTCACAATACAGAGTATATGACACAGCAGGCAGCAGTGCTTTCATGGTTACTTTGGTAAAATGACATTAAGGTTCATACCTCAGTATGTTACTGTATTCTCCTGAAAGTTTTCTTGTATAATGTTTTAATCTTGTCATGGCCACGTATCTTTTGTTACCAACAAGCAATTCATAAGAAGGGATCAAAATGACTTTGGCTAATCTGTCACACTCTGGTGCCTTAGTATAGTGGTGCCCTGTTCCGTGAACAGGATAAGCAGCCAACATTCGGTCACATCAGCTGCCCACCCATGGAAGGCTGGTAGCCACCCCTGTTCGCATAAGGATGCCCAGCATTTCCTGGGCACACCCAGCATTTGTGTAGGTACGCCTAACCGCCTCCTGCACCCTCCCTCCCCCCCAGCTGTGAATGCCACAGAGACTGTGCAAGTCTCCGAGGGTGCCCACAGTAAAGACCTGCATATTTGCTTATGCGCGTGCGCAGATCTTCAACCTCGATCACCATCGTGACTTTGAAACATAGAACTCCGATCAGCAGGGGCGTAACTAGATATTTGTAGGCCTCATAGCAAAAGTTTTTCAGGGCCCCCTATTTAGCAACCGAGGGTGATAAATGTATGTAAAACATATTACTTAGACAGTAAGGATGGGCCCCCTTCAGCTCTGGGCCCCATAGCAGCTGCATCCCTTGCACCTATGGTAGTTACGCCTTGCCGATCAGAATGAGGGCCATGATTCTCTAACATCATATGTTTCATTATTACGTAGTTAGTACCGTCATACTACTTCAGATGAAATCTAACATCACAGTGTCATTTCTTCCTGCTGTTCCACTAGCTTTCATTCTTCTGCTTTTACAAGATGTATCTCACGCTATTATGACTATTATGGTAATTTGCCCATATAATGCATTTTGCATGGGTGATTTCATTTATTCTATGTATGCCCCCACACATTTTTTCTAAATAAACATTCACATACATATTCCCTGTATTACTATGAAGATACAATATAAATGGGTGTTATTAAATAAGGTCTACACTTAATTAAAATGGCAGCTATGCCATAGACCAGTGGTTCCCAAACTGTGCTGTGTCACCCTGGGGTAGCTCAGGCCACTTGCAGGGGTGCCTTAGTTTGGTGGTCCAGAACCAATTCAAATTATTTAGGTAATTTCATTAGCTAAAACCAGTGCTTTTGGCTGCCAATCATAAAATATGTGTACAATCAACTAGGGATGTGCACCGGCCACTTTTCGGGTTTTGGGTTCTGATTACATTGAGGTTTTGGGTTCTAATGGGTTTTGGCAAAACACCTCCTAAGTGTTTTGTGTTTGGATTTTTTGGGTTTTGGGTTCTGATTATTTTGTTAAAAAAGCATAAAAACTGCTAAAATCGCAGAATTATTATTATTTTTTTGCTCCTACGCTATATTAACCTCAATAAATTCATTTCCACTATTTTCCAGTCTATTCTGAACACCTCACACCTCACAATATTGTTTTTTGGGCAAAAGGTTGCACCGAGGTAGCTGGATAACTATGCTAAGCCACACAAGTGTGCGGCACAAAGACGTGGCTCATGTAAGAGTGGCACTGCAGCGGTAGATACGGCAGTACTAGGCAGCAGATAGGTAGATACGGCAGTACTAGGCACAAGACAGGTAGATAAGGCAGTACTAGGTACTACTAGGCACCAGACAGTAGATACGGCAGTATTAGGCAGGGGGCCCCAGACCAGACAGGTAGATACGGCAGTATTAGGCAGTGGGCCCCAGACAGGTAGATACGGCAATACTAGGCACCAGACAGGTAAATACGGCAGTACTAGGCACAAGACAGGTAGATATGTCAGCAATACTAGTATGTGCACCAGCAGAATTTATAATAATTAATTTTATTATTAGGTACTGCTTGGCAGTGACACTCAGTGGCACACCTCAGTGCACCAGCAGCATGGAATTATTTTTTACAGTCCCACACAGCACAAGTATTATTTTTTTATTAAATTAGATATAGCAGCCTAGTATATAGTTGTACTACTAGGTAGGTAGGTAAACTTAGGCAGTAACACTGCCAGTGGCAACAGTGGACTGAGTAAATAATACTGGCAACCTCTATTCACAGTATTCAGTGCAGGCAGCACCAGTGGACTATATATAATTCAATTAATTAAGTATTAATAATATAGCAGCCTAGTAGGTAAATAAAATAAACTACTAGGTAGGTAGGCAGGCAGGCAGTAGCACTGCCAGTGGTCACCACAAAAGGTAGTTATATTACACACCACCAGTAGCTTTATGCAGTGCACCAGCAGAATTTATAATAATTAATTGTATTATTAGGTACTGCTTGGCAGTGGCACTGAGTGGCACACGTCAGTGCACCAGCAGCATGGAATTATTTTTTACAGTCCCACCCGGCACAAGTATTATTTTTTTATTAAAATAGATATACCTGTAGCAGCCTAGTATGTACTAGGTAGGTACACTAGGTAGGCAGTAGCACTGCCAGTGGCAACAGTGGACTGAGTAACTAAATAATACTGGCAGATTCAGTGCAGGCAGCACCAGTGGACTATATATAATATAATTAATTATTATTCATATAATATATATTACAGCGCAGCACCAGAGGTAGGCCCCAGCACAGAGGAGACAGTAGTACTACAGGTACACAGTTAGACTGTCCTCCTTGCTAGGGAGAGCCAACCCTAAGCAGAGAGGAGAACAGAGTACACAGCAGCACACCAGAGGTAGACCGCACAGAGGAGACAGTAGTACTACAAGTACACAGTTAGACTACACAGCAGCACTGAGAGACAGCCCCAGCGAATAAAAAATATTGCGTTCAAGGTCAAGCTCAAGCTCAAGTTTAAGCCCCAGCAGCAGCACCAACACACCCTCTCCCAACCCACTACTAGACTGGAGTGAAGATGGCGGGCGCAGCAGCCGCTATTTAAAGCCATGCGAAATCCGGCGCCGTGAGATGACGTTCTGACCACGCGGACGGACCGGAGTCAGGCGGGAATATCTGAGCGCTGCTCGGAACCGGGCTCGGAATGATGATGTTCATGGGGGCTCGGATCTCTGGAATCCAAGTCTGCACATCTCTACAATCAACAGTAAATATTGTGTATCACCACTTAATAGAACCTAAGGGTAACATATAAACTCCATTTACTTAGTTGAATGTTTCTTAAATTCATTTTTCCAATAAGAAACTCTTTGCCTAGGGGTGCCGTGAAAAAATCCTGATATGGCAAGGGCGCCTTGCTACAAAAAATTTGGGAACCACTACCATAGAACCTTTGACTGGTATTCTTTGTAGCACCCATTTGTTTTATCTTACTGGGAATTTTCTCTTCAAAATCAAAAAAGAATAACAACAAATGAGACAGGGAAACTCTCAACAGTAACAGCATCCAGCCACAGATTTCAGTAACCTAGCATTATCCTAGTCACACTAAATGGTCCCTATGAGTTTGTCAGTCACCTCCCTGTGACACGGTCGCTAGCCCTTTCAATACTTTATTATCTTTCACTTGCATCAGCCAAAGCTGTTTTCTCAGTCCATTTGTACTCTGTAAGTAGATATCCAACATTGACAAGAACCGCTTCCCCTGTCCTAAACCACTTGAGAGCTTCCGCTCCATTACACTGTCTTTATTTTCTTTTGTACAGTTTCCATTTGTATTCTGCTGTCTGTGATTTATAAGCTTTGATTATATAATTAGTTTTCTTGTACTTTTTTTTACAAATACTCTCCATGGCCCAGCACTGATCAGACTAAAGGGTACTTAAAACCAAATACACATGTTATATAATCCAAGAAAAAAATAAAAATACTTCATACTTTATTATGACTTTAATATCTATTTTGCTATTAGAACTGCGTGTAAATGGGAGAGAGAAAACATAGACACGTCTAAAGCGTCTAAAATAAAAAGTGGAGATGTTGTCCATAGCAACCAATCGGATAGAGAAATGATAGACACCTCTTTTCATTTTTAGAAGCTTTAGTAAATTTACCCATCAGTTTATATTGTTGTGCTTTAGGAAAATGGCAAGATAGCTATTTGGAGGGTATTGAAAGGCCTTTGTAAAATATCCTCTTAAATTTAAAGCGTAAGTACACAGATGGTGTAATTCTTAGCATTACTGCCTCACAGCACTGAGGTCATGGGTTTGATTCCCACCATGGCCCTAACTGTGTGGAGTTTGTATATTCTCTCCGTGCTTGCGTGGGTTTCCTCCGGGTGCCTGGGTTTCCTCCCACAATCCAAAAATATACTGGTGGGTTAATTGGCTCCCAACAAAATTAACCCTAGAATGTCTGTGTGGGTGTACATGTGGTAGGGAATATAGATTGTAAGCTCCACTGGGGCAGGGACTGATGTGAATGTTCACATATTTTCTGCAAAGCACTGCGGAATATATGTGCCCTATATAAATAACTGTTAAAAAATAAATAAAGGTACAGGCACCAGAAAGCACAGTGAATTTAATGTTAAAAATGTAAGTAAACACATTCACAAAAATTCAAATGTCTCAACGTTTAGCTTTGAAAAAAACAAGAATGGAAATGGGTTTAACTGTGCAATTTCATCCACCATTACCTCTCTGCCCAAAACGCTGGCTGATTTACATTCAAATGCAAAATACGTACCACCTGGAAGCTCATAAAGAAATCTAAACCTTTCAAATTCTCTCAACAGGGGAGCACTACAACATCAAAGGATGCATATATTCCATGACACAACATCAGTAAGAACTCAGGATGCAGTGACTCGGAAAGTGCAAGCAAAGCAAAACAGCACTACACTCGAATATGTATAATTTATCAAGTCCTTTTTCTGTTGCAGGTAACGACGAAAGCCTTTCTTTGGCATTAATGCCTATTTTTGTCGTGGAATTACTTTTTATTCCTTGAGGACTTGTGACCCAGAAAGTTCAGGATAACACATTGACTATCCCACCAAACATCCTCTCATGATTTGCTTTGCTTGGTAAATTTTCTAATACATTTTGCATGATATGCAGTACACAGGCGTCTTCATACAGTACCTGTGCAACTGTAGATAATGCACATGCACACCCCTTACCAGTAGCATTATAAATGCCACTGTCTACAGTTTGTATCTGTACTTTTACTAAGTTTCCATCTCTCCAGTTTTAAATTCATTAACACACATGTAACAGATAGATGTATTTGTACATTAATTGTATTAGGGGTGCATTCATTATGTTGACAGTGATATTGCAATGGTGCTTTAACAGCTTGTTTCAAGTTATATTGTTGACATCATGGTGCCATCGTATTGCTGTCGACAGTGTCATTGGATTGTGCCCATTGTATTGTTACATTGCAGCTGGGAGCAGGGGATGAAGTGGGGCAGAGCAGTTCTACAAATTCTTTTCTATGGAATTCATTATATTTATAATTTCTACTAAAATATGTGAAATGACAAAGAAATACTGTGTACAGCAATAATGTGTTTTGAAACACATTTTGTTGAAATATAATTGGAAACTAAAAAACAAAAGAAAACTACTGTATGTCAAGAGTACTTTATATATACAAAACACATACAAATATTGGTGTTAATACATCTTGTTTTGACAGTAAGAAATGTGTTGTTCTAAATATAGTATGTTCTTCCTGAGGTCTGGTGATAATATTGTTCCAATGTTGTTTATAGATAGTGTTTTGTATAGTGTTACACGTGCCAGATAGTAACTCATGAATACAATATACAGAATATGAAAGGGACCAAAAATAGGAACAGATTGAAAGTAAATTGGTAAGTAAGAATATTTCACCTAATGAATGATAGATAAAAAGAAAAAGAACATAGTAGTTTTACTAAAGTTTCTAAAAATAAAGAGGGGGTGTAGCTTATAGCAACCAATCAGATTCTATCAGTTTTCTATTGCTAATGATAGATTGCTAGGGGCAACATAATATATTTTCCTTTACACAAGCATTAGTAAATTTACTCCTAAGACGTCAGGTATTGGGCAACCGACAATAATGCCAGGCCACAGTAAACGGCATGGTCATGCCCCTGTAAAAAAAACAAATAGCAGGGGGTGTGGGCCGGGTGCAGGCCATTGACAGTCCGGCAGGTGGAACACGTGCTCAGGGAAGAAGGGGACAGGCTGCTGTAGCAGCTGCCTCTCTTCCCCGCTTCAGCACACAGCACTGAGCAGCCTGTCCTCTCTAATACCACTGCCCGGCTCTCTGCAGCAGGGTCGGCGGGCACAGGATCTGTGCCCCTCCAGCAGAACCAAATCTGGGTAAATTGCACCCCCCCCTCTTGATACCACTGGTCAGGTATACTGTGTTTCCAGACTTTCCGGGTAAGATTTAATAGGATGAGAGATTCAGAAAGTGAGAGATTTGGGAAGAAATCTCCAGGTTTTTTAAAGCGGCAATCATTTACACTTCAAAATAGAACTGGTATTGCAGTGTAAATGATTGCCACTTTAAAAAAAACTGGAGATTTCTTACCAAATCTCTCACTTTCTGAATCTCTCATCCTATTAAATCTCACCCTTTATCTTTTTATTTATCAAATGTAAAAAATTGCGCAATACATACCAAGGAACGCTACAGATCATGTGCATGGAAACATACACTGCACAAACAAATCATGAACCATTAACAAGGGGAAATGAGAGCGCTCTACCACAGAGCTTACAATAAGTGTAAACGTGCATACAAACATTGAGATTTTAGCCTATTATTTAAGCATTTAAGAAATTAAGCACAAATAACATGGTTTGTACACCCCCTAGCTGTGGCGATATGCGGTTCTGCACGTCACTATTGACGGCTCAGATATTATGCGCATGTAGTCAAAATCTAGTTAGCTCGCTTAACAAGCGAGATCAAATCGCAATATGTGTACAGAATCAGTGATAGCGATCTACTATTTAAAGTAACCTTTTTTTTTCCTAGCACAAATCTCAATTTGTGTATAGGGCGATCTAGACACTGGGAAGTTCGAGGGAAATCACCTACCCTAAATCGCTTAGCACAAAAGGTTAGCACAAATCTCAACGTGTGTATGCCCTTTAACAAATAAGTCGTGTAGCATCTAACCAATTACCTCATTCAAGTACAGTGAATACAAAAACAATTATTCCATAACACTCTTAATTAATATCTAAATGTAAATTGTCTCTAACTGCATTAAAGTAGTTTATAGCAATAAAGGAAAGTGTCTTTATAATACACTTAGTAAATTATATGTTATTGTTATATACAGTACTACAGTGCAGTGGTTCCCAAACTGTGTGCCTAGGCCCGGGGTGCCGCAGTGCCCTTGCAGGGATGCCTCGGGTTGGTGGTCCATGATGAAAATAAATAATTTTTGGTCAAAGTCAGGGACGCCAGAATGATTTTTAATTTGGGGGGAAGATATAATCTCAGGGTAGCACCGCCAAATTGCTATATACACCCCCCCCCCGTGTTATGTCTCATAACAAAACAAGCATCCGGCTATAGGGCATTGTGCACTCAGTCACTATCACCTGCTGCTCCATATACAGTAGCTTTCTTATTGGTACCAAGGAACCTATCCAATACCCTACAGAATGAGACTAGGGTGTGGGGTCTGGGGATAGTCAGGTGGATCAGTAGGTGATCCTATAATTACTTTCAGCTTTCAAATCTGTGTGCATAAGCTGTGGAATCCCTGCACAGGTGGAACACTGTCCAACAGACAGAAAGACATATATATATATAATGTCAAGACAATTATCAATCCATTTGCTTGGAAAGGGCAATGTGCCATTGCCGCAGGGTTTCAATCGCATCCGATCTTGCACCCTTTGCAATCTGATTTCAGCCCAGTCTGTTGCCTTGATGCCTACTATTGAGCCCAGGGATAGATACATCTATATACACTATAGGCTATACGTACAGATGACTGGCAGACAATAAACTGATACCGGCATCCTGAAGGAGAAAATCCAGACAGGGGTTGACATATGTATCCTCCCAAACCCTCCCTTCTTGGTGTCTAAACTAAACCCACCCAAAACCGAACCTTAACCCTCCATGGTAGTGCTTGACCCTAGCCCCCTTACCATAGCCTAACCCTAACCTTCTAACTGCTGCCTATCCCTAACTCACCTTGCTTCTGCATACCCCTAACCCACACACCCTGACCATAGCCCACCTTCTTGGTGCCTAAACCTTGCCCACCTCCTCGCAGCCTTACCCTAACCTTCTTCCTGCAGCCTAACCCTTAACCACCCCGCTTATGCCTAACACTAACCCCTACATCCCAAAGTCTGACCCTAGCCCCCTTCTTGGTGCCTAAATCTAATCTGCCTCACTGCAGTCTACGATACCCTTCTACAGCCTACAGTGCAGACTGTATACAATAATGGGTTGGATGTAGTGTGATTTTGATACAGTGTGGGATACAAAGAAGGCTGGATACAGTGTGGGTCTAATATACCAATGTGACCGGGTGACAGCAGTTTGAGTCTGCTTGCGGTGTCCTCAGAGTAGGGTGGCAACAGTGCAGGATTGGCAGCAGTGTCCTTATTGCAGGGGTGCCCTCTGTGTCGGCAAAACAGGGGTGCTGGTGGTAGTGCATGCAGTGTAGATAGTACAGGAATAACGGTGGTGTCCACAGTTTGATGATGCTGGCAGTGTCCTCAGTGTGGGGGTCACAATGGTGTACTTGTGTTGTCAGAGCAGGAGTTGTGGCAGTGTCCTTAGTGTATAGGTGCCTGGCTGTGTTGGCAGCACGTGGGTGCTGGCTGTGTGAGGGTGTTGGCAGCGTGGGGATGTCATTGGGATCTGTAGTGTGGGCAGCATTGTCCCATTAAAGTCAATGAGGAACTGCTGATTGGCTGTGAGCCCTTAGCCATTCAGCGGCTGCCAATTGATATAAATGGTAGTTTTTAAATGGCGCAACTCAGTCCCCAGCCTGCCTGCCACCTGTTCGGTCACAGAGGTGGCGGCGCAGGATGGAGGCAAAAGGCATGGCAACACACACAGCTTGGACTGACATCAGACAGGGACACAGAGGACATGAGCACCCTCTTCTAGTGTAAGGAGGGCAGCACTGGGGAGGGCAGCATGCCGGTGATTAGCTTGGAGACTGTGCCCCACATGGAGCAGTCAATGGATGCTGCTGAGGGGGTGAAGTGGATGGGAGAGGAGTCTCCAGCTTCTGAGATCAGCCGGGATGACTTGCTTTGTAGCTTTGCAAAGGCATAGGAGTCCCAGACCCCATCGGAGAGAGACCTGGTGGTAAGGTGACAATGTATGCTGCATTTGGCTCCGCTCCCAAACTCACCTCACGTTGATGTCAGAAGGCCCTTCCGATGAAGCAGAACTAGCCACTACTGTTCCCCTCTGCCTTTTCCCTGCCACTTCTTGGGGAACTTGGGAGGGGGTTAAGCTGCCCCCTTGCCCCCACCCCCATTTCAAAGCCCCTGGTCAAAGTGATAAGCAAATGACTGGCTGATGGCTGCCAGTCATAAAACATATGGACAATTGGAAGCACAACTATACAGCACCACATAACTGATGATAGGTTGGCTCAATTAACCTCATTTAAAATTTATTTAGGAATTTATCTATTAAAAACTTTAACTTAACGGTGCCATGAAAATACTAATACTCTAGGGTGTCATCTTTCTCACTCCCTGTCTCTCCCCCTTTCTCACCCTTATACTCTCTCCTACTCCCTGTCTATCCCTTACACTTGCCCCAGTCTGAGGTCAAGATCAGGATGTCTTTGTACATTGCTGTATTCATCTTTTCCTCTATCCTGACTAGTCTCCCATCCCCATAGCATGATGCTGCCACCACCATGCTTCACTGTAGGGATGACATTGGCCGGGTGATGAGCGGTGCCTGGTTTCCTCCAAAAATTACACCTGGAATTAATGCCAAAGAGTTCAATCTTTGTCTCCTCAGACCAAATGCTTTTACTTGCTTTTAAGGAGTGGCTTCTATCTGGCCGCTCTACCATACAGGCCTGATTGGATTGCTGCAGAGATGGTTGTCCTTCTGGAAGGTTCTCCTATCTCCACCGAGGAATGCTGTAGCTCTGACAGAGTGACCATCGGTTTCTTGGTCACCTCTATGACTAGGGCTCTTCTCAGCCAATCCCTCAGTTTAGACGGCCTTCCAGCTCTATGAAGAGTTCTGGTGGTTACAAACTTCCATTTACAGATGATGGAGGCCACTGTGCTCATTTGGGACCTTCAAAGTAGCAGATATTCCCTTGATTTGTGCCTCAAGACAATCCTGTCTTAGTTGTCTATAGAAAATTCCTTTGACTTCAAGCTTGGCTTGTGCTCTGGCATGCACTGTCAACTGTGGGACATTATATAGACAGGTGTGTGCCTTCCCAAATCATGTATAAGCTGTAGGAAGCAAGGATGATCAGTGGAAACAGGATGCACCTGAGCTCAAATTTGAGCTTCATGGCAAAGGCTACCAATACTTTGGTACATATCAGGTACTTGTTTAGATTCACGGCGGCAGCGTCTCAGTCGCAGCAGCATCTGTGTCCCCTTGCGGGACTTGCTCCGCTCGCCCACGCTACGCTCGCCATGTTATCTAAAATCAACTCCATGGCAACGTGGATAGTGGGGGTTATGAACTATTCACGTTGGCATGGACTCTATTTGAGAAAGTTTGCCGAGCGCCAAACCCGGAAGTAGCGGGCGGCCATGCTGCCGCCGTGAAACTAAACAAGAACCACGTATGATTTCTTAGTTTTTTATTTTTAATAAATTTGCAAAAATCTCCCAAAAATGTTTTTCATGTTGTCATTATGGGGTATTGTGTGTAGAATTTTGAGGGAATTTTGGAATAAGATTGTACAATAACAAAATGTGGAAAAAGTGAAGCGCTGTGAATACTTTCCAGATGCACTGTACATATATGTGTATGTGCGTTTCTATAACTTGCTTGTATTTAATAGTATACGTTTAATGGAAATGTAAGTTATGATTAAATGTTTTGTGCAGTATTAATAAACAGTAATTAGGTGAGCTACTGTATGACATAACTAAGGAGACTGGTTTAATATCAGATTGGCAGCTCTGAGTACCTATATTAAATCATCCAGGTGGCTACTGTATTACAAATGCTACCATTCTGAGCTCATTGACAACTAAATTAGGGAACTGATATGCACATGTTTTTAGAGCTGTAAAATGGAAAATTATTTAAATGTTGTTTGCAAGCCTAAGAAGCTTAAGCAGTACATCTTTCTCATATTGAAAACTGGTGTAGACTTTACTGGCAGGGAGAGGGCTGGAAATAATCTGTACAATGTGAGGATTAAAGTTAATTCCACATTAATAGCTTGCAGTAGGATAATGAATACAGGCGGGTTGCAGATTTGAGTCAACTGTCAGTGAAGCCAGATAACAACACAGCGCTACACTGTAGTGACAGAACTGTTTCACAAAATATTTCCATTGCCCAAATTAATGAACAAAGACCCTTTGGAGATACAGTGACTGGTCCATGGTTTATCTAAATAACATATTTATATTCTGATTGCTCAAGAAAATATTTAATTATGCTAATTGTGCTGAAATAATATCCATCAATAAATCTACATACATTGATGCATTGTTTTCCAAAAATAATTCCTGGCCAGCATTGGCAAATATAAGGATAAAAGTTGTAACATGGATACATAAGCAACCTTTGGAGGGAGTATATTTAATGGGGGTTGTAGAAATTATTTTTACCCTAACAAGTGCGCAGAATAAAATGCCTGTTACCTGTCTACAGTGTCATAACTCCCAGAGACAATGGTGGCACTGGCCACCGGTCTCTAGCTATCATTGGGGCACCAAGATAGAGAGAACTCGAGGGCTGCTGATCTCTCTGCTCATGTTATGGTGATTTGCTACAATCATAGTTGACTGCTTTCCTTGTTCATAAACCCCTTTTGGAGCCCCATACAGCTAAGTCTATGAATGTGTGATTACAGATCAAAGTGTGTACTGTATAGGGAGTTACATCTCTGCTAGTGTGTCTCATATGATGAAAGAAAGGAAATCAGAAAGAAATGCACTCATTATTAAAATAAAACGTTTAGGGTTTTTTAAATGAAATATGGAGACACTTAAAATTGTGAAATATAATGTACGACCAATCTCTCCTAAAGCTGTGTACACATGGTGCGATTTTGACTAGATAGGTTAGCCAAAATATCACCATGTTTGCACTGCAGGTGATAACAATGCATTGCCCTGCAGCGTCACTATCAGCCGGCAGAATAGACAGTGCAGGTAATGCAATTTTGACTACAGCCGGCAGAATAGACAGTGCAGGTAATGCAATTTTCACTGAGCCACACATTTGTGTGTATAAAGGCCCCCATACACTATGCGATTTGGGCACGATTTTGCCCGATTCGGATGAATCGGGCCGTAAAATCGGTCCAAATCGCATATGGAGACATGCCCTCCAACCCGATGCGCGGCCCCGTGCGCATCGGATCAGAGTCGGCAGGTCAGACTGGCTGCACATAAGATTTATCACATGTAAATTTGGCACATCAAGTGACAAATTGTATGTGAGCCTCCCGGGGAGCTGCCGGGCGGCTCACAGGAGAATTGGGTCCGACTTGTCCTAAGGACAAAATCGGCCTAATGTAAGGCCTTTAGGCCTCTCGCAAATCCTACATAGTCAAAATCGCTTAGTGAATTTTACCCAAATTGCTTGTGCAAATCACCATGCCTCAGCCCGTGTGTACACTCCTTAACTTTTATTTTCCAAACACAACTATATCTCTCTTTTAATTTTATCTCTCTCTGAGCTTTAATAAAATCTCCTGTCAGGGCTTTCTTAATTATAATTTGTAGCCAGCAACAAAAGACAAAGATTCCTTATTGCCATAATTAGCTGCAATCAGGAAACTTTATTATCCCAGATGTACCATTGGCAAGTCACAAGACATCAGCACATGTTGCAAGCTGGAGCCAGTGGGGAAGCTCCACATTCTATTTGGACACTGGCCTTCTGTTATGAACTTACTTCCCTGCCTGTACAGATATATAGGATTCCAGGATTGTTTCTTCAAATCAGAGATCTTGATGGTGAACTCGAAGTCTACAAGTCATAAAAAACTTAAATGCCAAATTCAGTTTGGTGACTTTCTCAATGCTTAACATTTGCATAGGAATGAAAAAAGAAATAATCTGCATGGAAAATGGTTATTTCTCTATGTACTGTAAACACAGATTAAATTCAAAGCATTCATTTATTTTCGTGCTCAGTGTCAGGTAGCAGCAAGTAAAGCAAATGCTATACTAGCCTGTATAAAAAGGGGTATGGAATCACATGGACTTCGATGTAATTTTACCATTGTACAGGCCACTTAGACCTCATCTAGAATTTGAAGTGCAATTCTGGGCTCCATCCTACACACTACAAAAATACAAATCATAGCAAATGCTTCGAAAGCTAGTCTGCTACCTTGTGATTGCCTCTGTGTTTGTGCATGTGTGAGAGAGAAATAGATGTAGTTTCACTCGCTGCCAACAGATGGCAGTGTTTCAGAGACACACAAACGGACACTAGACATATATATATATATAGATATATATATATATCTATATATATATATCTATATATATAGATATATATATATATATATATAAATATCTATATATATATCTCAGAAAAAAGGGGGATTGTGACCTTGTCCTGCGCTTTTTTGGAAAGCTGCACTACTCTAGGGCCTCGCTGTTAATAGAGGTCCAATGAAAAGAGATGAAAAGAAAAGATGTAGAGGTGCGCTTAAATGTGTTTCACCAACAGCAGACTTCTTTAAAAATAGAATATATTTATTCCAAACAATAAAAATATATATAAAATATATAAAGTACAAAATACAGAGATTTTTTATATAAAATACAAGATACAGAGAATTTTTCAGGTGTATTGATTCCTGATTTGACCTTGGATGTATATTGGTCTGATAAACCCTACGCGTTTCGTCCCTTAGGGACTTCTTCAGGGGTAATACACCAAGATCATTCGGTTTATGCAGTTATCACTCATAGATTATGAGAGAAACCTCAGGGATGTACAGTTTTTAAAATATGGCCGAAGCTGGTAAGTCACGAAATGGCTGGTATTCATATATCACGATAACGTGAATATTGGCATAGTCAGAAATGAAAAAATATTTGAACACCTCTCCCGTAATGTCCTATCTAATTCTGCAGTATAATCAGTATCAAAATCGAGTGGGGTGTCCGCAGTCAGGGAGGACACCTCCCTGACTGCGGACACCCCACTCGATTTTGATACTGATTATACTGCAGAATTGGATAGGACATTACGGGAGAGGTGTTCAAATATTTTTTCATTTCTGACTATGCCAATATTCACGTTATCGTGAAATGTGAATACCAGCCGTTTCGTGACTTACCAGCTTCGGCCATATTTTAAAAACTGTACATCCCTGAGGTTTCTCTCATAATCTATGAGTGATAACTGCATAAACCGAATGATCTCGGTGTATTACCCCTGAAGAAGTCCCTAAGGGACGAAACGCGTAGGGTTTATCAGACCAATATACATCCAAGGTCAAATCAGGAATCAATACACCTGAAAAAAATCTCTGTATTTTGTACTTTATATATTTTATATATATTTTTTATTGTTTGGAATAAATATATTCTATTTTTAAAGAAGTCTGCTGTTGCTGAAACACATTTAATACATTGAATACTGTATATATATATATAGATAGATAGATAGATAGATAGAAGATTATAAGCCCAGGAGAGGTCCATTTGAATGAACACCTTGGCACTTTTCACAAGTTATACAGTATAATGATCACTCTGTATGTTTTTTTGGGAAGTGGTTGAAAGGTCTAAAGCAGTGGTTCCCAAACTGTTTTGATTCATGGCACCCTAGAGCATGGGTCCTCAACCTGTGGCCCTCCAGATGTTGTGAAACTACATGTTCCAACATGGATTGCCACATTCTTTACTATAAGACAGTGGTTCCCAAACTGTGTGCCTAGGCTCCCAGGGGTGCCGTGGAGCACTTGCAGGGGTGCCCTGGGTTGGTGGTCCAGGACAAATTCAAATTATATATGGTCAATGTAATAAGGAAAATCAGTACTTGTGACTTCCAATTATAACATATGTGGATAAACAGAAGTGAATCATGTTCCTCACCACATAACTGGACCTAAGGAGGACATATAAGCGCAACTTATTTAATTTAATATTTTTTTCTGAAGTTCTTGGTATCAAACTTTTTCCCTAGGGGTGCCATGGAAAAAAATCTGATACTCTAGGGTGCCGTGATCCACAAAAGTTTGGGAACCACTGCTATAAGAGCATGCCAAAACAGTCAGGGCATTATGGGACATGTAGTTCCACAACATCTGGAGGGCCACAGGTTGAAGACCTGTGCCCTAGAGTATCAGAATTTCTTTTTTATGGAACCCCTAGGCCAAAACTTTCTAATTAACAAATTTAGAAAAAATTGTAAATGAACTAAATTGTGTTTTAGATGTTATCCTTACCTTCAGTTATGGTGAGGTCCAAGATTGGCAACAACCATCTATGAATTTGCCTATTAAATTGATCATAAATATTTGAGCTGATCCTGGACTACCAATCCAAGGCACCCTTGTAAGTGTCCAGGGTGACATGTCTCACAGTTTGGGAACCAATGGTCTACGGTAGACAATAGGTTGACAACATAAGGACGACACATGATCGGATGACACAGACAAAAGGTCAACATGCACTAGGTTGACATTGACAAAAGTTCAAAACAAATAAAAGTTCAACATGACAATGGTCGACACATGAAAAGGTCAACATGAGTTTTTTACCATTTTCTTTTATTTTCTTGGAGTTTTTCATATTTTACCATACACATGTTCCACAATTTGGAATGGTAAAGTTTGCAGAGTAAAGAGATCCAGTCTATGCACAACCCCTATTAAAGGTCCATTTCGACAAGTGTCAACACACAAAACGTGAAAAACTTTTCATTGTTGACTTCTTGCTTGTGTCAGCATTTTGATTCTGTCAACCTATTGCATGTGAAACTGTGGTATGTGTTGACCTTTTCTCTGTTTTGACCTATTGCACTTTGACCTATTTATTGTCTATGTAGACACTGTAGACCTTTCAATCCACACCCGCTTTTTTTATGTACTTTTTCATTTTAAAAGATGCTGAGTTTGAGAACACCATACACTTTATCCTAAGTAGACATACAGTGCAGTACATCTGAGAACACATCAGCAAATTCACAGTACTGAAAACATACATTCTCAAGAGGAGTTGAGGCCAAGCATAAAAGAGAAACAAGACAATTCTGATAACAAGTTCCCTTTTCATGCTATATCTCTGCTATATCCAAAACAACTGGACAGCCTGGAGTGTTTATTAAACAAAAGGATACAGTTTCAGAATGAAACCAATTTTCAGTGAATCTCTAGAGGAAACATAATAAATCATTCCTTCAAAGAGTGAATACACTGAAAGTGCAAAACAAGGAAGTTGTATGAACACCCAATTTCCTAGCTAACTAAACATCTAGACATTTACTAGTGGCTTGTCAGAATTTGCCAGATCCTCTTATTGTCCTGCTTTTCAGCCACTGACATGGGTATGCTTTCTAGTTTTTCAGAAGTTTCTTCTAATTAATTACTCATTGGGCTTTAACTTGCTTATAATCACTGACAAATGGAAGCACTGTGCTATTTACATGCAGCTGCTTTTGTGTTTCCCTTATCTGATTATTGTGTTTTGTACTTCTGATGTTGCCTTGCTGGGTCTGCATTGTTATCTGTGTTACAACAGATGTGGCAACTATTGGTATTGTTAGCAAAGAGACGTAATCTTGTCTCTTTGTACCAATGTATTGACATCATGGTGTCACACTAGTCAACAATAATGCCTCAAAGCTTTGGGGTCAGGGGGTTCTTATTCTTTAAAGTTCTTTCCCGCTGCTACTGAATAACCCACTGGCTTGTTAATGCATTGCCTGGCTCAGACCTGTATTCAAACCTGTTTACATCTCTGATGTTCACTGATCTGCACATGCGGAGGATCTGAGGGTTTTCCTCAGATGTCCAATGTATGATGTTTTCGGATGCAGATCAGAGAAACTGGTGATAGGCATCTATTTACACAAGACACCTCCTACAGCTTTAAAGCTTTAGCATACATTAGCCCAGCCAACGTGTCAGGACTGTGAGGGTTTTGGCATTATTTCAAGGGACTTCCCTATCCAGGTGCTGGTAAGAAGGTGGAGGGGCATCCAAGTTTCTCATAGTCAACAGGTAGGACAGCATGGTTTACAGCCATGTTGGCAGGCACTGGCAACACTAATTGTGCGATTGTGGCCGGTGTTTGGAGTGCTGGTCTATATTTCAGGTGATTGGCATCCTACTGTGTGTGCCCCTTGTGTCTGCATGCTGGGCGCTGCCATGTTGGAGACCATCAGGCAACTTCCTGTACCAATGAATGACCAGAGTGTTTCCTGAGCCAATCAGAGTGCAATGGTGCCTATAAAACTTGTCCAGCCTAAAAGGTGCCAGTGCAACAAGTCACTCTTCAATAGGTTACTTGTCAATGTGTTCCCTGCTGTGGGCCGTGGATACGTCCTGGTGCTCCATTAGGGAAGACTTTTTTCCTTGACCTTACTGTCCCTGGTTCTTTTTCCAGCTTACCTCACCTATGCTACAGGTCTCTCTTGCTACACCTGCTCTACAGCTCCATAGTATCCTGTTCACCTGCTCCTGCTCTACAGATGTGCAGCTATCCTTTTAACCTTCCCCTGCTCCACAGCACTGCAGCATCCTGTTAATCTGCACCTGCTCTACAGCTTCACAATATCCTGTTAACCTGCACCTGCTCTAGCGCTGCGCAATATCCTGTTAAACTGCACCTGTATCCATACCACACATAAGTGTATCCAGAGTTACTAGGGTTGTTCATGTGTACTACATTGACACTATTCCACAGCTCAGTTTTTTCCCTTTTCCAAAGCATATCCTGAATGACTGGAGTTGTATCAGGGTATCATATTGGCATTATTCCACAGCTCAGTTGATTCAATCTTTCAAGTGTCTGAATCCCTGGAATTGTATAAATATATCCTGTGCATTTGCACTAGTATACAGCTCAATTTATTCATATTTCTATTATACTGTATCCTGAATACTGTAACTGGGCCCGATAGGTAGATGCTGCCCCACTATAATGAAATCCGGTACTTATGTAGTTTCACGGCGCCACCGCGCGCACAGTCTGTAACAGAAACTTGGCAGCCTGCCAGAGGCTCTGTTTCACTGTGCGTGTGCCGCTCTACCTCTGTCTGACTGAGCTTGTGCCGCTCTAGCTGTACGTAAACAGCGTAGCGGCCGGCCAGCAGCAGCAGCGCTGCCCAGGCGCTGACAGGTCAATGTCACTGTGGCACTTGTAGTTCCACAGTGAAATAGGCAGCGCCTGGGCACCGCTGAAATCGGGGGTATGTTAAAGTGGACACCCCGGCACAGCGATGCCGGGGCTTCTAAACTGTACACGAGATTCAGACGCAACTGCGTCTGAATCTCGAGTCACATAGATAGCCGCTAAGAAGCCGGAAAGCCTGGATTCAGACGTGGCCCTAGGGGAACACTATTGAAACCACCCTCAGTGCCACTAGTGGACGCCACAGCTGTGGACCGTGTAAATCCCACTATCCACGCCCACCCGAAGCGTGGCGAGCGGTGGCGGTACGCGTCCTACGACCTTTTCATACCCCCACTATACACGTCGGCGTGGAGTTGAGAATAGATTAGTGTGGCGAGCGCAGTGAGCCACCGAGCCCGAAGCGTGGCGAGCGCAGCGAGCCCCGTGAGGGGACGCGGATACCTTCACAGCTATCCGCGTCCCCTCGCGGGCTTCACAGGTGTCAGCGTCCGCTCGCCACGCTTCGGGCTCGGTGCGCCGACGTGGATAGTGGGGGTATGAAAAGGTCGTAGGACGCGTACCGCTGCGCTCGCCACGCTTCGGGTGGGCGTGGATAGTGGGATTTACACGGTCCACAGCTGTGGCGTCCACTAGTGGCACTGAGGGTGGGTTTCAATAGTGTTCCCCTAGGGCCACCTAAACTTCTTAGCGGCTATCTATGTGACTCGAGATTCAGACGCAGTTGCGTCTGAATCTCGCGTACAGTTTAGAAGCCCCGGCATCGCTGTGCCAGGGTGTCCACTTTAACATACCCCCGATTTCAGCGGTGCCCAGGCGTTGCCTATTTCACTGTGGAACTACAAGTGCCACAGTGACATTGACCTGTCAGCGCCTGGGCAGCGCTGCTGCTGCTGGCCGGCCGCTACGCTGTTTACGTACAGCTAGAGCGGCACAAGCTCAGTCAGACAAAGCTAGAGTGGCACGCTCACAGTGAAACAGAGCCTCTGGCTGGCTGCCAAGTTTCTGTTACAGACTGTGCGCGCGGTGGCGCCGTGAAACTACAGAAGTACCTGAAATCCTGCTTTACGAATGAATGTGTATGGCTAGGGAAGAATTCAAAGCTAGGCAAAAATTTCCAAATCCCATAGCAGATAATTCATTGATAGTTCATTGATAATCGGCTCCTGTGCAAATTCGCTCAACAGTGATCTAGTCTGAATTGGGCTCTATGTTTATGCATGTATATCCTGTATGATCAAATTATATCCTTTATCATTGAATTACAATGGTTTGACTGAAGTGTTGTACCACTGAACCATAAGTTGAGAAGGAACTACTGTATATAGTACCATCTCGTCTAGTTTCACTCACTACCAAACCCTACACTGCTTCGTCCACTTGATTGGAAACACCTCCTGACACATACAAGGATAAAGTGGCACAGTGATGTCTAAATGAGGTGAAAGATAAGTGCTTAATTGCCGGGGTACCAGAAGATGATGGGGCTTTTGTTCATTCAGTTTATTAATTAAAAAACTTGGAAACATTGTTACACGTAGCACCCCCCCCCCCTCCTCTTCTCAGTGGGTGCTGGTGCATGTGCCATACAAATTAGGTGTGATGTGTATGTGCCACAGCTGCAATTAGGCCATCATACAAACATGCATGATAATAATAATAATAATAATAATAATAATAATAATAATAATAATATTTATATAGCACTTTTTTCCAAATAGGTCTTTAGTGCTTTAGTCTTTACAGCTTAAAATATAGCTCAAAATACAAAACAAGCTTCACAGTAGATATTAGTAAAATGATTGAGTAAATAGGTACGTCTTTAGTCTATTTTTAAAGGATTCTACAGTGGGGGCTTCTCGCACTGCGCGAGGAAGAGAGTTCCATAGAGTTGGAGCAACAAAGTTGAAAGCTCGACCCCCAGATGAATTCAGGGAAATTCTGGGTACTGAAAGTAGTCCTTCTTCAACAGATCGTAGCAATCAAGTAAGGACAGTAAGGGATCAGCAGCTGCTGCAGGTACCTTGGGCCCTGGTCATGTAGTGCCTTGAAAGTGAGTAAGCCAATTTTGAAAATGATTCGCCATTTTACAGGTAGCCAATGAAGGAAGTAAAGAATGGGAGTTATGTGTCAGGATCGGGGCTGGTTAGTTAATTGTCTGGATTTGTACCAGCTGATCTATAAAAAATCTAGAAATGGTGGTTATAACCTGTGCCTGAAATGGACCAATTGTTAGACCCCAATTCTATATAAAAGTCTAATGCTGCTTCTCATCTCTATGGTGTGCCGGTGGTCACTACATGGCACACAATTTTGCCATGCACACAAACACACGCACCCATACACACACACCTAACCTCCACCCCCAGCCACCTCAGAGCCTTGGGTAGGTCAGTTAGACGGACTGGTGACTAGTTTTATAATGAGATATATGTTGTTTCCTTTTCCTGGCATTACCACGATTTTACGATATCAGACATAAAATTCCAATTCATTTTAAGCCAAAGCTGACCAGGTTTTGACTTAAAATAAATTCCCATTGTAAATGTTATGGCTATTTTTCCAGGAAATAGGAACCTATTTCCAATACCCATCGACTATACATTTCCTGAAAAGCCAAATTATGGAAAATGTACAAATGCCAAAGCAAAAACAGAATGCAAAAGGTGGCATTGCCAATTGTTTTATCTCAGTACTTCTGACTTGTTACGCCAAGAAACTCAATTCATGTTTTGACACTATTTCACTCATCTCATCGCTGCAGCAATCATGAATATAATTAAGCATACAGTGTACAGGTATAAAAGACAAATGTCCAACTCCATAGTCAAGTGTTATGTTTTAAAAAACAGATACTGTGTAAGATTACTATGCTCCTTGACATTTTATATTTGTATTATCACAACAAAAAAACATAGATCGCATTTTGCCTTTTGTTTCCTTTAGAAAATGTCAGTCAATGAAATACTCTCCAGACATCCTTGCCACAAGCAGATTGATCTGCTCATGGTTCAACCTCCTAACAGAACCACTTTATGTGCAGCTGAAATATAGCTGACTGCAAAACAAGCTGTTCAAAGCAAGTTATGCAGGACACGATTTATAACACACTTCACATACACATCTAGATCTGTCCTTATAAACAGTCGCACCACAGTCTGCTGTTTACTTTCACATTTTCTGAAATATTCCTTCAATACTGTATTTCCCATTACACATCTCGTGTTATAATATCCACAAAGCCGCACGGTTTTTATGGTGATATTAATGATATTTAGCATTGTGATACTAACTGTACAAATGGAATAAAAATGTACTTTTATTAAACCTGTTGATTGTAAAAAAAATAAAACAATACAATAAAAGGAAATTTCAGAAGGTATTTATCTAGAGGTTTGAAGGCAATGTGGTAAATACTTTCCACACCTCTCAACTGTCCTGTTATTTTGGACTGTGCTGCATCTTGTCTGTGTCCTGCGTTGGGGTTGGGAGGGGAGGGCAGTTGGGAGACCACCCAGTCATTGGCTGCTCTGCTTAGCAGAACAGTGGTGATTAGATGCTGTGCTCATGTGCACAACATCTAATCATGGCGATAGAGGGGCTGGGGGCATTGAGAGTAGCTCACAGAGTGATGCCCATGACACAGTAGTGATGAAAACCGGGGGCGTGGCTCACGAGTGTGGTGTTAATGTGAAACTACGCCCCTTTATATAAACCACACCCATTTTGAGAGCATGCGGTAGAGCATCCAATTTCCCAGTGTTTCCTACAGTGCATACACAAAACACTGAGGAAATAGACACTGCAGGTGAAATGAAATAGGATGAGAGATTCAGAAAGTGAGAGATTTGGCAAGAAATCTCCAGTTTTTTTAAAGCGGCAATCATTCACAATGCAAAATCAAACTGGTTTTGCAGTGTAAATGATTGCCACTTTAAAAAAACGGGAGAATTCTCACCAAATCTCTCACTTTCTGAATCTCTCATCCTATTACATTTCACCCTGCGCATTTGGAAAATCACCAGGAAAATGGCACAGTGGCAATTTAACAAGAGATCTGTGCACTTGGTCTTTGGAACAGCATTAGGGTCTACTAGTGACTGTAGTGCAGTAAAGGGGGCCCAGATGGAGATAGCACAAGGGCCTTCTCCTCTATTGATTTGCCCCTGATGAGCATGATGAACATTTTCTACCCTAATGTTAGCTACACCAGTTTATTATGGATTCATGCTCCATCTAAGCTAAATAAAAAAAACCTATAAATATATACAAATGGAGGAAGCCATTAATTCTAAATCCAGCAGATGCGGTATGGTCCCAGGAGCAGCAGATGCATAAGCAATAGTTTCTTATATTTTGTTTGTGGTTGTTTTTCAATAGGAACTCGAACTTGATTTAGTTTTTAGCAAATTTTTATATATCTGATAATAAGGTAAGCATTGGTATTTATTTCAGAGCTCTGATTTTTTTCTTATAAACTTTAATACAATCTGTCTTATCCATGTGGAGCAGGGAAGCAAACTGCAGTATATATTTTATGACAGAAAATAAGTCAACAGCAATAATAACCTAATGCAGGCAGGAATAAGTCCAGCTATTTGTTTTGATGACAGAAAAAGCTAATATTGTGCTGGTAAAAACCACAAAGTAGTTATCAGATCAACAGCAGTAATAAACCCTTATATGTATGTTACTTAAACCTAAAACTTGTGATTGTACTAAAAATAACTTTACATACAGAAATTTGCTAAAATGCTGAGATGGATGTGGATCGTTCGGTCCACAGTAATTAGATTGACAGTCAAGAGGTCAACAGATTTTAGTTTGACATTGACAAAAGGTGGAAGCAAGCAAAATGCTGACATGAAAATGGTTGAACTGAAAATGGCTGACACGGGTAAAGGTCGCCCTTAGTGTTCCATAATGTTTTGGTGTCTATGTCGAAATCTGCTGACATGGACACACGTATAAGTTTACCGTATCACCTCTCATGGCTTGCTGCCCTTGCCACACTAGTATATTATTCTAACACTATGCCCACTTGTATAGTTTTTATTATTTTCTAAATCTCATGACGATCTTTCTGTGTCGACCATTTTTATGTTGACATTTTGCATAGGTCATTTTGTCAATGTCGACCAAAACCTGTTGACCTTTTTTTCATGTGTCGTCGACCGATTGCCTGTCAACCAATAGTGGCAGATTTGTTGAATGGCTTACTAATTACTGTTGACCAATCGACCGTATCCAGCTGAGATATATATTTATGAAAAGCAGAATGGCCATTGGTCTCCTGATCAACCTTATTCTATGTTTTGAACAAAGCCTGCAATTTGCTTTCTGTAGAGATATTGACTGGAAGGAAGTGGTTTATACCAGTGGTAGACAAAAGCAGCGCTGGTGGCTGCCAATCATACAATAACATCTGTGAAAAAACACAAGCAATACCGTGTCCACCACCACATAACTGACCCTAAGGAAGACAAGTAATCACAATTTACATAATTTATGCTGAGTTTTTCAATTAGGAACTTTAGGCCTGGGGTGCCAAGGAGAAAAATATACTGAAGGGTGCCATTATTCAAGAAACTTTGGGAACCACTGGCTAATACAGTATGCTGACTGTAAAAGACCTGTCATGGACAATGCTTACATGTTCCTTGTATTATACGGTGCAATTCCTTTACACATCTGCTGATCATAAAGAAATGGCCAAACTTAACAATTATTATACATTTTATTCTAGTTATTGAATCTGCAGAAAGCCAGTTATTAACCCCAGCATCTTCTTGTTTATTTCTATTATTTAACAAAGTTTTTTATATCTATGCAAACACAGTGGTGTTAATGTAGCTTAAGCTGAGCACCGGCTGGAACCATGTGTATAGCTATAATGGATACAGGTTCTGCAGTGCACATAGGCCCCTAGGTCAAGGGGTGTTCAAACCACACACCCTACACTCATAGGCCCTTATTCTGGTTAACTCGCAAAGGCAAATTCTTTCTCAAATGGACAAAACCATGTGCACTACAGGTGGGGCAGATGTAACTTGTGCAGAGAGAATTAGATTTGGGTGGGGGTTTACTTCAAAGTGTGATCTATATTACAGTGTAAAAATAATGCAGTCAGTATTTTCCCTACAGAGAAACAAAATAAGTCACCCAAATCTAATTCTCCTTGCACATGTTACATCTGCCCCCCCCCCCCCCCACTCTGCTGTACACATGGTTTTGTCTATTTGAGAAGGAATTTACCTTTGCGAGTGAACCAGTATAAGGGCCATAATCTATACTCTTCCAGCTGCTGTGATCATTGGCATTTTCAAGAAGTTCTGTGCATGCATAGTAGAGGAATCACTGTCAAAATGGTGCCAACCTACTCTGCCATTGTGCCACACTGAGACTGCACTGCATTCCATCTTTCTTAAATTGCCCATGGCTTGTACACTGGGCTTTATCTGCAGGTTTTCAGGTGCTTTCATTTAAACCTTGCAATTGCAAATGGCCAAACCGCACATCTAAAAGCATTATGTCAACCCACAATACAGATTTTTTTTTACATGTAAAGCATACAAATTGTGGTTTGCAAAACTTCACAACACATTGGTACTTAAAATAACCTTATAATAGATATTTATTTTTGGCTGAGCATTAAAGGAGTATAAGAAAATACGGTACTTGTGTATTTTCACGGCGCCCGATATATCGAATGCGATATCGGCCGATATATTGATGTGATCCAAACCGATTTTTGACCTGTTCATAATGATTTTATATAGTGTGGCGAGCGCAGTAAATCCGCTATGCTGGCCACGCTTCGGGCTCGGTGGCTCGCTGTGCTCGCCACACTTTATAAAATCAACTCCATGCGTAGTGGATAGTGGGGTTATGAACAGGTCAAAAATTGGCTTAGATCGCATCGATATATACGCCGATATCACATCCGATATATCGGGCGCCGTGAAAATACACAAGTACCGAAACTACTTCTGGTATACACATTAGCTATTATCTAGATCATCACTGAAACTTGAATGTTCTGTATAAGGATTCCTTGATGATCTATAAAATTTCTCTTTATAGATTACTGTCTTCCCATTGGATTATGTCAGACCAAAAAATTATGAAGATTGTATAACTTTGTATTATGTATCGTGTAATAGTGGCTAATAAGTATTGTTCTACATTATTTATTTTGATATATTTATGGATACATTATTTATTATATATGACATATCTAACAGTAACTCCTATTGTCAAATCTATTTTTCATTGGACCTACTGTATTATTAATGCATATAGGGGATGCCTATTTAAGTATGCCTTGTAAAGGATACCCATGGTTTCATTAAGAAAAGTGAAAAAAGTTTCAAAAACAAATCTTTTTTTGCCACTATATTTTCTTACTATAACGTTGATTCAAAAAATATCTTTTATAGCCCTAAATTTGGAATATTTAGACAAATACTTTTCAGTGGAAATTCTATTAAAGCTCAAAATATGTAAAGGTAAATACAAAGAATTCTTGCAGTATGTGGATTTTCAATTTTGTATGTTATTACCTAGATAATAGACATAAGAAGCAGTGTTGTTTCCAACAAAATTTAACAAAAATTGTGTTTGTGGACTAAATTAGAAAATGTGCTTGGATAAATTGAGGGATTCAATGTAATTTCCAATCAAACTGATGCAGCTTTAAATCATAAAAATAATATTTAAAATAAAAATGAATTGTATTAATTAGAAAAAAATAATAAATAAATTGTGGAATAACGTAAATGTAGTATGCTAAAATAAATTGATGTTTATTTGTCATAAACCCTAGTTAGGGGAAGGCATAATGTTCAAGCAAAAATAATTTTTTTATAATTTTTTTAATGATCCGTGCTATAGAAGAGTCATCACTATTAATGGTTCATGATTTATCATACATTTTATTTATTTAAGCTATATTAATTAAAAACATGTTTTTTTTTTGGGAGGGGGGGGGGGGGTTATTTTGTAAACAGATGTAGCCACAATTATTGTTGCCATGCCAAATGCCGCATGCGACTTTCGTGGTGACTGGTGCGATCCCGCACATGTATCTAATTCGCTCCTGTGGCAAATAGAAATTCATTGACTGGCGTTAACGCAGTGTGGTGATTCTGTGCCACAGTTGTGAATTTGGCACAACAAAGGCACAAGAGTGTCCATATCACTGCAGCGATGAGCACGGTTAAATCTGTATGTCAAATATACTAATATATTGCTCCAAGATTAAAATATCTAATCAATATTAAAAGTTGAATAAATATATATTGTTAAACATCAATCACATTGAATAATACTATAATGTTTACCAAAAAAAGAGAAAGTACTTTAAAAATTGTGAAGAAATTGTAGCAGTTTGTCTGCAGATGTCAGATATGACAAACAGGGGAGATAATAGAAGGGTAATCATAATAGGAATGTACACATGCTGGTATTAGGTATGTGTCATATATAAAATAATTATCTAAGGCATTCCAATAAGGCAATAGTATCAGGGATTATGTAGGCATAATAAATGCAGCCACCTGCAATGAATACCAAGCTAGCTGTATGAACAATGCAAATAAAGAAAGATCAGATGCTACCAAGACAAATTTGGCAAAGGTTATATAAAAAAAGGTACTTGTGTATACTAGTCAGATATTAAAACTGCTTTAGAAAAATTATATATTCTTTCTTTTGATGCATTTATCCAGGGGACAATGAGTCAAACAAACTTTAAAAGGCATCATAAAACTAATAAAGGGCAAACAAGCTGAGACATACTCGCCCTGGTTGGATAAAACAAAAAGAATACTGCTATTTTGGTGTATAAACCAGTGTGTTGGCGGTCCTAATCTCCTGATTAGGATAATGAGAATGTGCTCAATTGAACTTGAACTTGAGTTTTATCTTTGTACAGTATAGCGTTTTTCTCTTCTTTGATCATATTACATATAGTAACAAGATCTTTCTCTCTATACGTATGTGTCTCACTTATCTTCTCTATAAGCTGAGTGAGTACACAATAAAGATAAAATGAATGATTTTGACAATTCGAAAAGGTTGGAGCGATAACATTTTCAAATCCCCTAGTTATGTACATAATGTGCATAATCAGAGACATCCTCTGTTGTCTATACATGCAAGGACATTGGAATCGATGTCCTTGCCATAGCAGCATGGCCCCTGCTATATCATCATCCGCAAGTGTGTATGCACTTGCTGATGCCAGCTCTCCTTCCGGGTCCTGTTGCCATCAATGTTGCGCAGCGCTAGCTTAACATTATTGTAGGCCCTGGGCAGAGCAATGCCCTGGGGCCCCTACCTACCCATTAATGTATATTTCTTTTAAACAAATCATAACATCCCCCTCCTGCAGTTCTGCACCATCTATCCACTTGCTTCCATACAATGAATGGCTGTCAGCTCTCTGATTGGTAGATAGCTACAGCCATCTGCCACTCAGCTTGCTGACAGCCATTTACTGACTGGCTGCAGGCTTGGAAGCAGGAATACTGCCAGGCCGCTATAATATTCTCTACTGCCTCCCAAGAAGCTCAGATGCTCACAATACCAAAGGCCTTGGTCAACTGCCCATTATGCCCATACATTGAGATGGCCCTGCTGTCACGCTGGGTACACATTGCAAAATGTATAAACAGCATTGCAGTAGCATAACATTAAAGAAGAAGAGTGTTGTTTGGTAGATTATACAAATATAACAAAAGTCACAATTTCTAGCATGTACAATAAAATAATTAAATTGTATTTCAAGGGAATTTCTTCTTTAACAAAAAACTTTATTTTATTCCCCTTCAGCTAAAATATTACATAAAGAAGAATTGATCAAAGAAAAAATGCCCTTTGAACTTAAAATCAGTACTGAAATTGCTTCTTCATATGTTGCCTTCTTCAACAGTGCGTGTGCTTCTAATCTACACAAAATGCGGAACTAACACTGGCTGTTGACTTATTTAAATCTGAATTAAAACAGAATAATCTCTGAAAGCAGACTTTGTATTGCTGGCAAGGCTGTCACAGGCCAGAAACATTTGAAAAATGTGGTACTAATAGAAGTGAACTATGTCATCTCTAATAAATATCTTCCAGATAAAATGAGTCACCACCCTAAAGAGAGACGATTACAGTCACTGTGGGTTCTCACAGCAGCAGAGATGTTAATAATGAAAAGAATAAGGTATATGAATGAAAGCTTTGGTCATATCTAAAGCTGATGAATCCCTGCAAGCAGCTAAATCATGTGCTTGAATCTCATGGTGATATGGATAAAACCACTTATATGTCAGCCTCCCTGAGCTATACATAACTTAGAAACCCTTTATCAGATTTATTAGACCTAGAGTCAGGCAATAACATATTTATAGAATTTTTTGTAACTATTATATTATTGTGCTAACTTTGTTCCATGAATAAGAGACATAGAGAATAGGCAAGGAAAAATATATAATATATCATAGAAAATAACAAAGATAAAAAAAAATAGTCATAAAAAATGCATAAAACAAGGGTATATTAAAAACGTACATGCTCAATTTGGATTTACTGATTAAAAACTACAATACATTAAATCCAAAAATTTTAAAGAAAATGTATAAAGACTGAATGCTCACTCATGACCTTGTCTTCATTACATGTGACAAAAAAGGAGTACACATTTTAAAATATATACTGTAAATGAAAGAAAATGTCTTAAGAATTTTCCTCCTTCTTACATATGGCCACAGAAACAAACATTTTAAAAGTCATCCCATCAAGAAAATGTATTGCACGCAAGTGGAATAACTGAGCATATACACAGTGGTTTAATTATGTTACTGCAGCCCAAGTGGTGGCAGCATTAGCCAGGCCTACAGGGGCCCAGGGTCTCTACAGATTCCATGTGCAATGGCTGTCCACATGGAATCTGCTGAAAATGGCTATCCAAAAATGGCCGCCACCTTGGAGGAGACAGATGCTTCTATGGGACCTCTAGCATCTGTTAGGGGAGTGCTACCCCGGAAGTGCCAGATCCTGGGTACGCTGGTGTGCCTATTAGCGCTAAACTCCTGACAGGAAGCATGTAACCACCTAGCAGTGAGCATGTAACCCCTTGGCAACGAGCATGTAACTTCTTGGCAACAAACAAGTAACCCCTTGGCAATTTGCATGTAACCCCCTGGCAATCAGAATGAAACCCCTGACAATGAGCATGTAGGAGAAAAATAATACTTAATGTAATGTAATGTAAGGGGAGGGGGGGGGGGGGCGGACCAGAAATGTTTTTTTGCCAGGAAGTGTGCAAAATTTCTAGATATCAATAGAACATCAATAGAAACCAAAGAAGAGCAACAAAGCTAATAAAAGGGTTGGAAAAATTGAATTATGAAGACAGATTGGACAATTTGGGATTGTTTCCGCTAGAAAAGAGGTGTTTAAGGGGAGACATGCTTAACTTGTATAAATATATCTGGGGCCAATATAATGAACTATAAAGAAGGAACAGAAAAATTGCGCCAGCGATTGTCTCACACAGAAGGGGTCCACACAGGGGTATATTTTGTTAGAAGTGTTCCTAAGTAGAAAAGTCCATATATAACCTATTCACCTCAGTCTCCGTATGATGGTTATATGGAAAGAAAACATATGGAAAAAAGGGGGTATCAGTGACCAGTCTTTTATGCACTAAGTTTTTAGGCAATGGGCATTTCCCAATTAGCCATGTTGAAAAACAGATGCTTACACGTGCTTACATATGCCGACATGACTGAACTCCTATAACGCTATCTTTAGGGTAACACCACGTGATCTCATGTAGTGTGCATGCATAAAAATGAATGCTTACATGTGCTTACATATAAACACTTGGGTATACTCATATAATGGTATCTTTAAAATGGTGGTGATGCTCACACTGTGCTTACTTGTAAATACTGCAGACAAGCATATCACGGTATCTTGTTCAGTTCCACAGAATGGCACAGTATTGCCAAAGGGAAAAGAGAGAAAAACTCCTCATGGAGCAGATACGATAAAAAACATTTATTAAAACAATGATAATAAAAAAAGAAGAAAGAGGCGGCTCCTTACCATGAAAGTAACAGGGGTAGACAGGTGTTATCAGCAGGACAAAGAGACCAAGGATTCCTACTGCGTCTGACACTGGATCAACAGTGCGTGTGCAGCCCTCAAATAAAACACTCCTCCTCCTGAGGGCTGCACACGCACTGTATATGTTACGCTTTCACATACCTATTCTTTCACTTTTAACAGTTCACACCAAGCAGACATTTTTTCACTTTCCTAACACTCATACTGCACTTAACTTTTATTTTTATACTAACAATCTGATATTTCACTCCTCCTCCTTTTTATATTTTAACACTCACACTCTGATACTTAACTTTATCCTTTTTATTTATGAGGTGCCCTGTGGTGGTCTGGATGGGGCGGTTTGGGGGTGCCCTGCATCCCAGTGGTGAACCCCCACAATGTTAGAGACCTGTACGACGAGGTCACCTTGATGGGTGGTGGACAGGCTCATACTATTGGCCAATATAATGCCAAAAACCTCATATATTATATAAAACATGTAAATGGTGTATGGTGCACCTTCTACTCTGTTTCTATGTTGTAATACTAAGTCTCAGTTTAGGTAGCACATCCCATTATTAGTAGCTAGGGTGTGCTGTCCAGCCCACCCCCCCTCCCTCCTGCATTCTTAGTTTAAGCCCGGCAGCCCACTTTCTGCTCCTCTCCTGCTCTCTGGTACCTGCTTTGTGACATGATTATGTTACTGTATGTGAGATAGAGGTGTGGTATGAGGAACCAAGGCACACAGACTCTCTGCTATGTCACTATCAATGGCACATTGGGAACGCTGCAGTGATTGACAATAGTTAGCTATACTGAGGATTTTGAAATTAAAGCAAATTAGTCTATGGGGGTAATTCAGACCTGCTCGCTAGGCTGCACATATTCACTGCCTAGTGCGCCGGTAAATGCCGATCTGCTGAGTGCACGCCCCACCCGTTGACGAAACCCTATGACATGATGCGAGAAGATGTGTATACTTACACATCCGCTCGCATGCGGCCGCACAGAGGAAACATCATTCAATGGTCGCTCACCATCAAATTACTTTTCCTCCCATCGCTGATAAACGTAAGCCAATAACTTACTTTTATCCTGCATGGAGATTGGTGAATTGGGGCGGGCACTGATGGCTTGTGATGTCAGCCGCCCTCCCCGAGCAGGCATGGGCAAACCTGCATTTGCAGCGGTATGTGCACTATTTCTATGGGCGCGTCCACCATTTTTCTGGGCACACCCATAAAACACTGGGAGGACCCCTGCCTGTCCATCATTATGCAAAAGCCCGGAGAATGGTGTTCGCTCAGGGGGTGTAGACATGTGCATACACACTCCCCAGCCATCAGAGAAGGGGCTGTGTGAACAGGTCTGAATCAGCTGCTACGTGTGGACAATGGCTAAAATAGAAAGTATTTTATAATAGGTTAACGATATTATTAGGTCTATTCCAATGGCACAGAATGACATTAGCCAGTAATTACACAGATGCCATAGCTTAGTAAGTAGGTGTATAACAAAGTATAGGCCTGTTGTACAGACAGTCTACACGTCCATTATTATCCATTTTTATAAGGAAAAATATGTTCCATTGTCAATAGCTTAGTGAGAGCAAACCTTAAAGGAGAGAGGGCAGACATTTTTTAGAAACCTAAAAAAGGTAATTTCTCAGTTGCTCCTGTGCAATATGTAACCTCATCAGCATCAAGGCAGATCCTGTTGTACATCCATCAAAAGCTATAAAATAAAACTGTGCTTTTATACCTGTGACACCAAATTAATCCTTACTTGTAGAAAGTAGACCTTAAGTCAGGTTAAAAACATATCGGTAACTACAAGAGGAATATCATGAATTACAAACTACGATAAAAAAGAAAAAGATACAGTTGTGCATATTCACTGACTTGTACGGAGGAAGGAGAGGATGATAACAGGCTTAATTTATTACCTAGAGCTTAGAACAAACGCATGAAATATTTACATACAGTACAGTAGAATGTATTCTAATGGTATGAAAGGAATCTCTGTAGGATTGACTTGTTACAATGTATGTAATACCTTTGTCAATGTCTATAACAGTCTGTATGAGACTGCTGTTGTTTTATCTAGAAGGTAAAATAGAGAATTTTACATTAAAGGCTTCTGGGACTCCTGTTTTACAAATATGTCTTTTGCAATTTACTTTTATTTTCTTTGACATCTGCATCTTTTGAAATTGATAACCATATGTCACTATGGCCCTTATTCAGATCGGTGCGGCCGGAGCCGCATACGGGGCTCCGGCCGCACCAACCAATCCCCGCCTACTATACGGATCGCCACGGCCGTCCGTACACGGACGGCTGGCGATCCGCATGAAAATGGTGGGGCGTACGCCTCCACCATGGTGGGAGCTGCCCCCTGCATTCGATGGTCGGCGACCATCGAAGGCAGGGCCGCACGCCCCACCAGCTCCCGCAAGCTGAGACCACACGGACAATCGTCCGTGTGAAAGCTTGTATGGGGGCGGAGAACTGACATCCGGCGATGTCAGCTTTCCGCCCCCATCACTGGCGTCATAGCCTCATTACCATGCATACGCCCCGCGTTTGCATGGGAACGCCCATGAAACGCGGGGCGTATGCATAGGGAAATGAGGGTATGAAGCCCCTCACGCCCCTATACGCCCCCTTTGCGGCGTAGAAACTTTATGTGCGGCGATTTCGCCTGCACATGCGCAGATTGACCTCTGCGCATGTGCAGAGTGAAAACATCGGCGGTACGGCCGCACGCGGGCCGTACCGCTCAGTTCAGAATAAGGGCCTTAGTGCCTTATTCTAGTTTACTCTATCAGACAAAATCCTTCTTAGATGGACAAAACCATGTGTACTGCAGGTGGGGCAGATGCAAAATGTGCAGAGAGAATTAGATTTGGGTGAGTTATTTTGTTTCTGTGCAGGGTAAATACTGGCTGCTTTATTTTTATACTGCAATATAGATCTCACTTTGAAGTAAAACCCCACCCAAATCTAATTCTCTCTGCACAAGTAACATCTGCCCCACCTGCAGTGCACATGGTTTTGTCCATCTAAGAAGGATTTTGTCAGAAAGAGTGAACTAGAATAAGGCCCTTAATCACATATTATATGGTCTTTCAAGTGAAACATGATTCTGTGTAACCTTATTATTAACATTGTCCTCCTGTGTCACTTTATTGCAAATGGAGCCTGATTCAGATGTGATTCAGATGTGGTCGGATTGGGAATGCAGCAGGAGGCATCTGGTACTGTATAAGTAGATGCCTCCTGCATACATTTCCAAGTCTATAATTAATCAGGAGTAGTGAGTCTCATGTCAGTTATTGTGACCAGAATTAATATTCTGTCTTTCCCATCTGAGATAGAAGAGCCAGGTCAGTTGAAGGGTGGGGGGGGGGTTACAGCATCCTACACAGTGGGCAGTTTGGGGTATGGATGCTTGAATGCATTATTGTGGCTACATCCCCACTTTATAATGCCTATATTACTAGCATTGGAAAGCATGGGGTGGGGACTGCGACGATGCAATTCATGGCCAAGTACAGGGGGTACTTGAGAGGGGGGGGGGGGTCAAGGGGTGTGCGTGCAGCAGGAAAAAAGAGCCTATTTTCCCAGTGGACCGGGAGGGACACCCGATTTATGTAGCTCATACAAAAGGAATACCAAATGTATTACATGACAGTAAAAAAATCTAAAAGAGACAACCTTCATCTACAATTACGTGATGCTGGTGGTTGCCCCACCCACACTGGCCTGGTCCAGACCCAGCTTTCTCTGCCTAAGGGCTAGGGGATCCACAGTGAGCCCTGTAATTATCAGGGCTCACTGCAGTATTTTTTTTTTAAATAAATTAATCCAGATTGCATTTCCCATTATAAACATGGGAAATATGATCTGTTTGAGCGGGGGAAAAAAGAATGGCAAATTAGAGGTCTTAGATGCATTCCGGTCATACTAAAATAATGTGAAAAAGATTTTCACATTATTTTTATAAAAATATTGTTAATAAATATGCTTGTAAAAAATATGTATTGTACAAGGTGCAAACAGATCAGATTATACAGCACAGATGTGTTGTCTTTAGTTCAAAATGATTAAAATGCAGCCAAAATCTGCAATGGAAACATTCACATTATTGTCCATATATTATTTGATCACTGTATAAATAGTAAGAGATATTAGAATTGTGTTGATATCATTCAATTTGCTTTGTACTGATTACGCTGTACAATATCTCTCACTAGCACTATACATGATGTTCCTTTGTTTGTGTTTTCACTCAACTATTTTCCATATCATTAATTCTCTTACTTGGCATAAAAATGAGCATGACAGATTACATATAGGATTTTAATTATCGTTAAAGACAGTAAAAGATGATTGTTCATTAAGCTGTAATAAGATTTCTTTTTCCAAATATTCCCCTTTCTGTTTGAATAGATACAGTTTGACAAAGACAAGATTTACTGGAGAATGTATCACTTATATGACTGCAGGAGTACATAGGAATTCTGACAGTAGAGATTCCTAATAGAAATGTGCATTATATCCATTATTTATTACCCTTGAATAGAAAAATAATATACTGGGACAATTTGGTACTGTACTATAGTATGGGTGCTGGGTGATACTGGTCCGGGAGACCTCACTGGTCTTCTCATAACACAATGGTTCTAGCACACAAGCATGTGACTCCTGCTCAGAAGTGAACACAAGCATAGGAAAAACATTGCACTGTCACCCTACCCCATACACTCTCTATGCCAATAAAGCTGCACCCATTGCATTCATGGTATTCTGCTTTTATCTATAATGAAGTCTTTGAAGAAGCTTTCCGCTTTCATTGTAAAAAGATAGGTCCCTAATTATTGACAATGTACTGTAATAAGGCATTAATGGGATGTAAAGCAATTTAAACATGAAGAGTTCATTTAGGCTTACATGCTCACATTATGGTACAAAACACACATATGAGAGACTGGCAGGCAGGATGCTGGTGGTCAGAAGACTGACAGCAGAATCCCATTCATCAGAATACTGACAGGGGTTGGGTAGATATTACCCCCCCCCCCCACTACCCCCCTAGCTATAAACCTTTCTTCCTGATGCCCAACCATACAGTACCTGCCCTCTCCCACCAACTGCCCAATGCCAAGGGACCGAGTTATACTGTTGGGATTCCAGCTGTGCTTCTCCAGTAATATTGGGATTCCAGGTGCCATGCAAAAAACCTCCCATCCATACAGTAGTTCTTGGGTAAAATACACAACTCAACATGATTGCATAGACCATTTAGTCAAATACATTTCTATGTAAATTTGGGCAGTATGGATGGTGTAATGGTTAGCATTACTGCCTCACAGCATTGATGACATGGGTTTGATTCCCACCATGGCCCTAACTGTGCAGAGTTTGTATATTCTCCCCGTACTTCTGTGGGTTTCCTCCGGGTACTCCGGTTTCCTCCCACATTCCAACAATATACTGGTAGGTTATTTGGCTACTAACAAAATTAACCCTAAGCTCCACTGGGGCAGGGACTGATTTGAATGTTCATATATTCTCTGTAAAGCGCTGCAGAATATGTGTGCACTATATAAGAAACTGTTAATAAATAATAAATAAATACATTGGTTTGATATTGAAAAAATGTCACATATCCTAGCGATGCCCAGCATGTTTGATCTCTGACTGATCTCAGGACCCTGAAGAAGCTTTTGCGAAAGTGTACGCTTGACTGCACACCTAGTGTGTTAAACCCCACTTCCGTTCCCCCCATATGATTGTATTTTGATCTGTTTAGGCCGGTGGCGACACAGGGTATCCGTAGCACACGGTTCCCTGTAGTACAGTGACACGGACTCTAGCGCAAGAGCTGTGTACACTCTTGTCTGATCTGACACGCAAGAGCGAGGTAGTGCATGGCAGCACACCTCAGACACAGCTCTGCGGTCAGCACACAGGCTGTGGAACTAGCGGCTCCAGCCAGCCAGCGGTAGCGCTGAAACGGGATCACACCAGTGTTCAGACGCTTATCGCTACTGCATAGTGAGCCCCAGGAATATATACATTGTATCTGATAATTGTTACATCCTGGATAGGCTTACACACTGTAAAACTGTCAATACCAGACATAACTTTTCCACTCTTAAATTTCAACCACCGTGCTTTATAAAATTATAGAATTATTCATGGACAGTGTGAAGTGGGGTCCCACTAGGTGAGGATATATTATATCCTTTTTAAATCACTTAATGTTGTCCTATGTTTTTTTTGTGTTTTTTTATATCTTCGCAACTATTTTAATGAAACCAATAAAAGTCATGTTTTATTATTAAATTCTCTTTTGGTGCACCAACCAAAGACACCCTTTCTCTGTCCTCCCCAATGTAAACAAATGTTCACTAGTAATAATAATAATAAATGATTCACAACATACAGTAATTCACTTTCACCCATCAATCCAACAGAATAAGTTCACATGCATGCTCAATGTTCTCCTTAGTAGTGGACGTGGATGGGCATCTGGCTTCTTTTTCATGGCTGGCACTTGTGTGACCCTCAACTTCTGTATTCATTCATACACACTTCTTTGCAACAACACACTTTCTCCATACTGTACACATATTCTTCAATACATATTGGCCCCAGACACGAATAACTGGGTTGATTAGACAGTACGGCAAACAGAAGTTTTAATATAATAATGGAGTGCTAATTAGTTTTTGACCCACCCTCATATATATATATATCAACACATGTGTATTCGAAAAAATCCTTAAGCAGATTATTATTTGCCATTATAATAGAAACAGTTATTTTGTTATTGGACTTTCATTAATATAATAGTTATACTGTTTAAACACAGCTATGAAGAGGACATACACAAACAAAAATACAATCTCATCAGAATGCTGGCAGAGCATGGCTCAGACTTATTTTTCAGTATTGCTTCAGTTCTGTAACAAAAGAAATTAATAATGTTTTCTTTCTTTTCTTCTTTTATAGATTTTAAGTGTACACAATGCTGTAAATGGAATTTTGCTAGCACAATGATTTTCAGCCCTGAAGAGCTCGATAACAGCTTGCAATGCCCCTTGCTACTTCATTTAAAGGATTTGAGACTGCACATTTCAGAAAGAGAAATACTGAGAGACTAAGAGGCAATTGTTGAAAATTAAACTGTGCTCCAATGAATACGACTCTAATCTCTTGATGTGCTCTTATTGCCTCAAAAAGGGTAAGGCAAGTAATGTTTATGCTAAGGCTCACAATAAACAAATCATCTTTTTAACCATTTCATTGGAAAGTCTTTTGAAGAGTTTGTCGAAATGTAAATGTTTTCTTTCATTCTGTATTTCGAGGCTTCAATTGAGTTTTAAGTTCTTTTATGTTTTTATTTTTTTATTTAGTGCAGTGCCAACATGCAACTTTATCCTTTTATGCAGTTCAAAAATGTTCACACCATTGTACAATTTACATATCCTACTTAAAATCATACTTTCCTATGCTCCCCATACTTTCCCGACTCCTGATGTTTGAGAAAGACAATTGGACTCTGGAGAGGGTTGTCCATTTTCCCTGTGAAATGGGCAGTTTGGGGCTTGATGTGTTTGTCACATTATCAACATTGCCATGTCCACCAATGCAGCCAAACAGTATGTCGAAGTGGGGGCAGAGCTGCAATGAAGCAATTCTCAGTGCATTCATTTCCATTTCCACTTCCTCCCTAAATCTGCCCATCCAGATATCATATTATGATGCCATAAACGTTTTATAAAACAGCTTCCAGACATGGGGCCAGATTCTCTAAGCTTCAAAAGTGATAAAATGGAGAGTGATAAGCATCCAGCCAATCAGCTCCTGCCTGACATTTTTCAAACCCAGTCTGTGACATGGCAGGTAGGAGCTGATTGGCTGGCTGTTTATCACTCTCCATTTTATCACTTTTGAAGCTTAGAGAATCTGGCCCATGATATGTATGTGGGAACAGCTAGGATAAATGTTTGGGCATAGTGTGTATGTGGGCTTGGTGGCCCACTATTGGGTACCGTGTATATGGTATTTGTCAATGTTAAGCATAATATAAATGTGGGCACTGTTGGGTATATTGTATATTTGAGTATTGCTGAGCACATGCTGCATGTACAGTGATAAAAGGGGATGTTCCACAAAATATTCTTCTTGTGTGTCAAAAGTCTTAAGGCCCCCATACATTAGGCCGACTTGTCCTTAGGACAAGTTGGACCCAATTCTCCTGCGAGCAGCCTGGGAGCTCCCCAGGAGGCTCACACACAATTTGGCACTTGATGAGCCAAATTTGACATGTGATAAATCGCTTGCGATTTATCACATGTCGGGGCACAGGGGGCGGGCGGTGAGGGTCAGGGGGCGGCGGTGCTCTCATCAGGGGGAGCAGTGGGGTGGGCAGCGGGTCCCTGAGAGCTTAGCTTGCTGATTGGCTGGCTGAGAGCTCAGCCAATCAGAGAACGGCCAGTCATTTGACAGGTATTTTAAAATCTAATACCCGCCACTGCGCGTCCCGTCCCGACTCCCACAGCGCTGCTGATATCTATGATCATCACGCCCGGCCAGGTCAGCACTCGCCGGCGCCGCAAGCTATGTTCTCAGGGACCCGCTGCCCGCCCCACTGCTCCCCCGGTGTCTGCATGCATATGCCTGTCAGGTGGGCAGGCATATGCATACAGGGAGGTCGGACGTGATTGTACATGCTGACCGTCCGACCTCCCTGATCCGGTCCGATGCGCACGGGACCACGCATCAGATCAGATATCACACACCTGCGATTTTGGGCCGATTTCACCCGATTATCGGCACAAAGTGCCGAAATCGGATGAAATCGTCCCAAAATCGCATAGTGTATGGGGCCTTTACACTGTACTAAATACAGAGACCTAGCTATATGACAACCTGATAATAATGAATAATAAACAGTACGTTATTCTTTCAAAGTTTTTAAAGTGGAGTGACCTTTGTGAAAAATCTACAATGCTCCCTATATTATACCATCCCAGCTACCAATATACCAATATGTTTATTCAAATAATCAATGCCTAATATGAAAAAGCTACAATGGTGTCAGGATCTCTGTTTTCTTATGGCTCTGGATGGGCACCACTGGGAAAAACTGGTTGAGACTGGGGCGATTAAAGTTAGTTGCTCTTCCTTATATAGCAGCAGGGCTGCCATTAGAAATTGTGGGGCACAGGACTGACAAAATAGTAAGGGACCCCCACCCCCTCGCCCTACTGCTGATGTATGGTATTCACACATTGGTATAATGTAGGTTGTGTGCTCTGTAGGTTGAGCAGTAATACACACAGTTAATGGATGTGATCTCTGAAGGTCGTGAATGACTGAATGCGGGTTGTGAATTTTACTTTCATTACTATAAATCTAGCAAATATACTGTACATACAGATGTGTCCACATACTGTAAATCTTGGTTTTATTGTGCCATGTATGGCACAATTTGGCGCACCTTGGATTTGCTTCTCTAATCTATTACTTTATACAAATTCTACTATTACAAACATTTTTTAGAATCCATCTACTTGCTGCATTTGGAAAAACAGCTAAGCCGTGTTTTACATGTTGTGATAAATTGAGAAAAATAGCCAAGATGTATGTGGACACATCTGTAGGTGCAGCATGCTGTAATTTCAGTGACTTTCAAGCATAACTGCAGCCAGTACAAACATCCACTTTGCTTACCTCAGCACTTTTTGGGTCACAGCTTCACATACACAGAAGAGCAAAGAAGGAGCCTAGTGACTAAATATATCAGCATTCCCAGGCCCAATAACTGCTGCAGTGGCTAAGTTCCCACAATGTGCCCGAAGGCAGTATTGATAGTGGTGCCATCTCTCAGCTGTCTATACTAGCGCCTGTCAGTGAACTGCTCTACAGAAAGAACTGATAGAGGGAGGCAGCAGTGAGGATCAAATCCGTAACAGAGATCCGATCCACGGTGAGTGGCGGGGGGGGGGGGGGCTTTCAGTGTGAGAGGCTTGGGGTTACTTACCTCCAGAGCCCCCCTTTGCACTCATCCAGAGACCTGCAATAGTAGTCCTGGACTAGTGCCTGCTATCTGTGCCCCCGATGGCTAACGCCTGGCAACAAAAGTCTCCATTGCCTCCAGGAGTTTGGCCACTGAACTGCTGCACCCTAAAACTATGGTAGTTCCTCCACTGTTTCTATCGAGATTAGGAAAAGCGAGCTCTTTATTGACCCAAGTGCTTGAGTAGAGCCATAGGGGTAAATTTACTAAGATGGAGTTCTATTGATGATGGGATGTTTCCCATAGCAACCAATCAGAATCTACTTCTTATTTATTAGGCAGCTTCTAGAAGATAATAGATAAAATCTGATTTGTTGTCCATAGTAACATCCAATCTTCAATAGAACTTCTACTTATGTAATCTCCCAGATGGGGCGTCACATAAAAAAATGCTACTAAGTATGTTCGTTTAATTTAAAGGGGTTTATTATCAAAGATCTATTCTTATTGATTTAGATCTATGGGTACTTATGTAATATCTGGGCTTCCGTTTTTCTTATGAGACCGCATCCCCTCGCGGGGCTCGCTGCGCTCGCCACGCTTCGGGCACGGTGGCTCGCTGCGCTCGCCACACTATATAAAATCAACTCCATGCGTAGTTGGATAGTAGGGGTATGAAAAAATGGGGTGCATTTAACATGGGAGCCCAGATAATACATAAGTACCGATCTATGAAAATAGATACATTTTGATATTAATTTCTAAATGTTAGAAAATGTCTGCTTTAGCCCTGAATCAATTTATATTGATTTTTATCATTTTGAAATCGATAAAAATCGACCTGTAATACCCATGAATGTTAATAATTTCTTGTTTTAATCACATGATTCTAGTGTAATAATAGTGTAATTATGGTTTATGATTTGAGAATTTTACATTTTTGATTCTATCAATCCAACCTAAATTCTCATTTTTGGTTGGGATAATCCTTTAGTGCACTGTGACTAATACTGAGACTTTTACTTTATTCCTAATAAATGTTTCTCTGCTAGAAAGCACTGTGTATTTATCAGAAGCAGAGATAAGGATTTTGAAAAAGATTTTCACTAATCCAAGCATATACATCAGACCAGGGCAAGCACAAAGTTCTTATAGGGATATTAAGCTGTTGTCTGAAGTAGCAAATGTAATTGCACAATTCTTATTCCTTATGCGACTGCCATAAACATGTGTGTGTATGTTGTGTTTAGGGAGGCCAAAATTCCGGGATCCCGCCGATCCCAATCCCAGGATTTTGCCCTAAAATCGTCGGGATTTGAATCCCGGGATTGAAGCTTCTTTTATTATGGTGACATTTGGGGGAGGGGCCATTTTTCTTTTTATTAGGGAGGTCAATCCTGGGATCCCGGGAATCCTGGGATTGAGCATTTTTCAATCACGAATCCCGGGATAGAAAAAATGCCCCAGGATTGGCATCCCTAGTTGTGTTCCCTTTAAAAGACAGATTTTGTAATAATTGTTACATATGCCAACATAGTAAATGTATGTGCACCCTGGAAATAACAGTATCATATGTCATTTAAAGGAATTATACTAACTACACAAACTTGCTACTTGAGACTTCAGCATCATTATACCAAATCTAGAATCACATGGGTGTACCTCTCTGGCATTACACCAACACCCCTGACCAAATGTTTCACCTTAGCAGGCAGGAGATTGGAGTGCCTTCCTCTTCTCCTTAAACTGCGTTTCACTTGACTCTGACATCATCACCCAGCACAAGAAGCAGCATAACACTGACAGTAAGCTAAGCGGTCAATGGGTCTACACTAATTAGGTGGACACTCAATAGGTTGACCATTATTGGTCAACAGGCTATAGGTCAACACCTTAGAAAGGTTGAAATGACTTAGGTCGACAGAGAAAAAAGATCGACACAAGCAATAGTTTGACATAAAAAGGTCAACATGATTTTTTCACATTTTTTCCACAATAGGCATTTTCTCATACTTAACGATCCATGTGGACATACAGGAAGAATATAAGAGTGTGCTGAGTGCAGCGAGGCACAATGCCTTAAGCATGGCAAGAGAAGCCGTGTCACAGTACACTGACACAGTGCCCATGTTGACATAAGTCAACATAGACCCCAAAGCGTGAAAACTCATGTCGACATTTTATAATATCAACATTTTTATGACGATCTATTGCTTGTGTTGGCCTTTTGGCCCTGTCAACCTGTCATGTTGACCCTTTTAAGGCATCGACTAATAGTTGTTGACATAAATTGGGTTGAACCGATGAACCATACCCACACAGGTGCAGCAGCTGACAGATTCACAGGTTAGAAACAATGAATCAGTATCACTATGTCACTTACTATAGTCTTTTAGGCACCCTGTAATCATTAACCCTTTGCAGTCCAAATATTTTTTTTTTCAAACAGTCTGGTTTAAATGTTTCAATTAATTGTAAATGTAATTTTACAATGGTTTACATTGTATGTTGAACGATATTATTATTCTTATTTAAAAGTGGCTCACCACTGGATCTGCTACTAGCGCTAGGGCTGTTAAGCATGGGTTAACTCTCTAGTCTAAACACATAATAGTACTGTGCAGTGTGTCTGAGAATCAGGTAATTGCTAATAATGGAGAGCTCACAGTGATCTACAGCACTACTTCAGCAAAAACTTTGCAATAATGTAAAACACGATCCACAATTTAATAAGTGATGATAGATAATGCCATAATAAAATCTTTAATGTACCATAAATCAATATCAGCTCCATTGCAATAGTAACAATTCATAAGCAATAATACATAATGGCATGTGGTACAAAAATGTATTTCAAATAAATTCCTTAAATTCTTTTTCCAAATAAATATTCAAAACTGGCAAAAATGTTACATATTATCCCCATATCTATGTCCTAATATAGCGTAATAATCCTAGATGGACATCCACAAACAAAACAGTTTCCTTAGGGTGAAGTATTCTAATTGTCTAGACATACAATATATCTCTGTTTGTGCTGTACCTCATATTGAGTAACCGGTATACCATATAATTGTCTTACACTAGTGCTTCACCTCTGCCAAAAATGACTTGCTTCACACAGTCTACTGGAGTTGTGTGTCTCGCTACTTTAATTAAGGATGATCCATCCAATGTCACGTAGGAATCCTACAGAGACTGTATAACTGCCAACTCTTGGTAACTACAGGCACTAGTAGCATGCCAATTTTGGGGCTTTGATTTATTTGCAGAGAAATGGCCGGTGAAATTGTAAGAGTGCTTTAAATGAGAGAAGTTGGATTTGAAATAATGGTGTTAAACATTTGTAAACTTTTTCTGAAAACAACATAAGTTTAAAGACTCTTAAGGGGCATACACACGTAGAGATGTGTGCTAAGCAATTTTGCTAAGCTATTTACGGTAAGGGATTTCCCTGTGTCCAGATCTCCCATGGGCAGCTCATACACATGCAGAGATTTGTGCTAAGCAATTTTGCTTAAGCAAAAAAAAAGCCGGGTAGTGGTTCAGAATGAAATATTGCTATCAGTATCTCTCATTCTGTACACACAGAGAGATTTGCAGTCACTTGCTAAGCAATTTGACTAGATTTTGACTGCATGCACTGACTTAGTTAGCAGAAGATAATTAATCTCGGGTTATACACACAGAGAGATCTAGTCCGATTCCTTAGAAAATAGCACAAAATCTCTCCGTGTGTATGCCCCTTTAGTAGAAAGCTTCTCCACACATCCTCGTAGCCTACATATTTCCTTAGCTAATTAGAGAACCTGGTTTATATATGGTGCAAATATCTTACCAAGTGTATAAGCAAAGTATATACAGTATAATCATTCCTATTAATTGGACTTCCAGTTTATACTTGTTAGCATATAGACTCACATATACCCACACAAATGAATGACAGTATTAACCATTGCAGCATAGGAACCTGCATCTTCAAAATTATGTGGATTAGTATTAGCTTTCCTGTAGCAATGACAAGACCCCTCAGGGGCAAACGCAGGATTTCTAAGGGGGGGGGGGTGTTTCCTTGTGTGTGCATCCCGGTCAGGATGCTGGTGTTAAATATACCTACGCTGTCATCCCGACTACCGCGAGGAGACTGATGCCAGAATCCTAAAATAAATTATGATGCCAGTGCCGAAATCCTGACTTCCGTGATGACAAACGGCCAGTATGCAGGCAGCAGGAGCATGTGCCCAGGAAAGGGGGAGTTAGGTTTAGGGGCAGAGTGTGGGGGTTAGGTTAATGTACTGGTGTGGGGAAATAGGATCAGGCCTGTGGGAAAGGAAGGTTAGGTATCGGGTAGTAGCAAGGCAAGTATACTTACCTGAAACATGTTGGGATTCCGTCCTTTGGGATGCCAGAATCAGTATTCTGACCGTCGGCATCTCCATTGTCAGTTCTCCCCACCGCCAGTCACGCACAGATGGAGCTGGTATTATCCAGCGCTGTTCGCCGAGATGGGACGCGCGAGTGTCTCACACGCCTGTGTGCCCAAATCCATAGAGTATTTCATATCAGAGATTTTTTATATACTTTATTATGTTTCTGTAATTGGACGTATTACACTATATATTTTTTATTTGTTGTTTACCTCTGTGTATGAAAAACTGCAATATTAAGAAAAGATAGACCTGTTCCTTATCCACATCAGTCTACCATCTACATATGAATCTTCCCATTATTTGTATTGATAGCCGGTGCAACATTGATGACTTACCCTTTTTGTTTTAATTGTTCTGTTTGTATGTGTATGTGTTTGGCAACACATCTGGTATCACCAATCAAGTTGCTACCTGGGGCGCAGTGAGATTTGTTCTGTTTTGTGCATAGTTTATCGATAATCGCCCGGCCTGCATATTTGCAGCCTCATAGTCCTTTTAATTGTTATTATTTTTGCATTACTAAAGGTCTGTATATATTGACTTTTCATCTTTAACTTGCTATATACAGTAAGTATGTGTACTTCCTGGTGCTGGTGATTTCATAAGATCAAACATTTCAAGTAGGCTTGTGGTTCTAATATTACTCCTTTTTGGTCCAAAAATAACTGTATGAGGCAACAATTATACCTCATAATTGTTGAACAAACTAATTTTGTGTGGTCCTACTTTGCAGTTCCTCTGTGGTGTCTGCACTGCACTTGAGATGTCACTTGGTGAAAAACAGTTAAAATACTGCAGAGTTTTTGGGTCAAACCATTCCTGATGAAAAAATGTAGCAAGCTACAAACCAAACAGTAAGGCATTCTTGTTGGGTTCATTGATGGATACCAACACATAGAGCCCTAACATTGGAAAATTTACTATTGCTGATGATCTATGGGATGTGCATTGCCATTTTTAGATTTAGGTATGGAACAATATCATCAGGATATATGCCACCAATATATCTTCAGTGAGGGAGTTCAGTTTAGGGTCTTGCACAATGGATGAGAGCACACAGTCAAGAACAGTGAATGAGTGAAACATTCAACAAGGTAAAAATAAAAGGGTAGACCATCAGATTTCTCTCATACAATGCAAGTCAAATTAGTATACATGAACTCACATACTGATTAATAATATAAAAGGGGAGAAAACAGATTGTATAAAGCGGATAAAAGAGAAATGTCCATATACAACAACCAAACCTAAAAAATCACTATCAGCAAAGAGAAAGGACAAAAAAAGACTAGTATAAAATAGAGGTCAATGTTGTTTCTATGCATCAACTTTTAAGTTCAAATTTAAATTGAATGATTGATACAGTTATGTAATTGTAATCAACTAGTAAGCCTGCTCGAAGCAAAAGCTCTAATTATTGATTTATATATATGCTTAAGTTATAAACAATTACCAGGTTATTTATGTGTTTCTTTTAATTATCCTTTTTTATAAGGGGAGCATTTGCCATTATTTAAAACTTGACATTCAAACAAAGTTTGAAAGAACTTTGTCACACGGGGTGGATTTGATGGTGTCGTGTGGATTTCAGGAAGAGAGGCGTGACCAGCAGGAGATGGGTTAAAACGAGCAGGTTTAATGAATGAACAAATATACAAAGAATAACATAACCGATATCAATACTTCTTGAGTGGATTAAATAATAATAATGATAAGCAAGTCTCTGATTTAGAGCAAAACAAAACAAGAAAGGCAGTCCTTTGCATAAACAAGATAATTCAGGCAGTCCTTTGCATAAACAAGATAAACGAAGATGGCAGTCCTTTTTATAAACAATATAATGTAAGCAGGTAATTCTTAGAAGACAGGACAAGGTTCAGACGATTTGGATTTGAAGAATAAGAAGAAGATGTACCTGAAGATTGAAGATCGAATGATTGGATGATTGAAGATTGAATGATTGGATGATTGAAGATTGGATGATTGAAGATTGGATGATTGGAGGTTGGATGATTGGATGATTTGATGATTGAAGATTGGATGATTAGATGATTGAAGATTGGATGATTGAAGATTGGAACCAGGATCAGAATCAGACCAGAAGGGTATTGTGATGAGCCAGGGAAGATCCAGGAAGGAAGACAAGTGGAGAGTGTGGCATTCCAGAGACAGCAGTGATGGGGTCAGAGGCCAGCAGGGACAACCAGCTGGAGAGCGCAGTGTGCATAGGCACTAGGATGGCCAGAACTTCCCCATGCTTGCAGGCTGAAGAAACACTTTGCACTGACCCAGATTGCCTTAAGCAGATCCCATTCTGTCCCAACTGGACAGAATGGGAGAAGAAGGCCTGACCTGGCCAACTACTCCTGACAGCCAGACTGACATGCCTCCGTTTGAATCCATGATGCCGCTCACAGTGGCACAATGCCACCACCGCCTGCCCGACCAGGACCCCAGCGGACACACGACAACTGTACCTGCCGCGCGATGCCGCGGCAGCGTGTGACAGTACCCGCTCCTTTCTAAGTGGCCCCAGGACACTTATGTAGAAACTTGAGAGTCCTGAAAAACACAACAAAGAACAAAGCAGAAGAACACAAATCATTTTAGAGGTCCTCCCAATCTTCATCCTCAGAGGCGAAACTTTTGCTATTGGATAGCATGGACCATTCAGCATCGCTGAAAACTGGACTATCCTCTTGGGAGAAGACGTGACTAGGGAGGATAGAACCTTCCATAACATAACTTGAGTCCAAGTCCAAAGTTATCATAGAACTAATATTTTTCGAAACAGGCTGTGAATCCATGAATTTAGGACTTAATGAAAGACTGGAAGAAAGTTCACAGGAGACATATCCAACACTTAAATGATGGGGCTGTTGTTCTTGGACTGTTTCTGGGTTATCTTTAGATGCAATAGACAAGATGTATGCCACTTTGATATCCTCTGACTGCGAATTTCGAGAAGATCTAGAAACGCCTTGTTTTCTGGCAAGTTGTAGGTTTCTGGTGTACTAGCCCAGAAGAGCTTGATCTTGTTTGGAGAGTCCTGACCCAGATAACTGATTTGTCGATAGATCTCTTGAGGAAAGAGGAGCATCGCTATATAGATCACAATGAGCTGGTTTAAGAGCGAATCTCCTTTCGATGGCTTTTATAAATGCCGGAAGATCATTGAGGATCCGATCCTTGGATTCTATGAGGGGATTAGTCCATTCCAAGGCTTTGCCTTTGAAAGACAGAAGTAAATATTTAACTGCCTTGGCAGGGGTAATGTCCAAACGAAGGATCAGAATCCATCCTGGAGAGGATTTACTTAACAACTTGGCGAAATTGTGCTAAGTCTCCCTCGAAGTAGATAGGCTCTGGAGTAACAGTTGTGTGTTTAGAAGACTGGATGTCGATGATGTCTTGGAAGACTGAGCAGAATTATCATGATCAGAAAAAAACTTTGATTTGAGAGTCCTGTGTATCTTTCAAATTGATGTTTCTAGCATTTGTCTTGAGCTTAACAACTGTACCAGACATATCTTGGCCCAGATGAGAGGAAACGTCTGAGTCAACTTTAACCGGAAGAGAATGACTCTTCCCTGGAACTGGAGGACTTATGGCCAAGGTAGAGAAATCTGCACATACATTTATTGGATCAGATAAAATACTTGTAGCCTCTACTTGGGTCGAAGCACCTGAGTTTCACACTGAACTTGCAGGACCAGAGCATGTAGCGGTGGCAGCAGAATGGCAGCTCCCACTTGGATTTGCAGATTGAACATATAACTTAGAAGATGATGAATCAGTATAGTACACGCTGAAATAACTTCTTGACCTGAATTATCAGAACGACCAGGAATGTACTTGCAGTCATTTAAATTAGTTAACACTGATGAAGTCCCTTAGTTGACAGTGGCCACAGAATTGGTTCTCGATAGACCTGGGCTGGTTGGAACCAGTGAAGTCTGGACCAGACTAACGGACGACACAGGATTGAGTCTGGATGAGCTTCGGCTGACTGGAATCAGTGAAGTCTGTAGACCTACAGATGAGACCGGATTAGGACCAAAGTCTGGAGGCTGAGAACCCTCACTTGGGGCTGGAGACTGTGGACCCCCACTTGGGGCTGGAGACTGCAGACCCCCACTTGGGGCTGGAGACTGCAGACCCCCACTTGGGGCTGGAGACTGCAGACCCCCACTTGGGGCTGGAGTCTGCGGGCCCCTGCTTGGGTCTAGAGACTGCGGGCCCCCACTTGGGGTTGAAAACTGGAGACCCCCTCTTGGGGCTGATGACTGAGAACACCTACTTGGGGCTGATGACTGAGGACCCCTACTTGGGGCTGACGACTGAGGACCCCTACTTGGGGCTGGAGACTGGAGATGTCTGGATGTGCTTGATCTGGCTGGGACCGGTGGAAACTCAAAACTGACAAGTAGACCAGAGTTAAGCCCAGAGACCGCCAAATCAGGATGTACCGGTAGCCCATCTGGAAGCTGGACTATGCTGGATGCACTCTGAGGAGATAACTGACAAACGTCCATGTCTTTCTTACAGCTTTATAACTCCCATTTGGGGTTTTAGCCCTGGATACCTCCATTGGGGATGAAATAATGGAGATCCCTTTTGGAGCTTGTAGATCCAGTACCCCTACTGGGGATAGCAGACTAGACGATTTAGATTCCAGTTCTTGAGTCTGAACCCTGGACACCCCAACAGGAGTTGGAAGAACGGATGCTTCTTTAGAAGCTAGGATACTAGATGCCCTTTTTTTGAGTTGGAGGCTTAGATCTCTCTTTGGAAGCTACATAAACAGCGACGTCACAAGAAACGCAATTCTTCACTAACTTCTGGTGGTGACAAATTAAAAAAATTGAGGCTCCCAGTTGCAGGACCCCAATAATGTCTCTGAGTCTCTTTATTAATAATACTCTTGTCATGAAGAGAGGTCACAGTGGAAGACAAGAGTACCTTAGACTTGACCTCTTTGCGAGTATTGCGGAGCGAGCAGCTTTCAATCAGATGGTCCGCACTGCCACAGCAAAAGCACAAATGTTCGCTTCTGCGACGTTTACGTTCTTTCTCTGATAACCTTCGCTGCAAGCTTGTTGAAAAACTTTCCCCTGAAGCAGAAAGCAAAGGCCTCATTCCTCTATGGTGAGGAGTAGCTGCTACACTGGTCAAGATGGACAGAGATTATGTTTCCTGGGAAACGGGCGGAATGGAAGGTCTTAGTGTCACAGGAGGGTCGTCCAGAAGTTTTGAAGTACACTGAAGGGTTTTGGAGAGAAGATCTTGTAGCTGTTCTAAGAGAGAGAAAAAAAGTCTTGAACTGGTTTTGATTGCCAGTAGGCAGGATCCGGTTAACCGGAGGCACGGGGAGTGGCAATTCCACTGGAGATACATGAAAAGTGGACTGATTACCTTCCAGCCTTGCAAAGAGGTCTTGCAGACATAGAATCACTTGCAGTGGCCAGTTGCTGTATAGGGCTGATGGGCGGGAAAATGACGGCTGGATTCATTTCTGGTTAGAGCTTACTGTCCGAGGAGATGCCAAAGTCTGTAGATACTGGGCCATTTGCCGCTGTGTAGACTCAAGCTGCTCTAAACGGATTACAACGTTCTGTAGGGGATGCGGTCATTTGGTCTACAGCATTATGGTAGACAGTCATTAGGTCGACAACATTAGGTCGCCATGGTAAAAGGTCGACATGGGTCTAGGTCAACATAGGAAAAGGTCGACAGGTCATTAGTTCGACAGGTCATTAGTTTGACAGGTCATTAGTTAGACAGTCAAAAGGTCGACATGGGGTTTTTCACTGTTTTTTATGAGCCGACATGTGCCGACAGGCAGTATTTCATGCCCTACCATCCACTAGGGTGTGGTGGGAGAATAAAATAGTGTGCCGAGCGTAGCAAGGCACCGTGCCCGACGCATAGCGAGCACATCGAGAGATGCAAGGGGATGCGGTACACTTTAAACTGTGTCAATGTCGACTGTGTCGACATTCAGGTAAAAAACCAGTGAAAAACCCCATGTCGACCTTTCCACTGTCGACCTAGACATTGTCGAACTAATGACCTGTCGAACTAACGACCTGTCGAACTATTGACCTTTCAACCTATAATCATGTCGAAGAAGATTGGATGATTGAAGATTGGAACCAGGATCAGAATCAGACCAGAAGGGTATTGTGATGAGCCAGGGAAAATCCAGGAAGGAAGACAAGTGGAGAGTGTGGCATACCAGAGAAAGCAGTGATGGAGTCAGAGGCCAGCAGGGACAACCAGCTGGAGAGCGCAGTGTGCATAGGCACTAGGATGGCCAGAACTTCCCCATGCTTGCAGGTTGAAGAAAAACTTTGCACTGACCCAGATTGCCTTACGCAGATCCCCTTTATAGCAAGGGAAGGACTGCCATAGGCTTACTGGACAGAATGGGAGGAGAAGGCCTGACCTAGCCAACCACTGCTTTTGCCCTCAAGCAAGATGGCAACACCGTACTCCAGTGCTGGCCTCCTGACAGCCAGACTGCCATGCCTCCGTTTGAATCTATGCTGCCGCTCACAGTGGCACAACGCCACCACCGCCTGCCCGACCAGGACCCCAGCGGACACATGCCTGCCGCCGGCGCGCACGGATGGTTGAGTACTGTACGCCAAATGGACATATATAAAAAGTAAAAACTGGATATACCTGGTGGAATGGGCTTTTTGATTGGGGGAAATTCAGGACTTTGTTTTTATCATTCTTTATTATTGTTAAATGATTTTACCTGTGTATTAAATATGATGTTATTAGATGTTCATATATATTAAGAAATTATACTGTTCATGATAAGATGTGATAATATAGGATGAACACATGTCAGTAGTCCAGTCAGGGTTTTTATTATACCTGTCTTACCCATGGGACCTACTTTGGGTATAAAAACCCTTAAGGAGGCCACATCCTCCATACCTTGAAAAAAAAGCTAGTTAAGGAACCCATTGATTAATTGGAGGACATTGTACTTGTTCCACACTTCTGCAAACCATAACTCCTTTATTGGAGTTATCCTTCCCACCTCTTGCCTGGGTGAGTGTGGGAAGAAGCAGTGGACCAGAGTGTGGAATACATTTTATCTGCATATTTTTTACCTGCTTATTTATCTGCTATTGTTATCTGGATCTGTTTTGGAATGCTGTGACTGGAATAAATTCTATTTTTTTGTTTAGAGTGACCAGAGGTTGGAGTCTCTTATTTTACCACTGGAGAGTTTGGAGAAAGAAACCTTTATATGAACATAGGGCATTGCCACAAGGTGAGATGACTGAGAAATCACTTCACCAGGGACAGTGCATAAGTGTCCACATCTTGTTTATTATGATTATATATGTGATGCATATAATGCACATATTATAAATTAGAACTTGATTTTAAAGAACCCATATACCTTCTATGGCATGCTGCCTTAGAATATAGGGGCTGATTCAGGTTGGGTCACATGCGGTTTCTCCAATGTCTAATCACTGTGCACATGCTGGACCCCTACTGTGCATGTGCACAATGGGTCCTGCAATTGTAGCGCAGAATACTGAACGCCACTGCATAATTGAAAGTGGTGGCTGTGTTATCCCCATTTTCTGGGAATGGCCAGGCCAATGAGCGCACTGTGAGGCACAGTTTCCATGGCAAACTTAAAAAATTATTACTTATGTATCTGCTTTGTCATAAAACACATGATTACTCATATTACCGATTTCCTTTCAGTTTCCCTTTTAGAAAACACTTCAAGCTCCTCACACTCACTTACAAAGCCATCACCCATTCCTCTCCCACCTACATATCTGTATCTGACCTCTCCTCTCTTTACACTCCCTCCCGCTCTCTTTGCTTTACAAATGCACACCGCCTCTCCTGCCAAGTGGTTACTTCCTCCCATTCCTTCCTCCAAGATTTTATACATTGTGCTCCATATCTCTGGAAATCTGTACCCCTACCTATCAGACTACTCACCTCCCTGTAAAACTTTAAATGTTCTCTCAAGACCTACTTCTTCATTAAAACAAGCCATCTCTCTTCCTCGCCTTCTGTTTATGCTCACTTCTACCCCTTCTGTATCTCTTCTGTCTGTCTGCCCCGCTCCTTTAACATGTAAGCTCTCGCAAACAGGGCCTCTCTCTTTCTGTGCTTTCTGGTTGAATTCTAATATTTGAATATTTCATACTAGTACGATACTGTATAGCTATCTCCCTTCAAGATCTTACAAATGGCAATAAACAATACTGGTATCTTTACCGCACCAATGAAATTTCAGCTGGGGTAACACAATATGAACCAGAACCTTCACCACAAACAGTTCAGAATATACAGTGACAAAATAGACAAGCTGTGCACCATAGGCGATATTTCACTTGAATAAAGAACACTTACACAACACTACTTATCAGTAGATTTATTTTATTTATTTACAGTTTCTTATATAGCGCATACATATTATGCATCGCTTTACAGAGTATAGTTGAACATTCACATCAGTCCCTGCCCCAGTGGAGCTTACAATCTATATTCCCTACAACATGTACACGCGCACACAGACATTCTAGGGTTCATTTTTGTTGGAAGCCAATTGACCTACCAGTATATTTTTGGATTGTGGGAGGAAACCGGAGTACCCGGAGTAAACCCACGCAAACACGGGGAGAATATACAAACTCCACACAGTTAGGGCCATGGAGCGTATTGATCCCATGACATCAGTAGATGTGAACAAATCCCATAGGATGGACATGGACGCTAGTTTCAAAAGCATGTAACAAATGGTCTTTCTCTTAAAACTTTGTAGAATTTTTCCTGTAGGCCTGGAAAATGATAACATGAATAAAAGGCATGTAACCCACAATCCGGTGGGTAAAATCCTCCACACTGGAATAGGGATGCCAAAGAGCTGGGTTTCTGCAGCAACACACTGACCAGCAGTAGAAGTGACAGGTCCCAGCGATCGGTTCCCATGTCCACGTTCATGTTATCATTCCCCAGGTCTACAGGAAAAATTCTACAAAGTTTTAGGAGAAAGACCATTTGTTACATGCCTTTGAAACTTGGGATTTGTTCATATCTACTGATAAGTAGTGTTGTGTAAATGTTCTTTATTCAAGTGAAATATTGCCTAGGGTGCACAGCTTGTCTATTTTGTCCCTTCAAGATCTATGTTATTAGATGAAACTGACTTGTTTACAGTTGGGAAAAGAAATTCTTACATTTGCCTTATTTTATAATAGATGGCTGATATTTGGTTGTTCTGCATTATTCATGTTTCTTTAGGTTTGTTACATTCACTGTACAGTAAAGATGTGTGGTTTGGTTCCAAATCCAAATCCACCTAAATTTTATGGATCCGAACCGAACTAAAACCCAGTCTGGATATCCCAAGGAGATCCGTTCCAACCCATATCATCGGTTCATATCTTCGGAATTCAGATCTTAAATCTAATTTTTGAGTTTGGAATGGCTAAATTAACATGATTTTAGCTTTTTTTTTATACATTTTTTTATAATTACTGTATTTGCTGGCGTATAAGACTACTTTTTTCCCCTGAAAAACATGCCTCCAAGTGGGAGGGTCGTCTTATACGCCGGGTGCACTTATATAACAAACTCTATATTTTGAGTGGAAATGTTGGGGGGTCGTCTTATACGCCCAGTTGTCTTATACGCCAGCAAATACGGTATTTTTATCACTGACATTGTTTAAATAGATTTTTTTTACAGAGCCAAAAACCAAAAAATAATGATGAATTAGAACAAAAACATAGTGGTTCCTATATATCTCTACTGTACATTATATTTTATTACATTAGTTCAGCTAATCAATTTGAGATATTAAAAGGAAAATTTTCTTTTTGACTTGAATATAATGGTTACCAGCATTGTACTGCATCTTCTTTGCTTCAACATTTGCTTTATTGTATTACATTTATTAGTACTGAACAAGGACATCTGTGAAAGTGGGTGTATTGTACTATAATATGAATTGCCCACTCATGGCTAATATTTGGATGGAGAAATCCTTGACATTATGCACATTCATGTATTATGTTTCAAAAGATAAATTCCGTTCATAACAAGTCTTTTTAATTTTCTATTTCCCTGCACATCTTCTGATACAATTTTCAAAGGCACACTAGACTTTAAATTAATGATTTCATGATTTCTCATTAGAATCTGTATTGGCAATTTTAACACGAACATTACCATTATGTATGCAAGATAATATCATATATTGTAGCTTTAATAATCTATTAGAACACTTTTAATGATCTTTTTCTTTGGCTCTAAGTCAGCTGGTAGGAAAATTGCAACATAAAGTACTTAGAATATGCATGTACTGAAAGATTAATTGCAGAAGTTAGTATATTAAAAAAGTAGCAACAAGCAGACATTCATTTTTAATTACCTTTTGGTAAATTAATTTCATTTTTTTTTTCAGCTTAATCGTCCGCTCACAAATATATGCTTAAAAACTGATAGGCACAGGTGCATCACCCCTTCAATTTACTGGGTATTATGCCGTACTTGTCATCAGTATCAGTGCACACCTGCAGCAGTCATATACCTGATGCATGAGTTCAAGGGGAAAACAGGTATATCTACTGTATGTGTACATGCCACCTCCTTATCACATCCTTAACACTCCTGCACTAAAATTACATGTGATTTCCTCATTGCTACCCACTATTCTGTGAGTAGAGGCATCATCGAGTTACATACAGCTTACTATCACCAGTAGTTGTGTGATCAGAGTGAAATGCAGCTAACTTGCGTTCAATGGAAAAGTAAGGCATCAGATTGCGCTTGCGTTCAAGTTTGCTTTAGCCCAATAAACTCAACACATTCAAGTGAAAACTCACTAAGCTCTCTGTTACTAGGCTGCAATACAGTAGACAATCAAGATGTATGCCGCTGGCATTTACATTATTTGCGCTAACATTGCAAATTAGTCATAACAGATATGTTTTTCAGCTGAGAAAATTTACTGGAGCTGGGGATTGCTGGGTTATCCCAAATAACCCATGGATGACTAAAGCAAAATAATTTAAGACAGCCAACTCACTACTTACCACTCATATTAGTGTTGAGGACTGTTAAGTACAATAGGGTACTCTTGCATGGCAAGTTAAATGTATTTTATTTCAGTGACGTGCAGTGATGGCAAGCAGGGAAGGCGGAGCTTCATTGGTCATACTCCAGTACACCACAAGGGCTTTAAGCATAAAAATGTTTCAAATAATACAAAGAAAATATTTATAACTTATAATATCTTTGCATTCTGTATATCTTCTTTGTGTTATTCTAATCACTTTTATAGTCAAAACTCAGCACCAAATGATATATGTGTGCATGTGTAAATCAATGACCTCGCCGCATCTCACTGTCCTGTTCCCTATTTGGAATGTTCTTTTTCTCCTGATCAGCACTCTGTGACAATGTCATCCTACAGGTCCTGAAATGCCTTTTATAATATATCATAAAAAAATGAGCCCTAATTTTATCCTTCATAGCAGTTTACAAGTTGATACTGAAAGTAAATTGACCACAAAATGTTTAGTGTGTTAAGTACTGCTGGGAGGAAAGACATGAAGAACAATTATTACTAAATGCCAATCTAAATGTTTTCCACATCATAAATTTATAAGTGCTACAATTTATCATACATATAAATAATTGTCCTAAGTTCACTTTTTTGACCCCATTAACAATCAGTTAATGTTTCCAATGTAATATGCATAATATTGTATTAAACAATAAATTGGACCAAACTATATTCATTAAAATGTAATGTCCTCATTAGATCATTATTATCCTATTAGGATGTTCATGCTAGCACTCTTAGGGGTTTATTTACAAAGATGTTCTACTAAATATGGGATGTTGCTAAGGGCAACCAATGGAAATCTACTTATGTATTTTGTACCTTCTAGAAGATAATAGACATAATCTGATTGGTAGCTCATAGCAACATCCAATCTTTAATAGAACTCCCATCTTAGTTAATATATCCCATAATGAATATATTGAGCCTTCTCACTTGCTCAGTGTCAAGTGAGCGGAGAATGCATGCAGTGTGAGACACTTTATGAATGCTTTTCTGATTTTTTATGGTGGCTTGTAATTCTGTTTGTTGATAAATATGGTGGTTTTTATTCTTTACCTGTGGAAAATGCTGATGGCAATGTGCAGTGTGCTATTTTGAAAAATGGCATTGTTGTGATTTTGCCTTTACTATACACAACATTTTCAAAATTCCTGAGAAAAATACCAATAAATCAAGATTTTGATAGACTTCAGTTTAGTGATTGTTTCTCCCCAAGTCTCATTTTATGATTTTAATGGAATGTATTTTGTACTTTTCCATTACACCTCTGTGAATAAGCACATTTTTAGGTGCCACACAAACACACAGAAGTTGTATGCAGTAAAAGTATTTCCACTGTCATGACTAATTCGAACTGTAGCAATATTTTTAGTTTAAAAGTGGAAAGTCTTACTTCATAAAAGGGTGATGTGATGTGTGCATACAGTGTTCTTCAGAAATTGGGCCCAATGAAGCTGGCTCTAGCTGTGACACTAAATGTTGACTTTTTTCTGCAGTTGAGCACCATAGAACACTCCTCAAAGCAGGATACAGGTACCACCCAAGCCGGAGAGGTGCAACAAGGCATCGATGATGCTGCCTTTATTGACTTGCACCCTGGATGGCAGCATTAGTAACCCACTACTAGTTATCTTAGTTATAGCCCTAAAGTTTCCAAACAAGAACAGAGTAATCATAGTTGTATGATAGAATGTATGGGGCATATGTACTATCCATTGGAAAGTGGAGAGAGTAAAAGTAGCAGCCAATCGGCTCCTAATGGCCATGTTAGAGTCTCTGGCTGGGATCCAATTGCATGCAATCATTTTCCGTCCAATTTTAGCCCTATTTTATTTATTTATTTACAGTTTCTTATATAGTGCAGCAGATTCTGTTGCGCTTTACAATTGTTGACAGTAATAAAACAAACTTGGTAACAACAGACAGACTTGGAGGTAGGGGGCTGCTGCAAGCTTACAATCTATAGGGACATAGGAGGGAAACACAAAGACAGGCACCAGTAATAGCATAGCAGTCCTACCAAGTTGCAAGTCCAGAAGGGAAGAGGGTTATGCGTGTGGTACTTAAATATGATAGGCTTGCCTGAAGAGGTGAGTTTTCAGGGAACGCTTGAAAGTTTGGAGGCTAGTAGAGAGTCTTTTTGTGCATGCAGATCTTTTGCAGAGCGGAGTGGTCAAATTGGGAGATATTTTGAGATAGGTAAAGATATGTATGCTGGTGTAGTATGTTTAATAGCTTTATAAGTGAGTAAAATACAGACAACCAATTCCTGTTGAGAAAGCCGCTCAAGACCTAAAACCAAGCCTTGCAGAACTCCTACTGACAGAGGTAGTGAAGAGGATGTGGAGTCAGAGAAGAGACACCGAAAGAGCAAACAGATACAGTAGGTAAGATGAGCACCATGAGAGGACTGTATCATTAAGACCTAGGGAGTGTAGTGTTTGTATGAGAAGAGTGTGAGCAACAGAGTCAAATGCAGCAGATAGAGCTGGAAAAATGAGTAGTGAGTAATGGCCTTAGGATTTAGCAATGACCAGATCAATCACCACTATAGTCAGTGCTGTCTCAGTGGAGTGTTGAAAACGAAAGCCTGACCGAAGTGGGTCTAATAGGGTGTGAGAGTTGAGAAAGTGTGTGAGGCAAGAGTACAGTCTCTCGAGTAGCTTGGAGAGGCATGGGAGCTGAGCGATAGGACGGTAGTTAGAGAGAGAGTTAGGGTCAGAATTGTGTTTTTTCATAATGGGAGTAATCACTGCATTTTTGAAGAGAGAAGGAAAAGTACCAGTAGCAAGAAAGAGATGCCCTATGGTTATTATGGGGCAATCCAATTGTAACCCTTTTTTTGGTCAACAAATCACCTGTTGTCCTGCTATAACACTTGGGATCCAGGTTATATTCCCGATCTCATGTGTAATAGGGGCTTTGAAGGACAGTTTTTCACAGATTATGCTTTGGGTGCATGAGGCACTGAAGCTTAATCCCCGATAAATGCCATTTACTGAGGCTAGTTGAATAGCCCCTGGTGAACCTATTAGCGTCAGTATATTACCACTATCAGCCGGTGTTTGACAGTTAAAAGCTGATTGACTGTTACTTTATCTCTTGCCACTTTATCAATTCCGAAGGATAAGTACTGTTTATCTGCCCCATAAAATGATAGCAGGATATAGTACACATTTCTTCTTCCAATATGCTAAAAAAGATTGCATCTACTGTATAACTATGACCTCTTTTTTTCCTTAGTACATTATGTTAGTACATTATTAATGTATGCAATGGTGCTATAATAAATTTATGTTCAAAAAGAAATTAAAAAGCAATAAAGAAATGTCCCAATGCTTCACCTCAAACATAAAGAATAATTATAAAATGTAATATAAAGCAGCTATTGGTAATTAATCCATCATAATTATGTTTATGTTAGAAATTGAGATTTGCGAATAACTTTTTGGGGTTTTTCTTTAGTTTCATCCTGACTAAATTGGCCACTGAGTTTAATTACTATAATGGCCATGTAGGATTAGCTACAGAAAGTGAGAAATCGCTATTACATTTTATGCTTTATGTTGTGACAAAGCTACAATTCCCAGCACATTATGCTAGCTTGTAATCATACTAATCACTGACATCAAATACTCTGCTTATTGCTTCTGGAGTGTGGAGGCAATACACTAATATCTATGGGATTGATACTGTTTTGGGATTAAAGCAAGAAATAACAACTAACTGTGCATTACATGCAAATTTAAAATGTGTGCAAGATATATATTTTAGAGGGGTGTGTCGCTCCCATAAAAGCTTACTAGTATCCAGCAGTGAATTTAGGGGTGAGGTAGGTGCTGCTTCGGCAGCACCTACCTCACCCCCCCCCCACCACCACCACCACCACCACCACCACAATAATTCCCTCCTCTTTTCTCACAGTTACAAAATAAAACTATGAGTAATGCATGGGCCAAAGGAGTTTTCAGATGTGGACACAGTTCTGATATTTACACTGTTAAGTAATTTGCGGTATATTGTGCATGCACATGCATCTTAATGCCCTTATGCAAAGTTTCCTTCTACCCAGCAGGCTATGCTGCATGACCAAAAAATGGAAATACCCTCATATGACACAGAACTCAAGGGCAACATACAACCTAAGCTAGCCCATATATAATGTTTACCACCTACAAATAGATGCATTGGGGGAAATTTACTAAGAATACGAATACGGAAAATCGTATTCGTATTCTTAGTACAATACAATACAATACAAATACAAATGACTATGACTGGTGTAGTTGTATTTTCATTAGTATTCCGGAGGATAATTTACTATTCAGTCGTATTTGACTAATTCGTATTATCCAATGGCGTATTGATTCGTATTTTTTCCGATACAAATTCGTATTTTAAATACAAATTGTATTTTTAAATACAAATTTGTATTTTAAAATACAAATTCGTATTTTAAAATACAAATTTGTATTGGTTTTAGCCTGCATGGATCAGTCAGATCCGTGCAGGCTGCAGTGTCAATTTAAAAAAAAAAATATATATATTTTTTAAAAACAGTGTGGGGTCCCCCCCCATGGGCATGACCAGCCCTAGGCCCCAGGGCCAGCATGGTTCCCAACCCCTACACTTTTTGCCCCTGTATTTTTGGAACCAGGTCCAGCTCAATGAGCTCGGGGCTGGTTATGCTAAGCAGGGGGACCCCACACCATTTTCTTTATAACCTTTTTATATACAAAATCCCACATGTTCTCAAATTCGCACAATTTTGTGACTAAAAACGCACCATATTGCACTCTTTTGCCACAAATTCACATCTCATTAAATATGCAAATTAGCAGAACAAAATACAATTTAAAAAAGTGCGATGTGGTGTGATTTCGGAAAATGCTATTTTTTTCACATTCCATTAAATCTTGGCCCAGGTATCTCATAGCCCACACTGAAATGGTCTGTGAATGCAAACCTTGTGCCATGTTTGAAGCTGAGAAGTGTGTATGTGTGATTAGTGGCCTTTTATAAGTCACACATTTGTGAATTTGATCAGCTGGGTGTTATTTTCAGATTTTTTCCTCATGTTTAAAATTCTAAGATGTGAACTACACTTCCAAATCAAGGTGTATTTTTTGGCGTTTTTTTTTACTATTCGTATCAGTTTACGATTCGTATTTTTTACAAATACGAATTGTTAGTAAATGACTAAAGTATGTTGTTTTTATGTTAAAAATAGGCGTATTTTATCGATGTCGTATTCATTCGTATTAAAAAATGCGAATACGCCATGTATACACCATGAATACGAATACAGATCACCGTATTTTCAGGATAGTAAATCCTGAAAATACGAATACGCATAAAAAAATCGTATTTTGCTGTACGAATATGAATTTTTTATACGATTTTACCTTAGTAAATTTCCCCCATAGTTTTGTCCTTGAGAAAAGTCATTTTTTTTAAATGTATGTTTTTTTTTACTTCAAGAAGTAACTTCACTTCTGTGGGGGAATTCAAGTGTGGTGCACACCAGTGGCTACTAGATGGTGCACGACGAAGCTGACATTATGACATGATTGTTATGTTGTTCCATCATTTTGACAGCTGGTAACTTGTTAAAAATATTTATTAAACAAGTTTCTGATCAACAATAATTGTCATACTGTAGTTCACATTAGTTTTCATCATAAAATAATCATAAATATTTAGTAAGTACTAAACAAAGTGTAAAAGGGAGTATGGGCCTAATTCAGACTTGATTGAAGGCAAATTTGTTCTTAGATTTGGGGTGTTTTCAAAGGGCTTGCTATGCAGTCAACAGTCGGGATTCTGACCGTTTGACATCGGAATCCCAACTGCCGGTACTCCGACAGATGGGAGGGGGGGAGTGCATTAAATCCCCTTGTGGGCTCAGTATTTCGCTCACATGTTACATCTGCCCCACCTGTAGTGCAGCATGGTTTTGCCTCTGAATTAGGTCCTACATTTTTATAATACTAGCATATTTATTAATTTTAAACTATGATTCTTCATTTGTAGCAAAACATAACATTACCTACCATTTAGAAGATTGATTTCAGTTTCTATATTAAAAAAAAATTGCTAATTACTTACTCTTTGTCCTTCCTTTCCTGGGGGACCTGTGGGACCAGCATCTCCCTATAACCAAGAATACAGTAAAGATAGGTAATGTAGTTTAAGATAAAGTAGTGTGAAATGTTTGGTGATTAGCGATGTCATCATTGGCTGTACATTTGGAGAGCAGACATAGAACATTCATTTATGCCACAACATAACAAATTATGATATTCAGCTAAATAAGTATTGTAGTAGTAGTGTTATACATGGGAATGAAAGTAAAACACACCTAAAATCTAAAACAGGCTTCATTATGTAAAAATAGGGTTGTGCTTACCAAATCTCCTTTTATTCCAGCAGCAATGATCTAAAATAGAAGTAAAATAATATAATTTACTATAAAATATGACATATTACATCTGATGCTATGGTGCTGCATAGGCAGTATATTTATCCACATGTACAGTAATGTTTAGCTCCAAAATTTTGGTAAGTTTTCATGTGCCAACATGGCTTCGCACATGGTTACAGTGAGACATCAGTTTTGACTGAATGGTAGATGATGGTGATGGAACTAAGAAGAATATGGACATTTAAAGCTTAGGTAAAGGTCTTCCAGAGGAGACAGAAGCACTAAGAAATGGTGGTGGCTTTTTTTTATATATATTTGAATCTGAGAATTCTACATTTTGTTTTAAATTTACTATATAACTATCTCTCTAGTACCCATTGCTGCTTAAAAAATAAGTACAGTGAATTGATCTTAGTGCATTACAGAATTTTATTGAGAATTGCAATTCCACCAACAATTTCAATCAGAAGCATGTTGAATAATATTTAGTACAAAAAGGAAATGTTTAACTCAATTTAGGGGGGGGGGGGATTCAGTGTTTGATTCCTACTGTCATTATTCCATGCGGAAGCGTTACAACAGTCAAAATTCCTGTGGGTTGTCAATATTCACGAGTATTTGATCAAAAATGGCAGTGGATTTGACAATCCGGTGCATCCATGCAGATTCAGCTTTTTAGAAAGTCGAATCTGACAGGCTTCCAAAACGGCCGCATTGAATAGATTATCAGCACTTATTGAATAACCCCTTAAGTCTGCAATATAGGTACTGTATGTGATAGAAAGCAATATATATTGACTGAACCATCTTGTATACAGCATCACTATTTGTTTGACATGTATGGATTGAGAGCTTGTATTTGTAGTTTTACTTTGGGAGACCTCCAGCTAAGATTGTTCCCATTTTAGAAACATGTCTCAATATTAAAATAGGTGAAAAGGATTAGTGATTCTATCAATCAGAATTAAAATGTGCACATTATACAAGAAACACTTTTATTAACCTGTAAAGTGTGCAAGGTCTAGATAGAAACATAGAAACATAGAATTTGACGGCAGATAAGAACCACTTGGCCCATCTAGTCTGCCCCTTTTTTTAAACATGTTACCTCAAACCATATTTGATCCTTATTTTTTTGTAAGGATATCAATATGCTTATCCCAAGCATGTTTAAATTGTACTACTGTATTTGCCTCTACCACCTCTGATGGGAGGCTATTCCACTTATCTACTACTCTTTCTGTGAAGTAATTCTTCCTCAAATTTCCCCTGGATCTTCCTCCGTCTAGTTTCAGTGCATGTCCTTGTGTTCTGTTGCTCGTCTTCCTGTGAAGAATGTCTCCCACCTGTACCTTGTTAAAGCCCTTGATATATTTGAAAGTTTCTATCATGTCCCCCCTTTCCCTTCTCTGCTCTAAAGTATACATATTAAGATCTTTTAGTCTTTCCTGGTACATTTTGTGATGTAGGCCATGCACCTACCACACTAGATAATGAGATTCACAGGAGAATAGGTAAATGCTTTAACAGAGCAGGAGGGGACACTCCATAAAGGATCCTCCATATCTTTAGATGTGATGCTGGCTTTCACAAAAATATGGTATGACGTGGTGATCAATTACTGTATGCTGTGATCCTATGACCTCTTTGTTCTAACACTCTTCTTAAAGCGACCACACACATTCTATTACAAAATGTCAACAAATACAGAGATTTATTCTTCTAAAACACAAATAAAATTTGAAGTGTGAAAGACTTTAAATGTCTCTGCAATAATTTTGTTTTATTCATAGCAGGAAAAATAATGACAAATGATAATGATGAGTTGCAGAATATGGTGCCATGAAAGATTCTGTTAAATGTGTTGTAGCAGAGTAATGATATTATTCTCATGAGGTACAGTAAAACATACCATTAGATTCTCAAGGGACAAGCAAGAAATTGTTGGTGTAAGAAATCATTAATGAAAATCTCGATGATAAATGGAAACAATTCCACAGTTTTTTAGTGCATGAAACATTTATACATATTGTGTTTGTAGAAGATAACACTGAGATTACCACCACTCGGTACAAATATGAATACTGTAATCTTAAAGACTGCACGTTTATCATTGCAGATAGACATGAGTGATAAACTGATTCACAGACTGATTTCCCTGATTAGCAGGGATATACGGCACAAACATTCGTAATCTCTTGATTGGATTTCTTTTTTAAATGCATACATTTACATAAGGAAAAACATACATTGATCCATGAATACATTTAGGTTTTGCACCATAAAACTGGCAATCATTTTATTTTCAGGCAGTAACATTTTTGCTACTAAATCAGTGTTTGGTATAATCTATTTATACTTAAAAATAATTACTTGGCTAGTTTTTCCCACAAAAAAACCCTATTAAATAAATGTAACCAAAGGTTGAACTTGATGGATGTAAGTCTTTATTCAGCCTTGACTACTCGGTGAATTTGCAGTTGTTCACCTAGATCATCCTCCTGAGTTAGTGTTGCTGTAGTACAAGGGTGGACAATTATTTCAGCTGGGGGGCCACTTAATACTTCCAGCAGATATTCAAAGGCCGCACTCTAGATATAGGGGGTGTGGTCACTCAAAAGGGGGTGTGTCTTTGAATGTATGGTAGCACACCACACATCATGCAACACAATAGTAGGCCCCTTATACTTTCCCCTAATATTAGTAATTCCACACACCAGCTCCCCCTTAGTTATTCCACACACCTGCCCCCATTAGTAATGCCAAACAGCTGCCCCCATTATTAATGCCACACACCTGCCACCATAAGTAATGCTGCACACCTGCCCCACTTTAGATACTCCAAACACTTGCGCGCCAGCCTTGAAAAATGGTGCTGATTGCAGCCCCATGCAGTCCCATGCGACTCGCCCATCCTCGGCAGCAGCGCTGCGGCTATAGTGACATGCGGAGGACGGATGACTCTGCTATGCTGTATGTGTGTCCAATGGCGGCTGTGTATGCGCATCTGGTGCCTGCTATGCACAGGCTACACAGGTCTATGCCACATGAAGAAACAGACACCATCAGACACACATACAGCAGCACTGAGTGGTGGACCAGTCAGGAGCTGTTCGCAGGCCACATTGGCCTGTGGGCCACCTGTTGCCCTGCTGTAGTAGATGCTGTATCACAGTGGTTCCAAACCCTGGTCCTCAAGTACCCCTAACAGTGTATGTTTTCCAGGTCTCCACACAGAATCACAAGTAAAATGAATAGCTCCATCTGTGGATATTTTAAAATGTGTCTGTATAATGAGTACACCTGTGCACCTGCTGCGTGACCTGGAAACAGACACATGGAAACAGATACATGTACAGACACAGGGTGATGACCTGCTACAACCAGCGTTCTGTTTCAAGCTCCGCTTTATACTATGACCTTTGGTCAACCTTCTATGCTCAATAAACCACATAGATTGTATAGGAACAATTGCGCACTGAGTCTGGAGTGTGTTGCCAGCTTGCTGTTGCACCTGAATGGGTGTGCGCACTGCAGGGGGGCAGATGTAACATGTGCAGAGAGAGTTAAATTTGGGTGGGGTGTGTTGAAACTGAAATCTAAATTGCAGTGTGAAAATAATGTGGCCAGTATTTACCCTGCATAGAAACAAAATAACTCACACAAATCTAACTCTCTCTAAACATGTTACATCGGCCCCACCTGCAGTGCACATGGTTTTGCCCATTTTGAGAACTAATTTGTACTGCAATCAGATCTGAATAAGGGCCGAAATTCAGTTAGAGTACTGTATATATTTTTGTGGGACTGCGCTCTGCTGTTTTTCCAAACTTTCTCTGTCCAATGTCTGTGTTCTTTTGCCCATATAATAATCTTTTCCCACTCTGCCTAGAAGGAGAGCATCCCAGAGTCGCCTCTTCATTTTAGACGTTGACACTGGCATTTTGTGGGTACCATTTAATGAAGCTGCCAGTTGAGGACCTGTGATGCATCTATTTCTCAATCTAGAGACCCTAATGTACTTGTCTTCTTGCTCAGTTATGCACCAGGGCCGTCCACTTCTATTTCTACTCTGGTTAGAGCCTGTTTGTGCTATTCTCTGAATGGAGTAGTACACACTATTGTAGAAAATGTTCAGTTTCTTGGCAATTTCTCGCATGGAATAGCCTTTATTTCAAAGAACAGGAATAGACGGTCAAGTTTCACATGAAAGTTCTCTTTTTCTGGCCATTTTGAGAGTATATTCAAACCCACAAATGTGATGCTTCAGATACTCAACTAGCTCAAAGGAAGGCCAGTTTTATAGCGTATCTAATGAGCAAACCTGTTTTCAACTGTTTCATTCACCCATTGTATTCTAACGCGATTAGAAAACACAATGTACCATAAGAACAGGGGAGTGATGGTTGCTTGAAATGGGCCTCTATTCACCTATATAGTTATTTCAAAACCAGACCTTTGCAGCTAGTATAGTAATTTACCACATTAACAATGTATATAGTCTACTTCTGATTAAGTTAATATTATCTTCATTGAAAAAAAAAGTGCTTTTCTATAAAAAAAAAATGAAATTTCTAAGTGACCCCAAACTTTTGGCTGGTATGTAATCCATGTCATTTTATGTGTTATATCATTGTTTCAAAACTTGTTTCATTTGCATGTAAAATTAACATTGCATACTATCTCGGTACTTGTGTAGTTTGGAGGCGCCCATCGCATCGCATACCATAAGGCATGCGATGGTATGCGATGCGACGCGATATCGTGCGATATTGTACAATGCCATACAATTTTAAAATTGTATGACATTGTATATGGCATACAATGCCATACAATGCGATGCAATGCGATTAAACATTGTATAAGCACGCTAATGGGTGCTTACAATTTTAAATGCACCCCCGCCACCCCCCCACTATAAACGTGAACCCGAAGCGTGGCGAGCGTAGCGAGCCCACGAGGGGCGGCGGTACGCGTCCTCCGACCTTTTCATACCCCCACTATCCACATCGGCGTGGAGTTGAGAATAGAAAGTGTGGTGAGCGCAGCGAGCCACCGAGCCCGAAGCGTGGCGAGCGCACGCGGATACCTGTGAAGGCCGCGAGGGGACTCCATTACCTGTGAAGGTATCCGCGTGCGCTCGCCACGCTTCGGGCTCGGTGGCTCGCTGCGCTCGCCACACTTTCTATTCTCAACTCCACGTCGACGTGGATAGTGGGGGTATGAAAAGGTCGGAGGACGCGTACCGCAGCCCCTCTTGGGCTCGCTGCGCTCGCCACGCTTCGGGTTCACATTTATAGTGGGGGGGTGGTGTGGGGGTGCATTTAACATTGTAACCACCCATTAGGGTGCTTATACAATCTTTCATCGCATAGGGGGCAAAAATCGCGTCGCATTGCATCGCATGCCATCGGGTGCATGGCATGCGATGCGATGCGATTAAAACATCGCGCGATGGAGATCGGGGGCGCCGCCAAAATACACAAGTACCACTATCTCTGAGTAAATGTAGTTTATACAGTACGTCACATATCTTAGTTGTCAATAAATGACATCACTGGTTAAGCCACTGGACCGCTGACATATGCTACTGGTGTTCACATAACTCTGCCAATACTACAGTATGTATGCAGGGCCGGTGCTAGGGTGTTTGCCCTGTGCCATAAAAGGAATTGGGTGTGTGCCCCCCTACCCCCACACAAAGACACACACTGAAGAGAGGGACAGTGCACACCGTAGGTGCGTCAACAATTTAGAGTGTGGCTATGTGGGGAAGGAGCATGGCCACATAATAGAAGCAATTCAACCTACACCACACAGGAGTGTCTGTTTTTCACATTACACCACACAATAGGGCCACTTATACACATTGTGCCAGCAAGAGCTCCTTAGACACCCTGCACCAGGGAGAACCTCTATAGAAACACTGCACCAGGATTAAGGTCACCGTAATGCCCATTACACATTGTCACACATCGTAATGCCCATTACACTTTGTCGCACACCATAATGCCCTTAACATATTATGCTGTACACTGTATTGCTTATTACATTTTGTACCACACACCATAATGGCCATTACACATTATTCCACACACTGTAATGCCTACTAACACATCATGCCACACACCGTAATGCCCACACCGTCCTTTGGGTCTGTGCACCAGAAACCTATCCTCAAACATTTGATAAACAGTGAGACCGGCATATCCAGCCTGCTGCAACCATCCAGCTTCTGCCATCTTACTAGAGGAAGGCCACCTCTCCATCTACTTGAGGAATTTGCAATACGTTGGTACCAACAGACTGCTGCACATCCCACAAACATCTCAACTTTTGGTCTCAAACTGTACACTGGACAAGTCAGGATCGGAAGGCACCGGTGACTATACACTCTAAATGCACCATTGTTTTTCTTTTTTATTATTATTATTATTTTTAATCCATACAGCATGCTATATGTAATTTCTCATGTATGTTTATTAAATGTGTATATACATACCTCCCAACTGTCACGATTTTAGAGGGACAGTCCCGATTTTCGGGTCCTGTCCCGCTGTCCCACCCGCGGCAGGCATTGTCCCGCTGCGGGGGGTGGCAGTTGGGAGACCCCCCAATCTAGTAGAATAGACACTGTGCGCATGTGCACAGCGTCTATTCTCATATGAAAATGAGGTCGCGGCTAATTAGCATAAGCCGCGCCCTCATTTGCATACGCCCCGCCCCCTTTTCGGGTGCTCTATTTCTTCAGGTCAAAAGTTGGGAGGTATGGTATATATTTTATGTATTTTTTAAATAAAAAATATACAGTCTTGATTGTCTAAGCGCAGCATACCATCCCCTCTTTCGTGTATAGGATGATGTCTGTCTCTCAGCAATTATTTCTGTTGGAGTAGATAATGAAAAATTGAGTCATGCTGCAGAATTTAATGCCTGAGTTTGACTTTCAAGTTTTGGCATTGGAGGCAAATACAGCAAAGTTAACAACAGGCATAGTTACAGCAAAACTATTACAATTTGAGGAACATGTACTCTGTGAATCAAATGTTCCGATAAATGCATTGCAAGCATACACACAGAGCGATTTTGTGCTCTTTTCTAAGCGACCTGACTGGATCACTTAGAAAGTAACCACAGATCTCTCTTTGTGTATGCCCCCAAGTGATGGCAATGTGCGGTCCCGCATGTAGCTATTGCCTGCTAGTTAAGTCAGGACATGCAGTCAAAATCTAGTCAAATTGCTTAGCAAGTGACTGCAAATCTCTCTGTGTGTACAGAATGAGCGATAGCAATCATGATCTACGTCATCCTGAACCCCTACCCTGCATTTTTCTTTGCTTAAGTAAAATCACTTAGCAAAATTGCTTAGCACACATTTCTGCCTGTGTATGGGCTCTCTACTGGCGATCTAGGCACTGGGAAATCACCCATCCTAAGTAGCTTAGTAAGAATGCTTAGAACACATTTCAAAGTGTGTATGTGGGATTCGGTCACTAGGTCAACTCTATTTAGGTCGACAAGCATTTGATTGACCAATGAAGGTCGATAGGGCTTAGGTCGACACCTGAAATAGGTCAACGTGGCCAAGGTCGACAGGGTTGGTCAACACAAGCATTAGATCGACAATGGGAAGATTGACATTCAAAAGGTTGACATGAGTTTTTCATGTTTTTTTTTGAGCCAACATGTGCCAACAGGTGGTATATCATGCCCTACTATCCACTATGGCATGGTGGGAGATCAGTAAGGCACCGTGTCCAATGCATGGCGAGCACAGTGGTACACTTTGACGGTGTCCATATAGACTATGTCGATATTCAGGACTAAAAAACATGAAAACCTCATGTGAACCTTTTGGCTGTTGATCTTCCCATTGTCGACCTAATGTTTGTGTTGACCTTCCAATAACCTTAGCCATATGAACCTAGTTCAGTGGTCGACCCAATGTATGTAGACCTAAATAGGGTCGACCGAATGACCTATACCTGTTTATGCCCCTTAATAAATTCAGAATGTTCAAATGTTACAATTGTCAAATGCAAATGTCTGCAAGAATAAACATGTGATTTCAATACAAAGCCAGAAAAGCAATGGCGAAGAGGAGCTATCTCTAAGTGGCCAGAGAAAGGATTGTTGGTACTGTATACCGATACGGACACAAACAAAGCACTTCATTGAGGCATGGTTGAAGAAATTAACTGTGAGTGTGACCCTATTAAAATCAAAGGGATTGGCAATCAAGTGGTAATCGTACAAATGCTGGGACAATTAAAGCTTGATTAATAAATGGAACAAGAACAAAAGTCACAGAAATTCAAAATGTGTTTTGGGTACCAGAGATGGAACAAATTACTGGACAAAAATAAGTCCAAGTGTTAAACATCTCAGAACTTTGGAAGTAACTACTTACTGTAGGTGGAATATTGCCATGAAAGTAAAGGCTACAGATTGTAACATTGAAATACCAGAGAACGTTAAGAGACATTACCGGTATCATCTGTATAGGTCTAGTGTCCGTGAGTCTCTGAAACACTGCCATCTGCTGGCAGAGAGGGAAACTGCATCTATTTCTCACACATGCACAAACACAGAATGTAGCAGACTAGCTTTCACAGTGTATGCTTCTACCTGGCTTACTAGTATTTAAATAAACAGTGTAAATTACAGAAAAAGATGGACTTTTCAAGCAGAAAAAGTAGGTGTATGTTAGTAGCAGTAGATATATCTGAATCTTGAATGGAAGTTCAACAACAGAAAAGATCTTCTGCTTGAATAAATATCACAAAACCACCTATGATGCATGATAAGGAATTTGCAAATATTGAATTTTGTGAAGCTCAAGACATCAGTAAGCCAAAGCCAAAAACTGGTTATTGTGAAGAGAATTCCAATATAGGAAAATATACTGTAAGATTTAAAAGTCCCAAGTTCAAAAGATATCAAGAAATAGGGCGGTTACAGCATGTTAAAGTTTTCAGTCCATACCATCAATGAGTAGATTCTTGCTGATTTACCTATCAAGAAGACCAAACCAAAAACACTAGCTACAGTAAGTTGTTAATGGGGATGTTTTTGTTAGTAGTCTCTACGTTAGTAGACAGGGAGTAGTTAAACAGCTTTGCCGCTTCAAACAAACAATGAAGTGATGAGAGGGAGGAGTCTGTTTTCAGGAAGGAGGTGGGGCTACACAGTACTTTTGGTCCTGCATATATTCAAGATGGAAGAGTTGGAGCTGCTAATATCGCCAGGCTAATGGCTACTGGGCGTGTAAGGTAAGAGGGTCAGGGAAATACCACATACATGTTATTTGTCCCTCAGCTCTGCATGTTCACATGAGGCTATCCTCTTCTGCACACTGTGATGGACAGCTTTGGGATATCGCTTTAATTTCAGCACTTGGCCAATGACCTACAGCTAGTATTGTCATTAATAATAATGTCCAGAGAAAATGTATTTTTTGACCATAGGCCTTTTTCCTCTTCTTTTCTCTTGTTAAGGAATATATGTATTATGTTTTTGTACCATCACTTATTTCCTCTCTGTGCCATTAGTGCTATATGATATATTATTTAGTTTCACGGCGGCAGCATGCGCACACTCTAGCTATGAATTTTGGCAGCTTGCCAAACTTCTCTCAACTACGTTATCAGCGTAGCGCGTGTTTGAATTCTGGCAGCTCGCCAGCTGCCTTACATCTGTATTCTACGTTATCAGCAGCACGCGTGGCAGACCAGTGCTGACAGGTCATTGTGGGACTTGTAGTTCCACAGTGAAATAGACAGCCCAGCTAACAACGGGGGTGTCTCAAGTAGACACCCCGGCACACGCGCTACACTGATAATGTAGCTGAGAGAAGTTTGTCAAGCTGCCAAGATTCATAGCTAGAGTGTGCGCGCGCTGCCGCCGTGAAACTATTATTCTATTGAATATCACTCTCACCATTTATATTAATGTCATCCTAATAAAAATCTTACAGAAGAACAATCATTGATCCTTTGTATGGAACTAGTAAATAACACTTCATATTATTATTTGTTTATTGTTTATACTTATTATTTAAATTTTAACTCCTGTATTTATCTTCACTGTGTGTATTTATGTTATTCTTTGAAGCTTTCTTACATAATGAAGTGATACATATCAAAAATATAATGCACATTTATTAATCCAGAATGTAAGCAGAATACTCTTACACCAGCAGTCTCTCTGATAGTGGTTCTGCGAGAAGAGCTGTCAGTTGATGTTGCCTAAAAACTTTGGATATACAGCAGACACTACTGAAGCTCCTGCAGCTCGCCACCATCTTCTGGGATCACGTGTGTGACATGTGACCAGAGGGCATGTTTAGTGACACAGGACAGCCCTGCCGATGCGTTTATAACTGCTATGTAGCGGCAGTCTTCCGGAATAATGTGGCTAAACACGTGACCGGGGACGTTGCTTAGCAATGGCACTGATGTGGCTTGAACACTGATGGGGACCCCGCTTCTGTAGCACTATTTTGAGGCGATCGGCGGCGGAGGACCCTGTGAGTTGAGTTGCGACCTGATGGTAAGAGTGAGTCATATATGGCAGCGTTTTCTGCAATAAAGATGTGGTTATAATAACACTCACTTCCGGTTCATGTGACTAACTATGAAACCCCTTACTAATTAATCAACAGGTGCTTTTATATATTTTCCGTAAAGGAGACATATATATGAAAACCTTTAGAATACAGGTGAATATTTGTGACTGCCTCCATTTATATCTATTGAGATTTTTTTTTTTCATGATAGTTCCTTTGATAAAATCAGAGGTTTACACAGGTGAATCCTTTTGCTAATTGACAGAGTGGTATACAGTACATTGAGTTATTTTGCACACAGTTTTTACGTGCTCCTGAAGAAGTCGGAAGCCAATTTATCCTGGGAAACGCATTGAGCTTTTATATTGAATCACTGGTACCTTGCACATCTACCTGTGATCCACTATCCATCTCGTGAATCCATAGAGCACCACCAAAGACTGGTAAAGTGACTGATTATCTATATGGGATACCTAGCCCAATCCCTAAAACACACCAGAGGTCAAAGTGGTCGCCATCGGGAAACCCTGAGCTCTTGAAATTATAGAGCAATCAATTGGAAGTACTGTGACTTATCTACAATTAAAGGGACTGCAATTTATTCCCTAACCTTCCAGTACCCATCAGTATCACCACAAAAAAATGGTAATATAATATTATCATATTTGTAGATGGCAGGAGTCAAGTGATGTCAGTACACAGCAGAGGCAGCACCCTGAGCCCCTGAAGCTGGAGGACCAGGGAAAAGACATAGTCCAGGACCACAGAGCCATATGCCTGCCCACCGGCTCCAACTCCATTCTAACAGCAGCAGCTGCGGGCAGTGTGCAGGCACATGGGGCTCGCCATCTCTCATACACAACAGCAGGAGAAAGGGCGGCCACAACTTTAAACACAGCAATCCCTGGCGTCAGCCCCTCAGCTCCCCCCACATGCGCTGCTCAGACTGCAGCCGATCACCAAATCACAGCAGCCATACGCAGAAATAACTATACTGCCTGTCCCGCATCCATCATCTGCAGCACAGCACTGGGCAGATCAAATGCACAGCAGTCGCATCATGACACTCAGCACAGGAGGCGGTGCTGTAAGTTCTAAATCCTGAGCAAATGGCTGCAAAAAATCGGCCCACAAGGCCATCGGTCCTTCTGGAATTTGCCAGAAGTGCCAGATGGCCAGTCTGGCCCTGGACAGGAGAACCATTTATCGTACACAACACGTTTTAAAACGTGTTGCATATGATAAAACTTGTTGATAAATCTGCCACTGATTCCCAATTAAAAACATATTGCCTTCACAGAAAATGTCATTTGCTTTGAACATTGTTAAGCAACTGATGTAAAATGAATTAGCCTGATATTTACAATAGTGAGGAGTAGCTTTTTAATTCTGAGAATTGCATACCTGTGGAGTGGTTAATGATGAATGCCGATTTTCTCAAGTCTTAAAACTACATTCTATTTTAAAAGTTCTTTCTCTCCTTGCTCACCTTTGTTATGTCCCTTTGTGCTGTATTCTTTCCTCACCTATCTTCCTGAACTAATATAAAGAATCAGATGCAGCAGCATCTCTGAAGCATTATCTGAATAATGAGTAGTTTGATCTGTCCCTGTAGAGCAATTAAAACTCTGTGGCAGGTTTGTGCATTGAGCCCATGCAATCTTCGCCTTAATTAACTCTGGGATTGTTAGAGATTATTCTCCATAGGAAATTCTGTGGACAGAGATTTTCAACAAGGGCCTACATTATAGACCAGTTACATTTCTTTAAAGAAGCCATTAATTAGGGTTATGAGTAAATTGACACATAAAAAAGTCAATACAACTTTAGAGCAAACAGTTTAGACAAAAAAAATATAGTTAAATAAAATGTATAGGTCCTTTAACAGGGATAAAATGTATCAGGATATCTTTGGGGGAAAAGGCGTCTATTGATGGATTGTACTAAGCATACAATGGTCAAAAAACAGATATAGAGGTGTAAGATGGGATTTTATATTGCCACTTGTGTGGCATAAATTAATCATTATTAATTTAATTAATTAAGTTATTTTGAACAAAAATGTAAGGCGTAAACAGCAAAAGACACTTACAAAACATACATCTCATGAAGGGCTCTATAATTTTATAAGAGAGAGACAGACAGACTGTGGGGTCGGTTAATACAGAAAGGAAACTTAGCCTCCACAGCCTTAGCTGGAGGTTGGTGCTTGACTCATGTAGGGTAGAACAACATAGTGAACTGCAGCATCAACCCATAGGGCAAATATTGTATATGTTAGATGCTATTTGCTTAGTTTTCCGCATGCCCTCGAGGGGCTCACTACGCTCGCCACACTTTGGGCACGGTGGCTCGCTGCACTCGCCACACTATATAAAATCAACTCCATGCCGACATGGATAGTGGGGTATGAGCGTACTAACTATAGTGGGCACCCAACTAACATATAAGTAGCATAATTGTTATTAGCAGAGGAGGTTTTTGTTGTGGGGAAACTATACTATATATATATATTCTTCAACAGGACTCAAGGCGCTTTATAGACATCAAAACAATGCACATAGGGGTAATTCTAATCCCCTCAGAATGGGGCAAATTTGGCCTGTTCTGATGGATGGGGGACTGCATGTTTATGTAGTTTTAGTAACTTCATGTAATGCATGGTCTTTTATGTGCATGTGCAGGTTCCCTTTGTGAAAGGCTTCAATGACTTGCATAGCTGTCGTGTCTGCAGCAATCAGGGCAGCCTGGGAATGGATGGTGGCAGGGTCGAGTGTCACCAATGGAAACGCCCAGCATTTCATGGGCATCCTATAAAAACACTGGGCAATTCCCATGGGAGTGCAAGCAGAACGATGTGTGCCGGGGGCAGGCTGCTGATGTCACATGGTGTCAGCCGCCCGCCCTGTCTTCATCGCGGCGGCCGCAAATAAAAGTCATTTTCCACTGAATTTTATTTTTGAAGCTAGTAAAATTATCATTTGATGGTCGGCGACCATCAAATGATTTCTGTGGCAGCGGTAGCATGCGAAGGGATGTGTCTTCGTTACACGTCCCCTCACATGGTAGTGACGGGACTCGGTGGCGGGCATTCAGCAGGACGGGCTCTCTGGCACTTGGTAAGCTCACCGATTTAACCAGAATCAGCCCCATGATACATAGGATATAGGTAGTACAGCAATAGACAAGTCACACAGACATAAAAGAAAGCCTTGCGAGCACGGTAGCACATTACAGTGTTGATGTAGACATTTTAGATAATAACTTCCATGGCTGGTGTATTCCATTATAAAAAGGTACCAGGTGTGGCAACCATCTACTATAAAGGAGTAGTTTATCTGCACACTGCCAGCAATATGTAGACATCAGATCAGTTTGTTTGTGCAATACAAAATGTCTAGTTTATTTGTAATAAAATAAGTGTGGGCCCCAACCTTTAAATACCATCACATAGTGGGAAACGTTCAATCTCAGCATCCTAAGAAGTGCCCCCATTTAAAGCAGTGGTTTCCTGTCAATCCCCCAGCTTCCAGAAAGCCACCATCCTGTTTAACCTCACCTGCCCTAAGTTAAACTGGTATCCATTCACTTAATACACAGTGTTCATTTGACACTATTCCAAATAGCCTTTGACTCTTTGCTATTAGCTACGTAAGTGCAGGAAGTCATTTGAGAATAACAGGTTCTTATGAGGTCTAGCACGGTTCATTTTGTTTTTAGAACTGTTTGGAATTGGATGACATGGAGTTTTAAATAACACAGATAATCATCTAATGTCTCACTGACATTCACAAAGTTGTACCAACTCTTTTCATATCAATCCCAGTTCTATACTTTTCATAGAGAAAAAGGGCAAGTAACCGCTTCAGGTGCTTGTCTTTCTCTGTTAGTCTTTTCAAGACTAAAGAAGGTGAAGGCTAGCTGTCATAATTCTCTGGCCTTTTATAAACTATTTTTCTTTCTTTAAAGATAACTGGATGTATGGTTGGTTAATTTATCGAATAAAGGGACTTTTTAAAAATATATATTTTTAAATATAAAAAAAAAAACTTTTAAGTATTGCAATTACTTTTTCAGAATTAAAGTAAATATAATTTACATTTGTCAGATTTTGCAAGGAGCGTGTATGATTTGTCCTAGACTATTACATGGTGTTGCTGCTATACCAATTTGCCTCAACAATCAATGTAGGTTTTCTTTCTATTATACTATGTATGTTCATACTGCTAGTGTGAATAATCCAGCTTTTGCCCAGAATTTAAATGTAGGGTAATGTTGCTGTTTGCAGTCTGGCATCCCCCATTTTCACTGCCAAGCTAATTATTGAGTCAAGCATTTTTACATGGCAATTTGCCTTTCAACATGTGTCTTTTTCTAGTGTGAGTCATCATTCCCGGGTCTTTAATTCTGCTTTATTCCCGGATCTAAGAATGCTGACCTGGGTTGACCCATTCACACTTGAAAAGGACCTGTGTTGAAAGGCAAATTACGAGGTCAAAATGCTTGATCTGATAATTTGCTTGGCAGTGGGAATGGGGTATTAGTTTCAAATATTCTAACTATAGATAATACAAAATCTATCATGTATTTTTTCCTTTTTCAAAAATACTATCAGTATTATGACTTAGTACTATGACTTTTTAGGAAAGTATACAAAAATACCCTTATTTTATTCTAAATACTCCTTCTTGTTTAATTTCTATCTTATTACCAGAAACAACAGCCTGGGTGATATATCGTTTTCCCATCCCTTTTGGTTCCTGAAAGCCTGTCTATCATTATTGCCTGTCTTTTTAGAGTTTTAGCAACTTCACGTAATAAAATGAGACAGAAACTGGTCTCATGCATAAGACTGAAAAGAGAAGAATAGTCTGCTCACTGCATAAAGCCAAGAGACAAGATTTGGGTGGGGGGAGGAGGTCAGTGGAAGAAATCAAAGGCAGTTATACCTACATTTCTCCACTTATGGTTTCGGTGAATAATTCCACTTATGGTTTGGGTGAATAATACATAGAAACATAAAAGAATTTGGCTCCAGATAAGAGCCATTTGGCCCATCTAGTCTGCTTCTTTTTTATCTTTTTGGTAACCCCAACCCTATTTAATGCTGTCTTAGGCTCTACCACATCTGATGGGAGGCTATTCCACTTGTCCACTACCCTTTCTGTGAAGTAATTTTTCCTTAAATTTCCCCGGAACCTTCCTCCCTCCAGTTTCAGTGCATGTCTTCAAGTTCTAAAATCTATCTTCCTTTGAAGGATTCCCTGCTGTACTGTGTTAATACCTTTGGTATATTTTAAAGGTCCTGTCATGCCCCCCCCCCCCCCCCCCTTCCTTACTGTGTTCCAAACTATATAGGTTAAAATATTTCAGTCTTTCTGGGTAAGTCTGTGATGTTAGCCATGTCCATTTTAGTTGTCCTTCTTTGTATTAATACATTTAGATCCTTTAAAAGATATGGGGCCAAATGTAATAGGGTGTGACAATGGAAATATAAAAATATAAAGTAAAAAAAGATATAGAATTGGATGATCTTTACATTTGAATATAATAAACATATTATATTATAAAAACCAATAAAAGGGGTAATACACCCACTACCACAAGATGGCAATAATAGCAGCAATAATAGCAGGAGAGTCCGTTACTATTGATGCCCAAACAGTTAACACAATACATTATGCAAACTTTGATGAAAATAGTTACGCCCCAACTGGGTGAACAGATGTTGATGTCCTAACCTGTTTTGAAGCAGCTGTTGGGAGGCCCTCCCGGTCAAGCGCCACCAGTTCCAATTCTATTATGAGGATTGGTCCATATCTTTTCTTTGTGCTACATGGTAAACTCAACCTGTGTTTTTTTTTTTCAGTGTAAATGATTGCCACTTTAAAAAATGTGAATACTCTCCCAAAATCTTCTCACTTTCTGATTCTCACACCCTATTATATTTGGCCCTTGGTCCTCAGAAATGGGCACATACTCTAGAAAGGTCATTTAATATGACCTACCTGTACAGAATTGTTTGCCCACTTTCCCCTATCTTTTACTTTTTCTAGTGTTTCTCTCTCTCCTTACTCTTTCTATGGTGTGTTTGTTACCCTACCTTTCCCCAGTACTTTACTTTCTCTGTCCGCCATTGAGTGTGTGAGTGTCTGTTTCCCACTTTAACTTTTTACATATTTTTTCAGTGTTTTCTCTCTTTCTCTCTGTGATGAAGTGCTGTAATATAGTGATGTTGTACAGTGTAGTGTAGCTTATTCAGGTGTCAGTAATGTAGTGTAGGTTATAGAAAGGCCAGTAATGTTGTATAAGGTATAAAGGGGTCAGTGGTGATGAGCGAGGCTATAACTAGGGTGGTGGTATACTGCAGGGTAAGGGGGAGCTGCTTGTGGTACTTGTTATTTATCGGTTTTAATCATTTTCACTTGTTGCTTCCCTCCTCTTTGGAGCTGGGCATCTCCTGACTGCCCCTATCTCTGTCGGACATGCCTCCGATTGCTAATTTATTTTGTTATATAGCGCAGCATACTTGTGCTTTACAATTGGATACAAATACAAAACTCTATAACTTATTGTCTTTCTGGCTGAAGACACAAAAAGATCTAATTGTGGCTCTGTAGATGGGTTAGTATATATACTAATCCCAAGTATTTGGAGCATAATTATTGAATTAAGATGCAAAACGAATAATAAAAGAATGCAATCTGGGTGCACAGAAGGCAAGAATTAGAATAACCTATACCATGCCTCGCAACACATAATATAATGGGCGGTATTCAATGTGAATACCGGCGATGTGCAGCGAATCCTGTTTAGGATTCGCTGCACATTCACCACTGGTCGCGCGTTCCGGAGCCTTGCCGGCTCCGGTATTCAACGAGTCAGGGGCTCGCTGCCCCTGACTGGCGAATTTGAGCTCCTGCTGCGGACGCCGCAGGGAGCCTGAGGACGGTGGCAGGCAGGGAGATTGAAGTCTCCCTGCCTGCCCCAGAACGTTTGTTGGGGGGAGGTGGGCTCTCCGGGTGCCAGGCAGCACAGGCTGCCCCCCGGGGGTGCCAACAGGGGACCGGGTATATTCACTACACCCGATCATGCATATGTAATGATTGGGTGCAGTGAATATATGAATATCTAATGAGCGGCTCGGCTCCGGCCCCCTGCTGGCTGGTCTGTGTAAAAAATATATATATATATATATATATATTTTTTAATTAAATATATATTCATGTGCTTACAGCACATGAATAAAAATAGCATGCCCCTCCTCAGAATAAAATTCCAGATTTTTTGACACCAATTGTAAAAAACAAAACACTTTATTTTAAAAGTTCACCTTCCACTTCACCATAAAAAGATAGCGATTGCTACTCGGTGAATCATGGCGAAAAAAACCTTCAAATGTATTCGCCATCTGGTCATTGAATAGGGTCATTCACCGTTTTAGTCAGAAATTCGCCTTACAGCACAAAATCGCCATAAAAGCCTGGCGAATCAGCCTCATCGAATACCGACCAATGTCTAACCTGAGATCCATTATAATGTATGATAGTGATAGTATAATGTGTGGCCCATGTGCAGAATCAGAAGCTCTAGAGTGTGTCAGTGTTTGAACCATACATTAGCTGCTCTGCACTATGGTCCTTTAGGTACAGCATCAGATTGTCTTGTGGTTAAGATGCTGAGCTCATTGTTCTTCTACTGCATTATACTAGATTAGGGACAAGCATGTTGTGCTTTGATGTTTAAATTCACACAGTTTCCAGTTCATTTTAATACATTCCTTCAAAAATAGACTCAAGACTTTCCTGTTCTCTCAAGCAATTCACCAATATCTACTTTTAAGCTTGTTTTTTTTTTGTGCTGTAAAGGCAAATGTAAAGCACTTTGAGTCCTATTGTGGGAATAGTGCTATATATAATTGTAGTCAATCATATGCTCATAGGAGTATGTCTCCATAAAAGTCTTTCCCAATGGATGTGTAGAAATCATACTTACAAACATACGCGTTTCGTCCTTCAGACCTCATCATGGGTTTAAAAACTAGATAAGCAACTGTTTATAATACTTTTACAGACTATACAAAAGCCTCTCGGTGTCTGCAGATTTGTACACAGAAACACATATATAACGTGCAAAATACACGTGATCCCTCCAATTGTGATGATCACTATTGTGATTTTGTCACAATTGTATGGATCACATGTGGATTTAAACAAGTTATATATTTTAACCTTCGGGTTCAGCTACTGCTCCTTACCTGTGTATTGTTTGCATTGGTTTTCTTAAACATACTTTGTAAGGCACTTCAGTGCCTTTGTGGTGCCATATAAATAAGTAAATAATAAATAAATAATGATGATGATAATATTAACGTGTGTGTTAATGCATTTATGCATTAATTACATATTTTTCAAAACTGATAGACAGGAACACTAAGTATTATCATAATATGGGTGTTAAGAGAATGGAGCTTTATCAACACTAATTTCAGTCATAACTGCTTGCATACTGATCTATAACTGAACATGTTCTTATTTATTGTTTTGCAAACATCTAAGATGCATAACTTTTATTTTGAGCGTGTGAATCAGCATGAATTTATTCAGACTTTATACCCATGAGAGTGAAATACATACAAAATATACAAACAGCCAAATACAAGTACAGCTGCTGTGGAAGCAACTAAGATGTAATTTTAGATATCTGAAACAGTAAAAATGAAATGTTCTGGGTAAAGAACCTACCTGCTCTACTCTAATATATAACCACACACTTTCACAAAGGAAATGCAGCAATTGCATTTTTAGATATCGTGGAACTAAAATACACTGATTATTATTGAATAATAATAATAATAATAATAATAATAATAATATATGCACTGCGTGTGTTTGTGTATACGTGTGTGTGTTCATAAGCATTTCGCATAAACATAATTATATACTTACAGGCAATGATGCTGGCCCAGGTGGTCCAATTTCACCCTAAGAAATAACCCAAAAAGATTACTACAATTTCCATAACGGCCTGGTTTATTCACAAGAGTTTGTCATGTGCTTTCAGATCATATAAATGCACTTCCCCTATATGGTCACAAAAAAAAATAATGATAACTCTATTAACCTTTTCAGTGCCAGCATCTGTGGGAGATGCACAAAAAAATAAGTGTCAACATCTCTGTGAGCAGTGTGCAAAATACCTGCTAAATATGCCAGCGTCGCTCACATTTGTTATATGAATTTAAATAAAAAATGTTGTGTAAAAAAAGCTTATATTTCCTATATAAGGCAAACAGGTCATTATGATGTATACACATGTTTGCTTGGCAATTTTCCCACCAATCTTGACAAATTCAATTGGTACTCAAAGTTTAAATGATTTACTTTCACATTATAGTGAATTACAAGGCTTATTTATTAAGTAATAAGCAAGTTATTGAAAGTGTTCTATATGATACATCATTATTCAGTAGAGATGAATATATAAGATAAGGTTGACCCCACCTACATTACTTTCTGAAAAGCTTGTCTCTCTTTTCACATGTGCACATAAATCTGTGTTCTTTAAATATGTGCAGTGTAAAAGTAGATGTGATGTTTTTTTTAAGGTACAGTATCCAATTTTCAAATATTTTTGCATATAGCTTTTATTATAGGCATGTACATCGGGATCCAGTCACATTGCCAACAGTTACCATATCGACATTCACACTGTCTTTCAACACTAACATGAAATGGTCAACAACCTCATAATGTTGACATTCTGTGGATGTCAATGGTTAGATTTAGGCATCGTTAAAAAGTTTAGAGTTTGGTGCAAGAGGGAGGTTATGTTTAAGATGCAAGGATGGAGGAGACTATGGAGGAGACTATGGTTAAGCAGGAGGTGGGCATTAGGGTTAAAATACTGCAATTCCCTGAGGCCTGTGATGGAAATGATGGATACTTGATCTGAAGCAGCCTCAGCTGGACCTGTTAGTGATTGCTGGGCTGCCAGGGACATTGGGGCAGATGTATTAAGCCTGGAGAAGAGATAAACTGGAGATAAAGTGGAGATAACTTGGAAGAGTTAACGCACCAGCCAATCAGCTGTGTTTGAAATATGACAGTTGGGATCTGATTGGCTGGTGCGTTATCTCCTTCCACTTTATCTCCAGTTTATCTCTTCACCAGGCTTAATACATCTGCCCCATTATTTCGACATGCTGTCATGTTGACATGTCATCTATGTAGACATGATGAATTTCGATATGCTGCATGTTGATATTGCAGTCATATTGACATTTTCATGTCGACCTGATACACGCTGACTAAGATACTACACCCATGCACATCCATCCACACACACATATAATTTAGGGTCATTTACATAGCAGTGGCTTTTGTATGCATTACAGTGACTGGAAATCATGTTTAAGAGTTCTACCTCCAACTCGTTTAGGTAGGTAGTTACGTTGAAGTTACCCTGATCAATGTTAACTAGAAGACAGGTAGTAGGCAGCACTCACGGTCTTATGAATTAAGGGATACTAAAAGTCCCAGCTGAATTGAACTGTGAAAGTTGGGATATATATATATATATATATATATATATATATATATTAGAGATGTGCGGACTCGGATTCCTCAGATCCGAGCCAGCACGGACGTCGTCAATCCGGGCCCGGATATGAGCAGCGCTCGGCGCTTCCCGCCTTACTAGAATCCAGGCGCACGGGCAAAAGGTCATCGCCCGGCGTCGGATTCTCGCGAGATCACGGAACCCTTAAATTCCGCAACCTCGCGCCGCCATCTTCACTCCAATCTCGGAGAAGGGTAGGGAAGGGTGTGCTGCTGCTGCTGTGTGTGGTCTCTGCTGGGGCCCGTGCTGCTGTGTACTGTGTCTCTGCTCAGTGATCAAGACATCACCATTGCAAGGATGACTGGTGCTGTGTTCTGTCTCTCCTTTGTGCTGGGGCCTGCCTCTGCTGAGTCTGCTCCTGTATAGTCAGTCACAGTGTGATAGTCCACTGGTGCTGCTAGTGCCACTGCCTGCCCTGCACTGCCTAGTGTCTGCTGCAGTATGCTCTCTGCTGTTGCCACTGGCTAGTGCCTACCAGTACCTATTGCAGTATATAATTCCAGTGTGCTGTTGCCCCTGGCTATCAGTACCTATCACAGTATATAATTCCAGTTTGCTGTTGCCACTGGCAGTGGCTACCAGTATTTTATTTATTGCAGTATATAATTCTAGTCTGCTGTTGCCACTGGCTACCAGTATTTATCGCAGTATCTAATTCCAGTCTGCTGTTGCCGCTGGCTACCAGTATTATTTATCACAGTATATAAAAATCCAGTCTGCTGTTTCCACTGGCTACCAGTATTTATCGCAGTATATAATTCCAGTCTGCTGTTGCCGCTGGCTACCAGTATTATTTATCACAGTATATAAAAATCCAGTCTGCTGTTTCCACTGGCTACCAGTATTTATCGCAGTATATAATTCCAGTCTGTTGCCACTGGCTACCAGTATTTATTGCAGTATATAATTCCAATCTGCTGTTTCCACTGGCTACCAGTACTATCAGTCCAGGGGTGCCCACATGTGTGCTGTATCATCCAGGGGTGCCCACATGTGTGCTGTATTTGTCCAGGGGTGCCCCCATGTGTCCTGTATCAGTCCTGGGGTGCCCGCATGTGTGCCGTATAATTCCAGGGGTGCCCCATGTGTCCCATATCAGACCAGGGGAGCTGCCCTTTTTTTAATGAAAATAAAATTAAGGTGTTTTTTTTTTTTTACTGCAAGGGCTGTTAAATGCGCTGTAGTCCAGGGGTGAGCCAAGAGTGCTGTATAATTCATGGGGTGTTGCTAAGTAAGGTGTGCTTCTCTTTTTTATAATTAAAAGAATACACATTTTTATTTTTACTGCAGGAATTTGTCTGCTGTATAATTCCATGCCTGCCACCATGTGTGCCGTAACAGTCCAGGGGTGCCACCATCTGTGCTGTATAATTCCATGTGTGCTGTATCAGGTCAGGGGTGCCACCATCTGTGTCGTATAATTCCTGGGGTAAGCCAAGTCTGCCGTATAATTCATGGGGTGCTGCCAAGTGTGCTGTATTAGTCCAGGGGTGGTGCTAAGCGTGCCATATCAGTCCAGGGGTGATGCTAGGTGTGCCGTATCAGACTAGAGGGGATGCTAAGTGTGCCATATCAGTCCAGGGGTGATGCTAAATGTGCCGTATCAGTCCAGGGGTGATGCTACCTGTGCCATATCAGTCCAGGGGTGATGCTAGGTGTGCCGTATCAGACTAGGGGGGTGCTAAGTGTGCCATATCAGTCCAGGGGTGATGCTAAATGTGCCGTATCAGTCCAGGGGTGATGCTACCTGTGCCATATCAGTCCAGGGGTAATTCTAGGTGTGCAGTATCAGCCTAGAGGGGATGCTAAGTGTGCCATATCAGTCTAGTTTTTGTGCCGCACACTTGTGTGGCTTATCATAGTTATCCAGCTACCTCGGTGCAACCTTTTGCCCTAAAAACAATATTGTAAGGTGTGAGCTGTTCCGAATAGACTGTAAATGAGTGGAAATGAATGTTATTGAGGTTAATATAGCGTAGGAGCAAAAAAAAAAAAAATTCTGCGATTTTAGCAGTTTTTATGCTTTTTTAACAAAAAAATCAGAACCCAAAACCCAAGAAATCCAAACACAAAACACTTAGGAGGTGTTTTGGCAAAACCCATTAGAACCCAAAACCTCAAGGTAATCAGAACCCAAAACCCGAAAAGTGGCCGGTGCACATCTCTAATATATATATATATATATATATATATATATATATATATATATATATATATATATATATATATATAGATACAGAAGTACCGACACACTCGCCATTCCTAAGAATGGGGTGCAAACAGCACCCACTTCCCAGGATGGGGTGCATTGGCCTGTGACCACACACTCTAGTAAATACAAACACAGGGGGCCTAGCACTCACTACAACAAACTAACTCACCTTAACATTCAAATAATCAATTAAATAAATAATGGGGTTTTAGTTCATGAATTGATCAATGCATTTAAGCTTGCAGCCCATCGCCAAGGGACCCCATTTCACTGCAAGTCCTACACTAACAACTGATTTTCATGGGAACCTGGCAACTGCTTACACATCATAGCTAAAATGAACATGTGTTATTTTCCTGGGTTAAAGCTCAATTGCCATGTCCTTATGGCTTTTAAAAGGTGAGACCATCCCAAACACAGCACTTGAATTAGTATTAAAGGGGCAGCTGTCACAGGTTTCAGGTAAATGAGCTTATCTAGGGTGCATGATAAAGCTATGATCACAGTAACAGAGGTTAGGAACATTCTTAGGAATGGCGAGTGTGTTGGTACTTCTGTATCTATATATTTGGGTTGATTTTTAATTAACCTCTGTTACTGTGATCATAGCTTTCTCATGCACCCTAGATAAGCTCATTTACCTGAAACCTGTGACAGCTGCCCCTTTAATACTAATTCAAGTGCTGTGTTTGGGATGGTCTCACCTTTTAAAAGCCATAAGGACATGGCAGTTGAGCTTTAACCCAGGAAAATAGCACATGTTCATTTTAGCTATGATGTGCAAACAGTTGCCAGGTTCCCATGAAAATCAGTTGTTAGTGTAGGACTTGCAGTGAAATGGGGTCCCTTGGCGATGGGCTGCAAGCTTAAATGCATTGATCAATTCATGAACTAAAACCCCATTATTTATTTAATTGATTATTTGAATGTTAAGGTGAGTTAGTTTGTTGTAGTGAGTGCTGGGCCCCCTGTGTTTGTGTGTATATATATATATATATATATATATATATATATACATATACATACATACATACATACATACATACATACACACACACTATGAAACACTCTTAAAATTATTGTGCAGATCTTGCAATAAATAGAAAAAAAAAATCATGTTCCAGTCTGAGAGTTTAGAAAAGAAACAACATTTAAATAGCATTTTTACTTTAATTACAAGTGGCAATGTGACCAAAAAAAATCAATAATTTTTTTGTTAAATTACATTGTAGAAGAATACCAATATCACAGATTGTTAACATTTAGGGAACTCTATAAAATACATACGCATTATTGCAATGTTTCAGATACTATTATATTTTTTAGAAATGAGAATCCTTGAAACAATGATTGCTTTTTATATGAACAATTATTTTCTTTGCAACTGAATTTTAATGGCAAAAAATTTCTACCTTTTCTCCCCTGGGGCCTGTTGGACCTGGAAGTCCTGGTTTACCATCCAAACCCTGTGCAGAGAAAAGAGTACATATTCATAATTGAAAACTGCGTGCATTACTGCTGAATTATTAACATGGTGATAATAATGAAAACAACTTAGATGTTCAGTACCCTCCAATCTTCATTCCAAAGATCACAGTAAGTGGAAATATAGAGACAGGCTGGCACTGAAATGATAAGCAACATCTGTGCATTGGTGGGTGCAGAGCATTAAATCAGCGAGTGTTCTAAATACTAAATATCTGTGCAACTTCTCTTCTTGCTAAAATTACATTAATTTACCATCTGGAAGAAGCATCATTTAGAGTTATGAGATTTTAAATACCCACTTGAATTAAATTAGTGGAGGAATAAATAGTTCTGATTTAGCTGTTAGTTGGCCTTTAACAAGATAACAAAATGCTTCATGAGGTAAATTGGAAATTTAAGTTCCCATGTTCATCTGCAAACACTTAAAAGTAAAAGCAAATATGTTTTTTTTTCATGTGTTTATTTTATTTGTAACATTAGTGACATTTGTAGATTAATTTGCAATGATCTAAGAATGCTCGCAGTAGTCCGACTTGTGAAAAAATATATATTTTTTAAATATTACACAATACATTTTATAAATACAGTTACAACATAAATTTTTCATCAAGTAATGGCCTGGAACCTCTTAATATGGACACATGAGGTGCCAGGGAAATTTAGGCTGCGGAAGAGTTTAGAGTGGCAGTGAAAGTTAAGCTGCCCATACACGGTCCGTTTATCGGATCCGTTTGGGACTTAAACAGCACACATCGGATCAGATCGCATCCCTAGTGCATGCTGTGTGCATGCACTGCGATCCGATACGATGTGTACCTAGTACAAATAGTATGTGCAGCACAGACTTTTTGTGCCGTACTATGTGATGCGTGGGAGCGCGCAGCGCATAGTACAGAATGGATGCCGGTGAACGGCTCCGTGTATGGGCAGCTTTATGCTCTCGGGGGACAAATGGACAAATGGTTTGCAGATGGTCATGCTTTAAGTAGTCAGATTCGGGGGTGTTGAGGTGGCTGCGGAGAGTGAAGTGGTGTGGTAGGGAAATAACACTGTAGGGGGACAATTGTGCTGAGGATAACACAATAATCTGACAAAAAGGATAATCTGGCACACTCCTGGAACTGTACCTGTATAAGAAAGCATTACCAAATGATGTGAAGCATATGGTAGTAATATATATATATATATATATATATATATATATACTGTACACCAGTGGCAGTTTTCACCTATGGGCTGCAGGGGTTGCAGCCCCCTCCAGGTAAAATCCACCACTGTGTGAATCCAGATGCAGTCTGTGGGACTACACTGGCTTCACTGTGACTGACTGACTTCCTATTGGAAGTCCGACCTGACAGTCACTCAAGGCAATCCCATTGGGAGGTGTTCCCTCACGCCAGAATGCGCATACTGCGCATGCACTGGCCCCAGTCTCCATGGGCTGCCTTTACAGCAGCCCCCAGAGGCATATTCAGGTTCCTGAGTACGGCGAATGCCCAGTATCGTCTGTGGTACTGCACATGCGCAGAACCCACTTTTTGGGCTGCTCTGCAGTTGCGCACTGAGAGGCATTCTGGCAGGAGGGAACACCTCCCAATGGTATGAAGTTACTGCGCATGCGCTGGCCCCGTGCAGGGGACCGGCGGTTGGAATCGGCAGCAGTGGGGAGCGCAGCTGCGGCAGCAAAGGAGGGGGGCCCTCATTACAGCAGGGTGAGAGCCACCACTGTTGTATACTGTTCCCTAATTTTTTATTACATTGTTAGGTTTCCAAAGCCCATCAGTGAGAGCTACTTTAATTTTTTATCTTGCAATGTAACTTTGCAAGTTTCTGATGTAATTTAAACCAGGTAAATAACTGTGAAATGAGCCTCAGGAACTGTATTATGCATTGTATCATAAATTACACAGGTGAGTTGGTAATGTTTGCTTAATTATGCATGTGGAACAAACAAGATAATAGAAAATGCATGGTAGCAACATATTTTATCATCCAAAGAAATGAGAGATACTAATTAAAACACTGCAAAAAAATGTCTTAAAATGAATACAAATGTCAAACATATCAAACAGATACAATGAAATATATTTCAATCTTGAGTTTGAGAAACTGATAATGAAAAATCGAAATTATGACCAGTCAAATGTAATTTTTTTAAAAAAATGTAAAAGTTATCTCTCATAACTTCCTAGATGTCATAAGATAATTTAGCTTATTCACTTCCATAGAAAAAGTACATATGTCTCTGGCAGTAAATACGTAATGTCAGCAACTAAGGGGAACATTTATTAAAGCCTCTAAAAATGAAAAGAGGTGATATTGCTCATAGCAACCAATCAAATTCTATAATTTCCCTATTGCATCCTAAAAAGTCAGCTGCTCTGGGTGCCATCAAAACATATGAACAGGTAGTGGAAAATAAGCGTCACTCCAGGGGACTTGAAACAAATACTTTATGTAGTCAGAGCAGGATCACATGCATAAAGGTCGACTTTCCAATACATGATAGTATTTTTCTCAAGACAGCATGTTCCTGAAAGAAAGTACAACAACCACAACAGCGGCGCAATCAAACATAAATATTCACCGGGTAGGCTATGTCCGTCCTGCGGCCTAGTGTGGCTTCTGCTCATCCTCCCTCTGGAGGACGGGCGCTCACCACTGACGTCATCTCTTCCCCTGCTGCATAGCAATGGTATGGGTAAGGACACGTCCCCGGCCGCACTGACAGAGCAACCGCGCCAGACTCTCACATAAATATGGCAAGGTGTAAACAATATTATTGAAAATAAACAAATAAACTATGAAAAATGAACCTATATAATGCGACCATGGTAATGCCAGTATCATGCACTAATGATACAAATAAGAAATCGCAAAAACATGATAATAATAAACAGAATAAAGCAAAGCTATAAGAAGATGTTCCAATTAAAGCGATCATTTAACCCATGTGGTTTAGGTGTATGGAGTTTAAGAATCCATTTGGATTCTACCTTCAAAATTGCACCATCCCTATCGCCTCCCCGTGATGGGGTTGGAACATGATCAATAATGATAAAATTGATATACAGCACTTTATGGCCAGCCTCAGCACAATGGCTGGCGACTGGTTGGTCAGATTTCTTGCTAAAAATGGCATTGTTTATGGCGGACCGGTGAAGAGCCATTTTTTTCCCGGACTGTGCGAACTGTTTTGCCCACATAATACAAAGGACACGGGCAGAATAACAGATACACCACATGGGTGTTGAGACATGTTAGAACATGGCGAATGTGGAAAACATGATCATTATGGGGGTGTTTAAAGGACTTGCATACTACAAGATTTTTACAAGTGGTGAACTTGAGGCACCGATAACATCCAGGTGGTTTGTGTAAAAAGTTGGTTTTAGGTGCTACCTCAAAACCGGTGATGTCAATATGCATAACATCATCCTTGACTGACTGAAAACCAGGTAATGTCTTATCAGTTTTAACTATAGGCCACAAAGCTGTGGTGGCTCTCTGTACCACCGGACTTGATGTGGTGTATTGCTGTTTCCAAGCTAACACAGTGTTGGATGGGCGCTTATGGATAGAGAGGAGTTCAGACCTTGATGTGGCCAAGATTTCTGACTGTGTGTGTTGTAGTGATCGTAAGGCATATCCCTATGGGCAAAGCGCTAAACCACCTGGTTTGTGCTCTTGATGGCTGCCTCTGGGGAACTCGATATACATGCCACCCTCATGAGTTGAGACTTAAGTACAGTAGCGCCAGTTTAAGGGGCTTAGGATGGTGGCTCGATGCCAGGAGCAAGGTGTTACGATCAGTGGGCTTATTGTAGACTTCTGTGATGATTTTGGATTCGCCGATGGTGACTAACACATCCAGGAAATTGATGCAGTGCGGTTGAATATTGATTGTATATTTGATGGGTGATATAGTGGCGTTAATTTGAGTCACATATTCCTCCAAGAAGTGAACTGGACCTGTCCACATGAGAAACTAGTCACTGTTAAATCGAATGAATAATAGTAGATACTTGTTGAAATCATTGTTGTACAAAAAATTCTCATTCTCCTCGCCAAACATAAAAATGTTGGTGAAGCTAAGTGCCACTGGGCTCCCCATGGCACACCCACTGGTTTGTTGGTAAAAGTAACCATCATACAGGAAATAGTTACGCTCTAAAGTTATTGCTAACAGTTACAGAAAGAGAGAAGGGGCCATTTCGGTGACATTGTTGTTCCTCATAAACGCTGCCACTGTCGCTATCCCCGCCATCTGAGGGATAAAGGTGTACAAGCTGCTTACGTCCATTGTTACCAGGACAGTATGTTTGGGTATTGTATCCAGACTTTGAAGCCGTAAGAGGAAGGCCGTGGTGTCTCTAAGGAACGTGGACTGTTTCTGGATATAAGGCTGGAGAATAATATCCAGCAATTTGGAGACAGGTTGATATAGGGAATTATTGGCTGTTATGATGGGACATCCAGGGTTTTTTTCAATGGTTTTATGTACTTTGGGACCGTGTAAATGAAAGGTATAACAGGAAGTTTCTGAACTAGTGCTGTAGCCATTTGGATTTGAGAACCCCATTTAAGACCGCCTGCTGTAGAATGCGGTCTAGATCCACCTTATATTGTGGTGTGGGATCCTTGGTGAGTTTGATATATGTTTTGGAATCACCCAATTGGGCATATAGTAAATTTGTATATTCTTCCAAATTTTGAATAAAAATATTCGAATGATGATGTGCCGGTAGCTGGCTAATTGTTTCAATGCATCCTTTTCACTTCTGGATAGATTGTGGTGGACTCGTGGTGCTGCTGCATTATATTTGATGACTGCTTCATCAACCAGGTGAGAAAAAATGGGCAATGATTTATTTGTAGAAACCGGGTCAAATGTCGATGTGGATCTAGATCTTATGAAGTCGCTAAAGATGTGTTGCTCCACATTACTGGGCTCATGATGCTGGATATGTTCTTTTAACCTGAGGTTCCGTTCAAACCGGTACTTATCAATCTGCCACTGTGTATCATTGTGGCCGTTGCCAGGGATAAAGGACAAGCCTTTGTTCAATACCGATACTTCTGATGGTGAAAGAATATGACTGTAGAGATTGTAGCGATCCGCGCGTTTTGGCAGCTGCGACAGGTGGACGTCCTCTGCCTCGCTTTTGGATTGCGGGTGCTGGATCTAAAGGGACATCCCCCAACCGACCAGGTGTGCGATCCCCCGACCAGGTGTGCATGGGCATTGGATGAACACACATATCTATGCTGCATGCTGCTGCTGGTTATTTTTTCTCCAGTCCTAAGTCCTTACACGATCGACCTGTATTTATTCCAACTGAGGCACCCATAATTTAAATAAAGGGACCTTTAAATTCACAGAAAACTCCAATTGCATCTAATCAGTGGATTGGAATGTATAACCCTGAAGAAGTCGTTAAGACAAAACGCTTCGGGTTGTCATCTAAAACAGGGTTACTATCCATATCAATTATGAAGAAATTTAAAATAGATTTATACACTTGACTGCATATACAGTTTTAGCTGTTTTTATGTTTTAATAAATATATGTAAAACTTGTCAAATTGTTGTGTTGCCTCAATCATCATACACAACACAAGCTGCCTGAGACACAAAGATTAACCTGCCTGGAATGGACAACTGACAGGTGACAGGCGATGTGGAGCTTGTCTGTCCTTCTGTCAGTTTGCATCAACTCCACCAGCACTGTCCAGCGCTCCTCTGCAGTAGCAAGCCCCGCCTCTTCATCTGAAGCCCTGCCCACGTGGATCCGGAATTGTGGTACACAGACGCAGCACACCCAGTCCGGGACCCGGGGATCCCCAGCAACCTCGACTTAGAAAAAAACGCTCCCGAACACGAAGCACCGCGCGCACAGGTATCATCATTTCCTTTTCAGGAAGCATTTCAAATCGTAAAGGATTACAAATAGCGGGATGCCGCTTCACACTGCAAGACTGTATAAACTTTTTTTAAGGAATTACCACTTCATTGGGTACATAGCCAATCCGAGTGTACACACCATACAATTTATTGGACATCCAATCCATGACCCAATTTATTTAATTCTTCAATATTTTTTCTATTCCACATTTTTTTCGTTTAATTGTATTCTGATATTGTGTAATTCAGGCACAACATTCATGTACTATTCTGTAAATCATATCTATTGCCCTTGAAGGAATGCACTCTTTCAGCCCGATTGACTGAACAGTGTATTGAAAAGGCCAATTGCCATATGTATAAAAGCTACATTTGTAAATAAATAAAGAACAACATTTTATCAAACATCTGTAGAATTTCAGTGACAGAGCGCGGCACCACCACCCATTCCATTATCATACACAACACGGTGGTGGCAAAAATTATAAGCACGCTCTATTTTCTTATATATATACAAACGCATATAGCCGGCACTATTCCAACAAACAGGTACTTTGGGCCGTTGCCCACCAATTCTCAAGTAGCCAGGACTGGAGAACTAATACAATACCAAATGCAGGTGTCACTCAGATCGATCAATGAAGCAAAGGAGACGGCGTTACTTAGCAACGTTTCATTTTCTAAACGAAAATGAAGCGATGAATGAAATTTTCGTTTAGAAAATGAAACGTTGCTAAGTAACGCCGTCTCCTTTGCTTCATTGATCGACCTGAGTGACACCTGCATTTGGTAACCTGCTGTGTGGTCCACGCTGTGCTTCACCCCAAATGGATGCCCTTGTTGTCTAACTCCTGAGGAAGGTCCTATAAGGACTGAAACGCTAACGTTGAGTACCCTTCTTTTTTACATTGATGTCTATGTGAATACAAATACACAGCTTTTTATTTTGCATCAAACAGTCTGGAGAGTGAGTCTTTTTGGTCTTTATATACATGGACTTTTTTCTTGCGAGGAGAGTTCTGGACGTCACCCCAGCGGTTGCACATTTGTTGTATGGAGTGCGATCCTATATCATATATATATATATATATATATATATATATATATATATATATATATATATATATATATATATATATATATATATATATATAAAGAGATGTAGATCTGGCACTCCACAAATAAAATGGTGTTGCAGCTTGCCCCCTGCCTTCCATAAACCACACAGGTCCTCAATAGCGAAATAGCAAGGTGGCACTCGGAGTCGTTTTCAAATGCAAAAATACTGCTTTATTGCAGATATCAGGTGTAAGCACCAACACAGTGTTTCGGAGTAACGTAATGCCAGCACTTGGCATGGAGTGAATTAAACATCCCCATCTGCATGTCACACTGGGATGCATGTGACTCAGGGATCCAATAAGGGCATAGGGCTGGCTAGGTTGACTGAGTGATAATAGCAAGAAGAGGAGGAGACTTCCTCTTCTTCCTGCAGAATTCCCCGCCCTCCCTTCCCTTTTGCTCTGTCGAGGGTAGCGGGTTTAATCGCGTTAGCTGATAGGTGGGAAAGAACGGCAGATTTAGTCAATTAGCTCACACTACTTGTTTATGTTGACATTTCAATGGCTTGTTTGCGGTGCACTCACCTCTCATTGGCTTAGGCCTTTCGCTTGATCACCAGTTCAGGGACAGCGACCCCACCCGGCTGGGTGGGTAGTCTATGCTGTTGGGTAGAGTTGGATACCGCCTGTTTTGAATTAGGCCAGTTACGTTAGAGTTGGTTTGGAGTTACATTAGTAACCGTTCTTTCTTGGCCACCATTAATTAATTCATTAAAATAATTTAAATAATCAAATTAGCTTAAAATTTGCTACAAATAAATCAGTTAACAATTTCAGCCAACCCTATGCCTCCGAGTCTTTATTTCAGGTTTAGTTATGTTAAGTTAAGAATGTATATTTATGACATGCTAAAGGTACACATAAGATGTTGGGATGTTTAAGCCGCAGCTCGTCCTCAGGGTACACCTGATACACCTGATATCTGCAATAAAGCAGTGTTTTTGCATTTGAAAACGACTCCGAGTGCCGCCTTGCTATTTCGCTATATATTTGCGCGGGGGGGGGGGGCACAAAGTATGCCCTTGCTCCGGGAACTCAAGTCCTGTCGACTCACTAATGGTACGTCTGGGCAAATAAAGATCTTTATTTTTTGGGACTGACTAAAAATGATAAAGCAAATTATAATAAATATGCCCCAACAAATGACAGCACCCACATTGCTGTAAGCTTACTTGCCTCTTGTAAGTTGCTTGGCACTTGCAATTGTTAAAGAGTGATAAGACACTGAGGATAGAATAGTGAGTGGGTGGAGAAAGATGGTGCATGTTCTAATAAGCAAGATAATTGTCTCAGCTTGCAGTGCACATTTAATATTGCCTGATTAGCTCTATCTGTCCAGGAGTAGCATTTGCTCTTTTAATGGAGCAAGCTGGCAGCTGTTGTGATCTGGCAGATTACAAAATCTCTGTGGTCTTAAGTGTACTACACAGTAATTTCATACTGCGTGAGTTGTAAACCACAGAGGTGGAAGCCATAGCCATAATTTTAGAGCCAAAGGAAAAAAAAATATACAGCATTGAGGTATCCATAAATGATGTTCAACAGGTTCTAATATAAATCTCAATGAACAAAGGAATTGGGAAATAAACTCTTATCACATAATCGCAAAGCAAGGTCACATTATACATCTGTTTAATTCTATACAACACATCCATTTTAACTTCTATTCACTCTGTAGGGCCAGATGTACTAAGCTTGTAAAGTGATAAAATGGAGAGTGATAAACCACCAGCCAATCAGCTCATAACTGACATGTTATAGGCTTTGTTTGAAAAGTTACAAGCTAAAAGGTTGGTGGTTTATCACTCTCTATTTTATCACTTTTCTAGGCTTAGTACATCCTGGTCTTTGTCTGTTATATGCAACATGCACTTTCATTGTCATTTACTACGGGTGTGGATCATATTGTCTACAACAACTAGGTCGACAAGCATTGGGTCGACATGCAGCAAGGTCGACATGGGACAATGTCGACATAGGTTAGGTTGACGGGGTCATTCGGTCGACACACACATTGTCAACATGGGCAAGGTCGATAGTCAAAAGGTCGACATGGGGTTTTTCACTGTTTTTTTTTTTTTACCTGAATGTCGATACTGTCGACATGGACACATTTTAAAGTGCACCGCATCCCCTTGCATCGCTCACTGCGCATGCCATGCTTCAGGCACGGTGCCTTGCTACGCTCGGCACACTATTTGGTTCTCCCTCCACGCCCTAGTGGTTTTTAGGACATGAAATACAGCCTGTCAGCACATGTCAGCTCAAAAAATAGTAAACCCCATGTCGACCTTTTGACCGCCGAGCTTGCCTATGTCAACCAATGCTTGTGTTGACCTAATGACCTGTCAACCTAAGCCCATGTCGACCTAGACCCATGTCGACCTTAACCCATGTTGACCTAGATCCATGTCGACCTTCCTACAGGTCGACCTAATGGTGTCGACCCAATGTATGTCGACCTAGTTGTTGTAGACAATATGGTACTTGTTTCCTAGCACGGCGCCCATCGCATCGCATACCATAAGGCATAGGATGGTATGCGATGCGATACGATGTTCGCCGATGTTATACAATTTTAAATTGTATACCACCGAATTGTATGCCATTTTATGGCATATACAATGGTATACGATTTTAAATTGTATAAGCACCCTAATGGGTGTTTTCAATGTTAAATGTGAACCCTATAAGATAAATAATTGTATAAGCACCGTAATAGGTGCTTACAATGTTAAAAGCACCCCCACGCCACCCGTACTATCAACGCCAACACAAAGCGTGGCGAGCGCAGCGGTACGCGTCCTCCGACCTTTTCATACCCCCACTATCCACGTCGGCGTGGAGTTGACTCTATATAGTGTCCGAAGTGTCCGAGGCGTGGCCCCGAGGGGACGCAGAATACATCTGAAGAAATGTGCGTCCCATCGCGGGGCTTGCTGTGCTCGCCATGCTTCGGGCTCGGTGGCTCGCTGCGCTCGCCACACTGTATAAAATCAACTCCACGCTGATGTGGATAGTGGGGGTATGAAAAGGTCGGAGGACGCATACCACTGCGCTCGCCATGCTTCGGGTTGGCGTTGATAGTGGCGTGGGTGTGCATTTAACATTGTAAGCACATATTAAGGTGCTTATACAATTAAAAATTGTATATAAAATTTAAATCGCATTGCATTGCATTGTATGCCATATACAATGGTATACAATTTTAGATTGAATACAATGACATACAACTGAATATCGTGGGCGCCGTGCTAGGAAACAAGTACCGACAATATAACCGTATCTCTGAACTTCTAGGGCAGTGTCAACTCTGTATGCAGCATAGATTACTTTCTAACTATGGAGTCTATTTACTAAGTTGGATGAACATAAAGTATCAGTCAAGTCAGCTCCTAACTGTGATTTTTCAAAGACAGGGGCTGATTCAGACCTGCTCATAGAGCAGCCTATTTGGCCCATCTGTGGATGGTGGGGTCTGCGCATGGGTGCTAATGCGCATGTGCAGACCCCGCAGCGAGCGGCTTAAACAAAAATTTAATTAGCCGTGGCGCTCGCTGCCTGATTGACAGGCAGAGGGCATTCTGGGCTGGACCCCCAGCATTTCATAGAAAGGAGGGGGGGGGGGGGGGGGCGTGCGTTCAACATGGTGGCATTAACCTGCTTGCTAGGCTCCGAATAAACGCTGCCTAGCTAGCAGGTCTGAATTGGGCCCACAGCCTGTAACATGGTACTTAAAGTAGGAGCTGATTAGTTGGTACCTCCACTTTATCTCTCTCCATGGCTTAGTAAATAGACCCCTATATTTCAAACCAGAATTTACTTCTGCTGTGTTATAGGTCACATAAACAATATACTGTAGCTACTGACTTGCAACTACAGTCAATAAAAGGTATTTGTTTAAAATTTGTGGAAGCAAATATAATATTTCGAAGCTTTGTGCAATGAGTTTTCTCTGGTTTTAGGAGGTGCTGATCATATATTTTGTTATCATTTGTAAACCAACCTCATGGTGCCTTAAGGTTGCCATACCTGTACATCAGAAAGATATTTTACCCAATCATACAATTGATTGTAAGATGGATTGTATGCAGATTGTGTGCACATTGTGTGTCCAAAAACCACCACAATCATAAGCGCAATCGATCTTAAGATCGATCTTTCTGATGTATGGCCAGCATTACTCACAAGGGGACAGATGCACTAAGCTTCAAAAGTGATAAAATGGAGAGTGATAAACAGCCAGCCAATCAGCTCCTACCTGCCATATCACAGACTGTGTTTGAAAAATGTCAGGCAGGAACTGATTCATTGGTTGTTTTATCACTCTCCATTTTATCACTTTTGAAGCTTAATGCATCTGGCTCAAGGTGATATAATGTATTTAGCTTCCTTTTCCACTGTGTGTGAAACAACATTTTTCCTAATTTGTTGGGAATACTTGATACCCATCTTATTATTATGGAGCTATATAAAATGTTGCATTTAACTTGCTGGTGTTACACTTATCAACTTCAGGCCAACAGCTGCCAACAGCTGAGCTTATTGCCTTACACTATGAGACTTGTCTCCTTTCATACAGTACATTAGATGACATCAATGTTAGCAGTTACACTTGATTGTAACATTCATAAAACTAGGATTAGGTTACATAAGGGATAACAAAACTAATCATAGCTCATGCAATTGGCACAGGAACATGTAATGTTAGATATAATAGTATGTAGACTAGACCTCAAATAAAATAAAATACATTTTTCTATTAAACTTGGATATAGGCACATCATTTCGGAATCTGTTATTCAAATAATAAATTTATACAATCGTGCATAACAGTTCTAATTATATTTAAGGGACTTTCCTTCTAAAATGAACAATGGTCAAAGATTTTAAATGTGTTTTGTTTAGAAATAAAAACACATATACTGTAGCAGTAAACCATTAAATCCTTTTGCATGATGATAAGTATCCCTTTTGAGACTGCAGCAGGTTGAGATTATCAACAGACCTATTGTCAGAGACACCCCCCCCCCCCCCCCCCCCCGGTATTCCTTTTGCATGATCTGTCTCACATGTTCTCTCACATCTGCATGATCTGTCTCACACCTGCATCTCACACCTGCATGATCTGTCTCTCATCCACATCCGCATGACACGTCTTACATCTGCACCCACATCTGCATGATCCGTCTCGCATCTGTATCCCACATCTGCATGATATGTCTCACATCTGCATGATCCGTCTCACATCCGCATCTCACATCTGCATGATCTGTATCACGTCTGCATCTCACGTCTGCATCTCACATCTGCATGATCTGTTTCACATCCTCATCTCACATCTGCATGATCTGTCTCACATCATCATCTCACATCTGCATGATCTGTCTCACATCCTCATCTCACATCTGCATGATCTGTCTCACATACACACCCCACATCTGCATGATCTGTCTCACATCCGCATCCCACATCTGCATGATCTGTCTCACGTCTGCATCTCACATCTACATGATGTTTCACATCCTCATCTCACATCGGCATGATCTGTCTCACATCCTCATCTCAGATCTGCATGATCTATCTCACATCCTCATCTCACATCTGCATGATCTGTCTCACATCCTCATCTCACATCTGCATGATCTGTCTCACATCCTCATCTCACATCTACATGATCTGTGTCACATCCACATCCCACATCTGCATGATATGTCTCACATCCACATCTCACATCTACATGATCTGTCTCACATACACATCCCACATCTACATGATCTGTCTCACATCCACATCCCACATCTGCATGATATGTCTCACATCCACATCCCACATCTGCATGATCTGTCTCACATCCGCATCTCACATCTGCATGAGGTTTCACATCCTCATCTCACAACGGCATGATCTGTCTCACATCCTCATCTCACATCTGCATGATCTGTCTCACATCCTCATCTCACATCTGCATGATCTGTCTCACGTCTGCATCTCACATCTGCATGATCTGTTTCACATCCTCATCTCACATCGGCATGATCTGTCTCAGATCCTCATCTCACATCTACATGATCTGTGTCACATCCACATACCACATCTGCATGATATGTCCCACATCCACATTTCACATCTACATGATCTGTCTCACATACACATCCCACATCTGCATGATCTGTCTCACATACACATCCCACATCTGCATGATCTGTCTCACATACACATCCCACATCTGCATGATCTGTCTCACATACACATCCCACATCTGCATGATCTGTCTCACATCTGCATGATCTGTTTCACATAATCATCTCACATCTGCATGATCTGTCACACATCCTCATCTCACATCTGCATGATCTGTCTCACATCCTCATCTCACATCTGCATGATCTGTCTCACATCCTCATATCACGTTTACATGATCTGTCTCACATCCACATCCCACAGCTGTATGATCTGTCTTACGTCTGCACCTCACATCTACATGATATGTCTCACATCCTCATCTCACATCTGCATGATCTGTCTCACATCCACATCTCACATCTACATGATCTGTCTCACGTCTGCATCTCACATCTACATGATATGTCTCACATCCACATCTCCATGATCTGTCTCACATCTACATCCCACATCTGCGTGATCTGTCTCACATCCACATCTCACATCTGCATGATCTGTCTCACATCTTCCAAACGTCCAATTTCTACAATTTAAACATGTAAACAAAGCTTCTTAGATAAATCCTTTATGCTGGTTTATCAAACTAGGATGACATGAACACATTGCTGTAATGCTGCATTTGTATGCCCAACTACCAGCACCATCACCAGCAAATTTCTATCACATACATTACATTGTTCTATTCACAATGTATGATTAATGTCTACCAAGTGAGCACATCCACCACTCACATGAGCTATATCCAAGGTAATGACACAACTGCACCTACATATATTGCCACGCTCATGAAGTGTCCACTCTGTGACACGTGTGACATGCAGGGTGAAATGTGCGTGCCCCCCACAACACTTGTGCATTAAAGATGTACCTGCGGCTCATTGAAAAGCATTAACCAATGCAGAGTAGCGTATCAGAGTCACGGTCTTATTGCATCTCCGATAAGTGTGGCTATATCTGTATCTCTTGTCTATGCTCCACACCAGTCATGATAATGTATGGCCCCTCCTGTATACTGTGAGGGAACTGGAAACCAGAAAGAATTGTGATCCCTGAAGTGGCAGTGGTCTTCCCATTCACGATCAGAATTGGAAGTTTCCATCAGTGCCATGGACTGTTCAAAGTGGGTGGGGGGATGAGGTTGAGAAGAGTGGGTGTTTACTGAGCATACTGTAAATACTCCTCTCCATATTCACTTAACAGTTGGCTTATTTAGGTGAAATCCACTCAGGCAGAGAGGCAATATCTTACAGCACCTGACACTTTTTTAAATTGACAGGAGAGAAACATATTCTCATCTTATTATTGGTTTAACTTATTTAGAAGCCATTTGTTGTGCAATAATAACAATGGATTTGGATTGCTTATTCAAATTGCACAGGAACTTCCTTACACAAAATCCACCATATTTAGCTTCATCCAATCAGTTTCCAATCAGGCAGGAATATGGGCACATGGCTCATTTTATGCCAATGCCTATAAATTTGAATACCACGTGTACTCTATGCCTCAGAAACAGGAGGCATGTGAAGAAATAGTTTAACCAATCTGTATAAGTGAATGAAGTTTTTAAAATATTAACTCCCCTTAAAGCAGCAATTTGATAGGGATAATGTACAGTCACAGGAAATGCCTCAGTGGGATAAGGCTTCAGATCAAGTTCAAGAACACTTTACCTATAACAACCACCTTTCATGTTGAGTGAGCCAGCTGCAGCCAGGACTTAAGCTCAGGCAGTGTAGGTTTATCATAACAGAATAGTAGTAAGGATGATTTAAGGGGTGCATATACCAAGCAATTTGGGGAGGCAATTTTGACTAGATAATCAAAATTGCGTGGAAGGTTAGCCCAAACAGCTAGGATGTATGGTACCAAATAACAGAAGAAATTGCAGAGAGGAGTAAGAAAAATCTTTGGTAAAGGTGTACGCTTGCCTGAAATCTTTTGTCCAGGACGGAAAAAAGATTTCAAGGCTAATTTATGCGCACATCTTACGATCGCAGATCTTTCTAGTGTGTGGGCACCTTAAGATTTGACAGGATGTAGGACTGAGTGGCCAATGAGAACCAAACAATGTGTCACATTAATCCCTGCAGGATCTGTGTTAATTGCAAAGCCTGTCTACTGTAAATAGGGAGGCAAGTGTCATGGCAGACAGGAAGCCAGATAACATTACAAAATGTGGCATTTTACTAAAGTGAATGACCACCACCCAGATAGTCTAATATCCTTTAAAACTTAGCAATTCAACAATAAAGTCCATGAACAGATAGTTCCAAAGTTTATGATGAATACTGAGTGGAAATAATGATTCCAAAGGAGCTATATTTAGAGATTTAATGCGAGGGCAATACCTCACAGGATTTGACAGCATTTTGCATGTCACATCTGATAGATGGCCACCATACTGCTACAGTATTTCAAAAATTGTCAATGTTTTGTTAATTTCTGGATGCACAGTGACTCTTGAGTTATAGACATCCTTAACTATTTGAGTGCTAATGTTGCTGTGAGCAATCCTCAAAATATCATGTAAAAAATGCCAGCATCGCTCACAGCAACTGTTCTTTTAGTATAAATAAATACAAATACAGCTAAATAATTTAATTGAAGTTTAGTTAAATATTGCGCCCAAACAAAAGAACAGTCGCTGTGACAGATACTTTGAGAATCTCTCACAGCACATGTTTGTTTGGCAATTTTCACACCTATTTTGACAAATTCCCTCAGGACTCAAAGGGTTAAGAATAGGATTACACAGTTTTAGAAATAAATCCTAAATGGGATGGAGCCTTAGGTGGAGCAGCTTTTTTACTGCTTTTATCTGATTGGATGGACAGAGAGAGAGATGCTACAATTGTATATGGTGGAATGCTACCAATTTATGTGAAAAACACAACAATGTAACAAATACATTTAAACAAGTTACATAATGAAATACTGTACTATGATTAAATCACATTGTACTCACACTTTCTCCTTGTAAACCAATATGGCCATTTTCTCCTTTCTCTCCCTTATCTCCCTGAAATTCAAACAAATGGAAAAGTAAGAAAATATATAAAAACAAACAAATTAACAATTTACCTAGTTCATGTGTGTTACAGTAGTCCATATAAAAGTTTATATTTCTTGACAAGTTCTGCTTTACTGAAATACTATAAAGTTTTCTGCAAAACCATAGAATATGTATTTGGTTCTACAATTAATTCACAATGTTTATGATGCATAAAGTGTGTAAAAACAATTATTTTTTTCATAATACTTAGCGGCACAGAGGGAGTGGGTGGATATGCGTTAACTGGCCCTGGGTTCTATCCCTTTCCCAATTGCAGAGAGCAGAACTTAGGGCAAGGAGAGAGAGGACCCCCCCCCCCCCCTTGGATATTTTTTTTTTATTTGTCACTGAATATTTGCATAGGTTGAAGCAATTTCAACAATATTTTTGGGGGCCTCCTTCCTTTTTAAAGTTAGGTTCCGAAAATGTATAGCATACAGCATTCAGTATGCAGTTAAAGGTGTTACTAGGTAGGGTATACAAGATCAGGTTTCACACTACTTTCCAGCAGACTAGATCCAAAAATATGTATAGTAAGCAAAGGTGCAATAAAGCAATGAACTTGCAACTTCCAAGTAGTCCAATGTGATCTACCAGAATTTCACTATATACACACCACAATCAAAATGGAGTTAAACATTTGTGATAAAACTCCAAGCTATAGACATCTATTTATAACTGTGCCTGATAGCATATCTGCACCCATTTATTCAATACTTCCCTTCCTCTGAGAAACATAGCCAGAATCAAGCAGTTAATTCCCTCAGAAGACCTGCCTAAAGTCATAGATGCATTTATATCGTCATGCCTAGACTACTGCAATGCTCTCTACCTGGGCCTTCCATCAAAAGAATTGCACCGCTTGCAGCTGGTACAAAATGCAGCTGCCAGGCTTTTGACCAATCAGCCCCGCTCCTGCCACATAACTCCCATTCTCTACTCCCTTCACTGGCTACCTGTAAAATGGCTAATAATTTTCAAGATTGGCTTACTCACTTTCAAGGCCCTACATGACCAGGGCCCAAGGTACCTGCAGCATCTTCTGATTCCTTACTGTCCTACTCGATTACTTAGATTCGTTGAAGGACTACTAACACTACCCAGAATCTCCCTGAATTCATCTGGGGGTCCAGCTTTCAACTTCGTGGCTCCAACTCTATGGAACTCTCTTCCTCGCACAGTGCGAGAAGCCCCCACTGTAGAATCCTTTAAAAATAGACTAAAGACGTACCTATTTACTCAAGCATTTTACTGATATCTACTGTTAAGCTTGTTTTGTATTTTGAGCTGTAAAGACAATTGTACAGCACTTTGAGTCCTATTTAAAGAAAAGTGCTATATACATATCATTATTATTACTATTACCTTTATGGAGTTCCACATTGGCAATGGCAGTGCTGCATAATCACCAGAAAAATGGAGCAGCAACCATTTTCCTGGAGTGTTGTGCAGAACCATTAGGAAATTCAGAGCCAACATGGTTGCTGTGCCTTTTTTATTTTCATTGCCGGCTACAGCTTACATGTTTGTTTATTAGTTAATAAATGTGGGTACTTGTGAGTTATCCGGGCGTCCGATTTTTAAATCGGGTCGGATCGGGACATCGCATCGCATGCGACCATCGGATGCGATGCGATGCGATGCGATGACCCGATTTTTCCATAGGAATCAATGTTAAAATGGACTGAGTCCATTTTAACATGGAATTCAATGGGAAAAAGGGGTCCTTTTCATACCCCTACTATCCAAGTGGGCATGGAGTTGGATATAAACCTGTGGCGAGCGTAGCGAGCCACCGAGCCCGAAGCGTGGCGAGCGTAGCGAGCCCCGCGAGGGGACACGGAATACCGTCCCCTCGCGGGGCTCGCTTCGCTCGCCACGCTTCGGGCTCGGTGGCTCGCTACGCTCGCCACAGGTTTATATCCAACTCCATGCCCACTTGGATAGTAGGGGTATGAAAAGGACCCCTTTTTCCCATTGAATTCCATGTTAAAATGGACTCAGTCCATTTTAACATTGATTCCTATGGAAAAATCGGGTCATCGCATCCGATGGTCGCATGCGATGCGATGCGATACGATGCGATATCGCATCGCATCTGATTGTATGCCTTAACTTAAGGCATACAATCAAAAAATCGGACGCCCAGATAACTCACAAGTACCTAAATGTGTATTAATTTTTTCATGTGGTAGCATCCATCATTCAGTCAAACCCAAGCACTGTATATACTTTTTTCCTGGATTTATATATTTTGGGAGACTTACACACTCCCAATGAAGCAGCTTTAGCTACACTTGTGGTTCTTCTCTTCTTTCGTATTCTTATTGCCAGCTACAGAGAAGGAAAGTCTGGACAATGTGCGTGGCCTGTGCCATAGGGAGTGGTGTCTACCCATTTCAGAACTTACTGTATATCTTTAGATTTGCGTGGTTTGGTAATCAACTGATTTTTTTTTAACTACACTGCTGTCAGGACCAAGTATGACACAACTAGACCACCAGGGACAGTTTGTCGACATTCTGTAAGTTCAACATTTCAACAAATGCCCACATGGTGATTATCAATATGGTGAATGTTAGCATAGTAAGCATGTTGATACTGAATGCAGCATGTCAACATTTCAACAAAGCCAATATTCTTATTCTGAGTTATACTGACTGGATGTTTGAGTATACATGTCCATAGATTGTCATTCCCTTTATAATGAAGATGACATCATGACACAGAAATGCCAAAGTTCTAGCGCCACCTCTGCTTAAGGTCGACGCCACACCAATAATAGTGCTATAATCACTATAACATTCAGAAGGGGTAAGTAAAACAGTATCTTTCGCACATACTTCCAATATGTGATGTTTTCTTCTCTGAAAAGAGGCACTATAAGATGATCTTCTATATGTATGTGTGCTCATATGTTTCTCAAATTGATTCCATGAAAAGGAAATGGTACTTGTGTACTAGCACGGCGTCCACGATATTAGGTTGCACGACATATAATCACATTGCATCTCATGCCATCGCATGGCATACACCGATGCACAGCGATGCGATTTTAAATTGTATAAGCCCCCTATACGATGTTTAATTGTATAAGCACCCTAATGGGGGCTTACAATGTTAATTGCACCCCCAAGCCACCCCCACTATGAACGCAAACCTGAAGCGTGGCGAGCGCAGCGAGCCCGCGAGGGGTGGCGGTACGCGTCCTACGACCTTTTCATACCCCCACTATCCACGTCGGCGTGGAGTTGATTTTATATAGTGTGGCAAGCGTAGCAAGCCACTGAGCCTGAAGCGTGGCGAGCGGACGCGTATTACTTTACATGTATTCCGCGTCCCCTCGAGGGTCTCGCTGCGCTTGCCACGCTTCGGGCTTAGTGGCTCGCTGCGATCGCCACACTATATATTTTTAACTCCACACCTACGTGGATAGTGGGGGTATGAAAAGGTTGTAGGATGCGTACCGCCGCCCCTCGCGGGCTCACTGCACTCGCCATGCTTTGGGTTGACGTTGATAGTGGGGTGCCATTGGGGGTGCTTTTAACATAGTAAGCACCCAAAACGTTTAATTAACTTATAGGGGCCACTTTTAACATGGAAAAACCCTTTAGGGTGCTCATACAATTTTAAATTGCATACCATTGTATATGCAATAGAATGGCATACAATGCCATACAATGCGATGCAATGAAATTTAAAATTGTATAACATCGGCTGCCATCGCGTAACATCGCATCGCATACCATTGCATTCCTTATGGTCTGCGAGGCGATGGGCGCCTAGGAAATAAATACAGTATAATATAATTTAAACAATCCACAAGATACTGTTTTACCTACCCCTTTGTATATTACTGGCCATTTATTAGTTGTTCCCATAATGTATTATCTTTTATTCTAGGAATGAATGCACTGTGCCACTGTAGAGATCAACCGCTCAACAGCCACTCCACATCCTTTATACACAAACTGATGGCTCTACTGTCTCAGTACTAGATATGGTCAATCAATTATTTGGTGGCACAGCCAACATAAACACAGAACAAAATCAAATAAGTAAGAATTTAAATTAAAGGCACTTTGAGTTCTAACTTGAAGGTGAAAACTGTGTTAGAAAGGGAAATGATTGCAAACTAAAGCAAACCAGGGAGCATGACCTACGATAACCGGACTCTTGCTAGGCCAAATTCTCTGTGAGGGCATGGCCATTGCTGTGTAAGATGCTGGCCATACCCCCAGCCCCTACACCTGCCTCAATAGATGCTGTTAGCATATATTCACTGCTGCTAGTGAAGAATACTAGCGACATTGAGTTTATTTTATCTTTCTTTGCATCAGCTCCTAGCTAAAATGTGCTAATAATAAATATAACTGGATTGCAACAGGTTTAATTTGCTGTCAAGTCTTTATAGAAGTCAATGTGAGACAGCATATAACAGGCATAACAGGTATATATTGTATACAGTACATCTCTACCATGGTGCTCTGTTTGTTGTTGTTCTCACATATAGGGTACATATTAAACATGTAATTATAAATAAATCTCATATTATACTTTATCACACACACACACACACACACACATATATCAGGGTTGTCTACCCTCCCGGAATGGCCGGGAGGCTCCTGAAAATCTGTTCCCCCTCCCAGCCCCCCGGAAAGGTGGGCAACCCTCTGAGATACTGGCGGGCCTTCCCACATTTCTCTTGAGGCAGCATTAATTTCCCGCGATTCGCTGCTTTTCAGGGGAGGGGTGGGGCTAAAGATGCAAATTGTGTCATTTAGCAGTACTGGGGGTGGTGCTTGATGTCAGCCCTGCCCCCAAAGTGATGCTGACAGTCTCCACTCCGGGCTTCTCACCTAGAGGAGACTTTCAAAGTAGGCAACCCTGATATACAGTATACAGTATACACAGGCCCGAATTTGTGCCTAGGCACGTGAGGCACCGGCCTCAGGGCGGCACCAATTAAGGGCGGCAGGCAGGCTAACATTCTGTTAAATAGCAGCATGGCACAGCGGGTGGGCAGCAGCGAGTGACAAGCGCCGCCGCCGCAGACATGAATTATCATGTGTAGGCGGCAGCGCCGCTCGTCACCCGACACTGCCCACCAGCTGTGTCATGCACATTACATCACTGCTTAGTGGCTGGGTCCGACGGTCCCCCTGCGCGTCCGGAAATGTCTCAGACTCACTGCTGCCGGTGCCCGCCCATTGGCTACTCTACACACACACAGTCTATTGGCTGCTGTGTATCCAGGAGCTGAGCAACGCGCAGATCCTCCCTGCGCTCAGTCAGTCACAGTGTGTGAGCCGGAGAGGGACTGACAGAGACAATGTGCTAATCACTGTACTAATAAGTGCCTCCCTCTCTCGGGGCCCTCCGTACAGTGAGAAGTTCACAGTGCTTAAAAAAATATTGAGGTGGGCTACAGTTACATTTTAATGAAATATAAATAACATTGTATATACATATATGATTACATTAAAATAGGAGGGGGGGGGGGACAAAAATGTTGTGCCTAGGGGCGGCCTGACCCCTAAATTCGCCCCTGAGTATACAGTATATATATATACACACACACATATTCAATTTTAACTACATAATAATAGGTAAAAAAGATTTCAAAATATTTATACCCTTATGAATTTAGAAAGGCATACCAAATTTTATTTCATATATTAAACAATATGTAAATGGGATTTAATTTTCAACTACTTCTTTACTGCTGTAAAGATAAATATAGTTAACAACCCAAACTTAATATCCTACATATATTATGTAAGGGAAAATAGAGACAAGAAGTCCCATTAGGTAATTTAGCTTCACAGTTAATTAGAATATAATGTATTAAAATGTTCTTTTACTGTAATAGGTGTACTGTAATTAGAGTTGTATTGTTCATTACACATTCCAAACAAAGAAAATCAGAAAAAGATCCACAACAAAAATAATATAAAAAACTATAAGACATAATGTATGACAAATAAGGGAGGGTTTTAGCACCCACAAAGCTTGTTCCTATGCTTTGGTAGAAATGTGGATGAGATTATGTGCAGTAAATAAATGATCACAGCAAATTCGACCTTTTGAATTGATGAGACCCAGGGAGAGGAGATAGGCAGATTTTATTACTATTTATTGCAGGTGAAGAGCAAATATGTATGTATGCTTTAGTCTACTAAAACTGTTGGCAACAGCTTCCCTGAAAACATGGACTAGGACAGTAAAAAGAATAAGAAATTATTGGGGAAACCTTTAAATCTAAAATAAGCAGATTATATTCAGAAGATAATCAAATTCTTTTATTCTCTACTTTGTATTCATCCTATACTGATGAAAAACTGTGTGCTCCATTATATTGACAAATGAGATGCACTTTTCATGTAAATTACACATACTCATATACTATATAAATACAAAACAAACTAGCAAAAAGCAAAACCCTTCCATTAAGAGTCCCATATTTTCCCAGTATTATGCTGAGTTCTAGCTGTGCATTTGTAGCTATGCTGCATTTCTCAACATTAAAGAACTAACAACATTCCCAAACTAATAGAAACAGTCTCATGTGTATACTTCATACATACATTCTTATAGTGGCATTGCCGTACTCAGTGAATTATGAATATGGAAGAGGACTCAGGTGCAACCTATATTCACTCAAAGCTAGTATATATCACAGCCACAGTTATAAAAAACAAAACCTAATTTGTTCTGGTGCTGCATGTAAACATTTAGGGTGACATTCTATGGACTGCGATTTGCGTTTTTTTTTGCGTTAATTAGACAACAAAATGGCGATATCGCATTTTTCCTTCAAATCGACAATTTAATGGGATGCGCTAAGGGACTGAAATCGCATATTATGTGCGTTAAGGCATGCTGACCAAAAGTGCTAGATTAATTCGCATTTTTATCGCATCCAGATGTTTTCGTACAGAACAGTATACAACTCGCTTATTTAATGCTATGCGCATTTGCAAATCGCAATTTTTAGGTGTCTAATTATCGCACTTATTTCAGACCAGGGTCTGTTTGGCGAATTAGCCAGAACCCTGCACAGATCGCAATGTTCTGTGCAGGGTTCTGGTGTTAAAAAAAAAAAAAAAACGGTTAAAATAAAAAAAAAACGAGCGCGGGGTCCCCTGCCAGAGCATAACCAGCCCCGGACTCATTGAGCCGGTGCTGGTAACATAAAATCAGGGTCCCCGACAAATAGGGGTCCCCTTGATTTCATGAAACCAGCACCAGGCTCAAGGTCCGGCGCTGGTTCCCAAAATACGGGGGACAAAATGACTAGGGTCCCCCGTATTTTAAGAACCAGCACCGGACCCAACCAGCCAGCAGGGTAATGCCACAGCCGGGGGACACTTATTATATAAGGTCCCGCGGCCAAAGCATTAACCCCCTGGCTGGTCAGCATGGGCAGGGGTCCTGGGGAAGTGGGGACCCCCCCAATGAAGGGGTCCCCCCCCTCCAGGACTTACCAGCCCATGCTGATAGTCCGGGGCTGTCCCCGATGCCCCTGGACGGTGGGCATCGGGCTGATGAATTGTGTAAAAAAAAGAAGTAAAACTATTGTTTTCTACTGGCGAACTATGAGTCCCAGCAAGCCTACCCTGCATGCTGGGACTTGGAGAACCACAAGTCCCAGCATGCGGGGCATTAAAGGGCCTGCTGGCACTTGTAGTTCTACAGTACAAAAAATAGTTAAAGAAAACACACTGACACCCTGAAAAATAAAAGTTTAATACACACAGAACACACACACACACTGATACTTACCTACCTTGAGCCCGTAGGTCGGTCCCTGGATCCTGGGTCCGGGCTCCGGGGCTCCAGGGCAGAAGAGTCCGGTTCCGGGGCCTTGGTCCTGGTTCCGGGGCTGGTCCGGGGTTCCGGGGCTCCTGGCCTGAAGAATCCGGGGTCCGGGATACGAGGTAGTCCCCAGGGGTACCTAAGGAAGGAAATCCTACTCACCTGGTCCCCGGCGACGACCTCGGCATCCTCTCCGGCTGAAGCGCTGCTCCCATCTGGTACCCGGCTTACAGGACTTCACCGGCGCAGAGATGTTTCTTCCTCGGCGTCTCTGTACAGAATGATTTCTGGCCAATCAGGAGCCGACTTTCTCGGGTCCTGATTGGCCAGAAATCATTCTGTCCAGAGACGCCGAGGAAGAAACATCTCTGCGCCGGTGAAGTCCTGTAAGTATATATAAGGATATACACGATAATGTTGTCATGCATTTAAGGAATCGTCTAATGTTTATGCACCTTTACGCTGACAATGGGTGTGTTTGTTTAGTCATTTATAACATGAGAAATTTACACTAGTGACATGCCTTAACCAGACTATACTGTAAATTTCTGCAAATACTAAGGGTGTTTCAGAATCAACATGTCCCCTTGATATCAGGTATGTACTAAGTGGTGCACATTGCTCTAATATTTAACATTTTCTGATTTTGATGTCATATACAGATCCGCATTACCACAGAGTCAACGCTAACCAGCTGCTAAAATGTCTCCAGAAATGTATAATTAGAAAACACACTGTGCATAGCAATGCAAGATAGTAGTATCAATATATAGTATAAATATAATAAATACTAGAGGGTGGTCCGGGGGGGGGGGGGGGGGGGTGTGTGCAACTTACCACCCATTTTCTCCAAAACACGCTTTTTTAGATTGGGCAGTAGCTCCCAGTCTCATTCTTTAGCAGAGCGGAGGTTAGCATCCTTTCTATGCCCCCCCCCCCCCCCCCCCGGACCTGCCAATGTTGAAACTGAAGCCACCACATACCTCCTTTTTACACAGAGACAGCACTCTCTAACACTACCATCTAGTCAGGCTCCTCCCTGCAGCGAGTCGAGTGCACAAACATCCAGCAGAGCTGCGGAATATACACGATGGTGACATGACCCAGATCCAGACCTCTACCCGGAAGTACCCTGAAGCCACAACCATTGGAAAATTGAAAATTAGGCATGGTGCGTTGGTGCACGGCTTACACATAGCCTTACACATAGCCTTACATGGTGCACCAACCCCACTGATTTCAGTACCCCCACAGAGCACAAAAGCCACACAAGGACTTTGCACAAGGAGCCGGGTTTGGTACAGAGACCCTGAAGGGAGGACTGAGTAGTCCAGAGCCTTGATTTCAATTAGGATGCGCAATGTTCCCATCCTCCCTCCAGTCCTCACTACATCACCCAGGGGTCATCCTAGCTAGCCTCCATTGGACTGTGACATTATTGTACATGTTTTTCAGCTAGACCATGCCCCTCGCAGAAAGGCCACGCCCCAATAAGTGAGACCATGCCTTTTTTTGTGCACATGTTTCAATCAACTCTCTCAGCAGGTCTTTAGAACTCAAACCATTTTATTATTATGCATGCTGAAGCAAGATGCCAGGTGTAAGTGAGCCATCAGTTTCTGTGCTACAAGGCAAGAATACAAACCTTATGGCCTACATAAGCCTAGGTTTTGTTTTAATTGTTTTATCATACAGTATGTCAGCTGTTACTTCCCTTTGGCAGTTTTACCCCATGAGTAGTAGTAGATAAGGCACACTTTTTCTTCAAACTAATTGGTTTTGACAGGTCCACGCCCCTTTTATACAGGTTGTCCACGCCCCCATTTATACAATTTGATATCAAACTTGATATGATCGTATCACGTTTGATATCAAAGTGGTATAAATAATATTAACCCCGTATTAAAATATAATTGGTTTGAGGCTGTAACTTCATACACTGATATTGACTATGTGAAATAACACATATATAAAGCTCGCTTAATGTTATCTTAACCAGCTGGAAGAATTTCTAAACATAATGCTAAAAAAGTTGTTAGAAAAATATGGTATACAACAGATATATAATTCGTAGAAATGTAGATCTTGTTTTATATCAAATTTGATTTGTGTAGGATGTCGCGCAACGCCGATCATCAAAACAGCCGGCTGAAAGCCAGGTATTATAACGTATTAAAGCCGGGGAGTTTTTGCGGCTTTGATAAATATTATAAAGCTTTGAAAAATAAATTTAAAAGATCCGATGTGAGAAAATGGTTACAAGAGCAAGACGCGTACACATTGCACAAACCGGCTAGAAAAAACTATAAAAGGAATATGATATGCGTATCGGATATAAATCAACAGTGGCAATGTGATTTGGTATCACTCATAGATCTGGCAAAGCACAACGACGGCGTAAAATATATACTAACCGTCATCGATATATTCAGTAAGAGGGCCTGGGCTGAAAGTCTGACTGCTAAGAGCGCGACGACTGTCGCTAAGGCTTTTGAAAAATTATTCCAACAGGGGGACGTACCGCGGAAACTACAAACCGATAATGGTAAAGAGTTTCTAAACAAAGTCCTAAAAAAGTTGTTAGAAAAATACGGTATACAACATTTCACAACCAATAATGATGTGAAAGCAGCCGTTATAGAACGCTTCAATAGGACTTTAAAAACACGAATGTGGCGATATTTCACGGCGAATAATACATACCGATATATAGACGTTTTACAAGCGTTCATTACCAGTTATAATAACACATACCATAGAACGATTAAGCGGGCGCCGAATGAGGTGGATGGCTCTAATGCGCTGGATGTCTTCAAGACGATATATGGCGATTACTTTAGAAGTAAGAAAACAAAGGCTTGTTTAGCGGTCGGGGACCACGTTCGTATCTCAAAATATAAGGATATATTTCAGAAAGGTTACGAACAGAGTTTTTCTGAGGAAATATTTGTAATACGCGGCGTGAACACTAAAGGACTTAAGCCGCTTTACACGTTGGAGGATCTCTACGGGGAGGCTATAACGGGTAGTTTTTACCCCGAAGAACTTCAAAGTATACCGAAAAACTATAATAGGATTTACAAAGTGGAGAAGATTTTAAAAAATAAGACGGTTAGAGGGAGGAAACACGTATTAGTCAAGTGGCGTGGATACCCCACAAAATTTAACAGTTGGGTCGCTGCATCGGAGATAAAAGATATATAAACAAAGAGGAAGATGGATGACAAACCCTTCTACATAACATTGCCGAGTAACGCCTCAGCCGATACATTTCCACAAAATAAGATTTCTGACTATACCACAAAGTTAGCAAGGCCTATAGACTTAAGTGGAGATTGGGAAGTAGCTCTTACAGAAATACAATACCCACACACCTGGAATACAATCGATGCGCGTGATTGTGTGTTGAAAATAACAAAGTGGGATGGGACGAGCGGTACAGCAACGAGGGTTTGCGTTAAACCGGGGTTTTATGAAACCATCGGGGCGTTACTGTTTTCTTTCAACGCTGAAATTGACCGACATAAACTGGATGGTTTAAAACTATTGTACGATCCGCTTGAACGAGAGATAATCATTGACAACAAGGCGATGTACAACATCACAGCCGGTCCTAAATTGTCGAGAATACTGGGGTTATACCCGAAAACTAAGTTTTTAAAACCGTGCGCCGACATCAACAAAAAACGGAGCAGACGCGGCTTAATTAAAAAAAGGAAACCGAAGCGAAGGGTCGGTGATATTTTTTAAGCATGTCTTTCATACACAATGAATCCATGGAATGCGCAAAATCTGAACTTGACCTTTTTGACGTACCACCGACGCAGACCAGCGTAGAGAAAAGCCTCTACGTCGAAGTTCAACCTTTGGCGGCATTCCATGGATTCATTGTGTATGAAAGACATGCTTAAAAAATATCACCGTAGAGATCCTCCAACGTGTAAAGCGGCTTAAGTCCTTTAGTGTTCACGCCGCGTATTACAAATATTTCCTCAGAAAAACTCTGTTCGTAACCTTTCTGAAATATATCCTTATATTATTTTGTGGAAATGTATCGGCTGAGGCGTTACTCGGCAATGTTATGTAGAAGGGTTTGTCATCCATCTTCCTCTTTGTTTATATATCTTTTATCTCCGATGCAGCGACCCAACTGTTAAATTTTGTGGGGTATCCACGCCACTTGACTAATACGTGTTTCCTCCCTCTAACCGTCTTATTTTTTAAAATCTTCTCCACTTTGTAAATCCTATTATAGTTTTTCGGTATACTTTGAAGTTCTTCGGGGTAAAAACTACCCGTTATAGCCTCCCCGTAGAGATCCTCCAACGTGTAAAGCGGCTTAAGTCCTTTAGTGTTCACGCCGCGTATTACAAATATTTCCTCAGAAAAACTCTGTTCGTAACCTTTCTGAAATATATCCTTATATTTTGAGATACGAACGTGGTCCCCGACCGCTAAACAAGCCTTTGTTTTCTTACTTCTAAAGTAATCGCCATATATCGTCTTGAAGACATCCAGCGCATTAGAGCCATCCACCTCATTCGGCGCCCGCTTAATCGTTCTATGGTATGTGTTATTATAACTGGTAATGAACGCTTGTAAAACGTCTATATATCGGTATGTATTATTCGCCGTGAAATATCGCCACATTCGTGTTTTTAAAGTCCTATTGAAGCGTTCTATAACGGCTGCTTTCACATCATTATTGGTTGTGAAATGTTGTATACCGTATTTTTCTAACAACTTTTTTAGGACTTTGTTTAGAAACTCTTTACCATTATCGGTTTGTAGTTTCCGCGGTACGTCCCCCTGTTGGAATAATTTTTCAAAAGCCTTAGCGACAGTCGTCGCGCTCTTAGCAGTCAGACTTTCAGCCCAGGCCCTCTTACTGAATATATCGATGACGGTTAGTATATATTTTACGCCGTCGTTGTGCTTTGCCAGATCTATGAGTGATACCAAATCACATTGCCACTGTTGATTTATATCCGATACGCATATCATATTCCTTTTATAGTTTTTTCTAGCCGGTTTGTGCAATGTGTACGCGTCTTGCTCTTGTAACCATTTTCTCACATCGGATCTTTTAAATTTATTTTTCAAAGCTTTATAATATTTATCAAAGCCGCAAAAACTCCCCGGCTTTAATACGTTATAATACCTGGCTTTCAGCCGGCTGTTTTGATGATCGGCGTTGCGCGACATCCTACACAAATCAAATTTGATATAAAACAAGATCTACATTTCTACGAATTATATATCTGTTGTATACCATATTTTTCTAACAACTTTTTTAGCATTATGTTTAGAAATTCTTCCAGCTGGTTAAGATAACATTAAGCGAGCTTTATATATGTGTTATTTCACATAGTCAATATCAGTGTATGAAGTTACAGCCTCAAACCAATTATATTTTAATACGGGGTTAATATTATTTATACCACTTTGATATCAAACGTGATACGATCATATCAAGTTTGATATCAAATTGTATAAATGGGGGCGTGGACAACCTGTATAAAAGGGGCGTGGACCTGTCAAAACCAATTAGTTTGAAGAAAAAGTGTGCCTTATCTACTGTAAGCACATGAAAAAAAATAGCATGCCCCTTCACAGCAAAAAATACTGATTTTTTTACACCAAATAAATAAAAAAAAACCTTTGTTTTAAAAGATCACAGTTCAGTTGAATACACCCAAGGTGAATTACATTGAAAAACCCATTAAAAAACCACAGCGAATTACGGCGACTATCAGACGGCTAATTGTCTGTCATTCACTGTTCGCCGTCAGCGAATAGTGCATGTTGAATAGGGCGAATCAGTTTTTCAGTAAGATAGCAGCAGTTTTTCAACACGAAAATAGCACACATTCGCCGTAGAACATGGCGAATCAGCCTGATTGAATACTGCCCATAGTGTTGTGGCTGCTGACAGTCTTAGTAATTTTACATCTACAGTACTAAAGGTAGTCAAGAGGAAAGAAGGTGTAAAGGATTCCCAAATCTGAACATTTCTCAGTCTTAAAGAAAGCATTACCTCTAACTATGTTAAAGTTAACTTACTGCTTAAAAATGTAAAATTGCTAACATGCCATCAACTACATGTTAGGGAATTCCAGTACATTTCTGTAAGGTCACAAGGGCCCAGGTAAGGGTGTTCCATCTGTAACAGCCACCTACTGTTCCCTTAGTGTCTTTTATGCACACCGGTACTTAGGTGGCCGCCAGGACTTAAAACTCCAGCAGTAGGGACTTACACAATTGACTGGAGACTGCAGGATTAATAACTCAAGGAAGACATAGTATGGCAGGACAGAGTTTAACAAGACATATTTTAGTATACTAGGTATACTAGGTGTGTTCAGGAATCTGGGACAGGTTTAAGTAAAGATACTGTATCTCAGCAGGTAATATGAGACTTAACTTTAGATACATAATGTGAGTTAATGAGTGTAGAAAATATATTTGAGTACAGCATCTGAGGGCAGATTATACTGATAAACACCAGTGTTTACAACACAATAATGATGGTGTAACATAGAAGTTTCTGTAATCCACAATAAATATTAACGGAAATGGAAAAGTACAGATTCACTTATTACTTATGCGCATAATCCACAGTAGTAATTTAGGACTGAGAAGTTTAATGAGTTTGCATAGAGATCCAAAGTTTCACTTCCAGGGATTCTAAGAGAACAGAGGTAGAGCACTCCATATATTAAACAGCACATAACTCACAGAGTACTGTATGGTAGCAAGGTATGGTAATATTAAGACTTTACTGAGAGGACATCAGCAGTCACACAGCAAGGACTTTAGACACGGTTCAGGGAACAAGGCAAAGTGACAAGGCTTCAGCTATAGTCCGGAGACTAGGCATAAGCAATGGAAAAAGGAACAGGAAACTGGAAGTTCCACCAGCAGGTTTGTGCTGTACTGACAGCATTTCACAAGAAGCACTGACCAATGACAGATAGCCAGGTAATCCAGTCCCCTAAATAACAACTGTGGTGGCTACCTCAAGTCCCAGAAATCCCTGTGGCCGTGGCTTATAACATGCTGTTTCATTTACTAGAAAGCCTATTGCAAAAGTCAAGGCTAATCACAGTCAGACAATTTCTGTAACCTCGCTATCAACACCTGCTCACTGTTATTCCAGAAGTGTCACCTTCAAAACATGCAAATCAGTACACAAAATTAACACTAAGGCTGAACAAACGGTGCAACCACAAAGTGAGTGCAGGGGGATCCGTTGAATACTGACTGTCAAGCGGTGATGGTGAGATATCTATACTGTTTGCCATTACAGCTCGCCACAGAGCATTCAATACCGTCCTATATGTTTGCCAGTGCAGTGTTTCTGCTTTCATTTCTTTATATTTAAATATGTGAGTATGACCAACCAATCAATCAATCAATCAATGACATACTTAACCTAGCTTCCACACTACATGTTTACCAAACCCTTGTCTCTTTCTTTATAGTTATAATAACAGTGAGAATAATTGATCATCGAATGAAATACTTTACCTGGCTTCCACAATACATATTTGTAAGGCACATGTCTCTGCTTTTCTTTTCGTTATACAGTAGTTTAATCAATCAATAAATGCTTTACCTGGCTTGCACTGCATAAATACTCCATTTGCCTGAACTGCCCTTGGGTCCCTGATCTAGCTCTTGAATCGTGAAAACATTCTATGGGATTTTTATAGTTTATTAAGGTTCCATCCTGTCTGCCATTGCTGTGCCATAGATGTGCTATATTCTTTAAAACTGTCATGATGCTATTTTAGCAATTATAATAAAATCCAATACCAAACCTGAAACTGAACCAAAACATTTGATCGTGGTTTTTGTCAAAGCCAATACAAAATCAAAACATGGGAGTCCACTCACATCTCTAGTATGAATATCACAATGTTTAAATATGCAAAAAAAATCAGATCCTTATGGCTTGTGAACTTAATGTTCATATCAAATATATGTACCAATATTTTATAGTTTGGATGTACTAAATGAGTACATTTAGCCACTTCTGTTTCTGGCTTAATTTGCTTTTTAAACAATAGCATTCACCCAGTGGGAAACAGAGTTATTATTTATTTATTACCAGTTTCTTATATAGCGCATACATATTATTCAGCGCTTTACAGAGAACATTTACATCAGTCCCTGCCCCAGTGGAGCTTACAATCTATATTCCCTACCACATGTACACGCACACAGACATACTAGGGTTAATTTGTTGTGAGCCAATTAGCATACCAGTACATTTTTGGATTGTGGGAGGAAACCGGAGTAAACCCACGCAAGTACAGGAAGAATATACAAACTCTGCACAGTTACAGCCATGGTGGGAATCGAACCCATGACCTCAGCGCTGTGAGGTAGAAATGCTAACCATTACACCATCCGTACTGCCAACGGATTATATCTCTATAGCAAAAATACTAAGTGCTGACCACATATTATTATCTATATTTTCTATATGCCTGATAATTCACAAGATATGAGAAGGCAGGTGATCGTGCTGAACACGTTAGAACAAAAATAAAAAATATTACAGTAAGATGAAATGTGCATTTATTTGGTAGAGCAGGAGACGTGGGGACACACATATTTCATTGTATCTTGATAGTTCTTTCTGTTTCATTTTTCTTTTTCTGTTCATTTATTTGTCATGTTTTGACAAAAGCTTTCGTATAAAAAATGAAGGAACATTCCTCACAGCTACATTTATACAAATAAAGCAAACTGATTCAATGTAGTTTGAGTTAAAGAATAGTTTGAAAGAAGGTATTACATTTGTACAGATGTGTCCTCATACATTATTGCTATAGTAATGCCAAAAAGAACCTCTCTGTGCACCAGGTGGCACACACATATAAAATGTCACACATCAAATTAATCAGCAAAGCATTCTACTACATGATAGATGCATCAGATAGCGAATAGGACACAATTTCCATTACAAAGACGCAAAATAATTACCTGGAGATAGCAAAGTCACTTGGGACCTACATTAGGACACATCTGTAAAGTGTGCCACTGGTAAAGGATGAGGTTGTGTCCAAAAAGGCTAAAAACATGGAAATATACAAGATGGGGGGATATTTATCAAAGCTCTGAGAGCTAGCCAATCATATCCTGTCATTTTACAGGTTTAACTCCCTCTCCATTAAAAACCACATATTCAGCACATCCAGCAGTCCTGCCATTTTCATCTAAAAAAAGTACAGGACCCTTTCTCATCCTGGATAATGAGGGGTATGCAATTCAGTAAAAAATGTATGACTAGCTGGAAAAAAATGAATTTCACTTCTCAATTGCAGCCATTTTGGATATTTTTTGTCATGTTTCATCCAATGCAGTTTCATGTTTCAAAAAAATTCGCAATTCAACAGTGCTGGATTTTCCCACAGTAGAAGAATCAGCACTTCAACCTAATCATGGTAAAGTGGTCCAGTTTTTCAACTTTTGAACTTTGGAAGGAACTTGAATAACCCCCCCCCCCCCCCCCCCCTCAAGAGCCTTATTCCCTCTCTGGTCATTTCCAAACTGGACTATTATAATCTTCTTTTATCCGATCTTGCTGACTACCACCGCTATACATTCCAACCTGTCCTCCGTGTTGCTGGCTTACTTTCCTCACAAAACATTCATTGGCTTCTTCAGATTCCAATTTAAGCTTCTCACATTATCAAAACCCTTAACCTTTCCTATCCTGTACACACCCTATCTCCCTGTACACTCCCAACTGTTCTTTTCACTCCTCGAATGCATGCCAGCTCTCCCACCACCATATTAATTTCTCCCATTCCTGCCTACAAAATTTCGGCTATGGCGTTCCCTATCTCTGGAATTCTCCCCTTCTGACAATGACTCCTTTAGACCCACTTCTTTAAACCCAGCCATCTCTCATCATCCATGCTCACTGTTTACCCCATCTGTGTCACCCCTGTCTCTCTGCCTTCCCCCTTTTGAATCATTCTCTTACTTAGACTATTTTCTACTCTATATTCCGACAATGGCACCTAATCATCAATATCTACTACCATAATAATTACTGTGGTGTCATATCGGCTGATGCAGCAATGTTTATATACTATACTGTACCATGTACTTGTCCTACATTGTCTTGCACTGTAATTCACTGTTGTATTGTTTTGCCATTTGTTTATGTACTTTGTTAGGAACTAGGGGACCCTTGCAGCAATATAATTAAACGGAAATAATAATAATAATAATTAAGCCCTGGCTACCAAGTCATATTTAAAATATATTTCTTAAAATATTTAGCGGCTGATCAAACTATACCTATTGTTACATAATCTTTTTACAACAGATTTTGATTGGTCTGTATTACTGTCTCCCACTGTACTACCACCAAAACCAAAACTACCTGTAATCATTTTTATTCTGTATTTATCAGAAGAAAATTTTACGATAGTTCATGTTCCCAACATTACTTTACATGGGCCAAAGCAAATACCTTGCTGTAAAAGGGAAGATAATTTAGCTGGTAGCAGCCATTGTTAAGTGTCCCACTACAGGCTTACATATTCTGCGATAACCTCACTTTGGGCCTTATTTTGGTTCATTCTTTCTGACAAAATCCTTCTTAGATGGACAAAACCATGTGCACTGCAGGGGGGGGCAGATGTAACATGTGCAGAGAGAATTAGATTTGGGTGAGTAATTTTGTTTCTGTGTAGGGAAAATACTGACTGCTTTATTTTTACACTGCAATATAGTTCTCACTTTGAAGTAAAACCCCACCCAAATCTAATTCTCTCTGCACATGTTACATCTGCCCCACCTGCAATGCACATGGTTTTGCCCATCTAAGAAGGATTTTGTCAGAAAGAATGAACCAAAATAAGGCCCTTTATAACAGGAATGTTTCAAGTAACTTCCCAAATGGATGTTTTCAGTACGGATGATGTAATGGTTAGCATTACTGCCTCACAGCACTGCGGTCATGGGTTCGATTCCCACCATGGCCCTAACTGTGCGGAGTTTGTATATTCTCCCCATACTTGCGTGGGTTTCCTTTGGGTGCTCCGGTCTCCTCCCACAATCCAAAAATATACTGGTAGGCTAATTGGCTCCCAACAAATTAACCCTAGAATGCACGCGTGTACATGTGGTAGGGAATATAGATTGTAAGCTCCACTGGGGCAGGGACTGATGTGAAAGTTCAAATATTCTCTGTAAATTGCTGCAGAATATGTATGCGCTATATAAGAAACTGTTCATAAATAAATAAATAAATAAATCAGTGCTTTTAAAGCAATAATAGCTATGAATTTAGATAATACAATTGCATTTATTGATTTTGGGATTCAAATAAAATACAAAGTACAAATGTATGTTCCCATAAGCTATGTTTGACATAGCTAACCTCCAAGGAAGTAAATATAGTTATAATGACTTATACCCCTTTCACACTGACAGAGCCCGATCACACGTGGGAATGTGTTCCAAGGTTCATCCCGGGAATGTAAGCTTTCATGCTGTACTTAGAACTGGGATCAACCCAGCACAACCCTATTTATGCTGATCCTGGGAAATCACTGCAAATATGTAAGTCATTAGAAATGGACATTTTTCTTGCTTACAATGATGAGGTCACAATAGGAAAACCTTGCAGAACTCTATTAATAGTAGTTACAACCCTTTAATCATTATTAGAAAACTTGAGTATTAGAAACGTCATCACAATATGTTTGGTTAATTCAATTTAGTTTATTTTGCTTAGAATCAATACTATCTTTCATTGCACCTGTTATCTGTATCTTTATTTCCTCCTCCACCCTTATGCTGAGCAGCTCTCTTCATCTATCCAGTTCAGCATGCTGCCTGTCTCTGCTGTTTTCCCAGGCTCTAGATGATTACATCAACTTTTCTGAGCCCAAGAAAGCTCCAATCAGAGGGTTTTTTACAGTCCTGTATACAGAATCCTGGGTAGGGCACGTTCACATTGCACCACATCCCAGGTCGGTCCTGGGTTCAACCCTGATCGTGACCAGGGTTGAAATGCTGGGACGTTCAACACTGAACAATAACCTGGGATATATTTGTCAGTGTGAAATGGGTATTATATTGTCAACATTTTAAGGGCATATTGTGTTATAAACAGAGTATTTATCTTCAACGTAGAGTATTTATCTTCAACATAAGCTTTAATCTATACAAAGCAAATAGATAAGTTCTGTAAAGTAGGAATATTTCAAAATATATTTAACATAGCTACAATACCACATAATGTCTGTCAATACATAAATCGTTATAAATAAACCATAGACTACCTATTGCATAGTCAGCAAATTGAAACATTTCTTAACAATCCTTGAAATAAACAAGTTGTGGAATATTTATATATTCAGTGCACAAACTCTAAAGGGAAAGAAAAACTGGAAGACAAAGAATCACAAGACAAGATCTCAATATAGATATTTTAATAAGTACATGATGCCTCAGACTAAACCTGATCTCCATTTCAATAATACTACAATAAAAGAATGGCAGCAACAACTGCAAATTTATATCCGTGACATCAACCAATGTGTCTCAAATCTCCTAAAAATTTGACACAGCTGCTAAGGCACTTGTAAATAATTAACAAGTCATTCCAAGCTGAAGAAAGGTGCCCATCTCAAGAAATCAAAACCTATTTGCAAAGCTTAACAGATACTACAGATAGTCAAAAAGAGCTATTCTCGGAAATGCAGATGATAACACCATGAAACCTCTTGAAGCTGGAATTATCTTGCCTAGAGCTTTTGGTCCCTCTAGAGAGGTGTAGAAACCGAGTCGTTTCATATTACTCTTTTCTTTATAGTTTAATATGGATGTTGGAATTTGCATTCCTATGAAAGATAGCTGCTACAGTATAAGTTTGCCAGAAGCATAAAATAAAATATAAATACTTGAATCAATTTCCTGCCATGACGGCTCAAAAAGCAATTTAGTAACTATTGTGGTATTCATGTGAATTTGATAAATGGTATATTGCAGTGTATTTCAGTCTGATCTATGGTGTTATAGCGACTTAACTCAGATTCTGTTGCAGTTCCAGGCACTTTAGTCTTAACTTCCCATATCACAGGTTCTTTTTCTAAATGTCTATATCACTGTTTTACTTTCTGTGTCAGCAACGTTACCTGTGTCTGAAGTACAATATGTGTTTTTGGGCATCATATTTCCTTGAGCTATCAAATATCATGCAAAGATAAGTCTTCCTTCGAAAATATGTAAGTATAGCTTAAATATATTATTAAAAAACCTTATCCGCTAAGTTATTGAACTATAGTGGGTAACAGCGGCTTAACAGTAAGTTTTGTGGGTGGAATATTTAAATGCAATTTATACTGTATGTATATCTAAATAAAGTTTTCTCTTTACCATCTAACCTTTCAGAGGTCACAGATGAATATTTATAGGTGAATATCATAAAATCTGGTCCCGTTGATAGGAAGAAATAACTATACATTTCAAATCTAATAAAATCTGTAGGGTCATGATTCAGTATACCCACAATGTTTTAGAATGTGGACTACCCTCTTACTTATAAAAATTGGAGTGAGTATTCAGTATTACTTTGTGCATAGTAACTAGAAATCAGTAGTTCCTAGCTCACATGATGATACTCCCACCACGTCTAAGTTGTAGTGATGGAGATAAGTGCTGTAGTACATGATTGCATCAATGCAGTCTTCAAGACCTTGGCCATTATTTCAGTGATAGTGGACATTTTTAGCCTCGTACATTCATTCATTAATTTATTACTTTGTTAATAAATTCCTTCATTTATTAATTCATTCATTCATTATTTCAGTCAGTTATTGGTTTTCTTATATGTTAACTTGGGATGGGTGTAATCCAGATATCAGTTTGGTACTTGACCAAATCCCAAGAGATTTTAGCAACGTTTTTGCCCTACTGTAGCTAAAGTGTTTCTGTTTTGGTACAAGCCGATAATATAGCATAAAAAAATGTCAGCCTCAAGGTCAAAATTTCTTAATTTTAGTATGTAAATTAGAATTCAGTTTTACTTTGATGTTCAGTAAAATCCATTGTAAAAGTAATTAAAAAACTAAAGTAAGCAAATTGAAAACTCAAAGAAAAGACACATTTTTGTGATGCGTTTTAAAGCCCTTTGCATAATTTATGACATATATTTCTGAAACATATGTGGTAACTTAGAAATGAAGCTTCATATTGAATCAATGAAGCAATACAATAGCCAACCAACTCATAATTTGAACCTCTGGTTTAAAAAGTAATAGCAGAGGGGAGGTCATTAAATATTGAAGAAACCCAGTAGTGAAAAAGTTATTTGAGAATTCATATGTATGTGTGCATGTAACACAAGTGACACATGACAGGGAAGGAGGCCACCAAAGGATAAGTATATTGGGCATGAGCAGAGAATGGCATCGGAGAAGGAGGTAAAATAAAGATTGACAGTGGATAAGGACATATGGCAGGGGTGAATGAAGGCGTGACGGACAAGAGCCTGTCGTAGAATGGGTATAAAGCTATAAGTGTACGTAATAAGGGTATTGGGAAAAGGGTAAGCACAGAGGCAGGATAAAGTAAGTGCAGGGCAGAAAATACCATCAGTCAGAGAAGGCGTGGCATAGAAGAGGGAGGAGCATATGAAGGAATGGTGAGCAGATTGGTGCCATGTGCCATGTTTTGGGTACCTTTTCTAGCATATATATTACATCGTGTGCAATATAGTGTCTCAATCTAGATCTAATTTATGGCTGATGTTTTTTTTTTAATGTAGTAGAAACAGTCCAGATTAGCTGCACAGATGAAAATGTTGATAAAATATTGATAACATAGTATTTCAAAAAGCAGATTTTGGCAACCTCGCTGTTGAATCTGCTTTAAGCCTTTATCACAAATGGCTTAGATTTAGTAAAAATGAGGTGGAAACAGTCATTCACGGACAATTTCTGTTGGATAATTTCCAAAATAAAAATATTCCCGGGGCCTTAGAATCCTTAATGCTCTCGCTTTCAGGAGAACAAATCCCACTTTCTGTTCTAAACAGAGTGGTGTTTTAAACAAATGTCCTATTGACTTATTTTTTATTGATGTTTGAAGAAGTAGAGACAATAAAAATATGCAGAGATCTGTGAAATATAAAAATGCAGCTTTACTACTCTAGCAGAAAAAAGAACAGAAATGTGTGCGGGTAAATAGACTACAAGTTAGATCGCTACCAGAGAGATTTGATAGCATTAGAAGGAAAAAGCTTTATACAGCAAGGTAAATCTAAATCTACTCTATGGTGTATTGGATGACTACAGACAATTCAGGCTCCAACAAGATGTCCTGCATATATCATTGAAAGCTTTTTGTTAAAAATAAAAAAAATCTTATTAATCATCAGAAACAGAACAAATTGATACTTTGCCAATCAATGATAATAACATAACATAATCTGTCTTTAAAATATCAGAACATACTATACAACAAGGGATAAGCTACTATAAACATAGGTTGAACTAGATGGACGCAAGTCTTTATTCAGCCTCACCTACTATGTAACTATGTAATGGAGGTGATACAGGAGAACCCACAGGCAACATAGGAGATTTCAGCATTAGTACTAGGGGGCCGATTCAGTTGTGTTCGTACGGGTCCAAATTTGTCCCTGTTTTCAATGATGGGGGTTTGCGTATGCACATATATGCGCATGTGCAAATTCCCTGTGCGAATGCATTCAGCGAGCATTACACTCCCAGAGTCATTTGCACAGTAAGGGGAGGACCGGGGGTGGGCAGGGGGCGGTAGCAGGGGAACGCACAGCGTTTTATAGGTGTCGCCATAAAAACGCTGAGTGTTCCCCTGGAAAGGCAGACGGGCCAATGCCTCACGTGACGTCAGCACCCACCCCGAATTCAGACTGCAACAGCCATATGAAAAGTAAGTATTGACATAAAGTACTTTTCTGACGGAAGGCTGCAGAAATCATTTTATAGTCAGCGACCATCTAATCAGGCCCCAGGCTTGATAGTCATTCCAACATAAGTCTTTGACTCTTTTTCACACTCTGTTGGTCATTACAACCTGGCCAGGAAATTATTATAACATAAATATTTTTGGAAACAAGTTGTCAGATATGTGCTATAAGAGATAAAGCACCTTCATTGCTACATCAGTAAATCCCAGTATAAAAAAAACTTATCTCCAGTTACAGTAACTGAACTAGTTATTTAGAGGTATATAACTAACTAAAGATCACAAACAAAAGATTCATTAACCCCTTCATGACAGAGCCAGTTTGTGCCTTCATGACAGAGCCCTTTTTTTCAAATCTGACATGTCTCACTTAAGTGGGGATAACTTTTTTTTGCTTTTACTTATCCCAGTGATTTTGAGATTGTTTTCTCGTGACACATTGTACTTCAAGTTAGTGGTAAATTTTCGTCGATACAGTCTGTGTTTTTTTGTGAAAAATACCAAAATATCGTGAAAAAATGGAAAATTTAGCAATTTGCAAAATGTTAAATTTTCTGCTTGTGAGACAAATAATCATACCACTCAAAATAGTTAATAACTAACATAGACCATATGTCTACTTTATGTTTCCATCATTATTTCAACTTCCTTTTAATTTTTTTGGACACTAGGAGGCTTACAATATGAATAGCAAATTCTCAAATTTTCATGAAAATTTCAAACACTGATTTTTTTAGGGACCAGTTCAGTTCTGATGTGACTTTGAGGGACTTGTATGTGAGACACCCCCATAAATGATGCCATTTCAAAAACTGCACCCCTCACAGTATTCAAAACAGCATTTTGGAAGTTTGTTAACCCTTTAGGTGTTTCACAGGAATTAAAACAAAGTGTAGGTGAAATTTCAAAATTTCTTTTTTTTTGCAGAGTTTCAATTTTAATACATTTTTCTAACGAATACAGTAGATTTTACTAGAGAAATGTGACTAAAAATTGATTCCCCCAATTCTTTTGTTTTCAAAAATATCCTATATGTGGCCCTAGTGTGCACGTTGACCAAACCACAGGCTTCATAATAGAAGGAGCACCTACTTGATTTTGGAGCCTCCTTTTTATGAGATTTTTTTTAGGCACCATGTAGGTTTCTAGGCACCATAAGTGCTAAAAGTTAGGAACCTCCCCCACAAGTCACCCCATTTTGCAATCTACACCCCTCAGGGAATTCATCTAGGGGTATAGTGTACATTTCAAACCCCCAGGGGTTTCACCAATTTTGGTACAACTGGGATGTGAAAATGGAAAATTAAATTTTTTTACACAAACATGCAGTTCTGGCTCAAAATTTTTCATTTTCACAAGGAATGAAGGAGACAAAGCACCCCAAAATCTGTGCCCCAATTTCTCCCGAGTACGGCAATGCCTCACATGTGACCAAAAAATACCAGTTGGGTGCATGGCAGGACTCAGAAGGGAAGGAGTGATTTTTGGATTTTGCAGCAAAGATTTTGGTGGAATGAATGGTGGGTGCTATGTTGCATTAGCAAGACTCCCAAAGCACCAATACAGTGGAACCCCCCCACAAGTCACCCCATTTTGCAAAGTACACCCCTCAGGGAATTCATCTAGGGGTATAGTGTACATTTAAAACCCCCAGGGGTTTCACCAATTTTGGTACAACTGGGATGTGAAAATGGAAAATTACATTTTTTTACACAAACATGCAGTTCTGGCTCAAAATTTTTCATTTTCACAAGGAATGAAGGAGACAAAGCACCCCAAAATCTGTGCCCCAATTTCTCCCGAGTACGGCAATGCCTCACATGTGACCAAAAAATACCAGTTGGGTGCATGGCAGGACTCAGAAGGGAAGGAGTGATTTTTGGATTTTGCAGCAAAGATTTTGGTGGAATGAATGGTGGGTGCTATGTTGCATTAGCAAGACTCCCAAAGCACCAATACAGTGGAACCCCCCCACAAGTCACCCCATTTTGCAAACTACACCCCTCAGGGAATTCATCTAGGGGTATAGTGTACATTTCAAACCCCCAGGGGTTTCACCAATTTTGGTACAACTGGGATGTGAAAATGGAAAATTACATTTTTTTTACACAAACATGCAGTTCTGGCTCAAAATTTTTCATTTTCACAAGGAATGAAGGAGACAAAGCACCCCAAAATCTGTGCCCCAATTTCTCCCGAGTACGGCAATGCCTCACATGTGACCAAAAAATACCAGTTGGGTGCATGGCAGGACTCAGAAGGGAAGGAGTGATTTTTGGATTTTGCAGCAAAGATTTTGGTGGAATGAATGGTGGGTGCTATGTTGCATTAGCAAGACTCCCAAAGCACCAATACAGTGGAACCCCCCCACAAGTCACCCCATTTTGCAAACTACACCCCTCAGGGAATTCATCTAGGGGTATAGTGTACATTTCAAACCCCCAGGGGTTTCACCAATTTTGGTACAACTGGGATGTGAAAATGGAAAATTACATTTTTTTTACACAAACATGCAGTTCTGGCTCAAAATTTTTCATTTTCACAAGGAATGAAGGAGACAAAGCACCCCAAAATCTGTGCCCCAATTTCTCCCGAGTACGGCAATGCCTCACATGTGACCAAAAAATACCAGTTGGGTGCATGGCAGGACTCAGAAGGGAAGGAGTGATTTTTGGATTTTGCAGCAAAGATTTTGGTGGAATGAATGGTGGGTGCTATGTTGCATTAGCAAGACTCCCAAAGCACCAATACAGTGGAACCCCCCCACAAGTCACCCCATTTTGCAAAGTACACCCCTCAGGGAATTCATCTAGGGGTATAGTGTACATTTCAAACCCCCAGGGGTTTCACCAATTTTGGTACAACTGGGATGTGAAAATGGAAAATTACATTTTTTTACACAAACATGCAGTTCTGGCTCAAAATTTTTCATTTTCACAAGGAATGAAGGAGACAAAGCACCCCAAAATCTGTGCCCCAATTTCTCCCGAGTACGGCAATGCCTCACATGTGACCAAAAAATACCAGTTGGGTGCATGGCAGGACTTAGAAGGGAAGGAGTGATTTTTGGATTTTGCAGCTCAGATTCTGGTGGAATTTTGGTGGGTGCTATGTCGCATTAGCAAGACCCCCCAAGCACCAATACAGTGGAACCCCCCCACAAGTGACCCCATTTTGCAAACTACACCCCTCAGGGAATTCATCTAGGGGTATAGTGTACATTTCAAACCCCCAGGGGTTTCATCAATTTTGGTACAACTGGGCAGTGAAAATGAAAAAAATACATTTTTTTACACAAAAATGTACTTCTGGCTCAAAATTTTTCATTTTCACAAGGAATGAAGGAGACAAAGCACCCCAAAATCTGTGCCCCCATTTCTCCAGAGTACGGCAATGCCTCACATGTGACCAAAAAATACCAGTTGGGTGCATGGCAGGACTCAGAAGGGAAGGAGTGATTTTTGGATTTTGCAGCACAGATTTTGGTGGAATGAATGGTGGGTGCTATGTTGCATTACCAATACAGTGGAACCCCCCCACAAGTGACCCCATTTTGCAAACTACACCCCTCAGGGAATTCATCTAGGGGTATAGTGTACATTTCAAACCCCCAGGGGTTTCATCAATTTTGGTACAACTGGGCAGTGAAAATGAAAAAAATACATTTTTTTACACAAAAATGTACTTCTGGCTCAAAATTTTTCATTTTCACAAGGAATGAAGGAGACAAAGCACCCCAAAATCTGTGCCCCCATTTCTCCAGAGTACGGCAATGCCTCACATGTGACCAAAAAATACCAGTTGGGTGCATGGCAGGACTCAGAAGGGAAGGAGTGATTTTTGGATTTTGCAGCACAGATTTTGGTGGAATGAATGGTGGGTGCTATGTTGCATTACCAATACAGTGGAACCCCCCCACAAGTGACCCCATTTTGCAAACTACACCCCTCAGGGAATTCATCTAGGGGTATAGTGTACATTTCAAACCCCCAGGGGTTTCACCAATTTTGGTACAACTGGGATGTGAAAATGGAAAATTACATTTTTTTACACAAACATGCAGTTCTGGCTCAAAATTTTTCATTTTCACAAGGAATGAAGGAGACAAAGCACCCCAAAATCTGTGCCCCCATTTCTCCAGAGTATGGCAATGCCTCACATGTGACCAAAAAATACCAGTTGGGTGCATGGCAGGACTCAGAAGGGAAGGAGTGATTTTTGGATTTTGCAGCACAGATTTTGGTGGAATGAATGGTGGGTGCTATGTTGCATTACCAATACAGTGGAACTCCCCCACAAGTGACCCCATTTTGCAAACTACACCCCTCAGGGAATTCATCTAGGGGTATAGTGTACATTTCAAACCCCCAGGGGTTTCATCAATTTTGGTACAACTGGGCAGTGAAAATGAAAAAAATACATTTTTTTTACACAAAAATGTACTTCTGGCTCAAAATTTTTCATTTTCACAAGGAATGAAGGAGACAAAGCACCCCAAAATCTGTGCCCCAATTTCTCCAGAGTACGGCAATGCCTCACATGTGACCAAAAAATACCAGTTGGGTGCATGGCAGGACTCAGAAGGGAAGGAGTGATTTTTGGTTTTTGCAGCTCAGATTCTGGTGGAATGAATGGTGGGTGCTATGTGGCATTAGCAAGACCCCCGAAGCACGGTGAAATGATGAATCTAATAATCCATAGATGTGTGGTATATTTTGAAACACTCCTTTATACATAGGCCGGGTTTGTCGGGGCAAGTTTCACAGTGGAAAATAGTTTCCTTTCTTATTCCCTTTTTATAGCAAACTTTGCACCTTTTTTGTGTCCTGCCCTTTCTTGCAGTGGAGGGGATTTCGTTGGGAAAATGCTGCCCTGGTACAATACGGGGGCCAGTACTAGAAGTACTGGGGCCCTCTGCCTGCTCATTCCCAAATGTTAGGCTCTTTATGACTTCCTCTTGAAAGTGCATAAATGTCCCCCTCTGGCCGGTAGAACGGAATAGCACGTAAGCGTTATACAGTGCCATCTGGATGATATACACGGCCAGCTTCTTGTACCAGATATTTGTTTTCCGCAGGGCACTGTACGGCTTCAGTACCTGATCTGAAAGATCCACTCCGCCCATGTACTTATTGTAATCTAGGATACAATTTGGTTTTGAGGTGTGGGTACTGGTACCTCGTACAGGGATGGAGGTGGTACTGTCTCCATGAATTGTTGTCAGTATAAGGACATCCCTCTTGTCCTTATATTTGACCAACAACATATTTTCGGTGCATATTCCCCTGCTTTCACCCCTTCTCATTACTTGGGCAATGTGCGTTTTGGGGAGGCCTCTTTGGTTCTTGCGCACAGTACCGCAAGCTGCTGTACCTCTTGAACCAAGGGCCTTAAACAGGGGGATGCTGGTGTAAAAGTTATCCACATAGAGGTGATAACCCTTATCCAGGAAGGGGTGCATTAAATCCCAGACAATTTTTCCACTAACACCTACGAGGGAGGGGGGGCATTCTGGTGGTTCAATTCTTGAATCCTTCCCTTCATATACCCTAAACTTGTGGGTGTACCCTGTGGTGCTTTCACACAGCTTATACATTTTTATGCCATACCTTGCCCTCTTACTGGGAAGGTACTGGCGGAATTTAACCCTTCCTTTAAAATGTATAAGGGACTCGTCGATACTAATACATTTATCAGGGATGTATAGCTCTGCAAATTTGGCACTGAAATGATCAATGACCGGCCTGACTTTGAATAGCCTGTCAAAGGTGGGATCATCTCTGGGTGGGCACTGTGCATTATCGGTGTAATGTATAAATTTATGGATTGCCTCAAAACGAGCCCGGGGCATGGTTATACGGTGAAATGGGGTGCTGTACAGAACATCTGTACTCCAATATTGCCTAATTTGTGGCTTTTTTACTATGCCCATATGTAACACCAGACCCCAAAACGTCATCATCTCTACTGCATCTACAGGGGTCCACCTAGCAAATGATGACGTGGGGTTTTGAGCAATAAACTGCTGGGCATATAAATTAGTTTGGTCCACCATTAAATTTATAAAATCATCAGAGAAAAATAATTTGAAAAAGTCAATTTCTCTGAGACCTGTTGAATCAAATTGGATTCCTGGGATGGCCAAAAACTCAGGAACCTGGGGCTCAAAATTGTCTGGTGGTGGGGTCCATACGAGATCAATTATTGGGGGGGGGGTCTCAGCTGCTCTACGGGGGCGTCTTTGAGGGGGTCCCTCATCTTCAGAGGAGGAAGAGGAGCTTAAGACAAATCCTTCAAATTCCCCGCTTGCCTCACTGGCTGTGTCAGAGTCAGAGGCAAGCATGGCATATGCCTCCTCCACCGAATACATTCTCCTGGATGACTGGGACGACATTTGGGATGACATTTGGGATGCCATTTATATTTTTGTGTTACTGGTAGTGAAATGTTTCAACACGTGTATAGTGTAGGGGGGGGTACAAACTTTATTTCAACCCGGGGGGTATGTAGTGTGTAGTGTGTATGTATGTAGTGCAGAAAAAAAAAAAATACAAAAAAAAAAAAATTGAAGGGTTCAAAAAAAAAAAAAATGGAAGGGGTTAAAAAAAAAAAATGGAAGGGGTTAAAAAAAATGGAAGGGGTTAAAAAAAAAAATAAAATGGAAGGGGTTAAAAAAAAAAAAGGTCCTGCGCCAAAAATTGAGCACAGATGTTGGTCAGTAACGTCCGTCACTGAACAGCGCTCAAAGGCAACAGGAATTTGATCCAAAAAAAAAAAAAAATAGATCAACCCTGTGCCGAAAAAGCTGATCAGTGATGTACGTCACTGATCAGCGCACAGTGGCCACAGGACACACACAAAATCACAGTGTGTGTAAAAAAAAAAATGTAAAAAAGACCCCACAGCACTCACAAAAAATAAAAAAAGGTGATCAGTGATGCGACACTGATTACCAGTGAGGGGCAGCAGGTGCACAACCTTTGGTGGTACTGACAGGTATATATAAAAAAAAAAACCTCTGTACCCCCAAAAAGTTGCTGATCACCTCAGATATAGTGATCAGCACAAAAGGCGGGGGCAGCAGACACAAAATTTAGCACTCTCTATCACTCTCTGTCACTATCTCTCTCTATCTCTCTATCTCTCACTATCTATCACTCTATGACACTGCAGCAGCAGCACTGACAGGTATATCTATATATAAAAAAAAACCTGCGCCCCCAAAAAGTTGCTGATCAGTTAATTTATACTGATCAGCACAAAAGGGGGGGCAGCAGTCAGTTATATAAAAAATATATAGCACAATCTGTCACTATCTCTCTATCTCTCTCTCTCTATCTCTCTCTATCTCTCTCTATCTATCTATAGCTCTATCACACTGCAGCAGCACAAAATATAGCACTAGGCCTCTCTATCTCTCTCTATCTCTCTCTATCTCTTTCAGTTATATAAAAAATATATAGCACAATCTGTCACTATCTCTCTCTCTATCTCTCTCTCTCTATCTCTCTCTATCTCTCTCTATCTCTCTATCTATAGCTCTATCACACTGCAGCAGCACAAAATATAGCACTAGGCCTCTCTATCTCTCTCTATCTCTCTCTATCTCTCTCTCTCTAACTCTCTCTCTATCTAATAAATCGCAGCAGCACAAGATGTCACAGGATGTCACAAGATGTCACAAGCATAAGCAATATCAATGATCAGGTAAGTATTTTGGATGGGTTCTGGTCAGTATAGGCGGCAGCTGGGCACGGTGACCGCACTGCACGCTATTCCAGACCGGAATGGCGTCTGCAGTGCAGTCACCGTTAGTTTAAACCCCCCTCCATGGCTGTGATTGGTCCGTCGGTCCGACGAACCAATCACGGCCTTTGGGGGCGGGAGGGGTGAGGTGGGGTGACACCAGTGTCACCCTTACACCCCGCGGTGATTGGTGCTGTACTTTACAGCACCAATCACCTCCGATCCCGTGTCACCGGCGAACGTTATTCGCCGGTGACACAGAAAACGCTGTGAATGGCTGTTCACAATGAACAGCCAATCACAGCGATCGCCGACGGGGGGGCGGCATCGCCGCCCCCCCCTGGGCATGCACGGACATGTCTGCTGTCAGGGACAGCAGACATCGTCCCTCTGTCACTGCGTCTCTAGACGCAGTGACAGTTTTAAGCCATGACGTATATATACGTCAACGGTCGGGAAGTACTTCCCGGCCATGACGTATATATACGTCAAATGTCGTGAAGGGGTTAATTGAAGGAAACAGTGGTAGACCCAAAAGGGAGGGGTCACTTGGGTCCATGCCTCTCCACTGTCATTTTGGGCACTTTTTACTGGAGAGCAGCAGCTCTACTGTTGTCTTCATCACCTGACAGAGCTGGCAGAAATCAAGGTGGTTGCTCCCAGAATGCCATTCAGCTGCCTGCAGCCACCATTCTACTAGTGTACTGTTGGAGGATAGGGGCATCAGGTTGCTGTTGTCAGGGCCAGCTTTACCAGTAGGCAGCTTTAGGCAGCTGCTTAAGGACTCCAGAGTTTGGGGGGGGGGGGAGGGCACCACTAAGACTATGACACAATAAAGGATCATTCAGAAAGCATCCTTGTTGAACTTAATGCAAAAGGGAGGTGTTGACCTTCTAAAATGCCACCTGCACACTTGCAGGAGGTTCTCGAAAGTTGGTATTGGTGTGTGTGTGTGTGAGTGGGGGGGGCATTAAGCTGAAGTTTTGGCTAGGGTGGCGAAATACCTTGCACTGGCTCTTGGCTGATGTGTGTGGAGACCCACTCTCGGAGCTGCAAGCTGTCATACTGGAGTCTGGGGAGCATTACTGGAGTTGGAGAAGTGCGCTCTGTGTTAGGGGAGAATTTTTCTAAGCTAGTCCCAGCACCCTGGTCATTATGTACAGAATTCTGTCCAGAGGGAGCTGCGTGTGATGTCCTGTATTGAGTCAGTCAAGAGGTGGTGAGTGTGAGTGTTTTATATCATTGCATGATGATATTGACAGCCTTTTTTTAAGGGTGCCACTTTTCCTCCCCTTTTATATGTGTGTCATAGGAGCCAGCATCACACTGACTCATATGTCTCAGGCTCCACTTCCCGCCCACCAGCCATGATCTACACTGCCAGTCCCCCAGACTAGAGTGGGCAGCTCAGCAACTTATGCTGAGCTGCGGTCTGGTTATGTGGTGACAGTCTGGCTGGAGGGAGAGGAGAGGTTGTGACCTCTACCCCAGTTTTCTCTTTACTGAGGCTGTCATTGCTATTGCCAGGGATCTTGTGACTTTCCCAGTGTAAATTTCAAGTCCTCTGCAGTTCTGGCACTAGGTAAGAAAAAGGTTGGTACTTGTTTCCTAGAACGGCCACAATCGTGAGTGATCGTGGCTCTTAATTAAGGGACACGATCCTCACGATGTGGCCGATTTTTTACAATTTTTTCCATTTGATTGACAGAAATCGGGTCAATCGGTCGGTCGCGACCAATTAAAATCGGCCGCGATGCGACCGACCGATTGACCCGATTTTTCCATAGACTTCAATGTTAAAAAATCTTTTAACATTGAAATCGGTCGGTCTTGTGCCATTATAATGGCACAAGATGAGATGGACTTGATTAAGTCCATCTCACATAGGGAAAAATGATAAAAAAGGTGAAATGGGCCAATATGACCCATTTCACATTTTTTATGTGCCCGACATGACCCCACGATAGACGTGAACCCGAAGCGTGGCGAGCGCAGCGAGCCCGCGAGGGGCGGCGGTGCGCGTCCTCCGACCTTTTCATTCCCCTACTATCCACTAGGGCGTGGAGTGAGAATATAATAGTGTGGCGAGCGCAGCGAGCCACCGAGCCCGAAGCGTGGCGAGCGCAGCGAGCCCCGCGAGGGGACGCGTATACCTGTGAAGTTAGACGCGTCCCCTCGCGGGGCTCGCTGCGCTCGCCACGCTTCGGGCTCGGTGGCTCGCTGCGCTCGCCACACTATTATATTCTCACTCCACGCCCTAGTGGATAGTAGGGGAATGAAAAGGTCGGAGGACGCGCACCGCCGCCCCTCGCGGGCTCGCTGCGCTCGCCACGCTTCGGGTTCACGTCTATCGTGGGGTCTAGCACACTTATTAACATTTGGGGGGGCAATTTAAACAAATCTGTTGAAAAAAAAAAAAAAATCGGGTGAAAAATCGGTCGATCGGATCGGTCGCATCGTATGCGACCAAATCGCATGCGATGCGATCGATCCGATTTTTTATCTTACGACCACAACGATCTAAATCGTTGTGGCCGTTCTAGGAAACAAGTACCAAAAGGTTTTCCAAAAACCTCAACTGCGGTCCTCTAAGATGTCATCAGAGTGGAGAAGGATTATATGCATCCTTCTCCACTCTGATGACATCTTGTTTGCAGTTGTTGCCATTGGGATTTTTGATCATGCGACTTTAAACGTCTATCTATTGTGAGTTTTATGTACAAATTAAAAATGTCTCTTGTATCATAATACTACACTATGATGTTTTTGTTGTGTCTCATCCCCACTATAAATACCCATCATTGGGTAAGGGGTGCCTCACGTTTCTTATCATTTCAGATAATTGCTATTACACCTGTACTGCTGGAGATATCCAAAAGTTATGTATTGTTTTTTTATATTCACCTAAGGTGATTTGTCCTGCACTCTGTAAACAGCTAAATAGCGCTAAATCAGTCACCAACTGCTCCTTGCCTGCACTTTATAAAACGGCGATGCAGATGAACTGAACATTTAATAATTTGTGGAATTCAAGGATAAGCTTTGTGGCACATCTTGCAGCAGTGAGAAACTCCAAATGTGACCAGTATTAAGCACCTATGGGTTAATAATTATCCTGTGTCAGTTGGGGAGATTACATATATGTACAACAGTCTGGGTCTTCAGGGTAAACCATACTGAGAAGCAGGAAATTTGAGAAATTAATTGTCACAAGGACAAGTTTTGAGGAAAGGCCATATGCACATTGTTAGTTTCTTTCACAGATATATTGCATATTTTTGCCAGTGACTCTACCAGGCTCCTACATATAATAAATGTTTGTCACTGTGAAACGGCTGTATTATTTATAACATAGCCATCTTGATAAATACTTACCCTTTATCACATGTATACTGGCATTATTTAATGCCATATGCATAAATAATTATAATGGGGTCAGCTCTTCTGATAAAAGCTGTCCCTTGTGAATAAAAGGACTTCTAGGTTCATGACATGGGAGTCCAATTACCCATGCATGGCTGCTGGCCAGCGCATGCACAAGCAGCAGGGGGAAGGAGTCCTTCTCAGGGTATTTTGTGGAAAGAGGCACATGCTGTAGGCTTCTACCGGACACATGCTCTAGTAGATTTCACTTTCCAGGTACAGTGTGACATATTGTATATAAACAGAATAGGGAAAATCTTTCCATGTTGCATTTCATGAAAGCTTGGACATTTGGCAGGAGATCATATAAAGTAACATCATTCTAAAAGCATTAGACATGCCAGGAAATATGAACTAACTGGCATATTCCTCTTTGGCTACATTGACTCTCTTATCAGATATGTCAAGTTTTCCCTTAATAAACTTCTCAAACCCATGGTTTCCCATAAAGTTACCAACAACTTCTCTTATGCAGAATTCTTTACTGCAAATATACATTGTTTACATATTAAAAGATGAACATTTGAATTTTCTATTTATCTACTTACTCGCATTTATCTCACACAATATAATATACAGCAATTATTCATTACTTATACAAAACATCAGTGTACAGCTAAAACCTCTAAGGAAAAAGGTATTCCATTAAGAATAATCTCAGGTGCCCGAGAAACGAGCTGTCTTCCAGAAAAAAACTGCTGCTGGGAATAGGGATAGTCAGACCCCACAATAACCTCAAAAGTAAAACACAAAGAAAAGCATCGCTTGTATTCAAATGAGGGGTGGCACCAAAATGAACTACTTTCTTCTAGGTACCATTGGACTGCCTTTAAACTGGAAAACTAGAGAGGACTCTATTGGATTCACTGGGACTTTGCCTTTAGATCTTCCTCATCCAGCAGCTTATCAGCACGAAAAAATAAATAAATAAAGGGAACACTTAAACAACACAATGTAACTCCAAGTCAGTCACACTTCTGTGAAATCAAACTGTCCACTCAGGAAGCAACACTGATTGACAATCAATTTCACATGCTGTTGTGCAAATGGAATAGACAACAGGTGGAAATTATAGGCAATTAGACTCCCCCAATAAAGGAGTTGTTCTGCAGGTGGTGAATACAGACCACTTCTCAGCTCCTATGCTTTCTGGCTGATGTTTTGGTCATTTTTGAAAGCTGGCGGTGCTTTCACTCTAGTGGTAGCATGGGACGGAGTTTACAACCCACACAAGTGGCTCAGTTTGTGCAGCTCATCAAAGATTGCACATCAATGGGAGCTGTGGCAAGAAGATTTCCTGTGTCTGTCAGCGTAGTGTCCAGAGCATGGAGGTGCTACCAGGAGACAGGCCAGTACAGCAGGAGACATAGAGGAGGCCATAGGACGGCAACAACCCAGCAGCAGGACCGTTACCTCTGCCTTTGTGCAAGGAGGAAAAGGAGGAGCACTGCCAGAGCCCTGCAAAATGTCCTCCAGCAGGCCACAAAAGTGCATGTGTCTACTCACACAGTCAAAAACAGACTCCATGAGGGTGGTATTAGGGCCCGACATCCACAGGTGGGGGTTGTGCTTACAGCCCAACACCGTGCAGGATGTTTGGCATTTGCCAGAGAACACCAAGATTGGCAAATTCGCAACTGGCGCCCGGTGCTCTTCACAGATGAAAGCAAGTTCACACTGTGCATGTTACATATGTGAAAGAGTCTGGAGATGCCAAGGAGAACGTTCTGCTGTCTGCATCATCCTCCAGCATGACCGGTTTAGCAGTGGGTCAGTAATGGTGTGGGGTGGTATTTCTTTTGGGCCACACAGCCCTCCATGTGCTCGCCAGAGGTAGCCTGATTGCCATTAGGTACCAAGATGAGATCCTCAGACCCCTTGTGAGACAACATGCTGGTGCTGTCGGCCCTGGTTTCCTCCTAATGCAAGACAATGCTAGACCTCATGTGGTTGAAGTGTGTCAGCAGTTCCTGCAAGATGAAGGCATTGATGCTATGGACTGGACCGCCCATTCCCCAGACCTGAATCCAATTGAGCTCATCTGGGTCATCATGTCTTGCTTCATCCACCAACGCCACGTTGCACCATAGACTTTTCAGGAGTAGGTGGATGCTTTAGTCCAGGTCTGGGAGAAGATCCCTATGGATACCATCCACGGGAATTGTAGGGAGGTCATACAGGCACGTGGAGGCAACACACACTACTGAGCCTCATTTTGACTCGTTTGAAGCACATTACATCAAAGTTGGATCAGCCTGTAGTGAGTTTTTCCACTTTAATTTTGAGTGTGACTCCATTGATAATTTTTGTGTGATTTTGTTGTGAGCACATTCATCTATAAAGAACAAAGTATTTAATAAGAATATTTCATTCATTCAGATCTAGGATGTGTTATGTTAGTGTCCTTTTTATTTTTTTGAGCAGTGTATTTTTATTGTTACTAGTGTGATGTGTATGTCATATTATGTCATGGTTTATAATATATTGTCAGTAAAAGACTTCTATAAAATGAATTCACTCGTTTATCATTGAATACAAGCGCTGATTTTCTTTGAGTTTTTCTTTTGAGCTAAAACCGCTACTCTTACAGTATATATTGTTACATGATAGAGGCTGTATTGAGGTATCTCTGTTTAAGCCTTTGAGTGCCAACTTTGCTGTGAGAGATCCTCAAATATCCTGTAAAAATGGCAGCGTCGCTCACAGCGACTGTTCTTTTAGTATAAATACAAATACAGTCAAGTCAATTCATTGACGTTTAGTTAAATATTGCACCCCAATAAACACAATAAACAACAGTCGCTGTGAGCGGCACTGGCATTTTTAGCAGATATTTTGAGGATCTCTCACTGTAACATTGCCAATCAAGGGGTTAAGGGCCCCTCTTTACTTTCCCAGGAATATTGTTCCTGATTCAGATGCAGTCACAATGCCGATACATCAGCCAACTTTTTTAGTGACCAACTGCGATATTTTGCAAGTGTATCAGCTACCCACACGTGAACAGAGACACTTACTGAAGACCTCCCAACATGCCTAGCAACTGCATACTCAATCGCAATCAACACAACATCTATGCGATGAGTGCCTTTATGGGCATGCAGAATAGCCATGGCATCAGTGATGCTGGGTACACACCAGGATGACTAGGGCCCGATCCCCTCAATCTAGATCCAATTCCGACCAATTGGATGTAGATTGTGTGCTGATTGGGCCCTTTTCTGTCCTGGTGTGGACCGATACCGATCCGATGCGCGGTCCCGCGGGTGGGTCGGTCGTTATTGAGATCCTACCTGCTGCAGGTAGGATCTCAATGACGACCATACAGCCGGGTGCGGGTCGCCATCGGATCGGACCCGCTCACGGTGCACATCGTGAGCTGGTCGTGCCCCCCCGCGTCACCGTGAGCGGGTCGGACGAGACACTGACCTGGTGTGTACCCTACATGACGCTGACACCATGTTTTATGTGTATGTGATCAGAGTCCTGCACCAAGACATGCCTTGAAAACAAGCCTGAGATTTTGCAGTTACACTCACAATATCCTTCCCCAAATGCACTCTTCCTGTCAATCTAAGGGTATATGCATGTGATTTTCACTGGGATCGGTAGTGCAAAGGTGCATTGGCACTTGTACACTGCTGATAATCTCTCAGTTGTGGCACCACATCTGACTCAGGCTCAATGTCAGTAAATAAACTGCAGAAAGTAGTGTAAAATTATTCCATTGGGATGAATACTAGAAATCATACACATGTCTGGGAAATATGCACTATGCTATAGACCACCAAATATAAACGAAAGGGAAGAGTCTCTTCTTTTAAACCAAATCAAACAAGCATCAAATCAAGGTCAGGTATTAATTATGGGGGATTTTAATTTACCCGACATTGATTGGGAAAACGAAACAGGTAAATCCGCAAGAAGCAATGGGTTCTTAAGCTTACTTAAAGACCAGTTTATTACACAAACGGTGGAAACTCCAACTCGTGATGAGGCACTCTTGGACTTAGTTTTAACAAATAACACAGACTTAGTATCAAACACAAAAGTAATTGAACAATTAGGGAACAGTGATCACAATATGGTTTCACTGGAAATCAACTTCAGTAAATTACATCAAAAAGGATCTGCAAAAATACTAAACTTCAGAAAAGCGAACTTTGAATTATTCAGGGAAGCCCTAACAGGAATTGGGTGGAAAATGGTTATGGAGGGAAAAAATGCAGAGGAAATGTGGGATACTCTAAAAAAAGGTGCTTGATTCACTAACTATTGAATACATTCCTAAAGTAACTAAAGGTAAATTCAACAAAAAAAAGCCACCATGGTTGGACAAAGAAGTAAGGTCAGCTATCAACAATAAAACCAGAGCCTTCAAATTCTATAAAAATAACTTGAATGAGGAGGCGTTCGCAAAATACAAAGAATCAAACAAAACTTGTAAAGGGGTAATCAAAGCAGCTAAAATATTATATGAAGAGTGCATAGCCACTGAAAGCAAAACCAACCCAAAGAAGTTTTTTAAATACATAAATAGTAAACGTTTAATTAAGGAAAACATAGGCCCACTAACTGATACTAGTGGAAAAAGTGTTACTGAGGACAAGGGAAAAGCAAAACTGTTAAATGAGTTCTTCTCATCAGTATTTACTAAGGGAGAGCAGACTGTGGAACGAACATTTACCACAAACGGGACAAATAAGCCAGATCTCATTGTGGATTTCACGCCGAAGGAAATAATACTGAGGCTAAGCAAACTCAAAACAAATAAATCACCAGGGCCAGATGGGATTCATCCAAGGGTATTAATGGAATTAAGGGATGAACTAGCTACCCCCCTACATTATATCTTTAGCAAGTCACTATCGTCAGGTATAGTACCAAAAGATTGGAGAATAGCAGAGGTAGTGCCAATATTCAAAAAAGGAAAAAAGGAAGATCCCGCTAATTACAGACCCGTTAGTTTAACATCAATTGTGGGTAAACTATTTGAAGGATTTTTAAGGGATGGTATCCAGAAATATTTAGATCATCACAGTCTACTCAGTGCTAACCAACATGGGTTCGTGAAAAATCGTTCATGCCAAACTAATCTACTAGGGTTCTATGAAGAGGTTAGTAAAAACCTCGATAATGGAAATGCTGTAGATGTGATTTTCCTAGATTTCGCTAAAGCATTTGATACTGTCCCACACAAGAGATTGATTAATAAAATGGAGAACCTAGGATTGGGTGAAAATATCTGCAGATGGGTAGGGAATTGGCTATGTAATAGAGAACAAAGAGTGGTTGTGAATGGTGCCGTATCAGATATGATACCGGTACTAAGTGGAGTGCCCCAGGGTTCGGTTTTGGGGCCCATTTTGTTTAACATTTTTATTAACGATATTGGGATAGGGTTACTCAGCAATGTATCCATCTTTGCGGACGATACAAAACTTAGCAAAGTCATCAAATCATCAGAAGATGTCACCATGCTTCAAAATGATCTTGCAATTCTAGATGAGTGGGCAAAAAAATGGAAGATGAGGTTCAATGTAGATAAATGTAAGGTTATGCACCTTGAGAGACACAACCAGTGTGCAAGTTACAACCTTAGCGGAGAGGAACTGGGTAATTCCATACTTGAAAAGGATCTAGGAGTCCAAATAGACAGCAAACTAGGATGTAGTGCCCATTGTAATGTAGCTACAAAAAAGGCCAACAAAATTCTGGCATGTATTAAGAGGGGAATGGAAACTAGGGACTCAAGGGTAATTATGCCACTATATAAAGCATTGGTGAGACCTCACCTAGAGTATGGAGTACAGTTCTGGGCCCCACACTATAAAAAGGACATCATAGAATTAGAAAAAGTCCAAAGGCGAGCAACAAAGCTTATTAGGGGAATGGAGAATTTAAGCTACGGGGAGAGATTAAGCAATTTGGGACTATTTACATTAGAAAAGAGACGTTTAAGGGGGGACATGCTCAACATGTACAAGTATATTAAGGGCCAATATAAGGAACTGTCAAGTACCCTCTTTTCTACTAGAAAGGAATCTAGGACGCGAGGGCATGAGTATAGATTAGAAGAAAAAAGATTTCATTCAGCTAGTAGAAAGAATTTCTTTACGGTCAGAACAGTCAAACTCTGGAACTCTCTTCCCAGAGAGGTGGTAACGGCTGGCTCATTAAATGCGTTCAAGGAAAAGTTGGACAAACATTTACTGGAGAAAAACATCCATGGGTACAAATAAGAAATATAATTTGTCTGTAAAATACCAGAACCTACCAAATCAGCAATGGATATCTATACCAGGTTGAACTAGATGGACGCAAGTCTTTTTTCAGCCTTACCTACTATGTAACTATATTACTATTACATTGAATTAAATGAACTAAAACCTTGGGGACAATATAGTGCAAAATGATTGTACAAATATAGGACACCTACCTGGTCTCCTTTTTCACCTTTACCACCATCAAGCCCATGTTCTCCCTGTCACAAAAAAAACCATAGTGTTAATTTACTGTATTTAAATAGTTCTACTTTAAAATTTTTATGTGGCATGAATATATTTATTTATTTACCGTTTCTTATATAGTGCACACATATTCTGCAGCGCTTTACAGTATATTTTTGGATTGTGAGAGGAAACCGGAGTAAACCCACGTATGCATGGGGTGAATATACAAACTCCACACAGTTAGGGCCATGGTGGGAATCTAGCTATGCATAAACCATACAATTAACTGGCAGATAATTTGACTGATTTGTCTGGTGGGAATGAAAATCTGGTAATGAATGACAATTGAACATTTGATCTGAAACACTGGAAATCTAATAGAAAATGTAGTTCATACAGATTAGTTAAATCCATGATGCCACACTCTTAATAGATCCTAATAGATCCCCACCTTTGTCCATATGTCTACATTGTGGAATGTGTGACACTTAGTACCCCTTTATGTAGAATTAGCCAAACCATCAGTACCCTTATGGGGCCTACACACGATTTAAGCCCATTTCTAAGCGATCTGAATAGAAGCACAAATAGCGGTTCCATGGCACTGCACGTCGGCATCACCAGGCTAGATATTTTGAGCATGCTTGAAACATAGAAACATAGAATTTGACGGCAGATAAGAACCATTTGGCCCATCTAGTCGGCCCTTTTTTATCCTTCAGGTAATCTCAACCCTTTTTGATCCTTATTTCTTTGTAAGGATCTAGTCAATGCCCATGTTCTCTGTATTGAGAACAGGGGCAGGGACAGATCGCTCAGCACACATTGCTGGCACAGTGCTGTGTGCTGATCAATCTGTGCTAAGCGATCTGAGTGATGTTAGATCATTCAGCACAAAGCTCCCATTACCCCATGTGTACGGGACATTAGATCTCACCAGTGGCATTACCTTTTCTCAAGTGGATGGGATATTTCCATGTCTGGGAATGATCAGCAGCCCTATGATCCCTCTCTGGTGATAACAGCTTACCCAATTGTTGTCCAAGCCCAGTCAGATCAGCACCAATTCCCAGCAAGTGGCAGTATAACCCCAAAAATACATTTCCTATCAAAGTACTACAGTAGGTGTTGATAAGGAATGGTAATATCAAAGTTTTATTTTATACAAATACCAATAAATAGTCCTTTTAGACTGATTATATTGTTTGTTGCAAAAAGCTGCGTAAACCAAAAATACTTTACCCCTCACAACTAAGAACTAATTTCTGAATGGACAAAAAGTATCAAATGTAACATGACAGCAAGTTGTATTTAGCACAGTGTGGGTAATTATTTTTTTATGTTTTGTTTTTGCAGTTTTTAAACAAATAAGTGAACATGATTCCCCTGTACACCAAGCATATAATCCGTGTCCGCAAACAAGGGCATAACATGAATATAATTGCCTCTAGAAAAGGTTTATAGAATATGCCAAACATCACAGTGATACAGTAGCATTTGTTACAGGAGACACACATTTAATGCCTTAGGGTGTGCAGATTTTAAACCAGCTGATATAGTTCTAGGCTTTCGACCAGCTGTTTGCATGGTCACATTATTCTCAGGTTTTGGTTGATATAAGTTTCTGGTACATTCAGCTGCTAAGATGTCAGCTAAACTTGGAATGGAGAGCTGAGGGTAAGCTGTTATCAGGTTGATGCAGCATTTCCTACTCCCACTCTGAAATGTAAAGGCTGCTGATGTCAGAACAATGCTGTTTTTGAAGCCATTGATAACTTACATCATTTTACATCATAGTAAGCATACGTGATGTCTTTAGTGTGTATGTAAGAAATTAAATACATTTTTTTTCAATTGCTATGTACAGGGTGTGTGTGTGTATATATATATATATATATATATATATATATATATATCCACAGGCAATAAGGCGGCACTTGATGACTTTTTCATGCAGACAGTGCAAAATTGATTGCAAGCAACAAAGCTTGTTGCCTTGTTGCTTGCAATCAATTTTGCACTGTTTGCATGAAGACATTCCGGCAGGCGGCATTTGGTTGGCTCGCAAAGCTGCGAAATCTCACCCGCCCACACGAATGCTCCCCCCCCCCCCCCCCGGATCACGGCAACTGTCTCTGCAAGCATTCGAATGGATGTTTTGCATAAGCATCCATTCGCAGCCTTTCGCGCGGGGCTGCCATCAAATGATTTCTTAAGCACTCGCAAATCTAAGTCACTCTCCGGTGACTCGGATTTGCGTTACCCTGCTATGTGAACAGGGCGGGCAGCTAACATCCGGTGACGTCAGCTGCCCACCTGCGTCACGGCACCATTTGCATGGGAATGCCCAGCGTTTCCATGGGAATGCCCAGGAAATACTGGCCATTCCCCTGGGCGCGACCCGTGCTCGCCCACACTCCCCCGTGAGAATGGGCCGGGCTACTAGTCCATTCACAAACAGAGCCTGCACATGCGCATAAATGGTTATGCGCACACGCAGACACAAAACAACTAGAATTACCTCCTTAGTCCTGTTATTCCTGTCATTAGTCTAAAAGCAATCACACTGTATTTGTACATATGAATTGGCTATACAGTATACAATAACATCATTTCTTCAGTAGTGAATATCCCAGATAATCTCACCAGTTAATTATTGTTTTTCCTATTACTGAATATATTATGTTGCCTTAATCATTGGTCCATCTTTCTTTAGGTTACGGCATTGACCTAATTTTTGCTTTTACAAGTGGATTCCTTAAACTCATTTACAGTTTGAAATATATATTTTTTTAGCAGTGTTTAAAGACCTTTGACATTTCTTGTAGTAATTTTCAAAGCACTGATGTAATCTTTCATCTATTTTAGGATTTATAATGTGACAGAACAATACCAGTTTTACAAGAGACTCTATACCCCTGTCTGTATCCAAACAACCTCTTCACTAAATCTGTGACCTCTACACTGTAAAACTTGAAACTAAAAGGAAATAATACATTGAGGAGCATAAAGTATGCACCTATATATATAGCAAGCCATATTTCAAAAAAGCTTTACATTATGGCTCTAAACTCTTCTCTTGTTAAGTTACTCTACACATGTACTGTAGTTAAATCATTATCGTGCGCAGAATGAACGGTTCTGTATATGTGCTGCTTATATAAAGTCTCATGGGCAGATTTGTTTTTACTAAAATATTTTGAATATTGGTGTTTTCACAATCTTTTCACATTATTTTAATATCATCTAAATTCATCAAAGGGCTTTGTTTTTTGTTTTGTTGTTATAAAAACTGTTGCAAACCCTTTAATTCACATATTTCTAGTAACCAGATTGCATATTCCATCTGGCCAAATATTTTTTAACGTAAAAAAAATACTGCAGTGAGCCCTGTGATATTAATGCCAGCTTCAGCTTTAGGGGTCACTACAATACATAGTTACCTACCCTCCTGCATTCTGCAGGAGACTCTCTGAAATAGCAGCAATCTCCCTGTCTCCCTCATTAGTCTACCAATCTCCCTCAATTCACCTGGCCCACATTACACTGCTACATTTTTTTGGGAAACAAGGAATGAGAGATTGATACATTTACATTGAATCATCTGCACCATTTCCCAGCACTTTAGCAAGTATAGTAGCTCTTACTAACGGCTTTGGGGCTCATCTACATTTGGATATAAGTCATTTTACAGGATTCCTCTCAGATGTAGCAGTACACACCCACGCTTCTAGGTGCCACATTCGCAATATTTTTTCACAATCTCTCCATGGCCCTTATTCTGATTGGTGCGGCCGGATGCGAATATGCGGCCAGCACCGTGCATCCTAAACCCCGCCTTCCATACGGATCGCCAACTCCGTCCGTACGCGGTAAGAAGCTGTCCGAACGGACCACACGTGTATTTCTCATGAATACACCTCCTCCATCTCAGGGAACCTCCCCCATCATTCGATGGTCGCAGACCATCGAATGCAGGACCGAATGGCCAGGCAGCTCCCGCAACCTCAGACCACACGGGCATTTCTCCTTGCAAAAGCAGGGATCTGGGCGGGCAGCTGACATCCGGCAATGTCATATGTCCGCCCCCCTACACGTGCGTCACGGCCGCATTACCATACGTACGCCCAGCGTTTGCATGGGAACGCCCATGAAACGCGGGGTGTAAACATATGGTAATGAGCCCAAACAGCCCTTCACACCCCTCTCCACCCCCTGTTCGTAGTGTACACATTTCATGCGGAATGTGGCCGTGCGTTCCGCTCGCACATGCGCAGAGACGCCTCTGCACATGCGCAGACACAAAACATCGGCGGCACGAACGCACGAGGATATTACCGCACCAACCAGAATAAGGGCCCATATATGGAACTAGACACGCCCTTTGGGTGGAGCATGTCATGCCCCCTCAGTGGGGCTCTGTGCAAAATTCTACTACCAATTATAATCTCCCTGAAACTGTTTTTCAAAAGTAGGCAAGTATTCTACAATATGCCTACCACTGCACAACTTTCTCTGCCCCTAGACAAAGAAAGCAACGTGGGGACCCGGCCAGGGTGATTACTCACCACTGGTGCAATAAAGTGATGCTGCAAACAGCAGCTCATGTTACAGCACCAGATGCCTCAATCTTGAGGTGCAATACATTTTCTGTACCGTAATAGCAGTTAAACTATGGATGCATTACCACTTGAATCTGTATGGTTAGATTTTGTAGATGACTGCAATAAATGATTCGGGCCAAAAGAAAATACAGAATACTGACATTGATAAATACACAATGATAGTGTATTGATTTAAGTGTAGTGTGATTACCAGTAAGGAGTCAGGAAGGAATATTTCCATTTTAGGATTTATGTGTAGGCCATGCTATTAATCTTTATTATTGTTAAAGTAGCATCTGTATAAGCATAATGTTCTCACGTTTCCTTATTAGCACTACCTGCTTCCTAAGAGGGCACAGTATAACTTACCCTTTTTTCCATAGGCCTGTCCACATCAAACAATCCAATAACATGAAAGGAGATATCCACCACTATGTTGTTTAATTCAGCTGTACAATGTCTGGTAACTAAGAAGCAGTAAAACTGCCGAAATGGAAGGAATCCGGGACAAGCCAAATAAATACACATCACAAAGTGAAGCGTAGGGAAATAATCGTTAGTCAGTACAGAGGTTGTCAGGCAGAAACATAGAGGTAAGTCTACTTCTTGGAGTGTTTAACTTCAAAATGTAAAAAAGCAATGGTATTAAATGCGAAACATGCCAGCTTCTGCTTCTACAGTATCTGGATAATTCAGATGTGAACTCCGCTACTGTGTATCTTCCCTCTGCTGATATTGGGATGTTGTGCACCCTTGACCATCATATGTGAAAGTGACTGTTTAGCTACAAATAGGGGCATTAACATCCGCCCCACCAAATCACCAGCATTCGATGGGTACCGCATTGTTAATAATCGCATATGCATTAAAATATGCAATATGCGTGACAGTGCTGCATAGAGAAGCCCATAGGCTTCTATAGGGTAATGCCAGCTTTTGCTGGCGATATCCTCCGTGACAGAGCCTTGGCAGATGGGCTTTAGTACATTTGAAAATGAGGAAACAGAGTTTTTACCACATTTTCACTTTAGTGCATGCCACCCAGAGTCTCCTTAACCTGAATGGGGTGCCGGACCGGGTCCCGACAGTCGGAATCCTGACAGTCATTTACCCAACGTCGGGATCCCAACTGTTAAAACACAGACCGACGGGTTCCTGACAGCCACCGGCTATTCTATCTTGTGGGGGTCCACGACCCCCATAGAGGGAGAATAGAATACGTGGCGAGCGTAGCAAACCACCGTGCCCACAAGGGGCTTTGTTGCGCTCACCATGCTGTCTGAGACCAGCCAGTCGGGATCCCGATGTTGGGCTAACGACTGTCGGGATCCCGACTGTCGGAAAACTATACCACACCCAACTGAATGCTGGGTCTATCGGTAAACAGCAGGTACTGTATGTACATGTTTATTGCAGCAAGATAGTGGTGTTAATGTAGGGGTTAACATTTAAAAGCAGTGGTATAAATCACAGGGTAATACCAATAACAGATATTAGTGTACAGCCTCAGGAGCTGTGTACTGTTACTACAAAGCACTGCATCACTCTTTCACAGGAAAGATAGCATCAGTCGCATGAGAAGTATCACATCAGATTGGAGGTCACTCCTCCCTACAGACTCTGGGTTCTAGTGCCCAGTATGTCCTAGTACAAGGAAAGAGGTAGCACAGAGTACCTGTCCTTCACCACATTTATCATCCATTCAAATAGGAGCACAAAACATTTAAAATGATTTCTCTGTCACATCATAAAAAGCGTAATAGTAAATAATAACTTAATGAAACTGACTGACCTTTTAGGTATGAAATGCATATATTAATGGTCATTAGAGTTACAAACTCTAAGCAATGCAGTAAAGAAACCCGTAGCACTGTATCCAAAATTCAGGACTTGCGTTCTACTCTGGGATTAATGAGAGGATGACGAGAGCGTGGAGTGTCTCCTTATTTAATTTAATAACATTAAAATAAAATTAGTTTAACAAGTTAGGAGCGCATTCAATATATTAAGGACAGTGTCCTGATGATATTTCATACAGATTAAAAAGCTGGGGATGCAATTATCAGAATTACTGTGACATTTGATATATATTCATTTCAAAAATTGCCTGTGCTTGTTCTGTGAGGTTCAGATTCAAACAGATGAAAAATTCTTTCGGTCAATTGCTCAATGTAACAGATGAAAATTCTGTAAATGAATCCTAAATGTGTTTCATCATTTCCCCATCCAGCTATCACTTTACATATCTCCTGGCAGAGAGCTATTACCGGTTACCATCTGTGAAATATTCCCCTTTCCTTTCAATGCTGGATCCAGAAGTGCAAAGTATGACTATAAAATACAGCGTACATCGACAGGACCCCGGCTATTACATTGCACCGATAATATTATGCTGTTATCATTTCTCATGCCCTGAATGTCTGTCACATGACTCCACTGTCCTGGAACTATAGTAGTTATGTGTACTGTACATATGATTTCATGTGTGATAATCATTTATTCTAAAAGTCAGAATGAAAGTGTTTCAATCACATATAACTAAATAATATTATTAGTCCTCCCCATTATTATTGTTTTATTAGTTTATTACTTACTTTTCTGGCTTCTATATAAAACACTAATGTGAGAAGAATGATAGTACTCCTACCCTGTGTTGCAGCTTGGAAGATACTGCATACAGATATGTAGTTCCTGCATTGTGTTGTGTCTGTAGTTGCACATAACAGAAATACAGCTTGCATTGTATTGTATAGTATGATGATCTGTGCTTACTGTGTATTTCAAGGTGCTCTACTATAATTCATCATATTGACCTGACCATTAGAGCTGTTCACATTGCCCTATTAGAGCTAATCCCATTGCCCTCATCAGTAGAGCTGATCACATTTCCCTCACCAGTAGAGCTGATCACATTGCCCTCAACAGTAGAGCTGATCACAATGATCTAACCATTAGAGATTATCACAATGCCATAACTATTAGAGCTGATCACACTGCCCTGACCATTAGAGATGCTTATTGCCCTGACCATTAGAGCTGCTCACATTGCCCTGACCATTATAGCTGACCATTAGAGCTGCTCACATTGCCCTGACCATTAGAGCTGCTCACATTGCCATACTCATATTGCTCCGAATACTAGAGCTGCACACATTGCCTTGATCATGTGCTACTGATAGTCTAAACCTCTTCAGGCTGCCAATACTGCTGATAAAGCTTTTATATAACATCCGGATGCTCAGACACTGAGAAACATGAGGACAGAGAAACTGATACTTTGTGCCAAGGAAACTTTCAGTGACAGCAGCTATATATTTTTTCACAGAAGTACATTGCTATACTAAACTAGGCAACATACTGTATCAAGCTGATGTTACATGTATACACATACAGAATTTTGTTTTAAATGGAATGGAAATAATCCTTAAAATAGGATATATACATTATATATATATATATATATATATATATATACATATTGACACTCATTCTGGCTACTTCGCCCTGTTGCGAATTCGCAACGGGGAGCAATGTTGATTGCCTGCACATGCGCATAATCGCTTATGCGCATGTGCAGGTCTTCACTGCAAACGCTCTTGGAGACTTGCATAGTCTCCAAGGTGCTCGCAGCAGGGGTGTGTGTGTGTGTGTGTGTTAAAACTGAATATACTGTAGGTGCAATAAACCCAAGTCAGGGTTATTGTATACATGACAACCTCATCTATGTGTAAGTTACTCCCGTGTGAATGATAATGAATCCTTGTTTTGAGTTTAATCTTCCATTGTGTTAACAGAGACTGGCCTGGTTGTGTGTCTTATGGTCATATAGCTCCATGCACTGGGGCACTCTGGGACATTAAAAGTGAAAAAAGATGCTTTATGCGGTCTACGCTGTTTCGGGTCATTGACCACTGATCTAGCCTGTTACTGTGGCTAAGATGGCTGCTACAGTATGTGCTGTGTACTGTATCTGGGTTAATTAGATAGCTCCAGGAAACCCATCAATTATATAGTGGATAGCAGGGCAACCATCAGGGTAAGAGGCGGTTCTGTGACCTGGGACCAGACAAAACGGAGCCCATGGCCCACTTAATATGACCCCTTTCGCTCATGCAGCTATGCCTGGCATATCTAAATGCTCACTGGTTTCTCAGCAAATCACCCTTTCATTGATTGTGCACTGGCTGAATCGGGCAGCTTGCTGGTGCACAACAAGGAAATATGTGGTGCAGGAGGTGAAGCAAGGCCCCTTTGCTGATAGAGAGAAGAGCATATTTGCAATCACCCTGCTTTCACCTGGTACCTGGAACGGGGGAGGGCATAAGGGAGGGAAGAATATAGCTTGTTACCTACAATAATGTACTCCCCCTGTGTTAGTGCCTCAGGAAGGAATGCACAGCATATTACATATGTATGTATGTATGTATGTATGTATATGTATATATATATATATATATATATATATATATATATATATATTGTACCTCCCCACTGGTAGTGCCTCAGTCTATCAAATATCATATCTATAAACAAAGTTGACATTTCCCTTGAAGTATGTAGAGGTATACTAGGGCAGCCCATACTGTCGACTATTTTGTCAGTATGGGGACCCACAATTTCTGATAACAGCCCAGCTGACCAGAGATCTCAGATGCCATCAGCTAGTAATGCAAAAAGCAAGTTGCTTCATACACACTTGGCGATTATGCCCAGCGTGTATGGACAGCGAGGACCGCTGTTATAGATGGGGGGAAAGCCGCTCAGTGCATACACACTGAGTGGCTTTCCCCCTGCCCGGCGCTGTCAGCGGGGGGGGGGGGGGGGGGAGGATAGCTTTGCATAGCACAGTGCTATGCAAAGCCATCCTCAAACCCACTCATCTACTGGTAATACCAGAAGATAAGCGTCTTTCCCTGCGATAATGCGGAGGCGCGCATCAGCGATCACCGCTCATCACCGGGCCATACACGCTGGGCGGCTTTGAGCTGAAAGCTGCTGAAACTTGGAGTTTTGAGCGGCTTTCAGCTCAAAATCTCCCAGTGTGTAGGGCCTTAAGTCATTTTGTTTTCAAGGAACTTTCTCAAAATTTCTATTTGGAAATCGTTTATAAAGAATAAACATTGGAGTCCACCTAATGCCTATAGCCGTGCTGTGGGCAATTTCTTAGTTCATCTGCCTCAGATACTGATCCTATTTTTAGCTTTTACTTCACTGCCAGCATCTTTGCATGTCAACAACTTTGCATGATGTACAGTAGAAGTATCTTTATCCGAAAAGCCATGTATTTGCCACCAATTACATTTCAATGAGTTGCTTTCGATAAATTAGGCTGCCAAAATTATTTTCCTGTGTTGTGTCTGTTTGCTTGTTTTAACCAATTTGAAGTTTACATATTGAAATGATAATACCCTCAGGACAATATGAATGGCTTAAAGGCTGAAGATTGTTTACTGAGCCGTTTAAGAAAAAACAAGTTGCATATAACTAGACGTATGGTTCACAGCTGGCATTGTTGTATCTCTGGGACAGGGGAGACATTAGAAATGATATATATGTTGCACTATTTTACATGTTTCTAAAAACCTATTTTGCACAGCATAACACAGCATTATACAGCATTAGAACTTTTGCATGAAATCATAGTTGTAGTTATAACATGGTCAAAGTTTACACTCCTAGATGCCATTCCTTTTTGGATCATCTACAAGAAATCGAGCTATACATAGGTGTTCAGAATTACAGAAAATTTAAGGTGTGTACAATATGTTCCTTGTGATGCAGGATTAGTCGATTGAATGATCTTCGTAATGCATATAAGAACATTTTTTTGTCAAAAATTTATAATAAAGTCATAAACTTATGTGAGAGAAAAAAGGTCCATATAAAGAACAAGTTTGGTGAAAACATTTAGTGAAAATGAGCATACCCCACTTACAGTGATGGAGGTAGATTCAAATTTATAAAGGTTTTTTTTAGTGGTGAAAAGTGTACCCTTCACCCAATTGACGGGAGATAAGGAAGTCGTAACCTGATTCAAGTTAATTTCATCTGTGACAAGTATATTAAGGTATCTTTGTATGGTTTGAGAATTCAATACAGGATTCAAGAGCTGCGTACCCTACTCACGGTAAGTATAGTGTGTATATTCACATAATGGTTTGTTTTTGTGTTAGTCACAGACTCCCTCCTTCCTGATTATGAATTCACTGTATACTGTATGTGTGGAAAAGTGCCAGTTAAATAAAGCAAAAATAAAAACAATGGCCCTTATTCTGGTTGGTGCGGTAATGTCCGCGTGCGGTCGGTCCGCCGATGTTTTGTGTCTGCGCATGTGCAGAGGCGTCTCTGCGCATGTGCGAGTGGGGCGTACGGCCAAATCCCGCATGAAATGTGAACACTCCGAACAGGGGGTGGAGAGGGGCGTGAAGGGCTATTTGGGCTCATTACCATATGCATACGCCCCGCGTTTCATGGGCGTTCCCATGCAAACGCTGGGCGTACGTATGGTAATGCAGTCGTGACGCACGTGTAGGGGGCGGACATATGACATCGACGGATGTCAGCTGCCCGCCCAGATCCCTGTTTTTGCACGGGAAAATGTCCGTGTGGTCTGAGGTTGCGGGAGCTGGTGGACCACTCGGTCCTGCATTCGATGGTCTGCGACCATCGAATGATGGGGGAGGTTCCCTGAGATGGAGGAGGCGTATTCCATGAAAAATACACGTGCGGTCCGTTCGGCCAGCTTCTTACCGCGTACGGACGGAGTTGGCGATCCGTATGGAAGGCGGGGTTTCGCACGCACGGTCCTGGCCGCATATTCGGATCCGGCCGCACCGATCAGAATAAGGCCCAATGTTTGATATTGTCATGGATTGCAAAAAAAATCATCAAGCAGGGGGTTGTGTGTACCCCACTCACTAAACATTTTTGTAAAAAAAAAAAATATTGTTTGTACCACGGAGATCATTCAATCAATTGAAAAGTCAACACAGACAGATAAGTCTTTAGAATATTTTCACAAGGAATATATTGTATATACCTTCAATATTCTGTAATTGTTGAGCACCCATGATTGTATCTATTGTTTGATTTGTTGTGGGTTATGTGTAGGGGTCAGTGTTGTGATCCCATTTTTTTCAACTCTAGAGGCATACAAAGGCAGCTTTATCTATTTGTGTTTTTCATTTTTAGATTATCATTCATTACTTAAAACTCCTTATGTCCATATTTCGCGTTGATTAGAAATCTTCATCTGAGAAATTCTCTAGAACACTTGCTACAGTTTTCTATAACACTTGCTACTGAACACTTCCTCAGACCACTGCTCAGTACCTGCACTCACTCTGGCAACCATGTCTAATTGAGTCTGGCTCCATCTTTATGTTGACCCTTATTCCCCTCACTACCAGCCTCTACCCTGCTCCAAAGATTATATTATGTTGGACCCGCCTCTTCCAATAGCCAAGTCCCTAACTGCCATCCCAACTACCATTTCCAAGTCTGCAGTCAGTGACCTCAGCTACACCAAAACAGTAGCATTCTATGAGGTAACTTGCGTTGAGAAAGGGTGAAACATTGCTGATGCACAAAAAGCAACTTGCTTACTGCATATACACTGGAGCACTGCTGTTCTTTTTTTTTTGACACCCGCAATATATTTTTATTGTTGTGTGCAGTTACACAATGACATACCATATCTATGATAAATGCACTAAGTTTCAAAAGTGATACAATGGTGAGCGATAAACAACCAACCAATCAGCTCCTGCCTGCTCCAGTCTGTGGCATGGCAGGTGGGAGCTGATTGGCTGGCTGTTCATCACTCTCCATTTTATCACTTTTGAAACGTATTGCATCTGGCCCCTAGAATTTAAATAAATAAAAGGTTTTGCATCTAAGTGAATATACTGCACCAATGAGGCTTCATTTCAGGCTGGGAAAGATATTCCTTAACATACCTTGGGACCTTCTGAGCCAGGAAGTCCATCAAAACCCTTTTCTCCCTGGAAAAAAAGAATATATATGCTTACCATATTTTGTCCTTTACTCTAATATCAAAATTACATACTTTATGCAATTTCTAAAATCATTTTACATTTCAATTTAAATTTTAAAAGCTATTTCTTTCAACTGAATTTTACTGAAAAAAAGAAATATTCTATTTTTGTTTAGACTAATAAGGCCAAATAATAGGGTGTGAGAATCAGAAAGTGACAGATTTTGGGAGAGTTTTCGCATTTTTTTTTTAAAGCAGCAATCAAGTACATGGCAAAGTCAACCTGGTTTTTCAGTGTAAATGATTGCTGCTTTAAAAAAATGGGAAAATCTCTCCCAAAATCTCTCACTTTCTAATTTTATTTCTATTACATTTGGCCCATAGTTTTCATAGCTGATTGTTTAACCTTATATTAACTTTGGTATAGTGATTGTCATTTATTAGAGAATAAAAGCTAATTAATATTAAAGCTTACTGATCAATAAATTCACTACATCAATGACAAATACATTTACAATATGTTCAAAAACATTAACATAAAACAAATATACCTTTCCTAAATATTATTATGGATGTAGCATTTTTTTTATCTAAAATTTATAAAAAATAATAATAGTACTGTATATACTATACTGGAGAAAGCACAGCATTCTAAATACTGATTACATTTGGGTACAGATGAAAGAGACATCATTGTTATTGCTGTCACAGTATGTCACAATTCATTTAAATCAGGGCTGGGCAACACCGGCCCTCCAGATGTTGATGAACTACACATCCCAGCATGCCTTGCATCAGTTTCAGCATGGCCACATAGCAAAACTAATGCAAAGCATTCTGGGATGTGTAGTTCACTAACATCTGGAGGGCCGGTGTTGCCCAGCCCTGATTTAAATAGTAAGTGTGTGCGTGTGCATGTGTGTGTGTGTGTGTGTGTGTGTGTGTGTGTGTGTGTGTGTGTGTGTGTGAACATAATCTCTTATTGGTGCAAATTTGTAAAACCATAGTAGTTAAAGTTGTCACAAAACAACAGGTGGATGACTTTGATACAAATAGCAAATGTAACTTGTACTGCAATATCTGGGACAAAGCATCCTTGATTTGGTAGAGGTATTTTGTGTCTAAAATGTCTACATGACTTAGGGGGTAATAAGGAAACGATCTTTGTTGTGCAAATTCGCAAAACCGATTATTAAAGGACTGCACATGCATATGTATCATAGATTACATGCGTGAGCCATACAGCGACAAATCAGGGATTACCTTTTTTGAAATCCCTTCGCAACTTTACTGACAGGAAGACGCCTTTTGTGGGTGATAACTGGTTGTTTTTTGAGAGTGTCAAAAAATGTAGGTGTGCCCAGGCATTTTAAGTGAGGGAGTGTGACATCAGCTCTGGCCTCAATCAGCCTGTGTCTAAATTATTAGAGGTGAGTTAGTGAGTTGCGAATGGATTTGCAGATATTTTCACAAGTCATATGCAGACTTGCACAAGGTGGTTTTCACTCTGCACAGCGACAATCTGATCGCAGACCTCAGCAACATCTCAGAGCAGTGATCAGTTCTGAATAAGGCTCATAATATTTTGCTTATACCTTTTCTCCATCCTTCACTTTGTATAAATAAATAGACTGATCAGGTTAACAACAATATTACCTTCTATACATATTTTTATTGTAGTAATCTGACAAATATACTGTATATACAAAATATGTATCCTACAATGAGCATAGACATTATATAGAGTGCAACACAAGCAAACTCCCCCTCCACAATCTAACACCACACCACCTCTGCTGTTCCACCACTCCCTCCCCATAGTATGCAGCAAGGATTAAACAGCTTCTGGTGCTACATTTATTCCATCATAGATAAGGTGCTGTTACAGATATTATCCAACCATATAGAACATAGTATACCAATACTAAATACTACACTACATGTAAAGCCTCTCGTTGGGGTTTTCATTGAAAATAAACAACTGTAACCACACACACAGTATTTTCTAATGTTTCAGAATTGAACCCATCATCAGAGAACAAGTAAAACAAAGATCCCCACACTAGTGAAACTACCCCAACCTGGCCTCCATGGCAGGAAGGCAGCAACCCGACAAAATCAGGCAGGGCCAGTGGTCCCACCCCATAACCATGGAAACTGAGAAGGTAGAACAGTAAAAGAATATAAAATTACAACGTTAGTTTAGGAATAAAAATATTCCCACGACTAGCACCTGCTGCAAATGGGCAGTGATCCTCAACAAGGCTTCATTTGATCTAATATTATTGGTCATTGAGAGGCAGGAAATGGAATTGGCTGAGGCAAAGACCAAGATTGGAACCTTTGAGGCCACATACCTATCTTCTCTCATGAGATATATGAGTGAGAACTGGATGAGAAAGCTCATAATCCAGAAGAACAAATAAGATAAGTACAAAAATCTAATTCAAGTGACAGAAGGTAGCCAAAGTGTATCAGAATTACTGTATGTTGAGAATAAAGTTTATGAATGGCCTTATAATCCACATGGGAAACATTTAAAAGGCAGAAATCATAAGCAATTGCGCTAGATTGTCCTTGGCAAGTGAAGTTCACCACCTCAGAAGTCCCATTTATAATAATAATAATGATATTTATATAGCACTTTTCTCCCAATAGGACTCAAAGTGCTTTAAGGGTGAGTACCTGGACACAAAGATAGGCTTGTGTTGAACTGACACCTGCAGAGGCCAGCAGTGTCAAAGGCTCCTCAAAGGTGGAAGGAAGAAAGAAATAGTAGTGTTCAACCTTTCCTCTGCCAGCTTCCTGTCAATCTTGTGAGGGGCCAGCGATTAAAAAAGTAGCAGGCTTTTATCACAGGATGGGCTCATGCATGCATATTACAGGCCGTTCGCATGCGCAGTATATCGATAATCACCTGGCCTGCAGCTTTGCAGACATGAGACCAGGCCTAATTTAAGCCAAATGTTTTTACAAGTAATATTGAGCTTTACAAGTTCAGCTGATCTCTTAGACTTAAAAAGATTTTAAGGATACTCTGGTAGCACCTTCTGTCTCTGTTTTGGCAATTTGATCATTTTCCTTCATTGACCCTGCATCACAGAATCAACCCATTTATACCCCTTTCAGATCGCAAAAGCAGGGTCGGACCCGGATTTTGAACATGGATCAGAACAAGGTCAGAGACATTTATAACGCATTATTGACCCAGGTTATTCCCTGGTTATTGCAGGGTTTGGGCATTTTTACTCAACCTGGGTCACCCATGTTAAACCCAGTGTGATGTAATTTTTAAACTACTTCATTGGTCTCTCAGGTCTGAACAAAGAAAGGGGTGATGTTCACACAAAGGAGGGGGCTGGGGAATGTTTGAATTCAGGTCCTAATAAAGCCAGATGACACTAACATTTACTGATATTGCAATAAATTATCGCATCCCTCACTGTGCCCATGGTTTGCCAACAGATTTCCTTATCACCCCTGATCTGCAGCAACTCCATGATTTCTTCATCACTCCAGTTTGACATTGCTGTACAGTGCAGTACAGTAGGTAGAAAGTGCAGTACAGTACACTTCTTGCTGCCAAATATTAGCTGTTATACTCATCCTCCCAGTGCAGTGCAGAAAAGTATTGTGTGCTCTACAGGCCTCAGCTGACTGGACACTGAAACTTAAATCAATCAGTACTCTTTACTCAGAGCAAGGAAATAACCCGGGTCTGCAGTTTTAATGCACAATAACTCGATTATGACCCGTGTATAACCCTTTTTTTTTTTACCGGGTTGAAATATTGGGATATTTGACACGGGTTATTGACTGTGGTGCTTTCACATTGCACATCGACCCGGTTAGAATCATCAATAACCCAGGTAAGACCCAAGTTATTTATGCGATGTGAAAGCGGTATATGTGTTATTCTCGCTTTATGGATAACTGTATTAAGGATAAGGAAATTGCAGGACTAAAAAATACCACAATCTTACATGTGGGGAGTTCATTGCCATAAGGAATTTGATCAAATATGATGACATCAGAACATATCCTGCAGATAAGCATGGCACCACTGTCATTATGGACTTGTAGCACTATAAAATTAAATATTCAGTGACAGCTTGAGGATCCTACGACATATAAATAATTAACTGGCGACCCTACACCCCAAAACAAGATGCAAATTGACCATATTCTCCAATCTGCAGTCATGGAAAATATCAGTACTAAAAAATACATAGAGACATGGAGACCCTCACAACTCAAAATTCAGTGATACCAACTGTATATAGAAATGCTGAGCAACCCCCTGGTCATCCAGCAGAGCTCTGTTAGTACTCCATTTCTCAGAATCTCTATCACTATCCACAGCAGATGGTGCAATCACAAAGTACATACCTCAAGAACACTTTAAAGTCACTGAGACAAGCTAAAGTAAAAGCATTGGCAATGTGAAGAGTCTACTATGATCAGTAGGAGTAAAACCTATAAGGATCATATGATTCCCTTTATCAACACATACTCCACGTGAGTACTACTATCAAGCAGACAGCCAAACATTTCTGTCCAATCATTCAAGGGGACCAGGATATTCCATCTTTGAATAACTGCCACCTGATGCCTTGTTACCGACAGGAAAGGAACATTAGGGACACTATACAGATATAACTTCATTTAAGAAACCCCAGGGGGCTCATTTCCTAACTAAGAAACCCAGGAAGAACAAATGTACAGGCTATGTGACCTGTGGGTTTCTACAGTGCATCCGGAAAGTATTTACAGTACAGTGCTTAACTTTTTCCACATTTTGTTATCTTAAAGCCTTTTTCCAAAATGGAATAAATTAATTTGTTCCCTCAAAATTCTACACACAATACCCCATTGAGCTCAGGTGCATCCTGTTTCCACTGATCATCCTTGAAATGTTGCTAAAGCTTATTTGGAGTCCACCTATGGTAAATTCACTTGTCTATATACTGACTCACACTTGACAGTGCATGTCAGAGCACAAACCCAGCACAAAGTCAAAGGAATTGTCTGTAGACCTCCAAGACAGGATTGTCTCAAGGCACAAATCTGGAGAAGGGTACAGAAAAATATCTACTGCTTTGAATGAGCACATACGTATCAACCATCAAAGCACATGGCAGCCCACCTGATGTTTGCCAAAATGAATCTGAAGGACTCTCAGACCATGAAAGACTAAATGATCTGGTCTGATGAGACAAAGATTAAACTCTTTGGTGTGAAATGCCAGGCGTCATGTTTGGAGGAAACCATGAACCACTCATCACCAGGCCAATACCATCGCCACAGTGAAGCATGGTGGTAGCAGCATCATGCTGTGGGGATGTTTTTCAGCAGCAGGAGCTGGGAGGCTAGTCAGACAATGGTTCATCTTTCAGCAGGACAACAACCCTAAGCACGCATCCAAGATAGCAAAGTAGTGACTTCAGGACAATTCTGTGAATGTCCTTGAGTGCCCCGGACAGAGCGCAGATTTGACTTTGATTGCACATCTCTGGAGAGATCTGAAAATGGCTGTGCCACGACGCTTACTATCCATCCTGATGGAACTTGAAAGGTGCTGCCTAAAGATAGGTGTGCCAAGCTTGTAGCATCATATTCAAAAAGACTTGATGATGTAATTGCTGCCAAAGGTGCACCAACAAAGTACTGAGCAATTGGTTTATATTTTTTACCCCTGGTATGTATACATTGACTGAAGATGATTGATCTACACAGTAAATAGGTAAGATTTTTTTTTTATATAAGTTGCATATGGATTACTAATGGAGAAAAGTTGTACTTTGTATGGCGTCTGCATACTATCTTTATTCTACTATTTGTTTTACTGGTTGGACTACAGGTACTAGTAGTTGCTTTAATGTCCTGCATGCGGTACTTTTGGTTCTCCAAGTACCATCATGTGGGGTTTGCTTGCATGGACATGTATTAACCAAAGTAAAACACAATATTAATTCTTATTTTTGCACTGAAATGCTATGAACTTATGCATTTTTTGGAGGTGCCCACTCCCCCAAGGGACCCCAGTTAGGGCTGACTAGTTTGAATGTCAACGCAATAGCCACAGGAACCAATATAAATACAACCCCAGACAGTAGCATTAATTCCTTGCCAATGTAGGATGTAGGGGTCCCCGGTATTTTTAAAACCAGCAGCAGTGGAGCCAGAGGTTCTGTTACAGTAGTTTGTGTTTGTCTGCTTTACCGTATTTTTAAGTTCTGTTTGAGCAAAAACACTGTCATGTTTTGTGTTTAGAAATTTACTGAGCTGAAAAATACAACCATGTTTGCAAGCTCAAATTAACACAGTGTGTAGTAAAGTAACCTCATAGTGTTAACTGCACGAGTAGATACTGTTCTTTTTGATTTTTTATACAGTAGGTTATGCTGAAAATCTCTAAAATCATACAAGATCTCACTTTACAGCACACTTTCACAACATTTTACTGTGTTGCATATTGTGTCAAATGAAACCACATAAACCACCTAACCACCTATAATCCACTGTTATGCAAAAAATAAATAATAGAAAATAAAAATGTGTTGTTTCATTTGATAAAATTAGATGCAGCTATAATACACAACTAAGACAATTGCAACTAACGTGGTATTGAATAGTTCTCAATGCTCCTGATGTTCTAATCTTAATTTTTTTTGTTCATATTAAAGAAACACATGCCATTATTCTTCATGCCCCTGTCACTCAGCACCATGGACAGTGGTGGAATGCAGAACTACATGTTCTAATAGGTGAGAAATCTGGGGCATATTTAGCATATTTAGCATATTTTTTATGGAATTTATAAAAACATTTAGAATTTAAAAAATGTAGTAAAAATGTAATATTTAATCAAATAAAATGTTGGTGTATGAATTAGCCCTAATGAATCTTTTTACAGGAAATGACATGAACACCTGCTCAATATCAACTATAAAGTACCATATATACTCGAGTATAAGCCTACTTTTTCAGAACATTTTTTATGCTCTCGGCTTATACTCGAGTGAGGGTCCCACTTGAGTCAATAAGTTTTTCCAGTTTTTTGTTGTGAAATTAGGTGCCTCGGCTTATATTCGGGTCTACTTATACTCGAGTATATACAGCAATATGTAGTTTGATATTGTACAGTTTTATTCCATTCAGAGCATACTTAAGTTATGAATCATAATGATCGGGGGAAAAAAGAGTTAAGTAACTACATTTTTCCAGGCAGATTCCCAACATCCAAAGATCCATAAAGCAGAAATAATTCTAAAGACACCAGTAGTTGCATACAGTAGTAAGGGACACAATATGCCAACTGCCATGATATTTTTGGCAGTCCTGATTCTGAAGGATTTGTTAGGACTGTGTTACAATTGCAAGGGAAGGAGAGAAAGTATGTCACACATCATGCTGTTGAAGGGGGTCTGGATGTGCGTGCTTATTCAATTCCTGTTAATAAGATTAGAATTATACAAGATGTCGTTATTAAAATTCCAGGGGCCAGTTAGAAAGATTATAACTTTTATTGCAAAAAAAAAAGCAAAATTCAGCCTCAGCTTTTTTTCTTAATTTATGGCTTTGACAACATTGAAAAGTCCAGAAAATTTAGAGAGATGCCTCAGGATTTGCACTGTAATCCTTCATCCCAAGGCATCACACAGCTGTAGATTTAGATAGTTCTGTGGAAACAATGCACATTGCCTCTCTCTAAACCAATTGCTTATGCACCGTTTCTTTTCAGTATGTAACAAAGATTACATTTAAATAAGAAGTCTATGTTTTAGAGTTTTCAGAATGATATAATTTGTATCCAATTTCCTTTTGGTTGGTATATATATATATATATATATATATATATATATATATATATATATATATATACAGATATATATATATATATATATATATATATATATATAAATATATATACAAATATATATATATAAATATATACAGTATATATATAAATAAAACCATGTGTGTGTATATATACATATATATATATATATATATATATATATATATATATATATATATATATATATATATAGAGAGAGAGAGAGAGAGAGAGATAGAGAGAGAAACTAGGTCTCCCACTCCACACAGGAACCAGAAAATAGCCCGTCACTGCAGCATAAAGGGGTTTATTGGAGCCTCAACAGCTCGTTTCGGGGAATACACCCCTTTCTCGAGAGGCAAAACCAAAATTCTCAATTTTACACCAATATACTTACCAACCCAGGGTCCAGCACTGCCCTCCTGCCCTCCCTCCTCCAGAGGAACTGACAGTGGGGTGAGCCGGCTTCCTCCGGTGCTGATCACGTGGAGACGCATAGCTCAGCCAATCAGGGCTGAGCTATGCATCTCCATGGAGATGCATCTACCAACCACGCTAGCAGCCTCTATAGCGATGGGACAGCACTAGGGAAGCTGTGATCAGCGCCAGAGGAACCCGGCTCACCCGCTGTCAGTGCGGGGTGAGCTGGCTCTGGAGGAGGGAGGGCAGCGCTGGACCCTCGGTTGGTAAGAATATTGGTGTAAAATTGAGGTGTGTGTGTGTGTGTGTGATAAAGTTCTACTTTTCTGTGTGTATGTGTGTTTTATTTTAACATTCTTTTTACAGGTGGACTACAACTTCCAGCGGGTCCATTAATGCCCCGCATGCTGGGACTTGGGGTTCGCCAAGTCCCAGCATGCGGGGGGAGGCCTGCTGGCACTTGTAGTTCACCTGAATAAAGCAATGTTATGTATATATGATTTTACACTATCAATGGTCAGGGACGCCGGTGACAGTCCCCGGCTTCAGCCCTGGACGGGTGAAGCCTGGAGGGGACCCCACTCCCCCAGGTACCCCGTCCAAGGCTGACCAGCCACGGTGCTCATGGTACGGCCGGGGGACCTTATGTAAAAAGTGTCCCCCTGCTGTGGCATGACACCGCGGGCTGTTGGAGCCCAGTGCTGGTTTCAAAATATGGGGGACCCCCAGATTTTTTGTCCCCCGTATTTTTGGAACCAGGTCTGGCTCAGCAGCCCGAGGCAGGTTATGCTCAGGAGGGGGGACCTCACGCCATTTTTTTAAAAAAAATTACTTTTACACAGTTTTTAAGACAGGACCATGCACAGATCTTAATGATCTGTGCATGGTTCTGGCAAATTCGCCTGTCAGAACGTGGTCTGCATGTGTGGCAATTTTTAGTAATATTTTCCCGTTTTCACACTCATTAAATGCGATTTTTATACTTTATAATGGGAAGACATCTGGATGCAAGTTCCGGAGTTACTAAAAATTGCACCTTCAGAATGTGAGATTTCACATCTCATTAAATATGCGAATTCGGAAAAAACGTGTGATTTCGGAAGTTTTTGCCAGAAAAAATTGCATAAATCTAATTTTCGCATCTCATTAAATGTCACCCAAAATGTCTAAAATACGCCATTTACTGGCATTGTTACTTTTTCAAAGATCAGACCACATGCATAGTCTTTACAGCAATGTTTCGGGGATTGATTCCCATCCTCAGGCTATACATACAGCACATGAAAATGTATGTATAGCCTGAGGACTGGAATAAACCCCTGAAACGTAGCTGGAAAGACTATGCGCGTGGTCTGATCTTTGAAAAAGTAACAATGCCAGTAAATGTCGTATCTTAGAGACATTATATATAGCGTGTCCCAGAAACACTGCTGGCAGCGAGTAAAACTACATCACTCTCTTTCACACACAGACACAAGCACAGAGGCAATACCAAGGTAGCATACTAGATTTATAAACATTTGCTCCAAACGGGCTTGCTGGTATATATATATATATATAGATATATATATATATATATATCTATATATATATATCTATATATATATATATATATACATACTGTAGATAGATGGATAGTTAATGTGTGTGTTTTGAAAATAAACTATGCAAACTAGAAACTATTGCACAGGTTGCAAACTGTTAATTCATGTTTGTAAAATGTAAGTTTTTATCTATGTTAACTATATGAATTTAAAAGCAAGAAGGTATGAACTCTGTACAATCCTCTGATATTTTCCAGTAGGATAATCCCTAGGTAAACACACAGAGGGCTTTTGATTTCGTATTATTGTCGCACTGCATAGTGTTATGTAAAAAATAATTCCATTCTAAATAAAACATGTGGAGTGTTTATATGCCCACTGGAACAACTTCACACAATTTGCTGGCTTGATGGAAGCCAGGTCTTTCCCATAAATACTTTTCTGCAGCTACATTGTCAGCAATGGTGTATACTGTGCCTCAACAATCAGTGCCATGCTTTGGCTGTGTGAGAAATAATGTCCGTGCCAGGATCCTTAACAAAGGGAGTATACAGGATGAAAACACGAGGTACAAAGAAATAGGATCAGAAAACAGACTTCCATGAAGTATTCTATTAAATCCAGACATACCCCAGGGCTCTCCATTTTGAAAGTCTTAATAAAAAATGCTTTTGTGAAATGATGATATGACTTAGGCATGCTCATTTTATGGAAAACTAATTGTAGAACAAAGTGCTTGTTTCATATGTGGAAATAAAATGTTTACAATAACAAGAGCATGTTTCAGTGAGCTACACACAACAGCTTCATTAACCTTCTGCCATGAAATGAATGGGTGATACTGGAAAAACCCCAAACACACTACCCAATTTTTTTTAAAGAACATGGCACAGAAGGTTCCTTCTGAGGATCATGTGCAGGCTCAATATCGTAAATGATGTGAGGTACCGTGCATCATTATCCACTCCGATCTGTAAGCTGAACATGCAGGTCAATTTTGGCTATGGGGCCAACAAGCTGTCTGTTCAGCAGGGTCCTGTTGATGTCACTGAATTCTATTGATAATGATATTGCTCCATGTATATGCACAATATTGTTCACATGCCCCTTAACGATATCAGCCATGCCCCAGGTCAGCTACTGTGTTGACATCCTCCCCTTACTACAATAGTAGTAATCTAAAGGTGCATACACACTTGGCATTTTTGCCCAACTTGTATGCACAGCGATGATGGGGAAAATTGCTCAGTACATACACCATGGGTCCTCAAACTGCGGCCCTCCAGATGTTGTGAAACTACAATTCCCAGCATGCCTTGCCACAGTTTTAACACTCCCTTATAGGAAAACTGTGGCAAGGCATGCTGGGATTTGTAGTTTCACCACATTTGGAGGGCCGCAGTTTGAGGACCCATGACATACACACTGAGCGATTTTTGCCCTTCTAATCGATGTTCCCAGGGGTGGACGGCTTTAAGAGTCATTTAAAACTTTAACATACTGCATACATCCAATTTGTTTCCAAGTTGAATGTTTGCATGTCCAATCCTGTTCCCTAATACAATAAACAGCATTTGCATCTAAATTCTTTAGGACTAGGCAGATTAAGATGAAACTATTAGTGCTCTGGTGTGGGAGAAAGTTATGTATTAAATGCGGGTGGTTTTTAGGCATATAAAGATGCACTTATCTCTTGTGTTTCCAGGGAAATGTTAGCACTGTATTTACAAATGGACTTTATAACCAAACATTCTGAGGACATGATGCAGCTACCGAAGGCCAGATTCATCCCTTGAGTGGTGGGTTTTGCTGGGGCAGGACAAACCTACAAGGGCAGGTTTTTCCTGCCCCAGCAAAACCCACCACAGAATGTAGGGCAACCCCCCCATCGTTCACCCCCCCTCATCTCCGCTCCAGCGATCGTACTCCGGAGCTCTACTGTCGCTGCCCCAACAACCATTCACAGCAGACAGTGAGCAGGTGGCAGGCTCGAGGATGTTCGGAGCAGCTCAGAGGACTCAGGCGCCCGAACTCGCATGTGATCTCGAGTCCCCCCGAGCCTGCCGCCTGCTCACTGCAACTAATGGTGGCAGGGGCATCAGCAGGTGAGCTCTGGTGTACTATCACTGGAGTGGAGGGGCAAGGTGGAGCGACAGAAGGGGAGGGGGGAGCTACCACTGTGGGGGGGTGCCTGGAGAGGTGATGCGCCAGTGGTGCACAGCTGCAGGCACCACTGGCGCACTGCGGCAGCCCTGCTGAGCCCAGAAAATGTCTCGGCATACCACTGAAGTGATTTGGGCCATATGGGCAGGGAGCTAAAATGTTCAAGGGCCTATTGTGAGAAGTGAACAAGCTGTGATGTGTTGTGTGTGTGTGGTCACTGCTATGTGGTTGCAACCAGTGCTATGTTGGTGTATACACATCATAAGCAACATTGTCAAAAACATCAGTTGTATATAGCTGCTCATTATAATGATGCCATGATGCTGGACCTATTTCTGTGTGGAGGCCTGGACCCGTAGCTCTATCCGCCCCATTGTCATTATGGCCTTGCAGCTACCTATAATATTTTACTTTTTGTTTTTATTTTAAAGAAAATGCATTATGTGATGCTGCCAATATTTGTAACAAAGAAAAGAAAACTTTTACATGCATTAAGAAATACAGTCACTAAAGCAAGTCATGTTTTATATGTTCTTTAAACATTCAGGAACATGAACTGTTTAGAAATATATTGTTACAAAAGCCAGTTAAAAGCGTATTAATGGTTACCTTTTCCCCACTTTCTCCTGGAACGCCATTTTCCCCTTTGCTTCCTTTTTCACCCTGCAAATACAATAAAAGATATTTACAAAAAAACTATTGTGATAAATAGTACATTCCATCCAGAAGATTATTGTTAGCTGTCTTCACATGAAGCAAGGAACAAGTAAAGGATTTGAGAGTGAAGGTAACCACTGGAATGTTAACAACAGTGTGTTACATCTATGCTAATTTGTTTTCACTTTTGGAAATGATAAATGTCTCAAGTGACTTCCAGCTGTAATAAAGATGTGTGGCCAAGGCTGTGCTTTAGCATCCAATTAAAATCAAAGTGTAGGAACTTGAAGGGAATAGTAGATTAATCACACTGGTATCACTGCACCAGAAAAGCAAAATTAATTGGAGTTGTATTAAGGAACAGTGGGTATACCCCTACAGCTAGGTTAGTAGTGGCCTTCATGTAGGGTAGCCCCTCTTTCGAAAGAACCAAATACCTTATTGTAATTGATTCGCACGGAGGACCAATGGTGTGCATCTGCGCATGCTCAAACGCAAGGTGCATGCACCCACGGCAAACACTCTTTTTGCCGTGTGCACGCAACCTACACAGTGGAAGGGGGTGGAGAAGGACGGTGGTGCTGCGCAGCCCCATTAGTATATAGCAATGCCCAGCATTTCATGGGTGTTCCCATGAGAACACTGGGCATTCTCATGCTAATGAGGCCGTGATGCGGGTGTGGCGGGCGGGCCGCTGACATCACCGGATGTCAGCTACCTTGCCTGTCAGTGCCCGCAGTTTAGAGACACCATATAGGTGTCTCTGAACTGCAAGCATCGGAGATATCATTCGATGGTCGCTGACCATCAAATGATTTGTCCATGCCTGCGAATGGACGATTATGTAAATCATCCATTCACAGGCGTGCAAATATCGCAGCCTTGCGAGTCAATCAGAATAAGGTCCCTAATGTGTTCATTGGTAAACTCACTCCTGGTTTTATACATTGGAGGTTATGCAAAATAAGCAGGAAAAAACATATGGTTAAACTAGGCACTAAGGTTAGGGCATGCAGCAAGCAGCAGTGGTCTCTTACAAAGTAAACATCAGTAACAATTAAAACAAATAAGACAGCAGCAACTGGCCCATAAGGCAAATGTTTAGTATGCATCAATTTGTGATTTGGATCTGTCAATAACTCTAGGTCTGGCATCATTTAGATGCCTATTATAAGTATTGTTTTCTAATGTGTGCGACATGACATATTTTGAATTATTATTGCTGACCTTTGTACCTTGCAACCTCCCTTGATCATTTGACAGAAGGAAAGCTGACTTTTCTGACTACTTTTGCACTTGTGTTGTTAACAAGAAAACACAAGTGCAGTCAGAGACTGTACAAAGCATGCTTACAAATGCCCAGTAGAAGCAGTGAATACATTAGGCTGTGGAAAGCGGTGAACGAGGTTATAGTACCTTACCTACTGGTATCATTAGAGGATCTTACTTTACATTATAACAAAATAGAGTCAGAAGGTCATGGGTGGCAAACAATAACAAATAAAATGAAGAAGGGAAACAAGTGTAACTTTCACTTTTTCATGTTGTCTAATAGCATAGTCCTTTATTTCATGTTCTCTATTTATGGAAGGTCATTAATTTGTGCTGACTTATCAGTGGTGTAGCTACCGTGCAGCAGACCCCGCGGCTGCTTGGGGGAGTGCGTGCCAGCGGGGTCTGTCGCAGATGCCGCCGGTGCTCATCAGGCAAAGAAGCAGGAGGGTGGCTCCAGCGGCACAGGGCGCACTGTGCACCACAGACAGTCTCCTAGCATCCACTAGAGCCGCCCACCCACCACCAACCTCCCATCCAGCAGGGTCACAGGCACCAGCGGTGCTCATCAGTGGAAAAAGCAGCCTCAGGCGTCAGGTCAGAAGCAGGGAGGCTCCAGCGGCGCATGAGCTCCGAGCACCATTACTGTCACAAGGTACACTGTGCACTGCAGACAGTCTCCCGGTGCTCGCCAAGAAGAGCTCACCCACGGTCAACCTGCGGGGGCATCGTCAGTCGATATTTTGGTGGGGGGGTGGGCACCAGATGATATTTTGGCTGGGGGGAGCAAAATTTGTAGTTACACCACAGTGACTAAAGATTACATAGCAGCCATTCAAGTGCAGCTTCACCTGCAATGTCATATTATACACAAATTACATATATTTGGTTCTTTAATCATGTGCAGGACCCGTTCTGCATGTGCGTGAATGGGTCCTGTGACATCAGAAGCAGGAAGGCAGCAATTGTCAGTGATTGACAGCCTGCTGACATTTGGGGGTGGCAACAGCCTTTGTTATTATTCATTTTTGTAGACTCTGACAATATACAGTATGATCTCTTACATACATACAGTAGTCACATGAAATCAGGAGTATGATTTGGATTTGCACTTGTACAGTATATCTACTCAGTGTTGGACTTAGGCATAAGAAGCCCACAAGGGGGATGCAGTGGTAGGAGGTCATGTTTAGGGTTGTGGCCAGTCTCCAAAGAGGCTTGGCTAACATTAGAGAGTGCATGGTCTGGGCCCCTTGATAAATATGTATAGTAAATTCTGCTAGTGCATGAATGATAATGTACTGTACCAGGGTAATAAGAGCAATGCATTGAAGACCATAGTCCTGTGCAGTAAGGTAACATGTATAATACAGAATTAAAATGCACAGTCTGGAACCTGATCCCTAGAATATTAAACAGGCCCTCATGCAGTACTCTGTACCCCTGTGAGCCAGTCCAACCCTGTATCTTCTTTTACAGACAGCATATGACACAAATGTATTATGCAATAACCTTAACTTTAACTACAAGACAACTAAATGGTTGTTTATCCAAAAATAAACTACAGTAGGTTAGGATGGAAGTAAAAAACTAAGCAATTAGACAAGATGACAAGGTGCAAATCACACTTGTTTCCCGCTTTTATTTTACAGATGGCTCAAAGCCACCCACAATGCTGTGACTTCAAATTAGATTTTATACTCTATAGATTTTATCAGTGTGGAACTACTAGTGTTGTAGGGAGTACAGCGTTTATGGGGCCCAGAAGTTAGAGGGTGCCCCTAATTGCAGTGTTCTGCCCTTTATTTCGCGATAAAGATGTCTCCCTTTAGGACTATTCTTATTTTCAACAAAAAAATCACAACATTTCTTCTGCAACTTTTGTAAGGATACCATAGGCAAACGCAGGGGGGGGGTTTCAATCAATAGAGCTGGCACGACATCATGCAGTGTAGGGGACAGAGTGGAGCTACTGCACATGCCCAGTGTACTAGCTTCTTCTACCGCATATACTGTATAAGTGGATCTGGTCCCTGAAACATCGCAATGGACCAGAGAGTAGCTGCCAGGAGGATGAGACAGGAGCCTTACCATGAAGTGGGCGATTGTGATCTTAGAAAGAGCAGTACTTGTATTATGTTTGTGTATTTATTATGATATGTTTAACCTTTTCCAGACCTCTTATCTTATTTAAATGTTTGAAACAGCCTATACTATAGACCATCTGTACTGTTAAATATCAATACTGTATTCCAGTATCCAGTATATAAAAAGACTAATTTTTGGGGCTGTTACTACTCTCCCAGACTCCCATACTTACTCCAGTTGGAGTTTTTGGATTACATTTGGAAACCCCCCCTCTAAAAATACTGTGTTTGCCACTGGATACAGATTGCGATTGATCCCCTATGTTATTGTAGAATGCATAGATATAAATATGTAATATCCACTGTGTGTGATGTGATCTTTTGCCGGTCACAGCTACATAACAAATGAACCAATCAGCCTTTTAATGCCATCATAAGAATATTTAAAACATCTAGTTGACCTTTTATCAAAGCAGTTTCACAAATACATTTTATGTGTTGTCAGATTCCTCCCTGACACCTATGTATTAAGTAAATGACTGTCACCTGTCAAAGTACTAAATCATCTTTTAGTTTGCAAATGTTTCTATTCCATAAGGTTAATAAAACACACCATGCAAGGCTTTCCACAAAGAGCGGCATGTCTTTATCCAATGAATTGGATATGTTACATTCTTTAGGTGCTATGCAATAGTAGTAAAGTCTATAGAAGTAAGTCCATACATACTACACATAACCTGCCATACATACTACACATAACCTGAGTGAAGTAGCCTGCATTGGGAATTTTAAAAGCTCCTTTGAGATCAAACCATCTACCAGAAAATAGCTGACAGCAATTACTTACACTATTTTAAGTAATCACAAAATACATGCTTCTGTATGTGCATAAGCTTTGTACAATCCCCATACATGCAGGCCCAACTAATGAGTTAGAAATTAATAAAAAAAAAATATTTTGACAATAAAAAATACCTAATTATGCAGTTACATTTCATAAACACTGGTAATGTAGTTAAAACTGAACATACTGTACTGAAATGGGGGGAGCACCAGGACCAGTGTGATTCCTATATTCTCATACTACCCATACTGCTCTGATAAGACCAGGACATTTATACAGTAATTTCATCAAAATAATGTTATACCAATTTTCCTCATTCTGTTGGTTACCTGCAACTTTTTACATAAAAACAGCAACAGCTTCTTCCTGGGCATAGCATGGGGTAGCAACTAGCCACACTACCAAGTCTCCACCCCTAGTTAATAGGAGATGGGCCCAGCGCATGTGCAGTATCGGCAACGGTACTGTGCATGCGTATTCCCCAGCTTCTATGGGCTGCATCGACTGCATCCCATAGAAACCAGCTAGACCTGCACGGTAAGGCAGGGAGTGTCTTCCTGCCGGAAGTTAGTTCTCTGCCTATCGCAAACTGGATTCACAGTCCCAGAGGGAGGAAACTCCTCCCAATGGTGACTGGCAGGTAGGATATCCAATAGGAAGTCGCTGCCAGTCATTGTGAAACCACAGAATGCATCTGGCTTCACTTAAGGTGGCCATACATTTGCAGATTTATCTTTAGATCTGGCTGGTTGGAACAAAAACATGGTTATGGATGAGAGCAAACGGCAGTTGACCATTTGCTTGGAAATGCTGGAAAAACTGACAAACTGTCACTCATCCATAAGCATGTTTTTGTTCCAACCAGCCAGATCTGAAGATAAATCTTACTAGTGTATGGGTACCTTTAGGCTGAGGAAGGTGTCAGATTTCACTGGGGAGGCTGCATTCCTGCAGTCTGTAGGTAAAATCTGCCACTGCTTAACAATAAGCCAAACAGTGTTATTTTACCATATTTTTTTTTTTTTTAAATAAACCAAGAAAAGATATGCTTGCCTGTACACCTTGTTCTCCCTTTCCCCCTGGCAAACCTGTGGATCCTGGTAATCCTGCTTCACCCTATATGAGAAGTAACAAAATACAAAAGATAATTACAGTACATAGTTTGGATTAAACAAAACAAGAAAAAAGCACATTTCAAAATTTTTGTGTATTCATTCTACTTATGTTGATCTTAAGGAGGCAAAACCACATTCTGGAGTTTTTGGGCCTATTTATTAAACAAATAGCTATATTGTGAAATGTACCCAACTTTACATTACACGGATTGGCCCTGGTAGCTAACGCCATCTTTAAGGGACCTTTGTATTTGCTGTATGTGGGTGTCTGTGGAGGGCTGCACATGTAAACGAGTGTTTGGAACATATTTAGCAAAGAGACTTAAAATATCCAACTGTCCTAATGTTGTCGATAGCCTGTGTTTTAAATTTTGATTAAAGAAGTGGGCAGTGGAAAACATGAATGCAGTGGCATATATGTGTACATATAGTAGGTGATCTACAAAATTAAGTTCTTTGAAAATTAGATGTAAAGGTAAAACCCTCTTGAGCACTATTGAGAAAGTTCAATGCTACAGGGATGTCTGAGGAAGTGTGACACCATGGGGGCACAACTGAAGTGTTTTGGCAGAACCCTAGGGATCCAGTCACATTATTGACCACCCCCCTTCACACATTACTGTCCTCTTCGTTGGGGATACCTGGAGACCCTCCTCCCCTGGCATCCTCAACCTGACCCCACTACCACCTCCAGGACCACAATTTGCTATCCATTGGGCCTAATTCAGACCTGACTGCACAGCTGCAAATTTACAGCAGCCAGTGTTCAGTGAAGCCACCTTTCGAATTAATGAGTTGGCTGTGCAAATTGATGTGATTGGCACATATCAATTTGAAGCCGTAATGATGTGTCCAAAAACCATCACCATCTAATGATTTTTATAATGATTTTTAGGCACAAGTCATCGCAAGTGCAGAGTAGCAAGGGACTTACTCAGTATTGTGATGGAAAAGGGCATATCTAACCTGGGGCTGACGTCACACACCCTCTCCTAAAAGGCTCTGGCACACCTAGCCTTCTTTCCTGGACACTCCCAGTGTTTTCCAGGGCACGCCTGTGGTTTTCTTAGCACTCCCACTAAACGTCTGGTTTCCACCCCAGGCATCTACTTCCTGTCAATCACTTTGCAAACAGCTTGCATATAGAAAAAATAGCAGGCTTTCTTTGCAGGATGGCCTTGTGCATGCATACTACGGGCCATCCACATGTGCAATGTATTGATAATTGGCAAATTCATGGCTGTGTGATCTGGTCTGACCTACACCCCTTGTTCTACACCCAAATGTTACAGAATTATATATATAGACATTGTAGGGGCTCTGCACATACTAGTGTGTGCAGAGCCCCTATAATGTCTGTTTAAACAATGTGGTCACAAGCCATAGGGCACCCCAAAACTAGGAAAGGTGAGTGCCGATGTTAAGTGTGTGTATATATATATATATATATATATATATATATATATATATATATATATATATATATAAAAATAGTATCAACTAGTGCCTCACGTGCCTAGTGGGAAATTCACCACTGTGGGGATCTCAAACAGAATAGCAATCAAAAAACCTTGGGGTAATATACCTTTTGGGTGAAAAAAGACATTCAACTCAACTGAATATGTTTGAGTTTAAACATCTAGGACCATATGCACCAAGCTTCAAAAAGTGATAAAGTGGAGAGGTATAAACCACCCGACAAGCAGTTCCTAACTGCTATGCCATAGGTTGGGTTTGAAAAATAGTAAATTGTTTTGTGAGATTGTGCACTAAGTGCATTGTTCGGGGTTAATAGTTTGATTTCTGCGCTCTACCCCTAATCTGTGAAAATGGGTGATAACAGGGTATTGGTGGGCTAATATATAAATGAGAGAGGTTTTGGTAGTGGTTTTTGTAAACACTTTATTGATTTATTCACTGTGTTCAGAAACACTAACAATCATGTGGTGCAGTAAAACTACAGTGTTTTTGATAAGTTCTGATCAGTGTAACTATAATACACATGTGAGTGTTAGTCACAGCAATGTAGGTTGCTGTGTCTGTTAGAGGACTGTTATCAGGGGTCAATTGACCCATCTCTGGTGGCCTGCTAATGTTCGCTCTTAAGAGCTCTCTAACCCCGCCAGGTATGAATGGTGTGTCTCTAGCGGTGGTTAGTCTGCATCTGTTTGCAGAGGGAACAATCTGCAGGTCAGTGGGGAAAGGGTCAAAAGCAGAGGATATCAGTGGACAGCAATGTCTCTGGCTCTGGGTTCCAGTTCCCATGTGGTGGTTGCGGAGTAAGGGCCAATTAGTCTGGTGTGAGCATGGGGGGGTGGTGAGCGTCTTCCCCTTGGTCCATTGTTGTCTGTGTCTTTGCGTCTTCGCTGGGGTGCTGTGTGTAGCTCCGGCAGCTCCTGGTCCACGGAGCTTCAGTGCTGGCTAGCGCCACTTCCGGGTTGGGCGATCTCGAGAGATCTTGTCTGCCAGGAGTGAGCGCTGCAGACGGAGCTCCGTGCGCTCAACTTTGTTGGCGAGGAGGAGGCTTTAGTTGTGTGATAAGTCTTGTGCATCTGAGTGTCTCAAAAAAAGGGGAAAGGGGGGAAAGGGGAGAGGCCAAGGGCACTGGGCTAATTTGACAGGGGGTAAGAAGGCATACTGCAATCAACACAATCAAATGAATCACGTTATATAGTTGTGGAGGTGCTCCCAGGGAGTAGGGTAAGTATAGGCAAAAAAATGGGATATCCAAGAGAGGATATCGAAAAAGTCTCTCGGGTGGGGCACAGCCTTCTAAGAAAAATAGTCACTGTTAAGACTAAACTTTATTCAGGTTAAAATTGACCCTAAAGTTGGGTCAGACAAGGACATAAGACAAAGACAAACAGGTAACACTTACAAGAGTATATATGAGAGAAAGTAGTGAAATATAATTTTCTAAGTGTCTGTGGATTATGGGAGGAAAAGTACCTCAAAGTACAAATGTCGGTATATGAATATACTAGAATAAATTTCTAAAAATCCTATCAGACAAAAAGCGCCTCCACTGACCATGTATGTTCTCAGTTATATGAATGAATGTTAAATGATGATATATTGCAACAATGCTCCCTGTAAATAACAATACTATCACTGATGAATTCCACCGAAATGTTTATAAGTAACAGAATAAGATTAAATAGAGATAGAAATACCTGAGTTTGATTGCTAAGGGAGTGGCTGCTGCCTGTGCATGTGACAAGTGTCAGTGAATGCACAGTTGAGCGGACCCCGAGAGCGTCACAGGTATTGGAGTGTAGATAAGGCGGTTTCTGCTGTTTCAAGGGGTAACCTGCCTGGCTCTGTTATACAAAAGACAGCGCAGAGTCGGGTATCGGGTCCCCTGAAAATGAGAGAACCCTGAGTATTAGATACAAGTAATTAGTAGAAAGTACTCCTTCACTTTTGTCCCTGGTGTATGCTGCTGTCCTCTGTGTACAGAGATAACTGTAGTGAACAGAGGTTGAGCGATACCACCCTGGTAGTGAGGTGTGGAAAGAAGATTAGTATGCATACTGGTTAGTCTTTTCCTGTTGTCAAATGAATGACATGCAGAAAAATTGACACTTGGGATCCAACTGATCGCTGCTGAAATACTGTGCAAAGAGAATAGGGCCAGAAAAAATAGGAGAAGGAGAAGGGTGGTGGAAAAGGAACATAGATTTTTTGTATAATTTTTTAAATTTTTTATAGTTAGGCATGTGTAAGTGTATTAGATTTCTCAAATTATAGCATAGCCATGTAATTGTATTAATACACTTTTTAATTATGAGTAGCAGTTAATTTCTCATAAAATACATGCAACACTGTGACAGTTTAAATAATAGATACTCAGATAATGCCACTTTGGGCTGATAGACTCACGAACGTGGACCCCAAGGCGGCCGTTTTGCAGGTAGTTGGAAGGTCTAGGTAGTGGGCCCAGGCAGAATTAAGGCACTGTGACAAAAGAAGAAACGCTGATGCCTTGAATGCAGACACCGGCAGTTACAGCGCGTGTCTCCGTGATGTCCAGACGCCGGAGTCCCACGATCAAGCGCTGAGTGTTCAGCGGGAGCCGACAAAGAGTAACCTGGAGGTGGAGATGTCCAGACGCCGGAGTCCCACGATCAAGCGCTGAGTGTTCAGCAGGAGCTGGCAAAGAGTAACCTGGAGGTGGGAGTCCGTGTTGCGTGCGCCCTGAGATGGATACAGTCTCAGTTAAGCCGTAGAAGCTGGCAATGTGATTGGCAGTAAGCCGCCGGTTGGAGCGTCTGAGATGTGCAGGTAATGCGGTCCGTGAGCTGTCAGGGTAAGTATGCTGGGTTACAGGGGAAGTCTCTGATTGAGAAAGCCTCTGGTGAAACGTACGTCTCGGATTGTGGTCTCCGCTGTGCACAAGCGGGACCCTGACCGCCTCACCTGCCTGTTACTCAGTTCCCCTGCGAACATTAACAGGCCACCGGAGATGGGTTAATTGACCCCTTATAACAGTCCTCTAACAGTCACAGCAACCTTCATTGCTGTAACTAAGACTCACAGGTGTATTATAGTTAAGGAGCCCATACACGCTCCATTGTGGACCAGCTCCGTTCTGTACTATGCGATGCGCGCCCCCGCGCATCACATAGTACGGTACAAAAAGTATGTGCTGCACATATTTTTTGTACTAGGTACACATCGGATCGGATCGCATTACATGCACAATGCATGCGATCCGATACAATGTGTACTTTAATAGTACAAACCGGCCCAGCAAAATGAAGCGTGTATGGGCTCCTTTACACTGATCAGAACTTATCAAAAAGACTATAGTTTTACTGCACCACATGATTGTTAGTGTTTCTGAACATAGTGAATAAATCAATAAAGTGTTTACTTAAACCACTACCAAAAGCTCTCTCATTTATATATTAGCCCACCAACATCCTCCATTATCACCCACTTTCACAGATTAGGGGTAGAGCGCACAAATCAAACTATTAGCTTTGAAAAATAACAGTTGGGAGTCTGGATGTTTATTACTCTCCATATTATCATTTTTTAAAGCTTGGTGCATCTGGCCACTGGTATTTATAGTGCAGGTTGAATATCCCTTATCTGAAATCTGAAATGCTCGGGACCATGAGCATTTTGTTTAAGGGATTTTTGTGGATTTTTTTTTTTATCCTCACCTGGACCCCCATGGTCCCTCGATGTCCACGGTGTCCCCTGGTGCCCACTGGTGCCCACAGCGGCCTTCACAATCCTCTTCAGCAGCATCTCCAGTTCCAGGGGTGCATTGTGCGAGTGTGTAGGTACACCAGTGACGTCACCGGCGTGCCCGCTCAGTGCATCCTTGGGTGCAGGGAGAGCGTTGAAGAGGATTTCGATGGCTGTTGTGGACTTTGGGGGACGAGGTAAGTATGAAAAAAGAGGCAGGAGTAACAAAAAAAAATATTCTTAAAAACCTCGTAATATTTTGGTTTTTGTAAAATATCGATAAGGGAACCTCAACCTGTATCTAGTTTGCGTTTATTCTTGCTTTTCGATTATATTTCTTATTGACTAGCCAAAGTGAGTAAACACAACAAAGTCTATGCTGTGCAAAATTCATTCACTCATCTCCATACCAACCATACAGCTATCAGCAGAACTAGGGTTATTTTGGAACATATCTTTATGTGCACCTTTTTAATGAGTACTTGTGTGTACAATTGTTCAAATTAATGTGGTGCTGCAGATACAGTATCCCTTTCATACTGCACAAATAACCCGGGTCCGACCCATGTTGTTGCCGGGTCAACCTTGATCACGGTGCGGTGCTACCCAGCATTTGCAATGTGAAAAGGGTAAGAGACTGTTCTGTAACAAATTATTTCAATAAATGAAATAAATACATACATACAAATATGCAAAATTATGGCAGCCTCTGCAATAAATAATGTGTGCCTCAAGATTGATATATTAAATATATTTCAGATATTTATGGTGATTTTGCTCATATACCATGAACATAAATAATCCCTTCTCCAAAAGTTTAATCTTCTTCACCATTTTTATTAATTAACCTTGTGCATTAGCTTTATGTACAATATGTGTGTGTGTGTGAAATGCCTAATTTATTACATATAATAAACACATCATCTTCCCATACCTTATTTGGCGAGCAGTAGCATTTGTCTTCAGATACTGGATCTGTGTTCTGAAACGAGTGTATCTTGCCACCAGAAGAGGAAACAGAAGCCTGTAGGTTTCCTTGGTTATTATCGCACTAAAATGATATTAAAGCCATATTAATTTTCCAAACTATGATAGAAAGTTGGAATAAAATGTATTGCATTTTGTCATGTGTTTTTCCCAATATCCTCTAGGGAAATAATATAAAAAAGAGAAATGGGTACTCTTTACTTAGAAGGGCGCCCATCTCGGCCATCTCGGGCATTGAATGCACTAAAAAATCAGGTGCGATGCGACAGACGAGATGCCCGAGATTTCCCATAGGGAACAATGTTAAATGTCTCAATTGACCCGATTTTCCTGTTCAATGCCTCAATTGACCCAATTTTTCCATAGGAAACAATGTTAAATGGGCCACAGAGGCCAAATAGGCACCCTGAAGTGAATAATGGCCACCCGAATTGTTAACGCCACCCCACGATCAACGTCAACCCGAAGCGTGGCGAGCGCAGCGAGCCCGCGAGGGGCGGCGGTACGCGTCCTACGACCTTTTCATACCCCCACTATCCACGTCGGCGTGGAGTTGAGAATAGAAAGTGTGGCGAGCGCAGCGAGCCACCGAGCCCGAAGCGTGGCGAGCGCAGCGAGCCCCGCGAGGGGACGCGGATACCTTCACAGGTATCCGCGTCCCCTCGCGGGCTTCACAGCTGTCCGCGTACGCTTGCCACGCTTCGGGCTCGGTGGCTCGCTGCGCTCGCCACGCATCGGGTTAACGTTGATCGTGGGGTGGCGTTAACAATTCGGGTGGCCATTATACACTTCAGGGTGCCTATTTGGCCTCTGTGGCCCATTTAACATTGTTTCCTATGGAAAAATCGGGTCAATTGAGGCATTGAACAGGAAAATTGGGTCAATTGAGACATTTAACATTGTTCCCTATGGGAAATCTCGGGCATCTCGTCGGTTGATCGCACCCGATTTTTTAGTGCATTCAATGCCCGAGATGCCCGAGATTTTTTACTAACGATGCCCACGATCAAAATCGTGGGCGCCCTTCAAAGTAAAGAGTACCGAGAAATGTACTATACTGTACTGTATAGATCACCAGTTAGTTACAAAATAATCATGACCCACCAAAATTGAGACAGTTGGGAGGTATGAATCAGCATAATCAATGTGCACTTTAATACGCCTATAGCTAATGCACTCTCTATACTGTGTATATTCTTACATTGTTTATAATATTTATATATATATATATATATATTTCAAAAGAGAATGTGGCCCTTATTTTGTGCTTACAGGATGGCAGCACTCCTATAGAACCTCGTTTTTAATAGAGAAACGGAGGTAGAGATGATAGGATGGTAGACATAGAAGTGCGCTCTATTGTATATATATTTTCACCAAAATGTATACACAATTGTAAAATCCAGTATGTTTATTCAAATATTCAATGAACAAATTTTCTATAAACAGACATTTCTTATAATTTTCCAATATTCAATCCAACACCTGAGTACATCAGTTCACAAGTATGAACCTACACGTTTCATTTGCTTGGACTTCTTCAGGGGTAGCCTGGATCCAATCGGATGATGCAAAACAATTTTTTTCCTCGTTGAAGCGTTCAAAACAGGGTATGGTATATTGCAGAGTTGAAAACAGGGTATTATATATTGCCATAAAAAAGGATATTATTCCTTAATCAATATTATTGGAACATATGATAAATGTCTGTTTGTTCATTGAACATTTAAATACTGCATTTTACAATTGTGTATACATTTTGGTGAAAATATATATAGAGCGCACTTCTATGTCTACTATTCTATCATATATATATATACACACACACACACACACACACACACAGTATATGCACGTTTGGAGCTAAAAATGTGCCCTCATGCTTTGTATTTGGCAAAACGCTAATGTGCTCTATTCACCAATGATGAATAAAAGCAATTATCTGCTAGCTGTGTGACCTGATTTCTCTATGTACTGCAGGCTGAATGAATACATAGTATTCTACAAAATAGCACTAACCATGTAGACAATTGTTTTTATTTTGTTCTGGACAGATCAAAGCTTATTCTGGCTATGCTTTACTGTATGTACTAACTTTTTTATTATTTTTTTGCACAATTTAATTTTCTTCATCAAGTTACTAAATCCCCACTGATGTGTAGTGTAGTTAATAGAACTAGTCAGTGTTTTTGGTATATTTATTTATCATATTTGTATACAAAGTAATGCCAATAGAGAAAGCAGTCTATGTAGCACATCCCAGCACTACCCCAGAGGCAGAAAAAAATCTATCTTAAAATGTAAACTTAATATGGTTTAAAAATAAATGTATACAGGCAGACACGTGATTTGGAAAATAACAAGATACAATTATTGTACTTATAAATAATATGTATGTGTCTGATTAATACCATAGTTGCCTACCCTCCTGCATTCTGCAAGAGACTCCCTGAAATAAGAGCGATCTCCCTCATTTCACCTAGCCCACATTATGTAGCTGTTACATTTTTGGGGCAAAATATAAATCAGAGATTTATACATTAAAATTGGGTCATCAGTGACATTTTCCTGCATTGGTAAAAAAATGGGGTGTTGTATACTGTATTTCCCCGACAGTCGGGATTCCGACAGTCATTACTCAGACGTCGGAATCCCAACTGCACAGCGTGGGGAATGCAATGAAGCCCATTGCAGGCTCGCTGCGCTTGCCACGCTGCGGGCACGGTGGCAAGCTGCGCTTGCCCCCTTTTTTATTCTCCCTCTATGGGGGTCGTGGACCCCCACAAGGGAGCAGTCGGGATTCCGACGTCGGAGGAATGACTGTCGGAATTCCGACTGTCGGGGAGCCGTCCGGCACCCAAAAAAATGTAACATGAGTAAATACAGTACATAAATAAGGTTTCTTGTGACCACTTTTATGGAACCACATGTAAAACACAATACATGAGCAACCCTGACACCTATCAGTGTAGTTTCTTCAACAAGTAGAGTAGATCTTAAGTAACTGCTTTGGGGCTCTTCATTGAGTCATTTCATGATGCACCTCTCAGATGTAGCAGTACACGTCTGCGCTTATAGGTGCTACCTTCACTATCTCCCTGACATTCCCTTTTTACAAGTGTGCAAGTATGGTTAAATTGCATTCAGAATTTATTTCATAGGCATCACATTTATTATTATCATAACGTATATTGCGCAGAGCTAGAATAAAATAAATATCACAGCAAATAGTTGCAAACAAATAAATACAATATTGCAGGCAGCAATCATTACTTGCTAAATACCTTAAAATATATAGTATATAGTTAATATTGCAGCAAGCATTTAATTGGAAAGCGCAACAGAATCTGCTGCGCTATATAAGAAACTGTAAATAAATAAATAAGCACATAAAGCCCATATAAGGGCCGTGCGGGTTGGTGGGGTGCGGGGGTGCACCGTTTGTGTGAAGGGCAGTTGCAGGGGTGCTGTGGGTGCGGGACCGATGGTGGTGTGGTGGGGGAGGAATGGGTGTGTGGGTACTGTGGGTGGGTGATGGGCAGGTGCAATGTTTGTCTAGCTGAGTGCGGGGGTACTGTGGGTTGAAGAGGTCTGGGTGTGGGAGGGTGTCTGGGGGTGCTGTTGGTGGGGGAGGTGCGGGTGCAGTGGTGCGGTGGGTGGGGTAGGGGCATGTGCGAGGGTAGTGTGGGTGCTGGAGGGGTGGGTGATCTCCCCCTTTTCCCCTCCTCACCGCTGACGCCTGTTTCATTGCTGCCCACAGGGACCAGCAGATCCTCCTGTCTGCTCTGTGAGTAGGTAGGGTCAGTAAAATGAACTCTCCTTATCCCAGTTACCCGTCCACCAACAACTTATCCCCAAAAGGGCTTAATAACCGTCTGCTGTAAGGGTCGGTAACTGCACTGATAGGCTATAGTCCCGATCTGTCACTTTATGACACAGTCACAGGGTGACAGATCTGGGCTAATATATAGGAGATTTTTAATAAAATGAATGTTAAAAACACCCTTTTCACATTATTTTAGGTTCACTTAATTTTATTAAAGGGCTTTTGAAGCATGAAAAACTGTTCTAAGCCCTTGAATTTAGTAACCAGATACCATTCCCCATACTTATAATGGGAAATGTGATCTGGTCAAAGTTACAAAAAAAAAAATTGGGCAAAACACAACAGTGAGCCCTGTGATAGTAACACTATAATCACAGGGCTCATTGCGATATGTCTGCCCCTGCAAAACTTACTTTGCCAGCTGACAGAGAAAACTGTGCTGAACTCTGGCCAGCGTGATGAGCAATGGGGGGGAGGGGGGTGGTGGTGGTGATGGTGATTTGTTTGGTGGGGGGGGGTGTTAGAATACACTCCACAACCTAATAAGGCCGTGGAGTGTATTCACAAGGACAGAAGGGCCTATGGCCAGGTGGTCCGATTTGTCCACCCAGGGCTGATTTTTTTTTTTAGACTGGCAATGGCAGCACCACCTCTCGATCGGTGCACAGAGAGAGGTGCTGGACTCACCGCCAGTCAAGCATCTCTCTCTGTGTGCCGAATGGGTCCAGGAGTGATGGGGTGTAACATGCGACCAATCAAACATGCCAGGATCAAAAGTTCACTTGAGTACATGGGGGGCGGGGGGCGTGAGCGTGTGACTTCAGGGTGCGCATACATATATGCCAGGGCCGATTTGGAGGCCCAGTCCGTCCCTGCATGCATGCACATGATTTTATGATCATACATGGAGGGCCTCATCATGATTTTTCAATTATTTAACTAACCTAAACTGTACAGATTTGGGATTTAAAAGAAAGCAATAACAACTGCATGGCCAGAAATCCCTTCTTTTCTTTACCACTACATCTGATATTTGATGAGTTTTTCTAGTACAGGAAATAAGTCTGTTTTCCTCCAAAACCACTAAATACATACAGTAGCTGCTATTTACAAACATGATACTTGGCACCTCATAGAGACCTGTTACGGAGCATCTCTTTCCTCTGGGCCATTGTATCAAAGCAATCCAGTACTTATCAGAAGCCCCATGCTGATTCCCCAGATAGGAACCGTGTAGTCATCTTGTATAAGCTATGCCACGTTTCTGTTGACCTTTATTCTACAGTTATTGATATGATCAAACACAGATAGGAAATCACCTTTAGAATAACTGATTTTCTAACAGCAAAAAGAAAAAGTGTTTTTGAAATGCAAATCCAACACTATGAATGCTACTTTGTGCAATAGTCTGGCTGCTATTTTAACTTTAACTTTTTATTTTCAATTTTGTTATTTTAGGCACCCATGTACTCCAATATGTTCTGTATATATTCAAATATTATTTCTCAATCGTTGAGTCACTACTATAAATTCATATATACAATACAATATAATAATTATCCAAGAACCATTAAATGACTGGGGGCCAGATGCACTAAGCTTCAAAAGTGATGAAATGGGAGAGTGATAAACGATCAACCAATCAGCTCCTCTCTGACATTTTTCAAACACAGTCTGTGACATGGCAGGTAGGAGCTGATTGGCTGGCTGTTTATCACTCTCCATTGTATCACTTTTGAAGCTTAGTGCATATGGCCCAGGGACTGAAGTTTGAATTCTGCAAATTACATAGAAAAGTATAGGTTACCAAAGCATTATTCTTCACTTGCAACAGGAAATGACAATACAATATCTGTGTTCACGAAAAAAAAAAAACTCAACTCTTAGACAAGATTGTATTTGTCAATGAGAAAAGTAGCAGGTTGGGATTTTTTCTTGTAGTAAAAGTTAACAAGTACAACAAAAATATGTTACTGTATCAAACTACTTGACGATGGTTTCATAGTCAAATGCCTTTCAATAGTTTGTAATAAAAAAGGAATTGCTAACAAAACGTCATTATTCATAAAACTGTCTCAATTTGGACTATTTGCAGAGAACATTATATTTGTGCGTTAACAGTGGGAACATTTTCCACTGATGCCAAGTTTACTTACTGAATACACATTTTTTTTTCTTACTTTATGCCTCGATTTTCAAATAGATTTCACTTGTTTATCTTAAACATAGTGCAAGCTCTCTTCTTTTGAAAATTGTTAGGTCTCGGTGCTTTTTACTAAAGATTGGATCACATAATACAGGTACACAATATGACATATGGTTTATGCTGAAATGACAATATACATTTACAGAAACTAATCTTACCGTTCCATCAGATACCTCACAGCAGTTTTCTTGAGCCGCTTGTTTTGGACTGCAGTAAATTGTTATACGCTGAAGTTCAATCTATCACAGAAAATAATAAATGGAAATCAAAAAACACATCCTACTAAAAAGAGGAATGCAGATCATACTGTGTTTGAAATGATCTTAAAACAGACTGGCCCATCAGACCCATACATAGAATACATTTCAATACAGTTACACTACAGAATGAATTGTATTGATGCATTTTTTTGGTTGCCCATTAGGTTACCCATAAAACAATTATTTTCCCTGTGTTTCCTGTTCTATCCAAGATTATTTCCTGATGTTACAGGCCTTCTGGTTATCCTTTTTTTTTTTCATAACCCCCCCCCCCCCCCCCCCAAAAAAAAAAACTTTATTATACTTTAGTCTGATCTACATTTAAAATTCAAATTTGATGCGAATGTTTTCAGTGTGCAGTTATAAATGATAGTTTGTCATTTAAATCCAACAAATTAGCAATGCCATGAATATATTTATGAAAGTTACTGGTTTGGAAACAGAAGACTGACAATCTTCTGTATGAGGAAAATGCACTAAGCCAGTAGTTCCCAAATCTGAATCACAGAACCCTAGAATATCAGATTTTTTTCATGGCTCTCATAGGATAAAAAAATTCTATTGATACATGTTCGAAAATTAAAATAAGCCAAGTGTTCTCATCTGTCATCCTTAGGTTCAGTTATGTGGTGGTGTATAGTTTTGCTTGTGATTGTCCATATTTTATGAACGTCAGCAACTAGCACTGATTTTGCCTGTCACTTTGGCAATAATATGATTTGGTCCTGGACCACTAATCCTAACCACTCCTCCAAGATCTTTGCGGCACCCCAAGCTGCCTAAGCACACAAATTGGTAACCGCTGCACTAAGCTATTCATATGTTAAGCCTTCAAAATGTTCTTGGTGTTTGAGTGATGTTTTGTCATTACTTACATTTATTTAACCATTTTAATCTTATACCCCTTTCAGAAAGAAAAAAAAACCCTGGGAATTACCCTGGTCCAGGAGGATAGACCCGGATTTTTTTTTTATGTCTGAAAGGGTCAACCCAGGTCTAAAATACCAGGGCTTCAACCCTGTAATTTTTACCAGGGTTTTTCCCGGGTCTGAATTCCAAAAACCCGGGTCGTCGGCTGTCTGAAAGGATGTGACCCGGGTTTTTGGGTTTGTTACACATTGTTAGGCACTGATTGTCACTCATGGTGGGGTGCTCCCTGATTGGTTGTGAGTTTGGGCCTCTCTAATTGGCTGGGAGGGCATGGCACTGGGGCTGGCCTCTGAGGTCATTAGGGAGCTGCACAACTTGGCCCACTGGAAGGAGCAAGAGGTGAGAGCTACTGGCAGTGAGAGGGGAGGAGGAGATCAGCAAACAGAGGACTGGGACAGTCAAAGATGCCACAGTGTACTCAAACATTGCAAATATACTGACAGCCATGTGAGGTAACATATACCTTCCAGTATAAAAAAAAACAATAAAACTTGTTTACAACATATCCTTGTGTCATGCCATTGTTAATGCAATGCAGTGAACAGTCACCACCCACTTTTCATGACCTTATCTCTGTGTGCCTTTAAAACTGTCATTTTCTTATGTCACAGTATATTGCAAGAAAAATCAGGCTTCCGTGTGAAGAGGGTCAACATGGGAAATGCCTGGGTTTTTCGTGCTGTGTGAAGGGGGGTCAGAGCTTTTAGCTGAGTCTTACCCGGGTTTTTGTATCCGGGAAATTCCTGGGTATTTGGGATTTTTCTGTCTGAAAGGGGTATAACATTCAATTCATTTTGAAATCCTCAATGTTTGGAAACTGGTTACATCTGCTTAATGAATACAGTGATCCTAAACTTTCACAAGTAGCTTTTCCAAAGGACATTTGTTCTTGCTATCTGTTTCCCTAACATAATATACATGCTTTGTTAATCACAGATAATTGCTGACCATCGCTTGCTGTGTGTCTGCCACTGTGATGCCAAATAAATCTGTAACAACAACAACATACAATTAAAACCTAACAGGATGATTTAGCAGTGCTTCCAGAGATGTTAGCCTGTGTGTTTAGTACGGTATCTCACTTAATTAGTGTGGCTATCAGTGCCTTTAACTTTAAGCTATTAGACATTTCCACAAAAATGTGAAAAAACTACATAATTTAAGCCAATGCATAAGCTCTATTTATTTGTATTGCTCAAATATTGATCCATATGGGCTTGTATATAAATCCTGGAGTAGTGTATACAATTACTTAATATTCATCCTTTATGATCCCTTGTTAATTTAAATGAACATTATTAAGGACTGTATTGCATGGATTGTATTGTTAAGGTGGCTGACATTCAAATCCCAGTGTTAATTTAAATGTATGAAAATAATGTAAAACGTTTCCAATGTTAGAATATCAAAATATCAAATTAGAACAAATTGCAATATTTTCATGTATGAGCTACAATGCTTTATGTACTAAAAGTTGAAATGTCCAAAATGGCCATCATTCATCTAATTTACCAGTGTCATCACTGGAAACATACAATGGGTCATAAAGGGTTAACTATGATGTATCTCTCTCCACCTATATTGTTAAATTGTATTTTGAGTACAGTATGTTTGTGAATAACTGATACAGTATACATTTGATAGATGAGGTTTCATATAAACCATGTAACCTATTAATTTTAAGTACTGTTAATATATGTCCTATAAACCAAGCAAAATAACCCCCAAATAAACACATTGATGCTACCCTCTTTAAAGCATATTCTATGGCTAATATTCCATACAGCATACTGTATGCAGTATGGATGTATACACCTGCTAACAATACTTGTGGCTGAAAAGGCCAAACACACTAATAAGATGTGTATATTTAGAGATATAATGTTTTTGCACCATTAAAAATGGATATGTTGCTTGAAACAATAAGAAACTTGGAGTCATTAGTTAGTTTACAATGCTTTAAAAGTGTACTGGGAAAGCATATACGAAACCCCCACAAATCACAGCCAAATATCTCCAGCCATGTACTGATTGAAGGGTGGAACTGGAATCATAGGGATTAAAAGGTGCCATATTGACTAATGATTGACTAATTATTGACTAAGGATGGATTTTATGGTATACGGTCATGAGGTCTATAACAACTAGGTCAACAAGCATTAGGTCGACACGACTAGAGCTGCATGCATGAAGGTCGACATGACTGAAGGCCGACATGGGGTTAGGTCGACAGGGTCATTAGGTCGACAGGGTCAAAAAAAGTGCAAAAACATTTATAAAGCTTTTTAATTCAGTGAGAACATAAGCACAGTGTGTCCACCATCTAGGATTACCATGGCAGGATGGAGATCTTGAATGGAGATCCCTTTAGTTGGCTCCTCCACCTTCTCCTTCCTCATAGTCCTTTTCTACCCACCTCCTGGGCCCACCTTACATCCAGCTTGAGACCCTACAGAATGTGACTGCTTACCGTGTGCCAGCCCTCCGGGACCATCCCTCTGCCTTTTTTGCCTCCCACTTCATATTTTCCTCCCCTCTTGCATCTCTCATCGTCCTTTCTCACTTTCAACTTGGTCCCAAATGACATTCAGCGATGTGGTAGGAGCACCAAAATGAAATTATATCTTGCCCCCCCCCCCCCCCCTTATAAAACTTATTTTGCATCCCTGAGTGACAAATTTAGGACGAGTTATATGTACACTATTGTAGGCAGAAGAACTTATTGAAAATATTGAAACTTCTAGCAAACATTTACTTTTCATATTCATATTCCATATCTATAATAGTTTAGTATAATCATATTAACGTACTAATCTTAGCGCTACTTTAAGGAATAAAAGCCATGAAATGCAGGATATGATGCTTCCATGAGTGCGGACAGAAGCGTAATGATGCAGTGAAATATTATAAAGCATATAGTTAAACATTCTTTCACTTAGAGAGCTGAAAAGGCTTATCTCATAATTTATTGCCATGTTGCTTATTATTGCCCATGTCAGTGCTATAAATACTATGTGAAAAGCATCAAGTAATATGTGCATGTCCACTTTATACATCTGATAGATGCTATTGGGTTATATTTTATCAGTGACAGTAATAGTAGGCGAGGTAGGAGATGAATATTCAATGCCAGGAATGTTGACTCAAGAACTGCAGTCATGATCAATGGGCAATAGACAGTTTATGCCTCAGCATAATGCTGCACATGCTATATTTGCCTCTTAGCTGTGCACATTAAGAAGATGTAGTATACATACATCATATGATATTCTACAACTGTTCCAATGTGTGTGTAAGTCTCATTCTTCATAACGTGTCTATTATGCTTTATGTTTGTACAGTATGTGATTACGTATAAGGTGCAAATAGTGATGTATCTTTATTAAAACACAGACAACACACAATCACTTTATTAGAATAGGACTCGGGTTTAATGTAAACCTAAACCTTCATTTATAAAGTAGTCAGCTTAGGTAGCAGTATTTAGGGGGCAAAAGAGGACATGCTAAAATGTTTTTTATGGAGATAGTTTCAGATTACAGGCTGCTTTCACAACAACCACTGAGGTTACAGTCTGTTATCTGGAAGAAAAATAGATTCATTGAGTGCTGGGTCTATTTACATAATAAAGTATTTGCTGCGTCCAAATCACATCCACTATCAGATCATTTTTATGTTTAATATTTATTTACAATGCTCTATCAACAGGACATGTAAAATGGCGATCAAGCTATAATTCATGTGTAAGGTCTACTTGGAAAATTTTGTTCGACTACTGTATCTCCAGTAATTAGGATCACGGAATGCAGAAAGTATTCCATCAATGGGCCATATTCAATGAGAATATTGACGGCGTGCAGCGAATCCTGTTTAGGATTCGCTGCACACTCGCCACTGCCCGCCGTGTTCCAGAGCCTCGCTGTCCCCCCTATTCAACGTCGCAGGGGCTCTCTGCCCCTGACGGCGAGTGTGAGCCTGAGGACGGTGGCAGGCAGGGAGATGGAAGTCTCCCTGCCTGCCCCAGAACGTATGTGGGAGGGAGGTGGGCTCCCTGGGAGCCAGGCAGCACAGGCTGCCCCCCGTGAGAGCCAACAGGGGACCAGGTATTCACTGCACCCGATCGTGCATATGTAATGATCGGGTGCAGTGAATATATGAATATCTAATGAGCGGCTCTCGGCTCCCAGGCAGCTGCTGGCTGCTCTGTGTAATAAAAAAAAAAAAAGTGCTATAAGCACATGAATAAAAATAGCATGCCCCTTCTCAGAATAAAATTCCTGATTTTTTGACAACAAATGTAAAAAAAAAAAAACTTTATTTTAAAAGTTCACTTTCCACTTCTCCATGAAAAGATGGCGATTTGCTACACGGCGACACACTGTGAAAATCACTTAGAAAGACGGCGAGAAGTGCACGTTGAATAGGGTGATTCGCTTTCTGACCCAAAAAATCACCTTCCAACGCGAAAATAGCACAAATTCGCCGTGAAACAGGGCGAATTATCCTCATTGAATACTGCCCAATGTATGGTGTTTACGGTATTTTAGACCCAGATTACTTACATTAAAAATTGTAAAGTTCTACATAACTAGAGTAAAACATTTTTTTATTAAAATGTAAATATGTTTGTTTACAAAAAGGGAGGGTGTTTTTAAGCACCAAGGATGGTTATACAAAAGGATTTACATATAATCTGTCTTGGAGTGACATTCCCTACGAACTGCAAAGGTTTATATATGTAGGGCAGTCCTAAATAAGTGGATACGGTCGTATTGTCAACAGCACTTAGATCGACAGTCATTAGGTCGACACCGTTGGGTCGACAGGTGGCAAGGTCGACAGGGTTCTAGGTCGACATGGGTGAAGGTCGACAGGTGTCTAAGTCGACATGGGACAAGGTCGACATGGGGAAAAGTCGACGTATGCGTTAGGTCGACATGGGTAGGTCGACAGGTCATTAGGTCAACATGTTTTTTTTTCACTGTTTTAATTTTTACCTGAATGTCGACACAGTCGACATGGACACAGTTGGAAGTAAACCGCAGCCCATTGTCGACCTAATGACTGTCGACCTAAGTGTGGTCGATAAAACGATCCACACCCCTAACTAAGTGGTGGTGAATCACTTAGAGTAAAACAATTTGTAATACAGTAGTAGGAATTGGGCTATGTAAGCGACTAATGGTATCAGAATACTGTATAAAAAGACCAGAGGTTTTTTTTAAAATAAAAATAAATTACAATTTATTGTGGTACACAATTTAAAAAGCCAATTCCACAGATAAAAGTATATAAACAAAATAGATGGCTGCTATAAATGCAAAAGAGACCTGGCATAAAATATGTAAATAAACGATAAAAACATGAGACTGCAAAAAAGTTATTATCTTTTTTGATGAGGTACGTTCAGAAACTTCCAACGCGTTTCGTCTATGTGACTTCATCATCCCTTGATGAAGTCACATAGACAAAATGCATTGAGAACTTTCTGAATGCATTGAGGCATAATGATCCGTCAGTACAACCCTGACCCCTTCTGCTGAAGTGGCTAGCAGTGTCTCCTGAGTGTCTCCAGTAGAGGAGGCAGTAAAAGTAGTCAAGGTATTAATTGGGCCTTAAAATGTTTAGCCTAAAAAAAGTGTTAATATCTTTAAATATGCTTATCACATATGTTTTGCACTTGTTTAAAATTACAATTTTATACTAAATAAGCATTTTTACACTCTTTAATTTTGTCAGTGTTTTAAATATGAGGTATAATTTTTTTTTGCCAACACCTTATTGTTTTTGCTGACAGAACAAAAGCAACAAAAACAAAGAAAATAAGTGAACCCTCTTAAAATCATAAACACACTCTTAGAAAAACTCATCTGATTTTGTTAACTAGGCACCAAAAGCCGCTGTCAGGGACAAATTAAGAAAGTAGACACCCTAAATTCAGGCTCCATCTGCATGGGCCCCCCTCTCTTAGACTGTGCCATTTTCCCAGGGACTAAAGGTGCCCATACACAGAGCGATGGGGCGGTGTGATGAGATGCGCGCTCCCATGCACATCCCATCACACAGCACATAAAGTAACTGCTTCCCGTTCTTTTGAACTAGATTACATTGCATCTAGTTCAAAACGCACAGTGCTTTAACCCATCGCATGCATTTTGAACTACAGTAGTTGCGATGCAATCCAGTTCAAAATGCACTGAGTTATGGGCCCCATACATCAGCAATTAATTGTGACAATCCAGAGATCTGGAGATGATTGCCACAATTAATTTTAGATGTGTGGGCTCCCCCTTTTGGCAATCCCAATAAAAAATGAATAGGTATCGCCAATCGATTGCGTGAACAGATTTTTAAACATGCTTAATAATCTGGTATTATCTGCGGATCTTTTTTATATGTGTGGGCATTCCCAATTCGTCTTCTTCATCTATTTACATTATGAACAGCTGAAATGACAATTGATATGAAGATGCAATCTTTAGATGGAAAAATCTGCCGATCACTGAAATAAATCTGTAATGTGTGGGCAAAGTCAGATAGATTGTAAAATCCATTTATCTGGCCAAAAAATCCCTGGATCTGGAAATCCATTAATTGTGATTGCTGATGTATGGGCCCATTACAGTATCATTCCGTGTATGGGCACCTTTACAAAGAGATGCTGATGGGGTAGTATTTAAGAAATGGGTGCAGGGTGTGTTATGTGCTTCCCCTAGACTCAATAGGGTTACGGTTAACCCTTGGTGCTCCAGGAAAAACAGAACAAACAAACCGATGCAGGGGAATGCTGGGTGTTTAATGAAAAAATAACAAAGAACACAGGAACTAAATGCAGAAGACAACAGGAACAAACTTGAATGCTCTTGAAACAAAATACAAAGTGGCTGGGGAACAGAATAAACAACGAGGTACCGAGTACAGATGCAGATGATCCGGCAGTTGGCTGACACTGAGGCACGAGGCACAAGGCACAAGACACCAGGCAACGGCTGTAGGAGACTGAGGCTGAGGCACAAGACACGAGGCACAGGACACGAGGAAATGGCTGAAGGAGGCTGAGGCACAAGACACGAGGCACAGGACGCGAGGAAATGGCTGAAGGAGGCTGAGGCACAGGAAACGAGACAATGGCTGAAGGAGGCTGAGGCACAGGACATGAGCTGGAAACACTCCTTTCCACAACAGGAACATAGAAACAATGACCAGCCCTGAGTGCAAGTCTGAGGAGGACTAAATAGGCCGCTCACAGGTGTCCAATTGAGCAGATTGCCTCCAATCAAGAGGCACCTGATTCCTCAGAGTCTGGAGACAGAGAGACAAGTCCACAGGTGCCTGATGCCCCTAGTGGTGATATACAGGGATGCAGAAATGCCTAACAAATAGCCCATCTATATTACACAATCTGCACCCAATATACTGTAGATACTCTACTGCCCGATCTAGACCTTATAATGTACATTAGCACCTTTAGGGCTCCTGGCACATATTTACACACTTAGTAAACAGTTATTTTTTAGACTTTGAGTGCCAACAGTTCTGTGAGCTAAAAATTCCAGCGTCGCTCATATTTGTTATATAAATACAAATTCAAAATGTTATTTAAAAATGATTATATTTCCTATATAAGGTAAACATAACAGGTCATTATGATGAATAAAAATATTTGCTTGGCAATTTTCACACCTATTTTGAACAATTCACTAGGCACTCACAGGGTTAATTGCAAAACTTTTTGAGGTTTGACTATATTCATTTATTTTTGTTTTTCGTTTCTTTGGCTTGGTGACTGCAATGGCTGGGACTCCCTGATTCTTTTTATTAAATAGATATTTACATCATTACTTCTAGATCTCATATAATGGGTCTGAAAATAAACATGACTTGTTTAAATAGAACAATAAATTGCTGTATGGTATTACTAATTATATACGCTGTGATTTGTCCTTCCAGACCAGGAGTGATAGACCGGCGACTACTGTAACATGTGTTTATTCCAAATAATTACAATATTTTGAGTAATTATAGTTTTAACATGTTTCATTCACACTGGCAAAGTGGCATATACTATTGTGACTTTTGTGCATATGCTGCGGAGCCATACAGATACCTTATATTATTGCTATGTAGTAAAGAATCATTAATTACAAAAATGAGTTATACCTATTAGTTATACTTAAGTATTATGTATGTTTAGAAAGCATATCTAAAGTAGCATGCCATTATCTATATACACACACATTATGCTGTAATACTGTAAATACAAGACCTTATATGCCATTAGTAATGTTTTATCTATAGAACCAGCAAATCTCATACTCAGTAACTTTGAGTAAAATCAGTCAACAAGTGGCCATGAAGTAAGTCAGATCTTTTTCATAATGGACTATAAGATTATTATTACCAGTTATTTATATAGTGCACTCATTTTGCAGAGAACATTTGGCCATTCACATAAGTCCCTTCCCCTAGTAGAGCTTGCAGTGTATGGACCTGATTCAGGTTGGATCCCTTTCTCAATTTTCAGCGGGAAACAGCACTCAGGACATGTTCTGCACATGTGCAGGATGGGTCCTGCGATCACATTTCAGAATGCGAAAGCCTCTAGCTCAGTGGTGGCCAACCTGTGGCTCTAGAGCCTCATGCGGCTCTTCCCCTTGTAAAGTGCGGCTCCTGCTCCCACTGCTGCCTGCCGCCCACCGTCTGTCCCAGTCCCCCCTGCTACCGGTTCCCTGAACCCCTTCTCCTTCTGAGGGGAGGAGAGTGTGCATCGCGCATCTCTCCTACCCCTTACTGTGCATCCTTGTGACTGGGCCGTCCGCCAATCAGAGCTCGTGGGCCAGCAGCCAATCAGGTGAGGGGGAAGGAGACGCGCGGTGTGCTGTGCTCTCCTCCCATCGGTGACATGACAGGAGGACTGCAGGGGGACACCAGACTGTCCTCTCCCCGCATGGCAGCAGCAGCAACAACGGTGAGTGTTGCTGCTGGAAAATTTGCACTGTGGGGGCATAGCAGTTTGTGGCACTGTGGGGGCATAGCAGTTTGTGGCACTGTGGGGGCATAGCAGTTTGTGGCACTGTGGGGGGCATACCAGCTTTTTGGCACTGTGGGGGCATACCCGGCACCGTGTGGTGCATACCTGGCACCGTTGGGGGCATATGTGTATCTGGCACTATTGGGGGCATATGTATATATGGCACTGCACTATTGGAGGCATATTTGTATCACACCCACCCAAGGGGTCAAAATTGGCTACGCCCCTTTTTTTGGCGCATGCGCCTTCGGCGCGCGCATGATGTCGGCTCTTTAGCTTGACTACCGATATTTTCGGCTCTTTACCTCTGACTGGTTGGCCACCCCTGCTCTAGCTGATTGGGTGGAGGAGGCTGGCTTTCGGGAAAACGGGGGTGGAGGTGTCACCTCCATTTCTCAGACGTGATGGGTCCAAGGATTGCATCAGACACAGTTTTTTTGGCCTCACAATGCCCCCTACAACTGCAAGTCTGAGTAAGGTCAGACTTACTCAGGCTTGCAAGCCAGGTGACTGCGAATGCATCTCAGTTTAAGCAAATGAAAATCCAGGAAGGAGGTGGCACTGTATGTAACTCCTGCTGCATTTGCATTGCTAAGGATTACATATAATAACTTGCTGCCAGCTTAGTATAATTGATTCAATCAGGCCCTATATTCCCTACCATATGTACAAGCACACACATTAATGCTAGGGTTAATTTTGTTGAGAGCCAATATAATATTTTTGTAGTGAAATTAGAGTACCTGGAGGAAAATTCATGCCGACACAGGAAGAATATACAAACTCCAGGGCCATGGTGGGAATCGAAAATGTCTAGAAGATTTGTTGTTCAGGGAAGGTTAAGGGTAAGGTGTCACGATCTGGGTAACAAGACATACTGTACATATTAACCTCTCAAGTGCCTGTCCAAACTGTCCCTGCGTGCCAGGTCCGGCTATCATCTGTGCTGTTTGCATCCGGCCCTCAGCACAGTAGTTCCAGAGGTCACCCGGTGCTGCTGACTTCGCAGATATAAAGCATCATCCCCCTGTTATCATGGATGTAACTCTCTGCTCCCTGCGGCCTCCGGAGCCACTGCTATTACTGTAGGCCACTGACATGTCGACATATCTACATCCATCTCATGTCCTAACACTAGGGGTAAATTTAGTGAGATGGGAGTTATATTTCACATGGGATGTTGCTATGGGCAACCAATCAGAATCTACTTATTTATTTAGCACCTTCCAGAAGATAATAGATCGTATCTAATTGGCTGCCCATAGCAACATGCCATGTGAAATAGATTGCCCATCTTAGTAAATTTCCCCGAAGGTGTCTCATACAAGCACATGTTATACTGTACAACTCAGACTTTCCCGCCTCATCCAAATTCTGTAGCCAATCCATTCTGTGATTGGTCAGTCAAGTCAGATCTAGTAACCTTGCCTACTTTGGTAGTCACCTTCCTGCAATCCATCCACATCCTTGGGTAATGGGCATAATGTGGGCATGAAGACCTGGCTCTTAATGTAATTTATAATTATGTCCCCACATTCTCTACTGGACCAGAATGATACAAATAGTCCTTACTCTAATGGACAACTGCAGATCTCCTCTTAAAAAGGTAAAAAAGGTAAGTAAGTATGTACAATATCTGGACATTGGCCTTCATTCCAATCCACTCTGTCTCCCGCATGTTCCCATGGGGGATCGATGGTTGGAACCTGTGCAATTGGCATAATTAGTAATGCGCATGTGCAGGCCTCCTGTGCGAGCGCCCTTGCCGCCCTGCACTGTCATGTGTGGCGCTTTCACGGGGGGGGGGGGGGTTGTATGGGATGGGGCATGGGATTTCCCTTGCAGCGGAGACATGCAAGGGGATGTGTCTTTTTTACACATCCCCTAGCATGGTTGCGAGGGGATACAGTGGCGGGGAGGGGGGGTGGCAATTTGGTGGGGCGGGCCCTCAGGGGCTTCACAGCTTTCCAAGTCAGCCAGAATCAGGGTCATTCTCTGAAGTTAAAACTCCCATTGTCACAGCCTCCGGGACCGGGGGCGCGACTTACCGGGTCCGGGGGCGTGTGTGGTACGGGCGGCAGCAGGGGACCAACAACCGGCGGGGGATCCGAGGAGCTGCGGGCAAAGCGGCTGTGTCAGACCGCACTCCTCCGGCAGCAGGCAACAGGCAGCAGCGCCGACGAGATCCCCAGCCTTGCGTCTTCCGGCCCGGCGGGCGCGCGCTCACTAGGGGCGCGCGCGCCGCGCGCTCCCAAACTTAAAGGCACAGGCAGGAAATTCAGAAATCACCTGCAGGGATAAAAGGAAGTCCCTGACAGGTGAACCACTGCCTGAGTATAGGTTCACATTAGCCTGCTCTAGCGTTGTTAACTTTGTCTACTGAACTCTGACCCGTGCTGCTCCCTGACTACTCTTCTGCTCAATCCCTGTGTACCTCGAACGTGAATCCCTGTGTATCGACCCGGCTTGACTCTGACCTTCCGTTTGCCAAACCCCCGCCACCGTGTGAACCAAAGTAACCGACCCGGCTTGTCCCAGACCACTCTTCGCTACACTCCACTGTACCGCATTGACCATCTGGTTCCGACCCGGCTAGACGACCACGTCCTTATTCACCAAGCACTACACTCACCAAGGGAAACCTATCCGGGGGGCCGCGACCGACGTGTAGGGTGCCGCAAAAGCCCAAATCCCAATTGGAGGGGTCACTGGCAGAAAACCCCCGGCACGGCTAGACTCCGCGCCCCCGTGATAGGTCTAGCCAATTCCCGAGTGGAAGTGTTCAGCCGTTACGTGACAGAATACTCAGGCCCAATTGAATATGGACCAACCAAGTGGCCCGTCTCCAAAAGAACTCCTGGAGCATCTCCTAACCAGAGTGGAGAAACAGGAGCAGGATCAGGCGCAAATTATGCAGTGTCTGCAAACCCTGATGCAGCGTGTAGAAGTACCGCCACTACCACCACCGGCACCCCTGCCTCCAGCAGTCGTAGTAGGTGCACCTTCCCTTCGCATTCCGAACCCGGCCAAGTTCGACGGCAATCCGAAGGAATGTCGAGGGTTTTTGAACCAGTGTCTAATCCAATTTGAGATCCAAGCAGCCTCTTTTCCGTCTGAAAGGACCAAGGTGGCCTATATCATGTCCCTATTGACAGGTCAAGCTCTGTCCTGGGCCTCCCCACTCTGGGAGAAGAACCATGCCATTGTCAACCAATGCGACAACTTCATCACTGAATTTCGTAAAGTTTTCGATGAACCAGGTCGGGTGACTTCCTCTGCGTCGGCAATTCTGCGTCTGAGACAAGGGACCCAGACAGTGGGCCAGTATACGGTCCAGTTCCGGACCCTAGCCTCCGAGTTGGGGTGGAATGAAGAGGCCTTAATAGCCACCTTCACCCAGGGCCTCTCCGACAGGATCAAAGATGAGTTGGCATCTCGTGAGGTGGCCTCCTCCTTAGATGATCTAGTATCCCTGTGTACCCGCATAGATCTACGTCACCGAGAGAGAGAGAGAAGGAACAGTCCCGCAGATTCAGTTTTAAATTGGCTCCCCGGTTCATTCCTCCAGGGCCCGGCGCCTCCTCGGCTCCGGTTGGGGCTACCAGCCAAGATGTAGAGGAACCTATGCAGATTGGGAAGTCCCGTCTTCCAGCTTCGGAAAGAGAACGGAGGTTCAGGAACCGTCTGTGCCTGTATTGTGGAGAATCTGGGCACCTTCTCTCCAACTGTCCTAGACGTCCGGGAAACGACAGAGCCTAACTGATTGCAAGGGGGTCAGCTTAGGTACCATCTTACATACCCCTCCTCGAGTCTCGGCAGCTGGATTCACCATTGAAGTCGTTCTTCAGGGACTAGATTCCACCAAGACTCTCAGGGCTTTCCTAGATTCGGGGGCGGATGGCAACTTTATCACTGCTCAAACAGCTAGGGAGCTGGGAGTGCCATGCCAAGACTTAGCCAATCCGTTACACATCGTGGGAGTGGATGGTAACCGGTTGCCGCTTTCCAGTATACACTCCTGTACCAAGTCGGTGGTCCTGAGAATAGGAGCCCTACATCAGGAATCCATTTCTTTCTTTGTCCTTCCTTCCGCCGAGAACCCGATCATCTTGGGGTTGCCCTGGCTACAGTCACATTCCCCCATCCTTGATTGGAAGAATCCCCAAATATTAGCGTGGGGAGACGAGTGCCATGGAAGGTGTATACCCAAGATCGAACGTCTTCAGTGTCCCTTCTCGTCTACTGAACCAGAGTCTGAGGTCAACCTTCCGGGCCCGTACCGGTCCTTCGCAGATGTTTTCAGTAAAAAGAAGGCGGAAAGACTGCCAGCCCACAGGGAGTGGGATTGTGCGATCGAGTTAATTCCGGGGAAAACGCCCCCTCGGGGTCGAGTATTTCCATTATCTCTGGTCGAATCACAAGCAGTGTCCGCCTATATCAAAGATAACTTAGAGCGAGGCTTCATTCGAGAGTCCAAGTCTCTGGCGGGTGCAGGCCTATTCTTTGTCAAGAAGAAGGATGGGGGTCTTAGACCTTGCATCGATTACAGGGGTCTAAATGCTATTACCGTGAAGGATCGCTTCCCTCTCCCCCTAATATCCGAACTTTTTGATAGGATCAAGGGAGCACAAGTCTTCACCAAACTGGACCTCCGGGGGGCCTACAATCTAATTCGAATTAAACAGGGAGATGAATGGAAAACGGCCTTCAATACACGAGACGGTCATTTCGAGTACCTGGTGATGCCGTTTGGGTTAAGCAATTCCCCAGCAGTGTTTCAGAGATTCATGAACTCAGTCTTCCAAGATCTATTGAACAAATTCGTGGTTGTCTATCTCGACGACATATTAATCTTTTCAGAGAATATTCAAACCCATCGAGACCATGTCTGCGAAGTGTTGTCCCGCCTTCGTAGATACCAGCTGTATTGTAAATTAGAGAAGTGCTTTTTTGAACAGCCGGAGATGCCCTTTTTGGGATTCATTGTTACAAGTTCCGAGTTACGTATGGATCCACAGAAATTGTCCGCAATAGCCGACTGGCCCCAACCAGTGGGATTGAAGGCCATCCAACGATTTTTGGGATTTTGTAATTTTTACAGGCAGTTTATTAAGGGTTACTCTTCTGTGGTGGCACCGATCACCAAGCTCACCCGCAAGGGTGAGAATAACAAAGAATGGTCAGAGGAGGCCAAGCAAGCCTTCCTGCTCCTTAAACAACTCTTTGTGTCCGCCCCCATCCTGAGGCGCCCTGATCCCGACAAACCTTTTTTTTTGGAAGTGGATGCCTCATCAGTAGGTGTTGGAGCAGTCCTTTCCCAAAAGGATGAGACCAATAAGTGGTATTCCTGCGGTTTTTTTTCTAAGAAATTCCAACCAGCGGAACGCAACTATGCGGTGGGTGACAAAGAACTATTAGCCATTAAACTGGCATTACAAGAATGGCGGCACATCTTAGAAGGAGCAAAGTTTCCTGTGACGGTCTACACAGATCATAAGAATCTATTGTATCTCAAAACGGCACACTGCCTCAATTACCGTCAAGCAAGGTGGTCGTTATTCTTCGACCGTTTCAACCTTGTTCTAACCTACCGACCAGGGGACAGGAATATTAAGGCCGATGCCCTCTCTCGGGCCCATGGACCAGCCTCTTCCGAGGAATTGAATGAACCTAAACCCATCCTGAAGTCTTCGTGTTTTATTGCATCCTCCAGGAGAATCAAGATTCCTTTGGGTAAAACATTTGTACCTTCCAGATCAAGAACCAGTCTCTTGCGCTGGTTTCATTCTTCTCGCTTCTCCGGCCATGCAGGGTTTACTAAGACTCTGGAGATCATCTGCCGGAATTACTGGTGGCCTTCCATAAGGTCGGACGTCAAGAGTTTTGTCGCAGCTTGCAGCACGTGTGCTCAACATAAATATTCTACTCAATCGCCAGCTGGGTTACTTCATCCTCTGTCCATCCCAAATCACCCCTGGGAAGATATCTCGATGGATTTTATATCGGAATTACCTCCCAGTTGTGGTTACAACACCATCTGGGTGGTGGTGGATAGATTTTCCAAGGCAGCTCACTTTATTCCATTAAAGGGTCTCCCATCAGCTCCCAAACTAGCCCAAGTCTTTGTCAAAGAGATCTTTTGCCTTCATGGTTTCCCTCGCAGTATTGTATCAGACAGAGGAGTGCAGTTTACCTCCAAGTTTTGGCGATCCTTCTGTGCCTCATTTAACATCAAACTCAACTTCTCTTCAGCCTATCATCCTCAGAGTAACGGTCAGACCGAGAGGGTAAATCAGGAGTTGGAGAAGTTTTTAAGGGTTTATGTTTCGGCTAACCAAGACGACTGGCTACACTTACTTCCTTGGGCCGAATTTGCACACAATAATCTATTTCACGAATCCTCGGGTCACTCCCCATTTTTTATCCAGAACGGATTCCATCCTAACCTTCCAGAATTCTTTTCTCAAGCGGAAGGCAAGCTTCCAGCAGTTCAACATACAGTTAAGAACTTCCAGGACATCTGGGGGTCAGTAAAGAAGAATCTTAGGAGGGCTTCAGACCGTTACAGACGGTTTGCCAACTTCAAGAGAAGGAGGGCTGCTCAGTTCAAACCTGGAGACAGAGTTTGGCTCTCCACTAGACATCTACGCCTCAAAGTGCCTTCTATGAAACTCGCTCAAAGATTCATTGGCCCGTTCAGCATCCTCCAAATAATCAATCCGGTGGCTGTAAGACTCAAACTTCCCAAGTCTCTTAGAGTACCCAATGTCTTTCATGTGTCTCTCCTCAAACCTCTAGTCCTTAACAAATTCTCCAAAGCTAGACAACTGCAATCACCCATTGTGGTAGAGAGCCATGAGGAATATGAGGTTAACCAGATTCTGAATTCCAGGATATCCAGAGGGGAACTCCAATTCCTGGTTGACTGGAAAGGGTTCGGCCCAGAGGAGCGCTCCTGGGTCAGATCCTCAGAAATCCACGCCCCTCGGCTACTTCAAGAATTCCACCGCAAGTACCCCACCAAGCCGTTTTTAGGGTGTTCGGTGCCCACCCCTAGAGGAGGGGGTAATGTCACAGCCTCCGGGACCGGGGGCGCGACTTACCGGGTCCGGGGGCGTGTGTGGTACGGGCGGCAGCAGGGGACCAACAACCGGCGGGGGATCCGAGGAGCTGCGGGCAAAGTGGCTGTGTCAGACCGCACTCCTCCGGCAGCAGGCAACAGGCAGCAGCGCCGACGAGATCCCCAGCCTTGCGTCTTCCGGCCTGGCGGGCGCGCGCTCACTAGGGGCGCGCGCGCCGCGCGCTCCCAAACTTAAAGGAACAGGCAGGAAATTCAGGAATCACCTGCAGGGATAAAAGGAAGTCCCTGACAGGTGAACCACTGCCTGAGTATAGGTTCACATTAGCCTGCTCTAGCGTTGTTAACTTTGTCTACTGAACTCTGACCCGTGCTGCTCCCTGACTACTCTTCTGCTCAATCCCTGTGTACCTCGAACGTGAATCCCTGTGTATCGACCCGGCTTGACTCTGACCTTCCGTTTGCCAAACCCCCGCCACCGTGTGAACCAAAGTAACCGACCCGGCTTGTCCCAGACCACTCTTCGCTACACTCCACTGTACCGCATTGACCATCTGGTTCCGACCCGGCTAGACGACCACGTCCTTATTCACCAAGCACTACACTCACCAAGGGAAACCTATCCGGGGGGCCGCGACAGACGTGTCGGGTGCCGCAAAAGCCCAAATCCCAATTGGAGGGGTCACTGGCAGAAAACCCCCGGCACGGCTAGACTCCGCGCCCCCGTGATAGGTCTAGCCAATTCCCGAGTGGAAGTGTTCAGCCGTTACGTGACACCCATGAATCAAAAACATTTACATAAGAACAGATGTTGAGATGTCTATATACCGTCGTGGTTATTTTAAGGCTTGAATTGGGCAAAAACTACCAGTAGTAAATGTATTAAACAAAGGTGTTTTTTTTTTACTGGAAGGGCCTATTTGAAAAAGTGGTACAGTATGTTACATATTGGTGGTCCAGGTCCCCTTTTTCTAAATCAGACTTAAAGAGAACAGCTGTGTTAGATCTTTTTTTTTTATACACATGTTGCTGTGAATAATATAGCGCAGCTGCCCCAGCAAATGGTAAACATTATTATTTTGTCACTAATTACATTGGTGAAAAGCTACAGTACTTCACCAGTTTACAAACTACACATGCACAACCATCTCACATATTTAGGATATAAAACTCCCAGACCAACATGCCAGGGGCTGCCATTGCGATAACACCCAGCTCTGCATAAGAGCTTTGTATCATGCATACCTCCCAACATGACCCTCTCCAGGAGGGACACATTACTCTGCCCCTGGACTTCTCTGGTAATGTAGGATTGCCATGACCTGTGAGGAGCTAGGTAATTGGTAAGAAAGGTGTTTTACCACAGCTGATGGCAATCCTACATTACCAGGGAAGTCCAGGGGCAGAGCAATGTGTCCCTCCTGGAGAGGGTCATGTTGGGAGGTATGATCATGCTCCTCATTGTATCCAGACAGTATCATTGCATTTTGGCATCATTGCTGAGCCTTCTGGATGATTTCCTGTGTTTGGTTCCCTGGTGTACACCATGTGAAGGAAATCTATCCAACAATCACAATTCCAACACACCAGTGACCATCCTCCTCTCAGCTCTGACACTGGTCTGGAGACTCAGATCCTGCCAGTCCTTAATATTTTTATAGTTGATTTAACTCTTCATATGGAAGCAAATAGAATACAAAGTTACAATCAGCACTCAAAAGTGACCATGAACGAGAATAGCACTTCACACAGAAAGATAAATGAAAAAGGCACTATCCCTTTTTATTGAAGCAATTGTCCAAAGGTAATGTTCGTTGGGCAAGTGCTTTCATAAAAAGGGATAGTGCCTTTTTAATTTATCCTTCTTGGTGTAGTGATATTCTCATTTATGGCCACTATGTGAGCGCTGATTCTAACTATGTATTCTATTTGCTTCTATATCTAAATCTTCTCATATTTAGTAGTCAAGAGCATGTTACAGCTCAAACTATAAATAATCCTGTTCTATTTCATGTTAGACTAAAATGTATGCAGGTCTCCTAGTGGCAACATAAGAATGGCACATTAAGGGGCATTATAGTGCCAAAGGGAGGATAGATGAGCATGGCTACATCTGTATTTCAGTTTTCCTTAACAACTTGCCTGGCACTGTCACCTGTGATGCAATGGCACTGTCACCTGTGATGCAACCGGTGCCAGTGTACATTACCTGGCTTGGTTAAATGATATGCAAACCCATTTCAGCAAGATATCCTTTGGCTCCCTGGATTCCCTTGGAATCGCTCCCCAGAATGGCAAGCATCCGACTGTCTGGGGAACATGCTCCGGGGATGGACAGTGCTGAGAGGGAGCACATTTTAGTTGACCATCTGCAGCATGGGGGGCTGATCATCAGTACTTCACTGGAACAAACCCCCTGCACAATGCATATAAACTAATAGATGCTGAATGGGGGTAAAATAATAATAATAATAAAAAAAATACATGGGCCACATGGTGTAGGGGTAGAGTAGTGCCAAAAATTGGCTTTTCATAGGGAGGGAAAATGAATGAAAGAAGATATAGAGTGCGCCTCTCAGTATACCACCACCACCTTCGAGTACAGTAGTAAATGTCACTCTAACAATTTATTAAGGTAGACTTTAACAAACATTTTAATAAAATCTTTAAAAAGAACAGTTAAGCAAAATCCTTTTTCAGCATGATTTGGTCCAGTAGTTCAAAGGTAATCAATTCATCACAAAAACCCGATGTGTTTTGTCAATAAGACTTCATCAGGGGTGAGAAAACTCGATGATTGAATTAATCTATTATTATTCAATAGTAAAATTGTCCGGATCCTCTAGGACTCCCGAACAAGCTAAAGACGTTCACTGGTCTCAAAAGCTAATAGTTTTGACAGGGGTTTGCATAATCCCATTAACGCTTATCAGTTTGATTAGTCAGAATGTCACTATAGGTATCCAAGTGGACTTGACCCTCTAGTGCTGCATATATATATATATATTTTTATTTATTTTTTTCTCTACAGGTTTTGTGTCTGGGAGTGGGATAGTGCTGCAGCTTCACCTATCTGCCAATGTGACAATGGTGCTGAGCATCAGGAGTCAAGGCACACTGACTGCAAGTGTGCAGTGCATTACTGGGAGTTGACTAAGTCCCATGAGACTTTGAAGAGGTCAGAGGCTGAGAGGCTTATGTTGAGCTCTGCTTGGTGGAGCAATACCATTGGTACAGATGTCTTTTTTAAAGACGTCGACTGGAACACCTTTCTTATGTCATCCAGCCATCATCCCCTGGCCCTCAAACAAGGGTTGCCCCTTTCCCAGATGATCAGGGTTAAGAAGTATAATGAGTAATTCAGCTGAGGTGGAGACTAGATTAGATTCTCTTCTAGAGAAATTCTTAAATAAATAGTTACACAGGAAATTACATCACATGCCTATCCCTTTATATACCAGGCTGGAAACCTAATCAGCCTGCATTCAGACACTGGAGGCATATGATTCAGACAATTGGTCCAGGTAGGTTGCACTCTGAAAGGTCTTTTCATGGTTACATTGTTTGTTTAAATTGTCCTTTTGCATGAAAGCATACTGTGAATGTGCTAAATTTGTTTTAAAGGAATTTATAACCTGTAAAGATATTAGTATAATGAATCACTGTGAACTTAATTTGGGTAGTAACTGGATTCTAATTATTACTTAGGTCATTGCCCATTAGCTGCTGGAAAATCTATTTTTTCTATATATTCTATTTGAAATCCGCTTATCCTGCTGGGTATGTATGAATGGTTTTATCCTTTTTTGCCCTCACTCCAATTTTATTTTCCATGCTCATCTCCTTAAATGTGTTTTTTTTCAGAAAAAAAGTGTTTTTCCATTTGTACAAAGATTACCATTAAGTGGATACACTATTTAGAGTTCAGCCCTAAAGCCTATTTTCAATGGTTTAGGTATGTACAGCTCTAAGTATCTATTTTATTATATTATTTTTTTACAGCTTATATATTTTTAATCATTATATAAATGGTCATACGTTCATACATCTTTCATTATTTAGAAATGTATACCCTGATGAAGTAATTTATGATGAAATGCGTCGGGTATCATTACATCTTGGAAGAACTGAATTCTGAAATCTATGTCTGATAAATAAATGTTGTATGTTTTAAATTGATTGGTCTACCATTGAATTGAGTAGTAAGGTGGTGGATATCACTAAGTGCACTCTATATCTATCCTTTATCTATCTTCTCCTTCCACTAACAGGGAGGACATATAGAGTACTGCTGCAATTTAAAACGCAAACAAAAGTCTACTCTCTTGTTTATATATATATATATATATATATCAGCAATTCAGGTGGCACTCAGAGGCATTTCAAACAAGTGAACCAAGCAGGTTTATTAAAGCGTGAGGCAACGTTTCGGGGCTGCGCCCCTTTATCAAGCCAAACACAACAAGACCAAAAAATTTTTTTTTGGCTTCATAAAGGGGCGCAGCCCCAAAACGTTGCCTCACGCTTTAATAAACCTGTTTGGATCACTTGTTTGAAACTCCTCTGAGTGCCACCTGAATTGCTGGTATATTTGGACGCAGGTGCCAGCCTGCTGTATTAAATATATTTATGTTTATATTAAACACCCCCCCCCACCCTGCAGTTACCCATTGACCAAGCGTATGCTGTCATTACTCTGTGTTTTGACAGTGTAATATTGTCCCATGCAGTTTGTGGCCAGTAATGACAAGTGGGAGGGGCCTGTCTAAAGTGCCCCAGGTCCCCAAAGGCTTAATCCGTGCCTGGACACACCTGCTATGGCTATCTTCATTTGTGTCTCACTGTATGAACACAAATGTCATATGCATATGTTTGAGGTAGAAGAGAAGGATTAAAGATCCATGTATAAAAGCAAATATTGGGGAAAGAGCAGCACATTCCCATTATTTTCTTTACATTTGCCTTGATGTGGACATGAGAAGGGACTAAGATTTCCACACAAATGGCAATTTTTCTTATTACCAAGTATCCTTTCCCCCTACTCGCTGTAATCCTCCATCATGTATCGTATTGAGCTCTTTGCATCAGGGGCAATTTAAGAGAGGAGAGGGTCTGTGTGCAGGATCCATGCAAGCCCCCTCTTCTCTAGCACCGTAGTAGAATCAGTCTTTGTGCTCGAGTCTACTGAACAAGTGCAGGTCTCCATGAACATGGTATTCATGCAATATTCCCAGAGATCTATCTATTGTTCAAGTCTCCATGAAAATGGCCACCACGCCATTTTCCAGGGGATTTCTGTCTGCAGTGCCAGACAATACAGGGTTTTGAAGGTAAATTTAAATATACATGTACAGGGTGTGCAGCCACTATGGCTACGCCAATGCTTTATACAGTATAATATATTTACAAATCACAAAAGAAGACCTAAAACAGTTCAATAATTCAAGACTATACCCAAGAAGCTGACAGATTTATGTATAAGTTATGTGCATTCCATTTCATATAGTGTATGTTTCCTTTAGTATTTGTGTTCTGAATCTGATGCATTAGTATGTTTATGTTTTAACGGATTTAGGATGCTTAATATTATATGACTGAAATATTGTATTTCTATTCAATCTAATGTTTTTATGTTTTCATTAAAAAAATATGAAATTGTAGTTAATATTAAAATAAGCACAATGTTTAAAGTGAAGCTTTGACCATTAGCAGCATTGGAATGAAACTTGAAATGCGAAGAACAACTGGGAATTGAACCAGCGCTCTCATAATTAACCATGGACAATCCTCATTTAAGTAATGTGAGCATGCAGAGCTCAAGATGCTGGTGCCAGCTTGATGAAAACGTTAGGCAAATATATTTTTTTCTTCTTAAATAAAGTATCTATGGAAACAATATTAAAAAAAACTTACACAGTAAAACTTTACTAGGCAAGTTCTCAAGGGATATATGGATTGCATGTGGTATGCAGCCTCTAGTTGAAAGCTAAAAGCTGTTTGAGGATTGTATTTACAGTAATTAGTCATAGAATTATATTTTACTCCCATGAGCCAAGTCTACTTTAATGGCACTTATCAATGTCATAAAAAAAGATTAAATACTGACAGGTTGTTTTTAACAGTCATGTGACCTGTAACAGTATAGATTATATTTAAATCACAGTGGTTTTTAAATAGCTAGCAAACAAGTTTGGTTAGAGTCAGAGTATATACTGTATACTGTATTTCTTACAGCAATCAGAATATGAGAATGCTATAGTAACACAAAACCAACTGATCCCAGTCTCTGAAAACAAAACTAGTATCTGATATTCTCTCGCATTGCTATATTTGCATAGTGAGCACCAAGCAGGGTGTTTTCAGTGCAACAGGACATGATAGGGAAGGAAGTTTACAGTTTCTATGGACTGTAATGCGGATGTACTGTAATGCTACACCTAGGACAGGTGCTGCAGCCATCCCATGACTGCTTTCACTGCATCCATCTATGTAAGACATAATAACTCATAGCACTACCTCTCAGCTGGTGACAGTCTAGGTTACAGGAAGTGGATGCTTTAACAGGACCCACATATAGTTGTCATAGTCATACTAGTTACCAGCCTGTCAAAATGACGGAACATCAAAACAGTAATGATTTTATTGGCGGCTGTGCGCAGCCGAATGGAGAAACACTTGACTCCATCTAGTGGCCGTTGACATACAAAACCCTTGAATTCTTTCCATAGAGGTGAGGAGCAGTGTTAGCTTTTTATTATATGGGGTTAGTGGATAACAGTGGAGGGTAATTCTTATTCCAAAAAGTATACATAATACAAATATTAACTTTCTCTATTTATTAATTTTATTAATGGGTCTGAGGCATATTGCTACCTTTGAGGCTATATGTATAGTTCATGACTGTATATAAGGAAAATTGGTAGCACAAATAGTAGTAAACAGTTCCAAAACAAACTGAAAACTTACCAAAGTAAACAAATATGTGGCATCTATCAATATTTTAAAGAGGTATAAATGTAGATTACATGTGTTTTCTCATTTTTGTGTATTTCAAACCTAAGTTATATAACTAGATAACATGCCTACTCTCAGGCTTTCTGTACTGTATATAAAACCTACATCTTGTCTACAAATATTAATGAAAACCCATCTACAGTAGAGTTCTTCATTTACTAAACTTCATCTTCATTTTGGAATAGATAGAAAATTGATTGTACAACATTTTAAGCAAACTTTAAACTTATTTTTAAAAATGTTCAGTACTTGTTTGTACTGTAACAGATCATATACCTTACTGATAAATATAGACCCAGTCTTCCCAAAATCAAACAAAGCTTTAAATTCAGTATCACTTACATCAACTGGTTTGTCATCAGAAGCCCGTCCTACTATCAACGTACGTCCTTGAAAGTCAATGTGGTCTTTCGTAGCAATCTGTCTTCTTTCAATTAACTTACAATCTACATAAAGTGAAGCTATATTTTGTTGTATGGAAATTCCAATTTTATGCCATTGTCGATCAAAGAGTGGATGAAGCTCTCGACTTTTGAATGTGTTATGTAAGGTGGATCCTCCCTCATGTTTAGCTGTAAACTCCACAACTTTCTTCTCTCCATCAATTATAATGGAATCCTGTGAACACAGGTAACACAACTTAGCACTGGTAACATGGTCACAGAATATTTATATGTTCCACTATAAAAAATGTAAAACGTTTTCTCCATCTTACTATACTGTAAGTGGAGATTACATAAAAGTAGTCCAGTGAGGCCACTTGCTTATACTGTATTATTTCATACATCCTACTTAGTAAGAATCTATTTGGAAAGTTTCAGCATGCTGTAAGTGCCAAATAATAATAAATAAATAAGTATATACATAGGGTTACCATAATATCCCTTTAATCAGGAATATCTATGATTTACACAGGTTCTGTTGCTGATTAATTCATAGGTGTCCCTGATTAAATAGATAGTATGGCAACCCTAGATATAAATAATAAATGCCGTTGGATTGCATCGACTCATCCAAACATAAGTCGGTTGTTATTTCATGATCTGTATTTCTATTCTTATTTAGTGCATACATATTACACAAATAGTAAATATGGGACAATAACTACAGTATAACAGTAAAGAAATTTTGAATCACATTAGGTCTACAGGTACATAAGGTAGACATGGTCATTAGGTCAGCAGGAACTAAAGGTTGACAAATGTTTGACACAACATTTATTTGACTTCTTTCATATTTTACAACTCACGAGGAATACAATTTTGAATTGGGGATGGGGGATGCAGTAAACTTGTTGGGGTGCTACAGTGTGAATTAATTTTTCAAAGAAATAAAAAAAATGTGTTGACTATTTTCATTTCAACTTTTTTGTCCTGTCAAATTTTTTTTTCTTTTGACCATAAACCCTTTCACCCTTTTACACTCTATTCTCTCCTATTACCATTCACCAGTTGAATATTGTTTGGTTAAATTTCCCACCTGCAGAGTACCAGCATGGTTCATTGTTTTCCACAAAATCCAACGTTCCTTTTTTGTATTCCTTCTTACACGGAAAATGGCAGTTATTGAATAATCATCTGGAAGTCCAGTAGAAAATACTTGTCTATAAAGAAAAAACAAACAAAATCAACATCAACAGCATTTTTATACTTTGAACAAATTAGCATTTATGTCAAATTAATATTGTATTCATAATGGCCAGGACTGAAGCTCTAGAAAGTGACACGGTAATCGGAACTTACACTGTTTAAGATGGAACCTTGAGAAAAAGCATGGATAAAAATTAAAAGCTACCTAAACAATTTATGTGCCATGTCATGATATTATTTGGGTTGTACAGCTGCCTAGTGATATAACAAAAACTTCCTGGACATGTGACATCAAGCATCATAACAGGCTATCGTATGACCTGTAATTTCTGTTAGTAATATAAACAGCAATGACAACTGGTCCTCTACAAAAGTGTACACCATGAACTTTTAACAATGTTGACAATTCGATGAATAGTAGTTAAAATACTAAAAACAATAAAGTCCATGTGGAAATGGGAAGAATCTAATTTGTATAAAAAAAAAAAAAAAAAAACAATTATGACTCTCTTCTGGACAGTGCTTTAAAATCTCCATTTAAGTTCCATTGAACAAGAATTAAAAGCTGATTTAAAATGAAGGGGAAAGGCATGGTCTTCATGGTCTTAGAACTTACCTCTATGCATACTTAGAGGAAGTTTTCAATCTCCCGCTGCTATTTCCAACAGGGGAAATAGTGGTGGGCACCTATTCAATGCTGTCTTTCCCAACAGCATTGAACAGGCATCTCGGCAAAACAAATTTTGTGTACAGAAAATGGGGGAGGGAAAAGTTGGGATCCGCACACAGTTGTGCAAACTCTTTCCTTTCCTTATACAATCTCGGCAAAACAAGCCAGACTTTAAAAGCAGTCGGGCTCATTTTGCCGAGAACGGCCAGGAATTGTCAAGCTCACGGCCGGATCTCAATGATCCATGGGCGTTTCTCACGTCCACGCCCCCTTTTTAGCACTTGGCAGGCAGGACATTGAATCCCATTGGCTAAGATGCAGTTGAGCGGGCCGAGAACGGGACCGGGTCACAACTGACAGTCTTGACCCGGGATTGAATACCGCCCTTGATCTCAATTGTTATGGATGTACTGTAAGCTTAAATATGAATCAGATTAGTAATAAGATAAACACCACAAGATGTAATCACAATTTATAAAATACAAATATTGACCACCTCACTGTGAACACATACAGACTGGGACAGAGACATATACAGTATACACTAATGAAAGCCATATTCTTTTCTGGTGGTCAGAGGGTGCAGCTAAAGACAGTTGGCAGCACTAGTAAACAACTTGTAATTGGTTGTTTGCTAAAGCAAGCTGATGCTGTTTGGTAGTTACTTTGTTGCTCTGCTGTGGAGGATGAGTGGTGCTCTAGCAGCTGGTATTGCTCCACACAAAAATAAAACATATTGTCCTCAGCAGTCCAAAAAGATAATGTACAAATGCTGTACAGATAAATAATGTACTGTAGGATAGATGTGGATGAGTCCGCACACAAAAAAAAGGCTTGTAAGCGTTTTTATCTTTATCTGTCAGAAAAAAACAACATTTATCTCATAAAGGTTATCAAATGCCTATTTAGAGGGTTGGTGGTGCTCCCAATATAAGTTCAGAGAAACTTAGTCACAGGGGATGTGGGGGCCTTGCAACAAGAATGCAAGAAAAGACTGATATAATCTTTTTGGGGCACTCTTTTATTATCAAATTTGTGTGTATGTTATCGTAATTTAAGAATTAACTTTTATTTGGTATGCCTTAAAATAAAACGTGCTTTATCGTATAAGATTAATCTTCGTTTGAGTTTGTGCAAATAAGTACATAGATCAATCTTTGTTTTAAAAGATACAAGTATACAAAACCATGTTTACCCAGTTCATACAGAATTAACGAATCAAATCTACAATAGATTTCATATTCTTCAATGGTTTCCAGTTTGGCGAAAAATAAATCAAAAGCATACATATATATCAAGTATACTTCTGAGACCCCAAATCCATATTTAGGGTCCTCACTGCTTTCCTCTACAATGACACACCCCTTTGCTTGACTCCTGTATAAATGTATGATCAAATCACCAAATTTCAATCTATGGAGTCTGGGGTTTGTGCCTCAGCACTATTACTCCTAGAGAAAGTTATTCTAGAATGTCAAACCCACATCTGAAACTGTTGCAAGTTAGACCTCTGATGGTGGTGTTCTTGATACACTGTTTCTCTTATTGTTTGTAAGAACAGGGAAAAGTAGCACTTCCTCTTACACCAGGTTTATTCTGCTTTCCAGTATCATGTAACTTACATCAGATACTGGGTGAGAGTTAAACCATTTCCATCCTATGTGCCTTAAAATAAAGATATTAAGCAGTGTTCACCTCTACGAAGATTAATCTTATATGATAAAGCACGTTTTATTTTAAGGCATACCAAATAAAAGTTAATTTTTAAATTACGATAACATACACACAAATTTGATAATAAAAGAGTGCCCCAAAAAGATTATATCAGTCTTTTCTTGCATTCTTGTTGCAAGGCCCCCACATCCCCTGTAAATAATGTACTGTAGTCTGGGCCAGATTATCAATGGTGCGGATGGAGCTCCAGCTCCAGGCCGCCACATAAAAAATAGGTCCATCATCATGATCACATGTTGAAGACTAGCCACAAGCAACCATAAATCATAATATTAAGGGAGACATTGGGGTTGATAGTGCATGGTGCCTTACATGCCATAGACCGCACCTACTCTGCTTTTCGTTATAGGCCCATTTACATTTTCAGCTCCAGGCTCATACAGCCCTTAATTCTGCCCTGACTGTAGTTCCAAACTGGCTACAAATAATTATGGTTCACCTAGATCAGGCATGTCCAAACTGTGGCCCTCCAGCTGTTGTGAAACTACACATCCCAACATGCCTTTCCATAGTTTTCACATTTCCTAATAGCAAAACTGCCACAATGCATGATGGGACTTGTAGTTTCACAACAGCTGGAATGCCATAGTTTGGACATGCTTGACCTAGATTCTAAAAAAAAGGGATTCACTTTGTTCAGTCCCGTTAGTAACATACACTTCAGAAAGTGTGTTTTTTGTACATGGAGTGAAGGCTCAAAATTGAATGTTATGTATCCCCATTTTAAAAACATGTTGACCACTAATGTATGGTCAAAATGTCAATACATTTTTTGGGGGGGCTATATGAGTTAAATGTGTAAAAAGACTTGGTTGATATAAAAATACCAATGTTTAGAAATCTGATGGATTGCAGTGAGCATATTAACCCTAATCCTCCTGCAGCCTAACCCTATCAGCTCCTGCAACATAACCCTAACTGTCCTCTCCATCATAATCAGAAGTATTGATTTCAATATTATGAGAGATGTGGAAATATTACGTCAATAGAGGAGAAAACCCTCAGCAGCAAAGGGGTAAAAACATAAATGCAAGTGCATGTGATATTAGCCAGAGAAAAACTGTGCCATATGCTACCATTGTACTGTTGAAATGTTTTGGGATAGTTGATAGTTGTAGCAAATTACACTTTTGCTTTGGGGAGCAGCAGCAATCAACGGCTCACTGTGCACATACTGGAGATCACTTCTAAAGAAGAAATGTATTATTATTTTCCTTTATTTTTATGGTGCCGCAAAGGTTCTGAAACTCACTAGTATCTCCAACTGTCTCTCTGCTTTCTCTTGATCATCTTCCCTTCCTCCCACATAACCTAACCACCTACAAATTCATTATCTACTGATGGCACAAATCCACATTGGTGAGACCTCCATCTGAGACCACCAACGAAGACTCGAAACAATTTTCAAGAGATATTGGCCTTTGCTACAGAAATACCCCATCCTCACAAAGCTCATATCAATGAAACCACACTTTATATATTGCAAGGCAGACAATCTGAAGAATAAACTGGTCAGAAGTGCACTACATACCATGGAGTCAACAGGCAACAACACATGTGTTTTTATAAGTGTAACCATTAAACATAAGGAATATAAAAGAACCACCTTCAAAGTTAAAGAAAGAGAATACAAAATATCCCAGTTTATTACCTGCCAAACACCTAAAGTGGTATATGTAATTGAGTGCACGTGTGGACTACATTATGTAGGACGCACTACCAGAGCATTAAAAACAAGGAATACAGAACACTTGAGAAGTTTTAAAAACAGCTTGCAAACACATTCCTTGTCAGAACATTTCAGGAGGGTTCACAACAGTTCAAGTACACATATCAAATATTTTCTTGCCATAGAGAATGTAACAAATACATAGAAGAACAGAGACCTTGAAACCAGGAAATGTAGTGTATCTTCAAGCTGAAAACTCTGATCTCCAATGGATTAAACAAAGACTCTAAGTTGAAGTGGTTTCTCTGAACATACATCATTTCTTCACGTCCACTCTTTCTTGTTCTCACAGTTCTGTGTCCAAGTTCATGTATCTTTTTATAATATTTATATATCCTCCATTCAGTAAGGTTGGAAATAGAGTTTGCATGCAGAATGTATTAAATCTGAGATTGTATATACTCAATTATGTTGTTTATTTATTTTTATATGTGAATCACGGGAGAATACAAATTGACAACCCCAACATGGCATCCACATCCCAGTGACCCACCTCCCAGTGACCCACCTCACAAAAGAGAAAGAGAGGAAGTCATGGACACTGGAGAGGGTTCCAAGAAGGGCAACCAAATTTATTAAGAGTTAGGAGGCATTGGACTACAAGGAAAAAAAGCGCTTAGGAATGGACATGGTTTTTTATCCATCAAGGACCAATATAGAGTACTGTCAGGTGCTCTGTTTACCATGAGGTCTATGCACACTCTAAGGCTGGAGGAAAGGAGATTTCACATGCCGAGAAGGAAAGGATTCTTCACAGTTCTGGCAGTTAAGATGTGAAATTTTCTGCCAGAAAAGGTTGTGATGGATTATTTACTTAAAATATTAAAAAAATGGTTGGATCAATTTTTAGTGGAGAAAGACATCCGGGTATACAGCCAATAATTATAATGCATAGTCGGAGTTCCAGTAGGGTAAATATTAGCCAAGGGCTCAGAGAATGCTGGAAAAAGGATACTATAGTAACATTTTATAAATAGGTTGAACTTGATGGAATTACCTCATTTTGAACCTCACAAACTATATTACCAGTGGCGTAACTATAGCACTGCAGCCCCCGGGACCGCGGGGGGGCGCTATGCATGTGCGGGCGCGGGGGGCTGCAGTGCTATAGTTACGTTACACCCCGCCGCCCGCCGCACCAACCCCCGCAAACCCCCCCCATCCCCAGTCTTTACCTGTGTTCAGTATGCGCTGGTCCCGGCTCCCTTCTTCTGCTGAGGACCACCACAAAATGGCCGTCCCCATATAGCACACAGTTCTCTGAAACTGTCTGTTTGTGGTGGTCCTCATAGCAGAAGAAGGGAGCCGGAACCAGCGCCTACTGAACCTAGGTAAGACTGCGGGGGTTGGTGTGGCGGGCGGAGGGTCGGGTGAGTGGCTGGGCGCCCTCCCTTTAACGGCGGGGGGCGCCCAAAATGTAGTTACGCCGCTGTATATTACTATGTAACTATTCTTAACAGTGTAGTATTTATAATGGGTGTATGGTACACAGTACCTCAGGGGTTTACCCTAAGGTACTGTGTACCATACACCTATTATAAATATAGGACAAGACCATTTTTTCAAAGATACACATAATTGTTGAGATATTAAATACAGGGTAGTGTCGGCATTGCTTGGCACACAGTGCATATGCTCTGTGGGCACACCAGTCAACTGTTGACAGATTCACAATGTAAACATTTGAAATATGAAATATTGATATTCAGAGGATGTCGATGATTAGGCATGAGGTTCATGGTTATGCTGTTGTTTGGATAGACTTATTCTGCGGTTGGGGGGAGGATCGGGTTAGGCATGAGATGTAGACATTATGTTTAGAGAAATACTCACCAGAATGCAGCAGAATTGGAGGCCCCCAGTAGAATTTGAGGCCCACTCTGGAAGTGACTGTCACCTGGGACTTAAAAGATGGTGCTGGAGCTGCTGATGCCACCAGGAGAATGTAAGAAGCCACTAAACCACCAGGGATAGCTTGTAGACAGTTTGTCATGACATACTTTTCAGATAGACATGATCATTGATGACATGGTCAATGTTGACATGTGTTACCAGTTTGACCCTGTTGACATTTTTGTGTTGACCTGATGACTGTTGAACTGATTACTTTTGACAAGTCATCACACTCCCTGGTTTTGACCTAGAGTCCAATGTGGATTTCAGTAAAAACATCTATCTCGATCTATCTCAATCTAGGCATTTTTCACTGCTCTTTATACATGACGTTATGGTAAATAATTTTGGGTTACTTACTCACCTTGACACTTTTTGGCATGATCTACTTATTTTAAAGTATTATCTTCAGTGATCATTGTGGATTCATAGATCTTTCCATATAAATGTGTTGATGCCTGATCTGATGTGCAAAAATGCTATTGAAAGGAGACTACAAAGCGAACTTTTAATCACTATCATTTGAATAATGCACAATTACATTTATTTAAAAAATATAATCCTTTTTGTTGACAATATATAGTCTTGTATACATATTTTTTTTATTTTATACACATTTTTCTTTTAATATTTTATATTATGTTTTGCTGTTGAACGTGTTGCTGTATTCATATTTAGCATATGTCAAACTGCACCAACGAAGTGCTTGAAAATTTCTATCATCTACCAGTCATGTTTTATTCTTTGTTAAGCCCCTTTCAATCAGATTTCTATAAAATGTGTTTAGTGTTTGGATCTTTATGTTATGGGTTGCAATTTTGTCTACTTTGATAAATGTTAAAGCTATTAAAAGTGCGTCTTTCCTGCTGAACTGTAATTTCAGCGATGGTAATCTTCAGCAGCTGCAAGATTTCTAGAAAAGTTATAAAAAAGTGGAAATAACATGATACCCTTTAAAGGCTAACTGTATAAATGTCATTTACAAGCTTTCAAGATTACTTAGATATCTTTGTGAGGCATGGTATGGTAGAAACAGGAGGAAATGTGATGTATTTATATTCGCACAAACACAGGTACAGAGCAAACCAAACAGCAAATCTGCGAAGGTAAAGTATTATACGGACAGATATGGATGTTCAGATGCTCATTAACAGATTTATCAAATTATTGAAAAGTGATCCCAAGAAGCAAATTGCCAGCTGATTTAAGTGTGACTTTATTGTTTAAGGCAGCCACTATTGCAGTGTTTAGATTTTTTTCTATGCTGATTTTAATGGTTTGCAGTTTCAATGTTATGTATGCATAGACGTACTTTATACCATAAAAAGTTTTTAAGATTACATAATATAGAACTTTTTAACCTAACCATTGTTTAGAATCTAAGGGCCTATTTCTAATCTGATCGGTCCCCGGCATATTCACACCATGGACCGATGTTTGCGCTGTGCGCTTGCACAAATTCGCATATGTGCATGTGCAGGGCTGCTGTGCGGATGCCTTTGGTGTTCGTACAGGGGAGGGGGGTGGTAAGGAGGCGGGAAAGGGGCGTCGCATAGGGACGGAACGGTTTGTGCACCCAGGAAATGGTGGGTGCACCCAGGAAACTGCTGGGCGTCCTCATGCGAATGCAGACAGGCAGCTGCCTGCTGGGGGCGAGCGGCTGGCATCACAGGACATCAGCCCCATTCTCGGACCGCACACCGCAAATATAGACAGACTTATATTTGTGAACAGGGGAAAAATTTGCCCCCCCGTACGCTCCCCTGTGAATGGATATTTATGCAAAACATCCATTTGCAAAGCGGCTGGGATGTTCAGACAGCAGCGGCCATTCACTCATCCAGCGGGCGGCGCTAGTTGGCTTGCTAAGCAGCAAATTTACGCTACTTAGTGAGTCAACCAGAATCACCCCAAAGTGGTACATTTACTAAGATGGGAGTTTTATTGAAGATGGAATGCTGCCCATAGCAACCAATCATATTCTGCTTCTTAATTATTTGAAACCTTCTAGAAAATAATGGATTAGATCTGAATGGTTGCTATGGGCAACATCCCATCTTAGTACATTTTCCCCTAATAGTCCCTAAGTCTTACCTCTCCTTTCCCCAAATAGAAATGTCATGTTTTCACCACTAGTGCACAGTCCTACTGTAGATGCTGAAAAGGAATAAAAAGTTGTATAATAAAGGGGTACGGCCATTAGGTCCACCCTATTTAAGTCGACATTCATTGGGCCGACCACTGACAGTCGACAGGGATTAGATGGACACCTTAAATAGGTCGACATGGCTAAAGTCGACAGGGTTGGAAGGTCAACAGAAGCATTGGGTCGACAATGGCAAGGTGGACAGTCAAAAGGGTGACATGAGTTATTCACATTTCGGTACTTCATGCCCTATCATCCACTAAAGTGTGGTGGGAGAATACGATAGTGGAACCAATCTTTGCAACCTAATTCTTTTATTTGTGTCTTCCTTAATTTGCTCAAAAGTGCATCCAGCCCTAGTTCTGTAGCCTAAAACATGCAGCAGCATATGCATTTGCGTAAAAATGTGAATTAGGCCCAATATCCCTAACCACATATACATCAAACATTTAAAACCAAATTAAACATTTATTAGTCACACCTGTTCCCTGTGTGTTAATTACATACAGGTGGAGTTTTTATTGCACTCTCATCACTAAAAACATACACTATAGCTGTAGATTTTTTTTCGAGATTGTTGTTCTATTTATAGAAATTCACCATACTAAATGACATCGTACTTATGCGATTACTTTCTCAGCATTATTTGCTATAATTAACATGTCTCATATCAACAGAAAAAGGTAATTACTCCAAGACTAAACTTAACTGGCATTAAGCAGAGTATCACGTTCCCTCTTTAATCAGTTTAATTCACTGATTGGTCCGTGAAATATCATAGAGTGTGAACTGAATTTCAATAGCTGTTTAATTAGGAAAATATGCACTGTGTGCTACATTTTAGAACTGGAATGAAATATTAAATGTTTGTGGAAAAATACTTCTCAGCTTCTCACCATCATAAACACCTTAGAATTTCCTACCCACACTACTACTACGAAAGTGATCTGTGAGTCAACTATGCTGTACTGTATAACATTATGGCTATGAATAGTACAGGAAATACTGTAAATAGACTGTTTAAAACAGGAGACTGTCAACAGAGCTGCTGAGTTAACAGACGGATTTATCTTATTTCCAAGCCACTTATAAAACAAGTCTGTTTCCTTCCTCTGCACCCAGTGGGTGCCCTAAAGCACTCTTTTCTATCTTTGAGATTTTGCTACTCCTCAAATAACATGCCGACTGTGTACCAAAGTATTCTTCTCTGCCATTCAGATGTAGACATTTCATTATATGTTGATTTATTGAATATTGTATTTAGTTGTTTCACACTAAACCCATGTTGCCCATTATACCCATGGGGACCCGGGTTTAACCCTTCTTTAAACCTGGGTTGAATTGCAGGATGCTCGTCCTGAGCTATTCATTTTGGTGCCTTCACACTGTACTTCGACCTGGGTCAACCCGGTAAAACCTGGGTTAAAAGTGTGACGTGAAAAGGGTATAAAAGAACTTGTTCACTTTTAAACTTTTAGTTTCTTTTAAAATTAAAACACAGGTTTTTTTTCTTATATTCACATGTTGTTTTGGCAATTTGTTGGCTCTGCCATTCACAGGTACAGTACAAATGGCAGATTCATAATAATAGTGCAAGTGAAGAATTTACAATTCTCATGTTTCCTTTATTGATTAATTAGTGATTTATACACAACTGTTTGTGTTCTTGCAATTTCCTGTAACAGGTATTGAAAATACTGAACTATTAATCATCCAGATACTATTATCTCTCTTTGCCCTTTTTTTGGTAAGCTAATAATTGCTACTTGCTATTGTATAAGAACGTACAACGTTTTTATACATTAGATCATAGGTGTCAGCAGAATATTTTGTAGCCTCCTTTTTCCTTGCAAAGCAAAGTAATGTGCAGTAATATGCAAACAAATTAGTGTCAACATCTCTGAGAGATGTGCAAAACATCCACTTAAATGCCATCATTGCTCACATGTGTTATATAAATTCAAATATTTTTTTTTTTTGTGTAAAAACGCTTATATTTCCTATATAAGGTAAACATTACAGGTCACTATGATGAATAAAAAGGTTTGCTTGCCAATTTTCACACTAATTTTGACAAATTCACTTGGCACTCAAAGGGTTAAGTAAGCCCTGGAGTATGGGTGTTCTTGGTATGGACAAACTGAAAGAAAAGAAAGCTTTCTGAATTTACATACTGTAAATCTACCTATTCCACAGTGAAATCCTGTGTGCTGGTCAAAATAATTATATAAAATATAAAAATATAAAAAGTACGCCATAACATAATATAGTCCATTTCTAACTTTTTTCACTGTATATATTGGGGTACCTAATATTATTAATTTAAAATATATGAAAGAAAAACTGTTTTAATAAACTCAAAAGTCCTGTAATAAAAGATATAAAAGAAGGGCAGAACAAAAAATATTTCTAAGGATAAAAATCAGAGGACCATAATTCCAGAACAAATGAACCTTGTGTGCCAAGTGTCATGCTTTGATTACTTAAGCTGCCCACACACAGTTAGATATTTTAAACAATATGGCTGTTTTCCACCAATCGGAATGACCAATCTTTAAAATATGTTCCGTATGTAGGCATAAGGATCCAATGCGCGTACCCACCGGTAATTAATCTAGCTCCCTGATCCCTTCAACATGCTGAAAAATAAATGACCAGTCATGCACGATTTGGCACACATCGTTCTGTGTGTAGTCATGATGATGTGGCAATAATGTGTTTGGGATTTGCCATCGCTAAATGAATGACCCATCTAATCCTCAGTCGTTCTATGTGTGCATGATATTGTTTGGCCAGGAGTGTTCTGGATTTCAAAGGAAATTGGGTAAGAGATTGGATTGTTCATCAAATCTAACCGTGTGTTGTCAACTTAAAAGTATGCTGTATTAATATTATTATTATTTATTTATTTTTATTTATATGGGCACCGCAGTGCCTAATTACAAAGTACATAAACAAATAAGCAAAACAGGAAACTTTGACTTATAGTTGAATACAGTACAACAGAGCAGTAGTAGCAGTAGTAGTAGTAGTAGTAGTAGTATCAGCAGTAGTAGCAGTAGTAGGAGGAGTAGTAGTAGCAGCTATGGAGTGGGTGATAGGATGTAACAGAACTTAGGGGCTGACAACATGATATCACACATCATCTTTCACTTTGTACTGTCTGAAGCTGTTGCTAGGATGTTATGTTTCAGGGGTTCAATCGCACATTTAACAGCACATAAAAATCTGTGTTAACATTCTTCTGCTAGTAAATGTATGATTTAGCTGCAGAAACACAGCATCAATTTATATCAGGGTTGGGCAATTATTTTAGCTGGGGGGCCACTTAACACTTCCAGTAAATAGTCGAGGGCTGCGCTCCAGAAAATGTGGAGACTCAAAAGGGGCGTGACCACTCACAAGGAGATGTGTCCTTGAGTGTAGAGTACCACACCCTATACCCTTTATGCAACACAATAGTAGACCCACTTATACAGTACTTGCTCCTTACACATTATCTCACATGGAATGAGCCATAATTCACATTATGTCACACAGAATGAGCCAAAATTTTGAAAAGACCCCCTTTCCCCTGGATGGTGACCCAGACAGCAGCATCCCCCTTCTCCCCTCAACACAGCAGCATCTCCCCCCCTGACCTCCTCCCACACAGGTAGCATTCTGTGCACCGGTTATGCATCCACCCCCGCAGGTAGCATTCTGTACACCTGTTATGCTTCCACCCACACAGGTAGCATTCTGTGCACCTGTAATGCATCCACCCCCACAGGTAGCATTCTGCACACCTGTTATGCTTCCACCACCACAGGTAGCATTCTATACACCTGTTATGCTTCCACCCCCACAGGTAGCATTCTGTACACCTGTTATCCGGCCAGGTAGCATTCTGTACACCTGTTATGCTACCGCCCCCACAGGTAGCATTCTGTACACCTGTCATGCTGCCACCCCCACAGGTAGCATTCCGTACACCTGTTATGCGGCAACCCCCACAGATAGCATTCTTTACACCTGTTATGCGTCCATCCCCACAGGTAGCATTCTGTACACCTGTGCAGTAGCGCACGCATGGGGGTTTCTGAGTACTCAGAAATCCCCCAGGAGTCTAAAGGCCCTAGGATGAAAGCTGAGGGTCCCCTCTTTCCATGGGTACAAGAATTTTAAAAATTGGCCCTTGGGAACCGGAGATATCTGACTTCAAAGCAGTGGTCCCCATCCAAGCCTGTTAGTTGCTCTTCCCAGTCAGATATTTCAGGTTCTGTCTGATGCAGAGTTTTTCTGAGGGTATATTCCAAAAGTTGGGACTCTCCCCCTTTGATGAACACTAGTAGCTTGTCTCTACTGTTCCCAGAACCAGAGATATCAGCCTTCCAGCAGCTGGTTACTGCTCCAGCTCCACACACCTGGTATGTAGTTTTATATACTCGTTGGCAGATTGCTCTGCCTCCTGAAGTCTGATCCTCTAGTTCCCATCATTTGGTAGGTGGGATTCTCTAGTTTTTAATTCCATTAAAATCTAAGAAATCTATTTTCAGGAACTGGAGATATCTGCAGTCAAGCAAGCTGTCCTCCCACCAGAAAATTATGAATAATAAGCCCACTCCACTATATATGTTTATTATTATTATTTATATACATTTGGTCTATCTATAATACTTTAACTGACCTGGCTTTGCTCTGCCCCTCTGGAAACCCCCTTCTGAAAATCCTGCATTTGCCCCTGCTGTTATGCTGCCACCCCCACAGGTAGCATTTTGTACACCTGTTATGCTGCCACCCCCACAGGTAGCATTCTGTACACCTGTTATGCGGCAACCCCCACAGATAGCATTCTGTACACCTTATGCAGCATTGCTGAGGAGAGATTTGTTGCAGAGCCAACGTGCGAGTGTTTATCAAAGTGGCACACCAGTTGTAACTGGCACTTGGCTCCTCCCCACAAGTCGCCCAGCATCTCACATCACAGAGGAAATCCCAGCTACCCTTGTGACTTGATGAACAAAGCTCTCCTCAGTGGTGGCACAGATTGAGACTGCTTACCGTGATACAAGCAGCTTAGCCAGTCAGGCCGCTCGTCATTGTGAGACGGGTCGCATGTTGCCCATCCCTAATTTAGACTGATTTGGAACTGAATAAATTCAACCTTTAGTCACCTTACTGCTACAAATCTATTGCATAGAACTCTGCAAGGCCCATTAACAGATAATGAAAAGAGGAGTCACATATGAAATCACAATGAGTGCTTATGGGTGCAACATGACGGGGAATGTCATCCTATGCATTCATCTGACCATCAAGATTTTAACCATTGGGACATCGATACCACCCCTTTAGATTGATACTATATCTGAATCCTCATTTCTTTCCCTAAATATAATCCATTTTTGTAACTTGCAGCAACCAGAATTATTAGGATATAATTCAACCATACTTCCAGCTTGTATAGAGAAGGAATGTAATGAAACAGTGTTCCATGCAAAGATAGAAAAGGTGGGGCACAAAGTAAGAGTTCTTACAGGCCCCCCTCTGGGCTGCGAAACACCAGACCAGAAAACACTGTTGCACTGTGCAGTCCTATAGCAGGGACAAGCTGAATTCTAAGGACCCACCTCCTGCTCTGCCCCAGCTCTGGCTCTGCTGTCCAGGGACTATCCTACTGCTCCTCTCCAGCATCTGCCATCAGTCCTTTTGCACAGCTCTACCAGAAGTAACTGCTAATGGTAGAACTGCTGGGGGTGGCATAGGCTGGAGACAAACAGCATCAGACCCCATGCTGTATAAGAGAAGGCACAAGATGCTGCCACCACTGAAACAGTCCAATCGGTACTTACACTGCTGCTGATTCATGGAAGGGGAGGGGGCTCACAGTAGGTACAGCCAAGGGGCTGGTGCCGACAAGAAAGGGATTGTGGAGAAGTGGCAGCAGGCACCCTGTCTTAAATCTTAACTTTAATTACAGTAACTACTTAAACGGTAGTATTACTATGCAGAGTAAATCACCCTACTGTAATTTAGAAGGATATTATAAGTCACCACTGAGATAACTAATAATAATAATAATAATAATAATAATAATAATAATAATAACTTACAAAAGGAGTACATTATGCCATAAATACAAAGTGATCACATTCTCCAATCAGAACTCACTGTTTTGACAAATATTTTATACAGGAGATTACCATCACATATTAATCAGTTATCACATGCAACAGTATCAGAGTTGAACATTATAATGTCATTAGTTGAGGACTGGAACTTCGTAGACTAATGAATAATATTACACTTTCCATCACTGAGATACGGAAATACAGCCAAGAACACACCAAAGAGTTTTATTATCGTTCGCTGAATGGAAAACATGCAGATATTTCCTGGCAGTTCTCTCAATAAAATGACCAAAATAAAAAAGATCAGGTTGTAGAAAGAAACATTACAACAGCAATGACCTTTTAATACTATTAACACAGAGATACCATACTGATAAGACAATTGCAGCAATGGATACTTTATGTGGCTGATGTTTATTTTTTTTAAAACATACTTTCAGTATGTATTTTTAAAAACATAAATTCAGTTTGTGAAAAGATCACTCTTGTTAGCTTCCATCATTAAAAAGGCCCAATCCGTCTGTTTTAAAGTATTTTGTTTTAGTTACAATATCAATGCAACTTTGCCGCAAACATTTTGCTTCTCAAAATAGGATGGTACATGGAAGAGCTTTTTTAGAGTTTAAAAACAAACTTCCGTATTCACAAGTATCAATGGGACCTTTTATTTGCTGAATGTATTCCAAGAAGAGAAAAACGATACAAGTCACATTTCCTGAGGGAGAAGTGAGAGATGCTTGGAGTTTATGGCAAGCTGCTCCCTTCCAGCTGACACACACCATCACCTGTCATGTTACAAATAATTTGATGACCAGAGCTCAAGGGGGAAAAGCTTAAACAGACTTTCCCATGGCTGGTGATGATGTATTTAGCATTATAGCTACTGGGAACTCTGAAACCTAAGCCATTTGGTGTTTGCATAGCCCAATCCATGGAGTGGCCACTTGTTAATAAGAAAACAAAGCTACATTTACTAATTACTCTAGATTATTTGATTTAATTAATGCAAGTATAGATTCAACACAAAGCATATAAAGATCTGCTAACTAATTTTCATTACAGTCATGTAACTGAATCTGTTAACATCCTTCACAGGAATATATCCTCTTCTAACCTTACTGATGAATATGTAATAGTGTAGGGGGAACTACAGGTTCAAAGGCAGGTCACTGTTTTACAACATGTTCCTTATAGAAAAAGAGAATAATGCAATAATGCATTTTCCTGTAACTCAACCACTGCAACTTAAGTGGTAAGTAATATGCATAAACACAAGTACGTTAGGGATTAATGGAGACAAGCAGGACATTTGAAATTAATCAATCAGGGAAGGAACACTCACAATTTAAGGCAGGTTAAGCATGGCTAAGGAAATTGAATGTTGCTTTAATATTTCTTTGTTGTATATACTTAAGGGTCATGAGGTGACATTTGGTTAGATTGTCTCTAATTACCCATTCCTTTTCATTATCACCAATTACTCTCTTCTGGCCTAAAGTAGGCACCAGGTCACGAGCCTTTACCACAAGTACACTCACACACTTCAAATAAGGGTACTTATATTTGGTATTACAATAAATGTTACAGGAAACTTTTATGGGTACTTTTGGGTACTGTAGTTTTACTAAAAATGAGAAACTGCAATATAAAAAAAAATATTACTGAACTATATTTATTTATACTATTAATACCATATCAATAATCAATATCAATAATAATTAAATCAGATATGTTCAACTATCATCGTGCATTGATTAAAATTAGTTTCGGCTATTCTGCAGACTTCCACAATTTCTTAAATCTGCCTTGAGGCTCAGACACACTAGAAGATTATCTTTCCAATTTGGCTGATTGGAAAGGAATTTTGGGAGCAAATGACAATTGTCCATTTGGTCCTACAGACAAATTGGTCAATTTAAGGCCCATACACACTAGAAGATATAAAAGATGAAAGATATTGGTGCACAATTTCCGTTGAGCTTATAATGAAAGATATTGTGCATCCACACTGAACACTGGTGCAAATGGCATGAGTTTAACTTGGTTAATTGATAAGAACGGTGTTTCACCGCAGGTGATGGCAGTCATACTTAATGAGGGAAGTCCAGGAACAGAGCATTCTGTCCCTCCTGGAGTGGGTCATGTTGGGAGGTATGGACTACACACAAACTTCTGCTGAGGCTATCAGGACTGTGTGTCCCCTTGCCTCCTTGACCAGCACAATAGCTACCCACAAATGAGACACAAACACACATACATCTGCTCTGCTGCGGTCATTCACTGTCCCACGACACCCAGCCAGAAACAGAGCATTGTGTCCCTCCTGGAAAGGCTCATGTTGGGCGGTATGCTGGTCTATGATTATTCTGGCTGCAGTGTTTGTCTGACTTGGCAGCAAGTGGGCTAACAAAAAGTCATATCCCACTTGAAGAAATGTGTGTGTATTGGACTGCAGTCCAATCCACATTTTTCTATTAAACTTTTACTTGAGCAATATTATTTTTATTGTTGAAAAGCAGCAGCTTCCTTCAGTCTCAGGATAAGTCTGAATGACAGGCCCCTGCAAGAGCTCACAATGGAGTAAGGGACAGTCTGCAAAATGTTTGCCACTTTACAAGTGCATTCAAACACTGCTGACTACACTTGTAAAATGGGAAGTAGTTTGCAGACTGTTTCTTACGTGAGCTCTGTCTGGCAGCAGAGAGGGGACTGGGACTCGTCTCCTGCAGCAGCATGCCTGGTAACTTTTAAGGATGGAATGGATTGTGGGGGGTGTCACATATCATCAAATTTGTGTGTGTCCCTTGTATCTTTGCCAAACCCAGGTGTCCATACCAGGTGGGCATATTCTGGGCGGTGCTTTCCTAACACTGTATCAAGGCCATGCCCTTCTCATGGGAGCGTACGTGCCTGCGATGCACAAAAATATTTCTGTGACTGCTAACCACTCCCGATTCTCCTATCACAGTGTCCAACTATGATTTTCTTCTGGATGCACCCCTGACTGAAATAGTTTTGAAAGTAAACATACTGCTTTAATAAATGTAAGAGTGATCTGTAGTTTACAGGTTATTTGGGGGTATATTTTTAAAAATGAATCCATCAGGCTCTAGTGTTTAACTCCACATGGAACTTCAATTGGAAGAATAGGGATCATATTTTCTTTTATTTTTTACAGTTAAGGTTTAATCCCATCCTACATGTACCTGTGAGATTAGCAATACATCCCTGATGATGTTTATAAATCTTAAATCTGCTCCCTTTACAAAAAAATGATAATGTAAAAAATATCAGGTCTTTCCATTTTTACAGAGGAAGGGAGACGCTGCTCATTTATAGTGACTTGGGGAAAATGTATGAAGAGGTGGTATTTGGTAACCCCCTTTCATAAATCCACTGCCATTGTGCACATGTACAGTAAGTATGTATATACAAGTGGCTTTGTTCTTATTTGTCACTAGCTACTGGAGTAATCCCAGAGGACTGGAAAACAGCGAGTGTAGTCCCACTGCACAAAAGTGGAAGAAAGGAAGATGTGAGCAACTATCGACCAGTGAGCCTTAAATCAGTAGTAGGGAAATTTATGGAAACACTCTTAAAACAAAGAGTTGTAGAATATCTCAAAACAAGCAATTTACAAGATCCAAAAAGCATCGGTTTACTGGGGGAAGATCATGTCAAACAAATCTTATTGACTTTTTTGACTGGGTGACTAAAGTAATAGATCAAGGTGGGGCTGTAGATGTAGCTTATCTAGACTTTAGTAAGGCTTTTGACACTGTCCAACATCGCAGACTGTTAAATAAACTTGAAAGCTTGGGATTGGATTTTAAGATAGTTGAATGGATAAGAGCGTGGTTGCAGGACAGAAAACAGAGAGTTGTAGTAAATGGAGTACAGTCAAAGGAGGGAAAGGTTACAAGTGGGGTACCCCAGGGATCTGTACTTGGACCAGTGCTTTTTAATATCTTTATTGGTGATATTGCCAATGGAATTGAGGGTAAAATGTGCCTTTGTGCAGATGACACAAAGGTATGCAATAGGGTAGAGGGGTAAAACAAATGATTGATGATCTAGCTAGATTAGAGAAATGGTCATGGCATGGAGAAAGAGCATGGCAGCTAAAGTTTAATGCCAAAAAATGCAAATCCAAAGACTAAATATTGTATAAATGGCACCATAATGGAAACTACTGAGGAAGATAGGGATCTAGGTGTTACAATTTCTGGGGACTTAAAGGCAGGTAGGCAATGTAACAAAGCAATGAAGAAGGCAAGTCAGATGCTTGGTTACACAGGGAGAGGTATCAACAGCAGAAAGAAAGAAGTAATAATGCCACTGTATAGGTCATTGGTACGACCTCACCTAGAGTATTGTGTTCAGTTCTGGAGGCCATATCTCCAGAAGGATATAAATACATTAGAGACTGTACAAAGAAGAGCAACTAAAATGGTGCATGGCCTACATCACAAAACGTACCAGGAAAGACTAAAAGATCTTAATATGTATAGGAGCAGAGAAGGGAAAGATCAGCAGAAAAATAGGACATGCACTGAAACTAGAAGGAGGAAGATTCAGGGGAAATTTGAGGAAGAATTACTTCACAGAAAGAGTAGTAGTGTAAACAAGAGAAGAAAAAGAAATCAGTTTGGAATGGGACGCACTCCTTACCCAGAATGTCTCTTATTGGACTTTTTTCATAAAAACGTACCTAATATTAGGTGTATATTTTATTGGTGTATATTTAACACATTAGCCTGTCTGGCCATCACTTTAATTTATAATACGGGTTTTCAACTGTATTAGTTGTATTAAACCTTTATATAATTGATTCCCTTTACAAGGGATGAAACGTAGCGAAAATATTAAAAACAAATAAAGATATAGAAAAACAAAGAAATAGAAATTTTTAAAACGTATCTCTGTGACCTTTTTGCAGCTTATTTGAGAGTAGCTTGTTGCTGTTATGTAGAATCTGTGTTCGTTACAATTGTAATAAAAGATATTTATTTCTTAAACAACTGTGTTTGGTGTTGATTTTTCCAGTTGTTATTATAGTGTGTATCCACCCAGTGTATTTTGTGTCAATATAGTCTGGATACAATTGTTAGTGGAATTACTTTCTGTTATAATGTATGTCACGTATTCTCTCCAGTGTGTCGGGGGTCACTTCTTCTGACTGTTCAGATGTGACTACTTTCCTCCTTCTAGAAAGAGTAGTAGATAAGTGGAATAGCCTCCCATCAGAGGTGGTAGATACAAATACAATAGTACAATTTAAACACGCTTGGGATAGGCATATTGATAATCTTACAAAAAAATAAGGATCAAATATGGTTTGAGATAACAAACAAAAGGGGCAGACTAGATGCGCCAAGTGGTTCTTATCTGCTGTCAAAATCTATGTTTCTATGTATGCATGTCTGAGGGTGGTGATGTAAATGTATGCATGTATGAGGGTGGAGTTGTAAATGTATGCATGTATGAGGGTAGCGGTGTATGTATGTATGACGGTGGCGGTGTATAAATGTATGTAAGTATGAGGGTAGCGGTGTATGTATGTATAATAAAGCAACTCTGGCTTTATATCTACATGTAGAGTGATGATACTCACTTCAGTTGCATAGCAACGTGTTTATGACTTGCATGCTAAAAACGAACCCAACTGAAATTATCTAAACAATTTCATGATTATATTAAATTGAAGGAGAAAAAAAACTATTGTCAGAGGGATTATTTAAATCACCTTCAGACTCATTCAGCAGCATATCTGATAAATCTCTAAAAGGCGAATAAAGAATTTTAATACTTAACTGTATGTTTAGGACAAGCAAAAATAGAATTAGACTTTAATAGTTTAAAGGACTGAAAGATAAATTTATACAAGGAGGAGACAGAACACATATAATAGCAGCAGAACAGGCTGCACTGAAGTGAGTCATCATATTCTTTGTTGTAGCACCTTTGACCTTTTTTTTCTTCAGCGCTGTCTAGCTGTTGTATGCTTAATTGCAATTATTGGAGTGGCGCTTTTTCACTTCATATAATACTTACACAGTAAGGAGGTAAGTCTTTAAAGAAAGGGAAGAACATTCTGTCAAAATATTAGCGCTGTGCTTTTAATGAGACATACTAAAGTCAGTGTGTCAAAATGACAAAAGGTAACGGAGAAGTTCCTACTTTACATGAAGCTCAATGCATGTACACTTCCCTTTCAGCTATTTTAAGCCTGTGTCAATGCAAATGTTCCCCAAACTTAAAAGGACATGTTGGCATTAAATGAAACCTATCTACAACACTAGAAGATCAGCTATTTTAAAAATAAAGCAAAAAATATTTGGAAAACTGAAAGTTATTCCTCGCCATTAATGACGTTCAAAAATCCTGAGGAAGACTAGACAGCAACAGGACATACAACAGTATCATTTATCAATGTCTTTCTCCATAAATTAATTGGGAAAGAAATCTAGAAAGATGCTGATGGGTCTGTTAGGATGCGTGCAGTGAGATAATACAAAATCCTAACTCCTATGATTCCAAATGTGTATATTCCTTCCCTTCCTGTTGAAGAACTAAAAAAAATATATAATGTAGTTATTTAATACTGATCTCAAAATAATACATTACACAACTAAGCAGTGGCGTAAGTTCTTCCATGATGCCCGAGGCAAGAAAAAAGTTGGTGCCGATAGATAGATAGATAGATAGAGAGAAAGGGTAGAGCGAGATAGCGTCAGGGATAGATATAATGTCAGGGGTAGAAAGTGTGGGGAAAGCGAGAGTGTCAGGAATAGAGAGCGTGTGCGGTAAGAGAGAGGGGGATCAGGTACAAAGAGAAAGGGAATGAGCGCAGAAGTCAAGCAGAGTTAGTGGGGTCAGGCAAAGAGAGATGGGTGAGAGTGGGATCAGGCAGAGAAAGGGATAGGGTGAGGGGGGTCATTCAAAGGGAGAGAGAGAGAGAGACAGAGGTGTCAGGCAGAGAGAGAGGGGGGTGTCAGGCAGAATGAGAGAGGAGAGGGAGAGAGATAGAGGTGTCAGGCAGAGAGGGAAAGGATGGGGGCTGGCGGGGTCAGTCAGAGAAATTAGAGTGGTACTGTAGGTACCAGCCTTTTGCTGCTACAGGCACCCAGAACTAGAGTAGGAGGTGGGCAGCACCGATGCTATGGGGGTTATTCTGTTTGGTATAGTAAAACGTACGTACGGTCCGTCACACCGTACATTTCCCATACGCTCATGGTGAGCGTAAGTCCGCCCACAGAACAGCCTCACATGGACGGTCACAAACACAGACAATGGGGAGTGGCGTTCACTTGAGCGTACGCCACAGTGTACGGACAGATCTCCCTGTTAGCCACCGATACCTGGCGTACATCAGAGCGTACGCCACAGTGCACAGACGGATCTCGTCTGTTTTCCCACCGACAACCTTCCATATATCTGAGCGTACGCCACATGCGTACATGTTCTATTATTGTTCAAAATAAGACTTTAGAGTGTGATAGGCAGATGTTGGGATCCTTTGTTAGAGATATGTGATTGCAATAATGTGCTTGGTGGCATCTTACATACAGAGTGTGCTACATAAAGTTCATAGCAGATATGAAAGTGCATAATGTTTGTTCTTGGGAAAAAATATACAGATTGTGTGCAAAATAGTGGCCATGGCCTTAGGACATTGCTCCACCATTGCAAGTAGAAATTGAGTCCAAAAACATCATTGTTGCGCTTAGACGTGGTTTATGTGTCTTTTTCATAATAAAAAACTGGTATGTTTGTGTTGCAGTGAAAAAGTAGACACATGTCTACTCCTGTGAATTGAGTGTCCTGCTTTTTAAAGTAGAAAAAAAACACTTTCTGAATGGGTGAAGATGTTATAAAATAACTAGCTGGAAATATATAACCAGGTATTAGAATGAATATTAGCTAAAATTAAACCAACCTTTACATGTTGAGAAGTGTAGAAAGATAAGGTTCCAATGTGTTTGAGTGCTGTGTGTGGCTTGCAGGTAGTGAAATAATGGTTTTCACTTAATAGCCTGCAGCATTGCTTATTACATTCAGGTGTATGTGTTTGACTAGTAATCAGCGTTAATTAGCAGACCCAGGCGTCCGTTCTCATACGGTATCTCTAGGGGTGGTCTGGAGCTATATTTGGCGTCCGCCTGTTTTTGGGGCCAAAATGCACGGTGCGTTCGCCGATCGAGGCGGTTGTGGCACCGTGCATTTTGTGTGCACACCCCCGTGTACGCCCATGTTTACGCCCTGTTTTCCTCATTATTCCAGCCGCTCCCATAAAAATGCCCACATGTCGCCCACAATGACCATGTTCTTGCGGACAGGTTTTTTTGCACGGAGAGACCCGTCCGTGAGCGGTGTGAGGTCGCTGCACATGCGCATTGCGAAAGATACGCATGCGCAGATGAAAAAAAATCCCGATCCGCCCGTATACGGTCCCACCGTACCAAACAGAATAACCCCCTATGTGACCAACACAAGGCCCCGCGGTGCTGATCCCTTCTGGGCCACAATGCAGGGGCTGTCTGGGTGTGAGGTGATAGGAGGGATGAGGGGGTGACAGGTACCTTCTCCTTGTCCTTGGCTTGCTACGCTGCAGCTCCCCGGGATTCTGCTGATTGCGCTGCTGAGCAGAAGTTTGGAGCAGCCTCAGCAGGATGCGGCTTCCCCGTGGACGGTGGCACTTCTGGGTATGCTACTCCCTTGGGGGGGCCTTCAACGTATGCTGGTGACAGGCGGCTGGTCAGGTTGACACCCGGCCGCTGACACCACGCGTGGCTGTCGGCTGCGCCAGGTTGCCGGGAGCTCGTATGGTGCACTCAGGGGTGGAGCTATACTTTTCTTCTGGGGAGGGGGGGTGGTGATCATCCCCTTCGTATCCGTCCCTTAGCGGCACCGTCCCGCACTGGCTGCGGAGTCTCTGAGTCCTGGTCGGCTCCTGTTGGTGGCTGTCACTTGTTGTCATTTGCTCAGGCGGCAGCCAATCAGGTGACAAAGAAGGGGAGGGGGGGAACTGCATATTGTAAGGGTACTGCCAGGCAGCACCTCTACAAATGGGCATATTTAACATAGGGGGGACAATGGAGTCAGTGCATCCTTTAAGGCTGACGCCAGGCGGCACATGACTCCATTGCCTCCGGGAGTTCCGCCACTGCAACTAAGAGATTACATTAGGTCAAACTTTCATTACTGTAAAATGGGAAGGGGTTAAAAAGAACAGTGGATGTTCAATTTAATGTAGAGCACTGCAGAATACTGTAGGTGGCCCGTGCAAAAATTTAGCTTGCAAATAAAATACAATTAATTTTGTAGCGAGGCAATAAGCTTCAAAATTGATAAAATAGAGAGTGATAAACAAGCAACCAATCAGCTCCTGGCTGACATTTTTCAAAGACATGGCAGGTAGGAGCTGATTGGTTGGCTGTTTATCACTCTCCATTTTATCACTTTTGAAGCTTAGTGCATCTGGCCCCTAGTGAGATTGCTTAGAGACATCACTATGTGTGTAGGCCCCATTAACCATGCCGTATCAAGGCATCTAGGGAAAGAACTCTAGGGACAAAAGTAAAATGTAAACTTTGATTTTTAAGCAAACAATACAATGTGCAATTCTAAATTAACAATTCGGCAGAAGTGGAGAACTTAATCTTTAAAATGTTACCTAATTTATTGATAATTTGGTTAAGTATGAAGGGAGAAAAAGGGATGGTCACCAAAAATCACCTTCTAGAAATAATACATTATTATTATTATTTTTTTTTTTATCATTTATATGGTGCCACAAAGGTTCCGTAGTGCCTAATAGTACATGATGTTTATTATATTTATAACTTGAAATGCTCCCTTTTAAACCAGCTCATCTCTGCCTTGTTATTTTTATCATTGCTTAGTATTAGCTTGTTACATTATGCATTCATGGCATTTACATTACATTTCCTTACCACATTTATGTGCAGAATGCAACAACGGTAACTTTGCTGGTAATTAAAGAATCTAAGTTTAAATTTACAATCATTTCTCACATCAATTTGGAGGAAATTCTGTCAACTGTTACTAATTTAGCTGTGGGTCATCAAGCGCAGCAAGCCCAAATGCAAACGCACATAAGCAATTTGTCTTCTCTGGCCCTACTGCAATGTGACAAACTGATTAAGACAGAGTTAAAACAAAGTGGGTTAGGGATGCCCCCTTTTCGCTAGCTGATGATGTGGAATCTTATTTGCTTAGTTTGTTGACTTGTTAGAAAATAACTACCTGCATGAAAAGGCTGGTGGGTGAGGCTTGCCTCTTATTTTACTGCAGAACTCCAAAAGGGTTAAATGGAGTTACTGGAGCAACAACAAAGTCATATACCCAGCCAAAGGCTCAGAGATATTATGATTGGTATTTTGACCCTGATTGGATAAATAAGGGGTGCGCTTTGTAATTGACTAGATATGTGTCTGATGTGCACAAATGAGCGTGACAGAGTGGATTTATAGCATGAATGTTATCAGATACTTATTGATCACACTGCCTTATCTCAATAACAACAAAATGAAAAACAGAAAGGAAGGAAAATGAAATGTAACAAAAATCATGCAGTATTTGAAGGTAAAAAATAATGCAGTCACTACTCTGTGCTGCTGGAACCTTTTGGGTTTTATGGGACCTGGCTACCTACCAAAGGGCATTGGATAGGGTGCTGAAACCTCACCATGGTTGTGCTGTTGCAAACCTCAACATAGTCATCTTTAGTAAATATTGGGAGAATCAGCTTTTCAAAGTAAATGCAGTCCTCAAAACCCTTCATGTCCAAAGCTTCCCTGCCAACCTGGAGAAATGCGCTACTGGCATGAGTGAGGCTAAATGTCTTGGGTAGATAGTGGGTTGAAACCGCAGTTAGAGGTCATACTTATTAAGCCTAAATCAAATTATAAAACACAGCTACAGTCCTTACAATGCTTAATGGGTAAATATTAAAGATCCCTTTCAAATTGTGCAACTAGAGCTGCCACTTTAACTGGATGCCTTAAGAAAAACAAGAAAGACAAAATGATCTGCACAAAAGTGGTAGAAGCTGCTTAGAAAGACTTGAAGAAAAAAAAAACCTTTGTACAGCACCAGCCTTACATGCACCAAGCTTCAAGAAAAGGTTAATGATACAAACAGATGATTGAGAGATGGGTCTACAGTAGAAGCTGTTTTATCTCAAGTTGTGAATGGAGAAACAAAACCAATTCTATACCTAGCCTCAAGCTCCTACCCTTAGATAAGAAATATGCCACAGTGGAACAAGAGTGTCTGGCCTTAAATGGGTGGTGTAATATTTACAATATTATATTTTAAGGGAGAAGTTTCTATTGATAACAGACCATGCCTTTTACAATGGTTGGAATGAACTAAGGACAACAATGCAAGTGTCACCTGGTGGTTTCTAGCATAACTTTTCCGTTCAATATACGACAGACAAACTTAATGGGAATGTTATCACTCTGGATGAAATGCTACTGTAGGTTGGCACAAGTGGAACCATATCTGGCTAAGTTGGGGGAGAAGAAGGCTGACATAGATGATTCTACAAAACCCATTACTGAGGTTAAGTGGAAAGTAGATAAATGTGTGAATTTCCCTGAGAGGAAAGAGAAGGAAAAAGATTTGTCCTGGTGTGGTGCACCAACAAGAATTTATTCATAAAACATAACTTTTAATTGATTGATTTATTTAAAGCAGGCGAAAAATTATTAAAAAACACAAATAAACAGACAAAAAGACAAATGTGTGTGTTTTAAAAACTTAACACGTGCGGACGTGCTATGTGTGCTTCACATTATTATGAATAATTTCAGAATTGACACGCTCAGGTTAAGTTGTTACTCAGGCTGGGAATTCATTGGATTCCTTTGGACAGACACTTGAGCACCCACCGAAAAAATGGTAAATCAGCGCCCCTGCCCAGACCATGTGGAACTCCAGCATAAGCCTGCCATTCAAGACAAATATGGCCTGCACAGTTCTCCGGCGAGTGTGTCAACCAGACACAGCTTCAGCAACATCATTGCAACACCTAGGCACTGAGCATGAGTGGTAGGAGTGATTGCCATATTCTCAACAGCGATAGAGATATCTGGTTGCTAACTACTATTTACTGGTGTAAATAAAATTGGTACTTGTTTCCTAGCACGGCCACAATCTTCTTGATCGTGTGCCTTAACTTTAAGGCACACGATGCTCACGATGGACCCGATTTTCTTTCAAATCAGGTCCATTTTACCGGCAAATGGAAAATCGGGTCCATCGCGTCGGTCGTGTGCCTTTAATAAGGCACACGACGCGACCGACGCGATGGACCCGATTCTCCATAGGCTTCAATGTTAAAAATATTTTAACATTGAAGCCTATGGAGAAATCGCGTCCATCGGGTCCATCGCGTCGGTCGCGTCGTGTGCCTTAACATGGCACACGACGCGACCGACGCGATGGACCCGATTTCTCCATAGGCTTCAATGTTAAAATATTTTTAACATTGAAATCGCGTCGGTCGTGTCGGTCTTGTGCCATTATAATGGCACAAGATAAGATGGACTTGATTAAGTCCATCTTAACATAGTAATCAATGGGAAATGGGCCAATATGGGCCATTTCTCATTGTATATGGCCCCGTCATGCCCCCCCATTGTAAACGCCACCCCACTATTGACGCCAACCCGAAGCGTGGCGCGTCCTCCGACCTTTTCATACCCCTACTATCCACGTCGGCGTGGAGTTGAGAATAGAATAGTGTGGCGAGCGCAGCGAGCCACCGAGCCCGAAGCGTGGCGAGCGCAGCGAGCCCCACGAGGGGACGTGGATACCTTCACAGGTATCCGCGTCCCCTCGCGGGCTTCACAGGTATCCGCGTCCGCTCGCCACGCTTCGGGCTCGGTGGCTCGCTGCGCTCGCCACACTATTCTATTCTCAACTCCACGCCGACGTGGATAGTAGGGGTATGAAAAGGTCGGAGGACGCGCACCGCCGCCCCTCGCGGGCTCGCTGCGCTCGCCACGCTTCGGGTTAGCGTCAATCGTGGGGTGGCGTTACCAATGAGGGGCCATTTCAACCATCAGGGGTGCTGAAATTGGGGTCTGGGGGCTGTTTTACATTGAATCCTATGTAAAATCGGGTCCCAGGGACCATTTTACATTGGATCCAATGTAAAAATCGGATCGCATCGGTCGCATCGCATGCGACCAAATCGCATGCGATGCGACCGACCCGATTTTCCCGACACGACCATCCCGATGCTAATCGGTGTGGCCGTGCTAGGAAACAAGTACCATAAAATTAATTGTTTTTGAAATATTAAGTTTGAGGTGGCAAGATTACATTTATTAGAGATAGGTGAATTTGCAGAAGCTACAGTATAGTTTTAGTTTTCAGGGCTGAAAAAAAAAGGAAAATATTTTGTAACACTTATTTGCATTAAGACTTATCTTCAGGTGTTTTATCCAATATTTACATATGGTATAGTCTAAAATAGGTATTTTTATAAAAATTGGCAGGCCAGTATATGTGTCTGTGCCAGAAATCATACTGCGGCTTTCAATAAACCTGTTTGGGAATAATTTTCTAGTCAGCTTGCTTACTTTAACAGCTCAATAACATTATAAAGGTGGATGGGCGATTTATTCTAAACTTACTACGATAACAAAGTAAGGAGAATTTAAAGAAATGAAGTCAAGAAATAAATGAAAAAAGACAGGAAAAACCCAACAGAAAAACTCTTGTACGTAGAGATGTTCGGGCTCGGATTGCCCAGATCCAAGCCCGACCGAATGCAGGTGCTCCAAGCCCAGATCCGAGGGGCATTTGGAGCTTTCTGCCTGCCTTGGATCCGGATGTGCCGGCGTCGGATTCTCACGAGATCCGGTTCCGTATAAATTTTGCCTCCTGGCCCGCCATCCTCATTCCAGTCTTGGACAGTGTGTTGTACGCTCCACTCTCCCCTCTGCTGGTACCTACCTACTGAGGTGTTCTGGTGCCTACCTAGTGTACTTATACTGCTGTCAGTGTTACTTCCATTCCACAGGTGCCACTGCCTAAGTACACAGTAGCAACTGAGTGTAATTACAGTCTGCTGGTGCCTGCCTACTACCTGCCAGTACCTAGTAGTGTACCTACTGCTGTATTATACTGTACTAACAACTATATAAATATAATTTTAATCTGCTGGTGCATACCTACTGCCATATATATAATTCCAGTCAGCTGGTGCCTACCTACTGCAGTATATTATTCCAGTCCCCTGGTGCCTACCTGCTACCATATATTTAATTCCAGTCCGCTGGTGCCTACCTACTGCAGTATACAATTCAAGTCGCTGTTGCCTACCAACTGCCATATATTTCATTCCAGTCCACTGGTGCCTATCTACTGCAGTATATAATTCCAGTCTGCTGGTGCCTACCTACAGCAGTATATAATTCCAGTCCACTGGTGCCTACCTACTGCCGTATATATGATCCCAGTCTGCTGGTGACTACCTACTTCCTTATATATAATTCCAGTCTGCTAGTGACTACCTACTGCCATATATAATTGCACTGCAGTGGTGCTGTCCTGTAGTGTAATATATTGCATAACTCCACAAATTAATGGAGATCCAAAATATGGAGGATAAAATAGGGAAAGATGAAGAGCCACTTTCTCCTAGTTCTGAAGCTGCTGCAACTAGTCATAACATAGACAATGATATGCCATCAACGTTGTCTGCCAAGGCCGATGCTCAGTGTCAAGGGCATGTAATATCAAAAAAGCCAAAGTTCAGTAAAAGGACTCTAAAAGATAAATTTAAATCATTGGAGGAGAAACGTAAACTTGCCAATGTGCCATTTACGACACGGAGTTGGAATGGCTATGGCCCTGGCCTTCGTTCATGAATAGTGGTTCAGCTTCACATGATGATCAAAGCCCTCATGCTCACCCCGCTAGAAATTTTAAGATAGTTAAGCTGTCATCAAAGAGTAAAACACAGCAAACATCTCTGCCTTCTAAAGACATGTATCCCAAATCCCCAAGGAGAGTCCAAGGGTGTTGGTGGTTGCGATGCGTGACCTTCCCATCACTGTACAAGAAGAAGTGGCTACTTCCACCATTTTCAGCAAGCCTTCTGCATATGCTGTAAGGATCACTCACAGTGCAGTTCCTGATTTAGATAATGAAGGTGTCAATGTTGTACACCAGAAGGAAGATATTGATGTAGCTGGAGCTGAGGAGGAAGTTGATGAAGAGGATGTTGATGTGGTTTGCTTAAATGAGGCACCAGGGGGGGGAAACAATTGTTGTCCATGGGATGAAAAAGCCCCTAGTCATGCCTGGACAGAAGACCAATAAATCCACATCTTTTGTTTATTTTTTCCAAATCCAGCCAACAAATGTATTGCCATATGTAGCTTATGTAAAGCTGCATTAAGCAGGTGGTAAGGATGTTGGGCATCTAGGGACATCCTCCCTTATACGTAACCTGAAGATCATCCATAATTCACTGTTTAGTTTAGGAACTGTGGCTAGGACCGTCAGCAGTCCAGGGACACCTAAATCCCTTGGTCCTGTTGTATCCAAGTGCCTGGACACCACACCAGCAACTCCCTCCTCACCAATTTCCTCCTCGATCCGGATCGGACGTAGTCCTGCAGGCCATGTCACTGGCATGACTGACTCCTCTTCTATCCGGGATTCCTCCAGAGGATCCTGCAGTGCTATGCCTACTACTGCTGCTGCTGCTGTAAGTCAGTCATTTTCTCAGAGGGGAAAGTCTTAAGACCGTTACGTCTTTCACTAAGCAATTGACCATCCAACAGTCATTTGCCATGAGGACGAAGTACGACAGCAGTCATCCTATGGCAGAGCGGATAACTTCGGCCTTGACAGCTATGTTGGTGTTAGACGTGCGTCTGGTGTCCGTGATCAGTGGAGTAGGATTTAGATGGTTGATGGAGGTATTGTGTCCCCGGTACCAAATCTGTCTTTCCACTTCACTAGGAAGGCAATACCTGGGATGTAGAGATGTATGAAAAAGTGTCCTCAGTGCCCTGAAAAATGCGGTTTTACCCATTGTCCACTTAACTACAGACATGTGGACAAGTGGTTTGGGGCACTATATGACTGTGACAGTCCACTGGGTAGATGCATCGCCTTCTGCAGCAGCAACAGCAGCAGCAGCTTTTCCGAAATGTCAGCTTCTTCCTAGGCAGGCTACACTGTGTATCACCGGTTTCAGTAAGAGGCGCAACACTGACAACCTCTGAGGGAAAACATCTTGCAGTAGCTTACCCCACTTAGACTCTCTCCTGGGGATTTGTGGTGTCGGACAACGCTTGTAACATTGTGCGGGCATACATATGGGCAATTTCCATCATGTGCCATGTTTTGCCCACACAATAAATTTGGTGGTGTATCATTTCCGCAGAAGTGACAGGAGGGTGCCGAAGATGCTTGCTGTGGCCCGCAAAATTGCGGGACACTTTTGACATTCTGCCACTGCCTGCCAAAGGCTGGAGCAGCAGCAAAAATTCCTCAAAATGCCCTGCCATCACCTCAAACAAGAGGTTGTGATGTTGGAACTCCACCCTCTATATGCTGCAGAGGATGGAGGAGCAGCAAAGGCTATTCAAGCCTAAGACATACTGTAAGCAGAGGAGCAGTGATGCACCTGACTCAAGCACAGTGGATGCGGATTTCAATTTTGTGCAAGGTTCTCCAGCCTTTTGAACTTGCCACATCAGTTGGAGTGAAGTCAGTTCCGACACTGTCAGATTGAGTCAGGTAAATTCCCGTGATCAGGCTGTTGCAGAAGCAGCTGGAGAAAGTGAAGGAGGAGCTAAAGTATTGCAGTTCCGCAAAGCATGTAGCTCTTGTGGATGAAGCCCTCCATACACTTTGCCAGGATACAAGGTTGGTCAGTCTATTAAAGTCGGAGGAATACCTTCTGTCCACCGTGCTCGATCCTCATTTAAAGCATATGTTGTTTCTCTGTTTTCAGCGGACACAAGTATACATAGGTGCAAAGACCTGCTGGTCAGGAGATTGTCATCTGAAATGGACCGTGACACGGCACCAGCTCCTCCTTCATTTTCTTCCACACCTGAAATTTCCTACCTGACCCACTGGCGGGGATGCAGGGTAGGCAGGAGCGAGTCCAACTATTGCTGACATGTCTACTGTCACTGCATACAATGCTGTCACCATTGAAAAAATGGTGGAGGATTACTTTGGTGACAGCATCTAAGAAGACATAACGCAATCCATACCACTACCGGCAGGAAAAAAGTCAGTTTGGAGGCCCATTTTACCTGAGTTGTCCCCGTCCAGTGTGTACTCTGAAAGAGTTTTAAGTGCAGCGGGAAACCTGGTCAGTGAGCGGTATAGCAGATTGCTTCCGCAAAATGTGGAGAAGATGATGTTCATCAAAATTAATTATCAATTCTTGAATGAAGACCAGCAATATCCTCCAGAGACTGCAGAGGGAAGTGTGATTGTGGAGTCCGTTGGGGACAAATTGATAATCTGTGAGGATAATCTGTGAGGATGAGGAAGTACACACTGAAGGGGGCGAGGAATCAGAAGAGGAGGATGAGGAGGACATCTTGCGTCTTTGTAGAACCATTTTGTACAGGGAGAGATGAATTACAGCCACAGTAGTTTGGTAGGCCCTGTCACTGAAATGATTGGTTTGCTAAAGTGTGCATGTCCTATTTACGCAACATAAGGGTGGGTGGGAGAGCCCAAGGACAATTCCATCTTGCACCTCTTCTTTGCAGGCAATGCTCTTTGGAGCATTGCCAGCTTGTTTTGTGGGGGTCCAAACTAACCAATCATTTCAGCCACAGTAGTTTGGTAGGCCCTGTCGCTGAAATTATTGGTTTGTTAAACCATGTATGTCTTGGTTATACAACATAAGGGTGGGTGAGAGGGCCAAAGGACAATTCCATCTTGCACCTCTTTTTCTTTGCAGTATGTGCTCCTAGGGGCCAATAGAAGTAGACATTCAATATTGTGAGGTGTTCACAATAAACTGGAAATGAATGGAGATGAATGCTATTGAGGTCAATAATAGCATAGGAGCAAAAAAAAAAAAAACCTAAATTCTGCTATTTTAGTGGTTTTTATGCTTTTTTTAAAAAAAAATCAGAACCCAAAACCTTGAGGGGTGGTTTTGGCAAAACCCATTAGAACACAAAACCTGAAGGAAATCAAAACCCAACACCCCAAAAATTGCCGGTGCACATCCCTAGTTATAAGTATAATTGTCTTCTCTGACATAAGACCCTGTGGCCCAAATGTAAAAGAGTGTGAGAATCAGAAAGTGAAACATTTGGGGCTTTTTCCCATTTTTTTAAAATGGCAATCATTTACACTGTGTTATGAGGCCAGCGAGGTGGGGTCCAGACATTGTGGCCCTTTGCAGCAGGTGAGGCTGTGCGCGCTGGCCATTCGAGGCATCGGGTCTGTTGCCAGGCAGCGAAGTCCGTGCAAAAGTGTCATGGCCTTTGCCTAGTGATGATACCCAGCTTCCGGTTACGCTCCTATGCTAAGAGTGCCAGAGGAGGGAGGCAGCTGATGTTACTGGAGTGTTGGCCTTCTGATTGGCTGGCTAATGGAATATTGCCCGGGAAGCTCAGGGAGAGGACTCGGGTGATACCTAGTGCTGCAGTGTTCTGCTTGCTAGGTGCTACATGGTGGAGTTGGCTATTAGCCTCCTGTATCCTGGTCTCTTGGTCACAGGGTGCCTCTGGGGATATTGTTCCACACATTATTCCACTGCCTGTTGGCACCAAGATAAGTTTTGTCTGCTTAATTGTGCTGTTCTAAACCCTGTATTTAGCTACTTGATGTTATTCGTATTACGCATCCAGAGAATAGGATTCTATTATTCCTGTGTATTATTACAGGCTGGGTCAGTGTAGTTTCTGCTATTTCTATAACATCTGTGTATTACTATTCTCTTGATCAAGTGTGGTTATTATTATATATCATCTATGTGCATTGTTTCAATCCCAATCAAGCATAGTTATTATTACATATCATCTCTGTGCATAGTTGTATTCCTGATTAGTGTTGTTATTACTCTATATCATCACTATGTATTATGGCACCTGTGGACCCGTAATAATCCACGTATAGGTGGTGGTGTGTATTAGTCTCTCTGACCCTTCATTTGCAGTGTCAGGCCTCTTGCAGCAGCCTTGTTCCTCATCAATACCTAGCAGCACCGGAGTGGCCTCACAAACGTGACTATTATAGGTGAAACCTTAGTACGCAGGAGGCAGAAAGGACTGCAAGGCATCTGCAAACTAGGTCTCCACATCATATCTTATATATTTAGCCAGATCTGTCACTCATCCCCTGTGTAGCTAACGTTCCCGCCCAGCAGCATACAAAAACCCGCCCCCCCTATGGAAAAGACCAGTGTTTTATGTGTATAACGTTTTCATGTGTATAAAGTTCCACCCCTTGACATCACCTCCCCCCGCCCAGCAAGGGCTACAGTACACGCCCACCATCCACCATTACTCCACAACCACCATCCACCATTACTCCTGCACCCCCCTGGACCCCCGCGACCCCCCTCCCGTGATTCACGGGCCCCCCATGATGCCCCTCCCGCGATTCGCGGGCCCCCCGTGACCCCCCTCCCGCGATTCGCGGGACCCCGCGACCCCCACCTCCCGCGATTCGTGGGACCCCCGCGACACCCCCCTCCCACAATTTGCTGGACCCTCGCGACCCCCCCTCCTGTGATTCGCGGGACCCCCCACGACCCCCCCTCCCGCGATTCACGGGACCCCCGAGACCTTCCCTCCCGCGATTCGCGGGACTCCCGCGACCCCCCTTCCGACGATTCGCGGGACCCCCGCGACCCCCCCTCCCACAATTTGCGGGACCCCCCACACACCTCTATCACTGCCCTGCCTCCCGTTCTCCTGCCCCGTAACTTCCGCCAGTGGGGACCCGCTCACCCTGTGTTGCCCACATTCCCCTATCATGCGTTACCACCCAAACAGCTTTCATGCACCCTAACTCCCACCCAGTAGGAGGAGACACTGACTCAGGGGCACCATCCTGTACTCCTGTGCTGCCACACTGGACCCTCACCCACTGGCAGAAGCTGCACAGTGTCCCCCACCCTCCTCTTTAGTCCCCCGTATGCCCACACACCCCTATCACTACCAGCTTCCTGCTTTCCTGAACCGTAACTTCCACCACTGGGGAGTCGCTGACGCTGTGTTGCCCACATATCCCTATTGTGCCTTATAGCCCAGCCTCCTGCTCTCATGCACCCTAACTTCCACCCAGTAGGAAGAGACACTGACTTAGTGTCACCGTCCTGTACTCCTGTGCTGCCACGCTGGACCCTCACCCACTGGCAGAAGCTGCACAGTGTCCCCCACCCTACTCTTTAGTCCCCCTTATGCCCACACATCCCTATCACTACCCAGCCTCCTGTTTTCCTGTGCTGTGACCTCTGCCAGTTGGGAGCCGCTGACTCCAAATCACCCTAGTATATTATTGCACACACACACACCTCAACAACACGCACGCCCACCCTCCCCCACACACACACACACACACACACACACACACACAATGTCACTGTACCCTCCACACTATTAATCACTTACTCTGTAACCGCTTTTTAATTAAACAAAACAATACACACCCCCCAAATCATATGCTCTCTATTTAACACATTTCACCTATAACTCAAATTACAATACAGGGCATCTTTCATACAAGTCTAACCATATTTCACACAATACAAACGTTCACAAATTAAGGGGGCACAGCCCCTTACGCCTTTGTGAAGAGCGCCCGTAGGGCGCGATGAATCACCTAGTCATTCATAACACACTTTAAAAAAAACAGGTTGCTTTTGCCATGAAATTGATTGTTCCTTTAAAATTTAGAAAACGCTACCCAAATCTCTCAATTTCTGATTCTCACACCCTATTACATTTGGCCGTATGTATTTTAATTTTGACTACTTGCGCTTTCATTCTGACTACAAAAAGTTTTGGAACTTCCTTACTGACCGTAATATTTTTTGCAGTGTTGAGCAGACCATCAATTCAAAACATGGACTTAACTCTTATTTGCAGTGGCCCTTAGTAATGGCATTTTGGTTATTTTGCATATCTATCTTCCCTCCTGAGTTTGTATTCTTAGGGCTGACTAATCTATTACTCAATGGGCAATTGTTGCTGCTACCCTCATTGGGTCATCGCACATTTTCATGATTTATTATCATATTCTGATTTTCCATAGATATCCAGCTTAGAGATGATATGGGAGACAACAACCTACTTCCAAACAGATCATCATAATGTTCGCAGCAGTGCAGTTAACCTACCTGAATCACCCCCTTAGGGTGAAAGGGAAGACACAGATTGTGCTGCTGGACAGTGACTATTTATCCAATAGATAAAAACCGAGGAATAAAATTGATGCCTAATTTATTTCATGCTTTTTAGCTATCACCCATCCTGATATATTGTGGTGGGTAAAGTTCTTGAGATGACTGCCAGATGGCTGTGCCAATGGAACTTACTGGCGGAACCATTACTTTGTTTCCTTTACACAATATAAGCATTAGATTCTACAGTATATGCCAGTTATATAATCTTTGTTACATGCACATGGGCAGGATGACTGTGAAGTCCCTGAGGGCTCATACATGTGTATTTAACAGCATTACAAGAGTAGCTACATGTGTATTAGCCTAGGGTACCTGGAACCTTTAATCAGGGCCTGCTGCTGGAGGACGCTGCATCATCCACTAACTTGACATGCTAATTAAAAGACATGGAAAGACTGGGGAGTCAGATACATCTCAATGGGAAGCAAAGTTCTTACATACAATTTGTTCTGGTCTTTGACTTTACTAAAATACAGGAACAGAATTTGTCCTTTTTAAATTAGTGCTGTTGCCGCTGTTCAAAGAGTTCAACTTTTGCTTTTTACAATAAAATTGGCTGCCTGAACTTTGACTAATGCCTTTCTGACACATAAAACATATGTTAGCATTATATATTCACGTTTGTACTCTGCTGGAATATTGATTAGATTTTTATTGATTAACCATAACATGCCTAAAGAGCCCACTGCTGTTGTAAATAAAAGGAGGCTCAAAAGAACATTTGAAGAGCTATTTACATACATAAATAATATTTCCTCCTCTACAGTTCTAATGATTAAACTATCAATTATCTCTGTGGGAAGCCAATGCAAAATGCATTTCAAGTATATCTAAAAACCTTTTAAGACAGAAACAGAAAATGAGAGATGTGAAAATTACCAATTAAAGGAATATAATTATAGTGTTCAATACAATATATATATTTTTATTTTCAGCCTTAAATTTTGTCTTGGTTCTCTTATATTTCTCAAATCAAATAATTAATTTCAGTCTAGTATAAGAAGAAGAAAGGGGGGGTTGACAAAATATACTAAAATATAGTACAATAACATGATGGCATTACCTTATATAAAATAAGCCAAACAAGCAATGAATTTTGCTTTAAGCTAAATTACACATGATTAATAGTAAACTGAATCAATATTATTTTTCGCTTGACATTAAATCTGTAAGAGATTATTTTGTCATCTTGCTCAATTATCAGTATGAGATACATTAAAGGGGATTCTCACATTTGTGAAATTCGTTCCTTCATTTTATATACCCCATTAAGCAGATAATGGTTGTAAAAACCCCTTCAACTAATTTGTTATGTTGTATATCATCCTGAACTACAATTATAACAAGAGTTCTTAAAATTGTACCTTTAAAATATCTTACTACTCTTAATACTAATGCAAAGTATGGCCCTGTGCAGTGATAGCCACTTTTGTTTTATTTGTAATCTCTAAGTAAATCACTATACAGTATATAAAAGGCTAAATCCTCTCCACCTTTTTGAGGTGAATTAACCACTAGAGGGACCAAATTACTCCTTAACAGAAAGTGAAACCAAACTTATAGTGCATCAAACTTCCTGGATATGGCCAGAGGGAGATGCGAAGGCAGAGATTGTAGGTAGGAGCATATAGGGACTAAGCTGTCATTTTCACAGGCTTTTAACTAGTCTTCTTATAAACCATGGAAAATAGAAATAAAGCAGTGATACCAAAACTGTATGCCAGGAGCCCCTTTACAGAATTACTTTGAATTGACTTAACTGGAAGTACTATTCACGGTACTTGTTTAGATTCACGGCGGCAGCGGCTGTGCGTCTGAGTCCCCTTGCGGGGCTTGCTTCGCTCGCCCACGCTGCGGCCTCGGTGGCTCGCTGCGCTCGCTACGCTATCCAAGATCAACTCTATGCCATCGTGGATAGTAGGAGGTATGAACTATCTACGTTGGTAAAGAGTTAATTTCCTTTATTTTAGATAGTTTGGTGAGCGCCGCACCCGGAAGTTCACGGCGGCCCTGCTGCCGCCGTGAAACGAAACAAGTACCCTATTCACTAATTTCTCATACTAGCTGCAATGCATCGAGGTCAGTCCAAAGGATGATTAATACAAAAACTAAATTAATTAATGCATTAGAGACAATTATCAATGCAGTAACGCAAAATTATGCCAATGGTCCATTCATTTCTTTGTCCTATTCATTTGGATGGGGTTTCTAGTTGTTATTCACCTAACACTATTAACAGAGTGCATTTTAATTTAAATAAATGGTAAAAAAAACGATGCTGGAATAAAGAATCATAGCCTCTTATTTTTGTAGTATAACATGAGAACAAAATGTTATATGTGTTGGTTTTAAATAAAGTGCTTAGATGTATCATCTGGCCTTTAGTAAATCTTACAATTTACAATCCACCAATCAAATCTGAAGAATAGTTGCGGTTAATAAAGCACGGGTTTGTAATAGTAATCCTCAGTCTCTTTATTGACTTGTGGTTTTGCACTTCTGCTTTTTCTATGCTTGTTGAACTGCACATAAATCACTATGTACAGAGCCAAAAACAAAATGGTCAACTTTGCATGTTATTCATTACCATAAAATGGTGTACAATTATGATAGCCTGCTGCACACGATGGATTGACATAGCCATTATATTTGTCACTATGGTATAATGTTATTGGTTTGGTATAATAAAGCTAGCTGCAAAAAAATTAGGAAACAATGAGATGTCTCTTTAGAGGCAGATGATCTATGGCAGCATCTGGATGGTTTATATGATTCCTGAGTTATTCACTTTTAAAGCATATTCACAGCACAAAACCACCTGCTATCAAACAGTAGTAATTAGAGGCAATATTTAAACCTTCAGTGAGTTGAAAGTCAACATGGTCACAGTCTGTTGATCAAGTAATGCCACTGAACGCAGGCTCTTAAAATTTGATTTATATCAATTGCCTTATGAAAAAAAGAAGAAAAAAAAAACATACATCATGCAAACATAAAATGCACAACCAATACAATCACAAATGAGGCTTAAATATGAAAATATGAATTACCTAGAAAAATCATGACAATATTTGTTCACCATATTGAAGAACAAAATTATTTCTCTTATAAATGCAAATGTAATTAGAATGCACAGACCATATCTCTTGTACATGTGTATAGTACAGATGGTTTAATGGTTAGCATTACTGTCTCACAACACTAAAGGTGGCCATACACATGCAGATTTATCTTCAGATCTGACTGGTTGGAACAAAAACATGGTCATGGATAAGAGCAAATGACCGTTGACCATTTGCTTGGAAATGCTGGAAAACTGACAAACTGTCACTCATCCATAACCATGTTTTTATTCCAACCAGCCAGATCTGAAGATAAATCTTATAGTGTGTACACACGGTCCGATTTCCTTTCCGAAGTTGATGATATAGTCAACATCGGATCGGCATCGGATCGGAATCGGATGCAGATCGCAAGGGTTTTAACCCTTGCGATCCCGATCCCGATGCGCGTTCACGTATCGGAAGCCAGAAAGTCTTGGCTGCCTTGTCTATATAGTGCAGATCTGCACTATATAGACAAGATTGGATGCAAATCGGATGTGCCTTAAGATCCTATCCACGATCCGATCTGATCGGATTGTGGATAGGATCTTAAGGCACATCTGACCATGTGTACACACCATTACTAGTGCATATGCACCTTAAGGATATGAGATCAATTCTCACATAACAAAAATGCATGTATGCATTTATATGTGTTTACAGAACATTAGATGTGCCAAGTGGTTCTGACCTGCTGACTAGTTATATGTTTACCTTTAATATATAAATGTGGCAAATGATATGACGCAGAAATTAAGTCATATACTGTATTTCAGTGGTTCCCAAACTGTGTGCTGTGGCTCCCTGCTGTGCCTTGGAGCACTTGGAGGGGTGCTTCGGTTTGGCGGTCCAGAACCGATTAAAATTATATATGGTCAATGTAATAGGCAAAATCAGTGCTTGTGGCTTCCAATTTTAAAATATGTGGATAGTAAATCCTGTCCTTCACCACATAACTGGACCTACTGTAAGGATGACATATAAAACACAACCTATTTAATTTATTATTGTTTCCTGAAATACTCAGTGGCAAACTTTGCACCTAGGGGCAACATGACAAATGTTCTGATAATCTAGACTGCTGTGATGCAAAAAAGTTTGGGAACCACTGCTGTATTTTTTACGTGTTGCAATTAATTAATTTTATTTGTCTACAATAAAACAAATCTGATATAATGCATCAATGTCTTCTAATTCTGGGTATCAGTAGATAGATAGATAGATAGATAGATAGATAGATAGATAGATAGATAGATAGATAGATAGATAGATAAGATGAATTTATATATAAAGAAATTAGTCTGTTTTACATTATATTTGCAGATTTTTCCTAGTATTTCCCAGTGAAGTAACTAGCTTTGCTGATTTGTCAGACATGCTGCTCCTTATTCCAACAACATTGACAATGTTCCAAAATCTTCAGATCAGTGGTCGAAGTTGACAGTAAGCGCTGTGCTGGAGTGCTGCAACTAGTCCTCTAAACACTGCTTACCGCTGCAGCCATACCCCTGCCAGGCACCCACATGGGGTGCACCCGGCGGTCATCCCCACTGCCCCACCGCAGGGCTCTCATTTACTCTGCCAGTGGACCCCTGCTGAGCACTCACAGGGGGTGTGCCTGACTTTCAATAATGTTGCCGCAGGGGCCCTTCCGAGCAGCTTCCATCATCATTCTTGTGGGACGCCTGCTGAACGCCCACATCGAGTGCGTCTGCCTCTCATCTCCACTGCTACCAAAGCCCCGTCCTACCACCGCTGGAGAACTGCTAAAACCCTGCTGGATCTAGGTAGTTTTGCACAGTAAATATGTCACTGTCACTGCATCCCTGCTGTCCTTACATCATCCTGCCGTCTGTCCCTGCATCATACTCCGTCTCTGTCCCTGCGTCACCCTACCATCTCTGTACCTGTGTCACCCTGCCGTGTGGCATTACGTAAATTTTGTCTCTATCCGGGTGCCATAATGTGAATTTTGGCTCAATTTGTGTGGCATAATTTACATTTTTCTCAATCCATGTGGCATAATGCTAATTTGGGCTCAATCCATGTGTCATATCTTGAATATTTGCTCAATCCACGTGTCATAACATGAATTGTGGCTCTTTCAGTTTGGCATAATGTGAATTTTGGCACAATCCGGGTGGTATAATCTGAATTTTATCTAACTCTGTGTTGCATAAAGTGAATTTTATTTTTCATTCTATGTGGCATAATGTTTATGGGGCAAGTATAAAGGGGTCTACTATTGTGTTGTATAATGTGTATATGGGGTATATGTCGTAGTACACTAACAAAAAATAAGCAACCGACAACTAGGTGTATGTTGCTTTAAGAAGCGCAGTCCTGTTCAGTAATTCCAACACAGTGAAATTTATATAAAAATGAAAATAGTTATTAAAATATCAATTAAGATATATCATTTCATTATAGAATTGTGCACAATATTAACATGGACAGACTAGACACACAACTTATAACATATATAGACTGCAGCTTTGCATATATATTTGCTTTGAGGCTGTATCTGCAATTCTCAGTACATGAGGCTAAGAGGCATTTATAGTTACCAGTCCTGCACTTGGATTGGGACCCTTACTGTGGGTCTAACGCTTTTGGAATAAAAGGACAGGATCAGTCTCTCCAATTACCAGATATATATCCGGATATGTTTCCAGTGGGAGGTTTATTCCTGCTCCCAGGCACCCAGTTTGGGTATTTGTAATCCACGTGAAGCACTGGTGACTGTAATATCAAAGATGCAGGATCAGGCAATGTGGGGCTCACTCCAAATACGCGTTTCTCCGCCTGTAAACACGCTCAGCGGCTTCCTCTTCAGTGGCCCTAGGGCTACTAATCCCTTCCTTTTTCATAGTACACTACACTTAAGGACATGCTCCCTTTTGCGTGGCCACACGCCCTTATTCAGGAGCATATGTGGCTTCACTTTTCCATACCCCCGCTTCAAAATTTCCACTGCTTCAGATACTATAAATGCTTATAAAAATGAATGCCATTCAAAATGAATGTGGCATCACTTAATGCTAAATCAAGTTGACAGAGAAACACAATCATTTTCTTAATTAATACAGCAAACATTGAGCACTATCTGGCAGCTATGGATACTGTATTGTTGTCACATAAGTTATGATCTCTATGTGCATAACATATATACGGTGACATTCTATGGGATCTGCTTTTTTTGGCGTTAATTAGACCACAAAATGGCGATATCGCATTTTCCCATGAAACAGAATGATTTCTCGGCCAATCAGGAGCCGAGAAAGTCGGCTCCTGATTGGCCAGAAATCATTCTATTCAGAGACGGCGAGGAGGAAATATCTCAGCGCCGGACAAACTCCTGCAAGCCGGGTACCAGTCTGGAGCAGCGCTGTCACCGGAGGTCGCCGCCGGGGAGCAGGTGAGTTGGATTTTCATCCTTAGGTACACCTGGGGACTACCACGGATCCCGGACCCCGGATTCTTCACGCCAGGAGCCCCGGAACCCCAGGACCAGCCCCGGAACCAGGACCAAGGCCCCGGAACCGGACTCTTCTGCCCTGGAGCCCCGGAGGACGGACCCAGGATCCAGGGACCGACCTACGGGCTCAAGGTAGGTAAGTATCAGTGTGTGTGTGTTTTGTGTGTATTAAAGTTTTATTTTACAGGGTGTCAGTGTGATTTTGTGCACTATTTTTTACACTGCAGAACTACAAGTGCCAGCGGGCCCTTTAATGCCCCGCATGCTGGGACTTGTGGTTCCCCAAGTCCCAGCATGCGGGGTAGGCTTGCTGGGACTCATAGTTCGCCAGTGTAAAACAATAGTTTTCATTCTTTTTTTTACACAAATTATCAGCACCATGCCCACAGCCCAGGGGCATGGAGGACAGCCCCGTACTATCAGCATGGGCTGGTAAGTCCTGGAGGGGGGGGACCCCTTCATTGGGGGGGTCCTCACTTCCCCAGGACCCCTGCCCATGCTGACCAGCCAGGGGGTTAATGCTTTGGCCGGGGGGGACTTGTATAAAAAGTCTCCCCCCGGCTGTGGCATTACCCTGCTGGCTGGTTGTGTCCGGTGCTGGTTCTTAAAATACGGGGGACCCCTAGTCACTTTGTCCCCCGTATTTTGGGAACCAGCGCCGGACCTTGAGCCCGGTGCTGGTTAGACTCGGGCGGGGGACCCCGCGCTCGGTTCTTTTTTTTACAACCTTGCGCTGTCCTGCAAATGTGCGATTTTCAGACATGAAAATCGCACATTTTCAGGACTAAAAACAGCGCACCACTTTGCTGCAAATCGCCCCTATTCGCACTTTTCAGCCTCCAATGCGCATCACATTAAATATGCGCATTTAGGCTGAAAAATGCGATTTTAAAATAGGCGATTTGCGGCGATGTGGTGCGCAAATAAAACATGCGCATTTAGCGCATAGCATAGAATGTCACCCATTCAGTCTATTAACATGCTGGACTCACTACAGTTTATATGTGTGGCTTGCTCCAGTAATTACTAGGCAGGTGCATGGGAAATAATTATAGTGCAGCTATGCACCACTGATCTTTCATGTGACTGGATTTACATGGCTGATCTGGTAACCATAGGCCATAGCTGAAACACTTACACCTTGTTTACTACAGAGCTTTAAAGGTCAATACAGGTTGAGTATCCCTTATCCAAAATGCTCGGGACCAGGAGAATTTTGGATAACGGATTATTCCATATTTTGGAATATTTTATTATTTCAATGATGTATTTTGAAGTATCTTGCATTTATGCTGTATAAACACATCAAACACATGAAATGCACACAAATATATTTTATTTGTTCAAAAAACAAGGTTTCAAAACATGAAACAAAATTTGTGTACTATCTCAGATACTGAATTTGAATACAATCATGTTCTTGTACATATATAGTGCCAGTTACATATCATGTCCTCAGTACTGCTGTTACAAATGTCCCCAGTGAGTTTTTAGCAAAAATGTAAGAATGTATGGATTTCGGAATAATTTGGATAACGGATATTCGGATGGAATCGGGACATCTGTCAGAATGAACTTAGGTCTACAGTCATTAGGTCGACCCCACTAGGTCGACTGGCAGGAAGGTCGACCTGACTTAAGGTCGACATGGGCCAAGGTCGACATGACTTAAGGTCGAATTTGCATAAAGGTCGACATGAGGAAGGTCGACTGGTCATAAGGTCGACATGGGGTTTTCACTGTTTTTGATCCGAATGTCGACACAGTCGACATGGATACAGTTGGCAATGAGAATCAGACCCTCGCATCGCTCGCTTCGCTCACAATGCTTTGGGGCACGGTGCCTCGCTGCGCTCGGCACACTATTTTATTCTCCCACCATGCCCTAGTGGATGGTAGGGCATGAAATACCGCCTGTCGGCACATGTCGGCTCAAAAAACAGTGAAAAACCCATGTCGACATTATGACCAGTCGACCTTCCTCATGTCGACCTTTATGCAAATTCGACCTTAAGTCATATCGACCTTGGCCCATGTCGACCTTAAGTCAGGTCGACCTTCCTGCCAGTCGACCTAGTGGGGTCGACCTAATGACTGTAGACCTAAGTTCATTCTAATAGATGACCGCATCCCATTCGGATACGGGTTACTCAATCTGTACATTATTTTCAAACAATATATCAATAAGCAAACAATGTGAAATGTGAAAACACATGTTTGGTACAATGACTAAGGGAAAGAACAAGCCTACCACAGGGCATTACAATAGGACATTCTCTAATTAAACAATATGAAACAATGTAACTATAGTTACACATGCGATATGGTACATATGGTAAGTAAACATTTCTCATTAGAACATTTCAATTTAATATTAGGCATACTGCCTTTAGTGTGGTTGTGATTGTTTTTTAAGTGTTGAATGATGTTTTATAGTTCAGTCTACGGTCCTTATGTGTACATAGCTTGGCATTGTTGATTATGTTTGGAAGCATAATGGAATAAGACTTTGGCTTAGAAATGAGCCCCATATACCTTGATTTATTTAGTAATGTACCTTCACAGCGTTGAGTTCTATTTTATTGTATTTACAATTATTAAACACATTGCCTTTACATCGTAATTACAGGTTCCATGACAAAGGGTCACTTCACAACCATCAATCATCACCATGAAAGTGTCTGACCTATACCCTAAAACTTCTGTACCAAACCATCTGATGAGTCGTAGTCACATCATTCCATCATTGCTTGCTTTGATGTATTACACTACCTGTGTGTGCATCTTCTTTCACTGTATTCTGCTGAATGTTCCAATATTTTTGACAGCTGCTGATTTATGTAACAAAAGGGTCTTAGTTTTATAGACTGTTTCATTTACTTTTTCCCACAACACCATAACTATCAATATGAAGGACTGTTTTATGACAAATAAATTCATAACAGTATCATGTGGATTACAAAACCAAACAGCAAAGTAAGTAATTCTGCTGATTATGAAGGCACCAGACACAACAAAATAACCACTATGAATTATAACAGCCTTATAATGTATAATGGACAAATAAATATGGAAAACGAGTCAAGCCTGCAAAGAAATCTAACACTTGTCACTAGGGTGCTGGATGGGGTCCCAACAGTCGGGATCCGACAGTCATTTACCCGCCGTCGGGATCCCGACTGTTAAATCACTGACAGACGGGTTTCCGACGGCCACCGGCTATTCTCCCTCGTGGGGTTCCACGGCCCCCATAAAGGGAGAATAGAATAGATGGCGAATGTATCGAGCCACTGTGCCCGCAGCGTGGCTAGCCCGCAAGGGGCTTTGTTGTGCTAATGACTGTCGGGATCCCGACTGTTGGAACTCTATACCACACCCTTGTCACTAAGTATGTATACAGGTTTCACCTTAATGTTAAAAAATATAACATCAAACGATCTATGACATGCCCCATGATTACTTTATCCCATTAAATGTAGTTGTAATGGTATATATGTCTGAAGAACAAGCAGAGCTTCTTAGACATGGTCTGTTGAGCATGAAATGGGGGGCGTTCCCAAGGGTGCAACTATCTGCCCCCGCCAAATGCCCACTGTCTTGGGTTCACAGAAAGAAACGGTCCATGCAAATGGACCAAAATAACCCCTATTGAATTCTCTTATACTTGCCTAGAGTCAAAACAAATCTAAATGTTGTTGGGTGGATCAACATGGAGAGAAAGATAGCACCAATACAGTCATAATTGTTGTTTGTTATGAGGCACCAAACAAAAATGTTATTATTGCAAACTTATATGGAAACCAAAAAATATGTTGTCTTCCCATGAGAAATTTTAATTATAGGGATACAATGGCAATTAAAAGGATTTTTAGCTATATTAAATAATTTTAACAACTGCTAGAAGAGCCAACTGGAGGTAGTTAGCCTGGACTGTAATATAATAGAGGATTCAGTATTAAATCCCGGCGGTCAAAATCCCGACGCCGGAATCCCGACCGCCGAAATACCGACAAGGGGGGGACGTGGATCGCCCCCCCTTGCGGGCTCACTGCGCTCACCACGCAGCGGGCCCGATGCCTCGCTACGCTCGGCACACTAATTTATTCTCCCTCCGAGGGTGTCGTGGACACCCACAGAGGGAGAAAGTGTCGGGATTTCGGCGGTCGGGATTCCGGCGTCGGGATTTTGAACACCGGGATCCTGACTGCCGGGATTTACACTGCATCCCATAATATTGGCATTCTAATGAGCAGGTGATGGGATAATATGTTGAGAGTAATAATACCAATAAAGTATAATTTGGATTTATTTAAAATAAACTATTTTGTAAGAGAAATACACAAAAATTGGCAAAGAATGTTAATCAGTCTAGCAAAACATTAAGGCTTGATAGGTGTTAAGTACAAGCGTGGTTTTGTATAAGCTGTATGTATTTCTAAGAAAAGCAGTCAACTATTGTGGCTAAATGAAAAGTATCTAAGATGATAAAGGGATGGAATGTAAGGCACAAATTATGTAATACAATTAATTACTGGAAAGGATATCAGCTTAACAGTAATTCAATTTGAAAAACTGATTACAAAAGATAACACATGCTAATTCCAGAAATTGTCCAAGTGCACAAACAACAAGGGAGACAATGTTAATAATTACTGAATTGCTAATTATAAACTATGATTTTTTTCCCAGTAGCCTTCTCACCACTAAATCCAGGGGTCATTTCTCTCTACTCATTTTTGTGGATCTGTCTTTGATACTGGTGACCATACACTATCTATTGTTGCCATGGCAGCACAGTTGGTGTAATGGTTCGCAATATTGCCTGACAGCACTGAGGTCATGTCTTTGATTCCCACAATGGCCCTAACTGTCCGGAGTTTGTATATTCTCCCCATGCTTGAGTAGGTTTACTCTCACTGGGGCAGGGACTGAATGTTCAAATATTCTCTGTAAAGGGCTGTGGAATATGTACACTCAATATAAATAACTGGTAATAAATAAATAATGACTCTGCTCTCATGACTGACTTTCTTCTCCATTTATATAGTTCTGATACTTATCTATATCCTTCTATCCTCTCTTGCATTTCTAAATGCCTTTTTGTCCTTTTGTCCAGTGTGACCCAGTGCCAAACTTAGGGGGTGAGTCAGATCCACTTTTAGCAGGCCAAATTTGCTCCCCTGGCCGAATTTTGGGGTTTGTGCATGCACATCCGTGAATATACGCATGTGCAAACTAGAGATGAGCGGTTCAGATTCCATGGAATCCAGTGCAAACCCCTGGAGCAAATTCCTTCGTTGAGTATCACACTCAACCGGGCATTCACTCCAAGAGGGACCGGCAGAGGGCGGTCACCGGGGATGACCAGCATTTTATGGGCGTGCACACAAAAATGGTGGACACGACCATAGAAATGCTGGACGGACCCCTGCAAATGCAGCCATGTCAATGCCTGCTTGGGGCAGACAACTGACATCACATGATGTAATCTCCTGCCCCGAATTCGGCCATCTGCAGCCACAATAAGTCAGTGTAGATGGACTTTTATTAGTGAATGAGAAAAAAATTATTTGATGGTGAGTGACCATTGAATGTTTTTTCAACCTTTCGGTCGAATGCAAGCCGATGTGTATGCAAACGTATCCACTCGCATGCTAGGGAACGGATTCAGCCGGCGGGAGGGACGTTTGCCAGGGCGGCGTTTACCTGATCACTAGGCTGTGAATATGTGCAGCCTAGCGAACAGGTCTGAATGACCCCCTTATTGTTTTCCCTCATTCCAAGGTCCCCCCCATCTGCCTCTCTCTTTGTGTTGAAAACTACCATTGCTTAGTAAAATGGCAGCAAATAGGTTTGGGGATAGAATATGTATACTGTACTATTAAATTCTACTTGTCTAATTTGTACAGTTACACTTAAAAAGATTAACACAGATAAAGCATCTAGTTCATAGAGCATCCACTAATTTTTTGACAAAGAAATTAATATTAGTAATTGATGGTCTATGATTTTGAAATTTTTGGACTACTTAATAAGAGTCACTGCCATAAAATCCAGTAATTTATAGACCTGTCAGCATGATTTAAGTTGTTGTTAAACTATTTCATGTGAATCTTAGTAAAGCCATTTTGAAACATATTTTAGATAATAATTTCATAATGCAGTATTTGCAAGGTTTCATGACACACTGGTCATGCATAATAAGTATTAATAAAGCATGACAAGTCTAATATTTGTAGGAGGAAAATTTTAAGCTGGATGTTGGTGAATCAAAAGATTTACAACTGTTTTGAAAGTGTATAATACCATTCCACAGAAAAGTCTGATAAATAAAGTGAGAGCATCAAGTCTGGGGGAAACATTATGTACAGGGGAAGATAACTGGTTAAAATATAGACAAAAGAGATAAGTTATAAACGGAATATATTCAATCTGGGTAATAAAATATCATGTTTTAAGGCAGGTCTCAGCTTTGGCACAGGCCTAAATTAAAAATTAAAGTTGGTACAACCCTTAAGGTAAAGGGTTGTCCCAGTAAGGAGGTTCTGCATTTCAGATTGCTGGTTGCCAGACACTTGAACAGAAGGAAGATAATGCTGGGAATGTCGCAAGCATGTTAATACAAGTGGCTGCATTACCATATGCGCAGCCACTAGCATAGAATGTCCTTTTCAGAAAGAAAAATTGCACCTGCCTTAAGGATAGTCCAATTTTTGATGGTCTAAGAACACACCAATCTGTACTTTTCAGCATGTGCGGGTGCTAAAGTTGATATCTTCTTTCATATTTGGCTTCACAGACGGTGGTCTGCTGAGAGATACTGCTGCATTCACTTTTCTGACTCAAAATCAGGCCCTATGTAAATAACTGATAAACAAAATGTAACCGATTTCCATTTTATATGTTCGTGAACAATAGTTTTACCTCCAAGGGGGGAATTATACATTATTGGGGAGCATGTAAGTAAGGGGCACTCAACCGGTTGATATTCAATTGTTTTGTGACTACTGCAGGTACACATTACTTATGGTGCTTGTTGCACACAAATGCAATGAGTTTATACACAAGAAGAGGCTTAACCAATGCAAAGTCAATAGGAAAAAGCCACCATGGTTTGACAAAATATATCAGGGGCCATAAAGGAACTGTCAGGCAACCTTTTCGCTTTGAGGAAGGACACTAGGACATGTGGGCATTGTCTATAGGAAAGAAGATTTTGTCCCCTTAGAAATATTTTTTTTTACGGTCAGGGCAAGCAATTTGTGGAACTCTCTATCTGGAGAGGTGGTGTCGGCAGACACAGTAAATATGTTTAAAATAGTGTTGAACAAAAATCTGTTGGGTAAAAACCTCGAGGGGTACAAACAACTAACATAATCTTTCTTTCAATAAATTAAAATACACAACACATAATAAGGGATGTAGTAAATGGATCCTACACACTAACCAAGGTTGAACTCGATGGACGCATGTCTTTATTCTTTAACTACTATGTAACTATGTGTTGCTGAAATTCAGACTGGGCACAAAAAGTCAGAATTTTCAAAGATGTCCGCTTGCCACCTAAGGAGGTGGTGAGCAGACATATTAGGCACCCGTTGCACTTGTCTCATTCAATCAAATAGCTCACAACAGGCACCCAAAATCAATTTATTTCCACATAGACTAAACTGACAACTGTTAAGGGGTGTACACACATGGCAATTCTTTTCAGCGATTTTGACTGCACCACTTAGAAGGTTTGCCTGAATTGCCCCGTGTGTACACAGCAGGCAATAGAAATGTGCTGCCCCGCAGCGTCACTATCGCCTGGCCAAATAGACACTGTAGGAACTAATATTTTGACTATAGTCAGTTTCTATTTGAATGTACAGTGTCTATTTGAATGCACACTGGGGCAGCTGCTAGGGATGGACGCTGGCTTATCTCCGGCAGCGCCATCGCTATTTAGACTAAGCAAAATTTTAATTTGAATTGAATAAATTAGTGTCTTTTCTAACCTAAGTCATTTTAATATTTTATCTTAATACCTCCTCTTGGTTACAAGTTCACTTTAAAGCCAGGCTTTGGCTTGGGATGCTTCTTTGCTGTCCCAGAACTTACACTTTTAATACACAAGATGTAATTATATTTGTTTTTGCAGAATCCCCAGTTCTGTTGCTTGTGTCACTGAGAAGGAATTATCGAGCATTGGTCATTATAATCTAAAAACAAGGCTTTCATTTTATTTATTTTATTTTCCTTTGTAAACAGTGATTGAACAGGAAAAATTGTTTTGTTTTTTTTTCATCATCAAAATACAATTAAATTTGACATTGCTATTTTTGTCTGGAAAAGATTATCTGTTAAAGAGTATGCCAATGTTAACTGGTGTTTGTTATTAATATTGATTGTTTTCTGGAATCTGATCTTATGCAACAAAGAAACCAACCCATAACCTCAAACACTTATGGAAGAATCTGCAAGAATCTTGTAGGTCTGGAGTTCACTGGCTCAGTTAAAGCTGATGTTTTAAAGTGGTAACTCGCAATACATACTGTATGTTGTTGGAACCGACATGGAACAAATCTGATTTAACTGCCAATCTATTATAAAATATTAATAGTAGAACTTTTCAGTAAAAAATAACACATATCTGTTGTTTTGCAGAGGGTATTGACCTTAACACAAACTTTCAACATAAAATATACAAACCAGTTATATATTGGCTAATGTATTCTCTAAAGTAAAGTGTAGTTATTAAAATTACAGAGTACAATGATTACACAGATCATGGAATGCTGAGAAAACTTAAAATGTTAGGGCAGCACAGACGGTGTAATGGTTAACATTACATTACTGGGTGCAATACCCAGCATGGCCCTAACTTTCGCAGAGTTTGTATATTCTTCCCGTGCTTGCGTGGGTCTCCTCCGGTTACTCCGGTTTCCTCCCACACTACAAAAATATACTGGAAGGTTAATTGGCTCCCAAAAAAATGAACCCTAGAATCAATGTGTGTGTGTGTGTGTATATGTGGTAGGGAATATAGATTGTAAGCTCCCCTGGGGCAGGGATGGATGTGAATGTTCAAATATTCTTTGTACTGCGGAATATATGTGCACTATATAAATAACTGGTAATAAATAAATAAAAGCTTGGGGGATATTTTTACTTTTAAGTTTCATGAAGACAAATCTTATTGGTCACAGATTCACATGTTCTGTAGGGGTAAAAATAGTAGCCCGTGAGTTTTAGCAATTTGGCATCTAGATTTAGAGCTGCAATAATATAAAAGGCAAAACTAATCTTGCCAAATCACCAATATCTTGCAGGCTATTATATTTCCCCAACTTACTGGCAACTTCACATTTATACATAAAGTTAAAGCAACAACTTACACATAGACTTAAGGTGCGCACACACTGTAGACCTCCTCTGCCATCGACCCAGTAGAGTGCCGGCATCGACAAGAGCATACACACTTGTCAATGCCCGTGGGGTGAGCAATGACAGGGGGGAGGGGGAAGGGGCTGTGATGCATGGCCCACATTGTTCACGATATGGGGGTTCATATTGACCCATGGGAGCTCACAACAGCCAATGTTCCCATTGTGCGATATAATGAATGCTATTGCTCAGGAGTGCCAAAATGAGTGATATCACTCATTATATTGCCCAGTGTGTACGGGGCTTTACAATGATAGCCAATGATTTGAAAAAAGTCCTACCAAACATTTTTTTTATTTTCTTGCTGTGCTGCATGGGGGTTAACTGGAAAAAATCCATATAGTCACCCCCTCAGTGATTGTTTTTAGGCAATTTACAAGTCATCAATTTAAAATTCAAAGCAAAAAAGAAAAAGAATATTTCGACTGAAGAAGAAAAAATTCAAATTCAACCAACAGCAAATCATGATTCCAGTTTATTACATTGAAAATATAAAAACTACCATATATACAGCAAAAAACAAACTGCAACTCTCCCCATAAGAAAAAAGAAACAAAGAGGGGCTGTGTCAGGTAAGATCCCTTAAGCTGTAGCTATGTAGCAAAAGCCCCCTGTACCTTGGATTGCCTGGGCCAATCCTCTAAACTACGAGGCTACCGAGGATTCAATTAATCCACAGTGAGTCCCAATGATTTGGATCTTCTATTATGGGAGGGCGTGGTGCATGGTGTATGGTGACATCACTGGTCCCTTAATCAGAGTTCAGAGCACAAAGCATCAATGTAACAAGATAAAGGTTTTGCGCCCGATTAGCACAGTGCATCAAGACTGTTTTGACTAACATGGAGGTGGCTTCAAGCAGCAGGCAGGTAATGGGGTCCAGCAGCTAATGAGATAATACTGGTTAATTAATTTCCATGAGGCTCCTACTCTTTTGTCCTTATCTTTCCAGCCCTACGACCTCATATCTTAATCTGCTGTTGCTTTCCATATTAGTCCCAGCACCCCTGGTCCCAAACTGTTGTCTCTTCCCCTTACAATCCCAGCACCCCTGTTCCCAGTCTGATGTCCCCTTCCCCTCTCAGTCTGAGTACCCCTGTTTGCTGTCTGTTGTCACTTTCCCTTCCAGTGCCAGCACAGAGGAGCACAAGAACAGACTCGGAGAAAAATGCATGCAAAATGGCCACTTTTTATCTGATCCCTCATTTCAGAAGCTTGGAATCGGATGAAAAGTGACTATATCACACTAGTGGATGAGGGCCTTTAGTTTCAACCCTGCGAACCATTGGATAATAAATGAAGCAATTTCAAACTCACAAAGAAAAATGCCATTTATTTAATCCCCCTCACCTCCTGCCTCTTTGGGTTTAACTCCTGTTTTAGAGTATTTTCCTAACTTTATTTTCCTCATTAACTTCAGTAGGCTTGATGAAAGCATCATACATATTTTTTATTTAAGGAATTCCAGATTGCTCTGGAAACCCATCATTCTAGTCATGTGACATAGGATTTCTTATCATATGTCTTTGTAATTACTCATTCAGGAACCCTTGATGCAGCAGGTAAGTATGTAACTAAGTTAACTAATTGGACTTACTGTGAAGTTGGCAAAACAATGCCATGAATGTCCTCGGAGCCAGTCTTGGTATGGCTCTGTTACAGATTTTGTTTCTCCTTTACTGTGTTGTTGTTTCATGCAATGTGATTATAGTATAATATATATAAGATAAAAAAAAGAACTGACATACTATCATGATATGTTTTTTTGTTGTTAATGTAATGACTACTAAAACTTTTAAAGCATGAAAACTTTTGAAAAGAGAGTAAAATTGAAAGTTGCATGGCTCTTGCACAGCTACCTTTAGCCTGGCTTAATACTATACTTACTGTACTATACATGTAGAAAATCAAATGTACAATCAAATGTGAAAATATACTAAACTTGTCTTCAACTTTTCCCTTGTATCTAATTGGTGAGAAGCAGGGGCAATACTGCAACACTTCATTTTTGAGCTTATCATACATTTAGGAAAATTCATGTTAGAATTATACAATGCTGCTAGAAATTAGATTATTAAAATATCTAGATCTGCTAAACCAAGCCAGATAATACAGCAGTGATAAAACAAAGATAAAATATATTTGATTTAATGTAACTCCAGTTAGGAACATTGCCAAAAGGAATATGATATTAAGTTCTCAAAACGTAAATTGTTGATAAAGAAAATATACTACTTGTTTTACCAGTATATAGATTAATGGCATAAAGTGACATAAATGAATGAGAAAACAAGACAACAAAGGTAATGAGAAAATAATTTAAAGCTAGAATATATTTTTTCCTAGTTTTACACAACTATTAGTAGTTTTAGAAAGCTCCTATGGTAAATTACTAGACTGATAGCACTACCGTACACTACTGTATATGAATTTGAATCTGACTTACTATCAAGTGAACTGTAACTGAATGAGTGAGTGAGTGTCTGTAACAAGAGATGGAGCCAAAACTTCATACGTTTCTAAGTCAGCTTAATTGGATACCCTGCATTTCCTGTCCCGAGTGTAGACTGCATACAGTATGTCTTACTACTCACTGTCTTTCAATAACTAGCCTGTAAAAATACATAAATCAAGGGAAAGTATTCAAACTATGCTTCCTCAACCTAGGATTTATGTATGTATGCATGTATGTATTGTATGAATGCATTTATGTATGTATTTTATACTTGCTGACATTGGAATGTTGACTTGGAAATAAAGAAAGTGATGACCAAAAACACATATGGTTTTAAATGTATGTTGCAGTCCAGAGAGGATGATGCTCTCTGGACTGCTACCTGTTGCACTGCTATCTAAGATGCTGTTGTCCTGAAAACAATCACTGAGGGGATTGAAATGTCAACTACCTTTATGAACTGTGATTAAACAGTTTGTTTTTGATGCTTGGTGAGTGCTCATTTTTCATTACCTTATATTTTGGATGTTAATTCATCTATAGTGGATGCACCTGCTTTTGGACTGCCTACTGTGAGTGTGGACACTCTGACATTGTTAATCCACAATGTGTCATTCCAGGTCTTTGCGGTGTGGAGTGACGCATTGTGGATTAACCCTCTGGGGGTTGGAGTTCACCTACATCTGCTGTATTGTCCTTACGAAGGCATCCAGGCAGCTGCTTTTTCAACACGGAGTGCCAGATCTCTAGCTCTCCTATATAATAGTAGTATGGACGTTTCCCAAAGGCAAGTTTACTGCACGGCACTCCAGGAATTTGATAAAGCAGTTTTAATGCTACAACAGTTTAGGGGTACTAGACCCCTTCGACAGGTAGACAGCAGGTAAACATTACATCCTTCCAAACCCTGAATTACCACGGCACTACCATACGGCGGGCCATATGATGATATCAGTATAGGCACCTAAATCACAAACTCTTCCTTGGTAAGGTTAGCTTTATTTTATTTTTTTCCAACCCGGGGCAAGACATCAGTTGATACATTATAGTCAAGTGCCTGTGAAAATGTTTTAATTGAGGCATTAGCAGAAACAGGCTCAAAGTTGGATTTGGGTTGCAATTTACGAAGTTGAGCTGGTATCTTGGTAAGCTTGGTATTGGTAAGCTTGTATTAACAGACAAAGTAGAGTCTTTGACATTGCGAAAGTACTCCTTAAGTTTAAGCTGGCAATTAAGTTTGAATTTTTCAATCTCACACTGTGTAGAGTCAAAACGTGTTGCGGGGACAAAAGATAGTCTTTTGCTGAGGACTCAATTCTCAGCTTCTCTAAGTATATGAGATGATAAGTTGAAAATTAAGCTCTCAAAGTGGGTCTGCCACTCCTTCCTCGTCCTTTCATGTTGGCCACCTCTCCTTGTATGGAACCATCTGCGCAGGGGCTTGATTGCCTCGTGCGTACCCCTAAAGGGGGAATTGGCTGTTTGCCATGTCTTCTAGAGACTGGTGCACCATCAGAGTCACTGGTGGTAGGTCTCTCATAAGATGAATCTGAGGTAGTCTTCTCGGGATAACCATGTCGTTTAAACTGACGCCCATATTGGCGTGAAGCATAAGGGTTACTGTCACCCTGTATCCAAGTATAAATGCAAATCTGGTCATATTCAGTGTTGACTTTATTGAGCTTCTGTTTCTTAAACTGTATTAGGTCACATTTATAGTTGGTGACCTGTTTACCAAGGCGTTCAAGCCAATTATTGGATATATCTTTATGGCTTCTTTAAAAAGTGGCAATACGCTCCCACACTAATTCCAGTTCCCGACCTGACTCTTTAATAACGAGCAGCATGAGGTCAAAACTGCACTTATTGACCACTGCTATCCATTTTTCACAGAATGAGACATTGACTCATCCTATTGTGGGTGCATTATGTACCCTAAATCCCCTTGGAATACACTTGTTTTTATAGTATTCACTGAGGGTGATGCCATGATACAAGTAATCTACCTTACGTTGCTTTAACTTGAGCTAGTCTATATACAGGAATTCTAACGGTCGACACTCCTCCACCGCCTCATCAAGAGGTTGCTTAGATAAAATGGCCTCAGCTTCAGATTTGAAAAAGGATAGCACATTTCCTTTTGTCAAGAGGGCCAAATTGATGTTGTCAGTGACGTCCTCATAAAATTCCTTCAGCACCTTCAGCCATGTTAATCAAGCTTGACCACCAGCAAAGTCACGTGATGAAATGGATTAAATATGTAAAACAATGAGTGCTATTGCTCATAACCACTTCCCCAGTCAGGCAGCATCAGGAGGGTACAATACAATCCAGAACAGAGCAGCACAAAATCATATTGGTAAAAATAATGGTGCCATCCAAGAAAACCCAAGACGGAAACAATTTAGCAAACAGATGGCGACACTCAAGTAAATAAATCCAGTCAAGGCTGTATCGAATCAATCAATGTTTCGAACCTTTATTGGTTCTTCATCAGGACATAACATTACAGTAAGCATAGTACCACATATTTATACATACCAACACCGTGAGAAGCCGGGTGTGGGATGCTGCGGGACGCCGTTTGGCAGTGTCATATATATATATATTATGAAAAAGACAGAAAATGCCTGTATAGGCCACTTCACGATACATACTAAAGGGATTTCTCTCTTCCACTAGCCCACACTAAAATCAGTCTACAATATTACACAGTAATAGGCAGCTATGGCAGCATTCCATGTGATTGCTTAGGTGACATGTCACTTTCTCTCACATTTCTTCTGTACCTCTTGCTGTTAATTATGGCTTGTGATTTATATAGACGCAGAAACTTCTGCTGTAGGGGATGGGACTGGGACTGCTGCTATAAAGGATGGAACTCTGTACTTAAGTACAGAGAGAGTGCAATTAACACTACATTTGTATTCACTCTCCTTGTTGGGCTATTCTAACTAACAATTACAGTATCTGCCTCCTGCTTCACAGGAAGCAGGAGGTGGCTATAGAATAAGAAGCAGGTGCAGCTGTATTTCTATGGTAAGTTAGTACATGGACTGCTTTGATATAGTTATACAGTAGATATAAGGGCAGATGTATTAAACCTGGTGAAGTGATAAAGTTAATGGTGATAATGCACAAGCCAATCCGCACTTATTTTTAGAAAAAAATCAAAAGAGATTTTATGAGGATTTCTTACAGCGCTGGACCTTTGGAATCAGTACAGGTCGAGTATCCCGTATCCGAATATCCGTTATCCGAATTATTCCGAAATACGGACATTCCAGAAAGTGAAAATTTTTTTTTTTTTGCCAAAAACTCACTGGGGACATTTGTAACAGCATCACTGGGGACATGATATGTAACTGGCACTATATATGTGCAAGACAATGATTGCTTGGCATTCAAATTCAGTGCTGAGATAGTACCCACATTTTGTTTCACGTTTTGAAACCTTGTTTTTTGAACAATTAAAATATATTTGTGTGTATTTTATGTGGTAATAAAATATATTTGTGTGTATATTATGTGTTTATACAGCATAAATGCAAGATACTTCAAAATACATCATTGAAATATTAAAATATTCCGAAATACGGAATAATCCGTTATCCAAAATTCTCCTGGTCCCGAGCATTTTGGATAAGGGATACTCAACCTGTATCACCAGGATGATTAGTAATTTCTATAAGTGAATGCAGTCCACTCTTTCTTTAAAAGTTCAAAAGACAATTTATTCAAAAAAACGTGAAAAGCTCCACATCAAAAAATTCCACAAAAAATTCCACAAAAAATGGCTTCCATATACCATAAAGCATGCATCAAACAAAGTCACGCAAAAAACTATAAAAAATGCATAAAATATATAAAATATCCAGAATTATTCCTTTTAAACTGGTTTCTGCCTCCCAGGGAAATTGATGATGTGTGGATAACACAGACCAGACCTTTTCGGGGAGACTTGTGATTTTGTGATAAAAAGTTAATATCCCATAGGAAAAAGATGTAATTCCCGGGTATCTCCTATGAGGCCTTTCTACACAGTCTCATAGCCACCTCTCCAAGGCTTGGAGCACACAAATGGGGAAATATATAATGAGATTGCTCTCACCACTCCACTTTGTACACTGTCAGGAGACTTCTCCTTGGATGGGGAATGACACGGCCAGCTACACTGCCACTGCGGATGTCCGTGCGGACCCTTCTCCTCTGGATACCGTCTTGGGGAAGATGTAAAGCTCAGAGACTGCTCTGCCACTGCAGTCTCTGGATTCCTGCCGTCTAGTGTACAAGACTCTGCTCGCGGTGAGTGAATGCAGGGACTGGAGATGGTCCCAGTAACTGTCTCTCACTGCGGTGCGCTACAGCCAGCTGCAATCAGCTGTGCGCCTCCTGCTCCCTCCGTGAGCAATAGTCAGATGGCTTGTGGATAGGTGGTTAACACGGGACTGTCCTTGCACCTGCCCAACCTCGGCCAGACAGACGCCGCTCAGCTGCCCGCTTACAATCGCTCTCCTTCTCCTCTCCCACTGTCACCTTTTCTCCTTATCTGGGATTATAGCAGAAAGCCAAACGGGGAAACTCCGCGGACATCCGCAGTGGCAGTGTAGCTGGCCGTGTCATTCCCCATCCAAGGAGAAGTCTCCTGACAGTGTACAAAGTGGAGTGGTGAGAGCAATCGCCTTATATATTTCCCCATTTGTGTGCTCCAAGCCTTGGAGAGGTGGCTATGATACTGTGTAAAAAGGCCTCATAGGAGATACCCGGGAATTACATATTTTTCCTATGGGATATTAACTTTTTATCACAAAATCACAAGTCTCCCCGAAAAGGTCTGGTCTGTGTTATCCACACATCATCAATTTCCCTGGGAGGCAGAAACCAGTTTAAAAGGAATAATTCTGGATATTTTATATATTTTATGCATTTTTTATAGTTTTTTGCGTGACTTTGTTTGATGCATGCTTTATGGTATATGGAAGCCATTTTTTGTGGTATTTTTTGTGGAATTTTTTGATGTGGAGTTTTTCACGTTTTTTTGAATAAATTGTCTTTTGAACTTTTAAAGAAAGAGTGGACTGCATTCACTTATAGAAATTACTAATCATCCTGGTGATACTGATTCCAAAGGTCCAGCGCTGTAAGAAATCCTCATAAAATCTCTTTTGATTTTTTTCTAAAAATTGCCTTGCTAGTATTACAGTTGTACTATTGTATGAGGACAAACGGCTGCAGGATTTTTTTCTGGCGCTTGAGGAGTGACTTTGTCATTTTTTGTGATATTTTCTAATCCGCACTTATTGTCAATTTGCAGACTGGATTTGCAAAATAACAGTTATGAGTTGATTGGCTACTGCATTATCACTGACCACTTTATAACTTCACCAGGCTTAATAAATCTGCCCCATGTTTTTTATTAAGTAAATGTTGTATAGAACATTGTGAGAAATGTTGATTATGCCAGTGATAATCATCATTATCATCATTCCTGTGTACAAGGCTAAATGAACAAATTTTACAAAAGAATTTCATAATTTTTTTTTTTTTTTTTTCTGGTATACAAAAATGCAGTGTCTACAAAGAAACAAGTGAACATCAAACTATTAAAATCAGGATTAAAAAAAAGTTTAGGGGCGTGGCCTGGACGTGCAGGGAGAAAGGCACGTTTTGTGGAGCTCCTACCCAGGACTTAAATAAATACAGAAAATACCCCTGAATCCTCTAACCCAACACCTACAACGACGACCCCTAGCCCCAGGGAACCTACCCGTCCAGCGGTGAGCGGTGCTGCAGAACCGGGGGGGGGGAGTATTCCTTCCCTGCAGGTTGCGGCCCTCATCTCAGCACAGCCTGCGATCTCAATTTAGGAGCAGGTCCGGCGGACGAGCTCCAAGCGCCGATCCGGAGTGATTCAGGCAGCCCGACAGCAGCGGGACACTCAGGACGTGTGTGCCCTGCTCGACCCCCTCTGAGCCTCCGCCTGCATCTCCACCGAAGCCGTGCCGCCGGGGCTCCAGAGGAGAAGAGCTCCCGGCGACACTCACAACAAACGATTGGCGGCGGCCATCTTGGAAGACCCCCGGCCGGTTAGCAGCGCATGAGTAGAGCACCAGAGGGAGAGCCCCTCGGAAACGATTGAAGTCGCCCCCAGCCCTCTCGGCATACCCCCTCTCAGGTGGGCCTGCACTGGAGGCTGCCTGCACTACCCCCCCGCCAGGCTCAAAATTCCCATAAACTAGCGGCGGCCATCTTGGTTGGGGCAAGGGCTGGGAACACTGCATTGTCCGGCAGGGGCCCTGTCTGGCCCCCCCCAGGAGCCCCGGTTAACAAAAGGAAGTGGCCCCTGACCAACACCCAGACAGGTGTACCCCACCACCTATAAATACCCATTGCGGAGGGGGGTGGCTTGGGTGGGGGGCGGAGAGGGCTGGCCTCATGCAAGTCTGAAAGGGTTCTCCAGGCTACCTACACCCCAGGACTATTGCGTTATCTGTCCTGCCGGGGAAGCACTCACCGGGAATCTTTAACCAGCAATATTTGCTTTGCCCTGTGGTGATAACCTGTTGCGGCCGCTGGGCTCCCCTGTTTGCTCACTAACATACCCGTCTGCATCCACCCACAGGCTGGTCCGTAGGTGACGCTCTCGGCCAGCTGCCAGGGCCCCTTTCATAGCATTGGCAAAGTATCTCGGGGAGAAGGCTGTCCAAGAGTGGCTCCCTATACCCTCAAAACCCTTGGACGAGGCCTTCCAGTAACCAAGGCGGGGAGGCATTACTCATCTGCCGGTAAGCCGACTGCTATCACAGTAAAGGCGGAGGGTTGGGGCCTTCCTCGTGGGTCCTCCAACCTTTCTATAACCTAACAACACTAATTCATTACATCACCGTCCCCTATCCAACTATGCTCCACTAGACACAGCGCTTTCCACCCAGGAACCTACAGTCAGAGCAGTGGACACTTGTACAATTCTTTTTTACTGCCTGTAAGGACTGACCGCAATCCCTGACCTATGATACTATGAGCCGTTCCACATCAAAAACTAAAAAGAAAGCCCCGCAAGAAATATCTCATCACTTTCTCCGTCAGGATAACCACTCATCACCCTCACTCTCTAAAGGCTCTTCCTGTTCCCCCAAGATGGATCAAGCCTCCGCACCCGCCACTAGGGGAGATATCAAGAACCTGCAGGATCTCATTGTAGATCTTAAAGACTCATTCACTACTGCTCTCCAGAAAGCGGTTGGCGAGCTTAGGGCAGACCTGACTGACCTGTCCTCTCGCACCACCTCGCTTGAAGCTAACGCTGCCAAAGTACAGGCGGAACAAGAAAACTTCTCCAAAGACCTAAATTACTATTACAACGAGCTTGACCTCCTGCGGGAAAAGAATGAAGATTTGGAAAACAGGGAGAGAAGAAATAACCTCCGTATCCGTAACATACCAGAAACGGTGTCTCCAAAAGACCTAGAACCTTTCCTGATCCGACTTTTTGCCCACCTCCTTCCCACGGAAGCCACCTCCCTATTTCAACTTGAGAGGGCTCACCGCGCCCTACGGCCCAAACCTAAGGACACTGAGCCCCCTAGGGATGTTATTATCAAATTCCTCTCCTTCAAGACGAAAAACATGATCACAATGGCCAGCAGATCATCCTCGTTTATACTATTCGAGGGTTCAAAGCTCCAGATCTTTCAGGACTTAGCACCTTCCACCATTGCTAAACGAAGGGACCTTCGCACTGTAACGACGCTCCTGAGAGAACATGGCTATAAATATAAATGGGGGTTCCCTTTCCGTCTCACGGTAGACGTCAGAGGTAAACCCTACTCGATACGATCGATTGAAGAGGGAAAAGATCTTCTTCGCACACTTAAATTACACTCTGCTGGAGAATCCTCTGGTCCTGTTCTACGTGACTCTCCACCTTGAAGGATCCTTTACATGGTCGTATATATCCTCATACTAATGTCTTACGTATTTCATAGTATTATGTCTAGTCGTTACTTTTGTTGTAATTAGTTTAATATAAGCCCTAAGTAAGGTTTTAGCATAATGACAATTTATCATAGCTTGGTCCAGATATTAGGGCTAGGAATTTAGAACTATATCTTTATCCACTCGCTATATGCTATGTCACATTTTTTTTTTTGTTCCGGGTGGAGAATGCTGGCCCCCCGCCAGGTCTTACTACCCCCACCTTTAGGGATTATTGCCTCTTATACTGTATAATTTACTCTGTACCTCGGGAATAGTTACCCGACTGCTGCATCCCAACACAGAGCTCCCTTTTTTAGTTGGAGCTCAGGTATAGTGGCAGACCGCCATCCCTAGTGGCGTCTCCTGCTACTTTTCCTAATCCGTATGTTAATTTGTTTTGTTTTTGTTAGTCTATTCACGTTTGTTGCAGAGTCTAGTCCCAAATTCCCCCACCCTCTATCACCGCCACTGACAGTAGCTATGCCTTTTAAGTGCCTCTCTATTAATACCAAGGGTCTAAACACCCCCCAGAAACGCACGCATTTGTTTCAATCTCTCCAGCGTCTCCATGGAGACTGCATATTCCTGCAGGAGACCCACCTACGGGCAGACCAACATCCCTCCCTAGTCACAAAAAGGTATCCAAATGTATTCTACTCGAACAATGCTTCTAAGCGCAACGGAGTGGCCATACTGCTCCACTCATCCTTCCCATTTATAGTCTCAGAATGCAAAACTGACTCTGAGGGACGTTACTTGATTTTGAAAGGTAAACTAGGTCACGAGACAATCACCTTGGCCAATATTTATGCCCCCAACACAGGACACGCAAGGTTTTTTAATACTTTTTTTAGAATCCTCTCTGGATTTCGGTCAGGTAAAACTTTGGTAGGCGGAGATTTCAACACAGTCATACACCCATCCCTAGACAAATCGGGCCATCTAAATGACTCCACTCCAATTCCCGGCTCGGCAGCCCTTCAAAAACACATGGCCGAGGCTGGTCTTTTTGATGTATGGAGATCCCTTAACCCTACAACCAGGGATTATACTTTTTATTCCAACCCTCATGCCTCCTACTCACGCATTGATATGTTTCTAGGCTGCGCCTCCCTTTCCCAGGTAGCAACTAATTCAACGATTTCCCCCAACTCTTGGTCAGACCATTCCATTCTAGAAGCATCCTTTGGACTCTTGGAGGCCACCTCAGGTAGACCCTCCTGGAGGTTAAACGAAATGCTCTTGAAGCTCCCCAAATTTCGTGAGACAATCACTGGCCACCTTCAAGAATATTTCAGTTTCAATTCCACCGATGATATCCCATTTCCCACAACGTGGGAAGCACACAAATCTGTGATTAGGGGACACATGATCCAATTTGCCTCCCGTCGAAAAAAATCCCAGGAAATGCTGATTACTTCATTGAATACCGAAATTGCAGCACTAGACAGAGAACATAAGAGAACACTATCTAGACACACGCTGTCCAGACTTTCCCTTAAACGTGCCGAATTGCAAACTATATTAGCTGAAAGGGTTGAGAGGAGCCTCAGATGGGCGAACCAAAAATTCTATGACAAGACTAATAAGGCCCAATCTCTCCTAGCCCGTCGGCTGCGGTCCAAACAGGCATCCCAGACCATCGCTTCAATTAAGGACTCGTCAGGTTCCACTTTATATAACCCTAAAAAAATTAACGAGGTGTTCGCTAAATACTATAGAGCTTTATATAACCTAGACGCCCCGCCTGATGTCTCCTCTCACACTTAGGACATTCAAAAATACCTAGACTCCTGTGACCTACCTAAGATCTCTGAACCCACTGCTCAGTCACTGGGGATGGACATTACTGAGGAGGAACTTGCCGCGGCCCTCAAATCACAGAAACCGTCAAAGGCCCCTGGCCCTGATGGCTTCACAATGGCATACTATAAAACATTCGCTCTGCATCTTTCCCCCCAGCTTATCAAGCTATTTAACTCAATCCTACATGGTGCCCAATTTCATCCTGACTCCGCCACATCCAAAATAATCGTAATTCCCAAACCAGGTAAAGACCCCTCTCTCTGCGCCAGCTATCGCCCCATCTCTCTGATTAATACTGACCTCAAATTGTTTGCAAAGATTTTAGCCACCCGACTGAGTGGGCTCCTACCCTCACTAATACACCCGGACCAAGTAGGTTTCATTCCTCACCGTCAGGCCTCCGACAATACTAGACGCACCATTGACCTGATCCACCATTCCAACACACATAAGACCCCTTCAATTGTTCTAGCCTTAGATGCCGAAAAGGCATTTGACCGCATATTATGGCCTTTTATGTTTACTACTTTAGCCTCTGCAGGCATAACCGGAAATTTTTTACAAGCAATCAAATCCCTATATTCATGCCCGACGTCTACCGTCATGACAAATAGCCTCCAATCCCCGAGGTTTAATCTAGGAAATGGGACAAGACAAGGCTGCCCCCTGTCCCCCCTCCTTTTCGCTTTATGTATAGAGCCTCTGGCAGCTAGAATTAGAATGAACCCTGATATACGGGGAATTGAGGTCGGGGGACATCAATATAAACTGTCACTTTTTGCTGACGATATTCTCCTCACCCTGACTAATCCCCTAATATCCCTACCTAACTTGCAGGCAGAACTCATCGCATACGGCTCCCTATCGGGATATAAAAATAACAGCACAAAATCGGAAGCTATGGCCATATGTATCCCCCCCCAACTTCTTTCCACACTGAAAACCTCCTTTCCCTTTACATGGCGCCCCCAGGCGATTAAGTATTTAGGCATATATATTACTAAAACCTACTCCCTCCTATATCAAGCTAACTATGCCCCCATGATCCGCACATTGACCACAGACATTGCACGCTGGCAACCACTTTATATCTCATGGATAGGAAGGATCAATGTGATTAAAATGAATGTCCTCCCAAGATTACTTTACCTTTTTCAGACCTTGCCATTAGCTGTACCGTACACAGCCTTAAACTCCTTGCAAACATTGTGCAACCGATTTATTTGGGCAAACGGTAAACCCCGTATCCGCAAAACAACGCTAGCCAGAACGGCATCAGATGGAGGCCTTGGCGTCCCAAATCTCCGATCGTATTATCACGCGGCTCAAATAAACCAGATAATTTTATGGCACTCAGACCCCGGGTGTAGAAAATGGGTCGACCTTGAAAACGCACTGCTCCAGGTGGGCCGGGTTGATGAGATAGTCTGGCTCCCGAAGTCGATGAGACCAGCCTCGGCCTATGAAACCCCAACCATCCGATTTACGCTGACACTGTGGGACAAACTCCGTTCTCAGATGAAACTAGCCCCACACCCCTCACCTATGTCCCCTATATGGGATCATCCCCTTTTCCCTACGGGTTGTGACAAAATCCTGGCCAAACCCTGGCGTGATATGCAAATAACTAGATTCAAGCATGTCAAAGATGAATCGCCCAATTCTGCCCTTGCCCAATTACGATCGTCAAGCTCGACCCCCGCTATGTCACACTTCCAAGGAATGCAGATCCTAAGTTTTGTTACTTCCCAATACCCATCCAGCAGAATACGCACACTGACATCAATCGAACGTCTATGTTCGCACTCAGTGGGCAGAAGGGGAAATATCTCTTTTTTGTATAACAACGTTCTAGCCTCTGTCCCTACAAACCGAGAACCACACGAATTAGCATGGGAAAAAGACTTTCCAAACTCTATAGCTGAAGAAGACTGGCCTATTATCCGATCTAGGACAGCCAAGGCCTCCATTAGCGTAGCTATCAAGGAGACATGCTATAAGGTGTACACCCGCTGGTACCTGGTCCCAACCCGGCTGCATGCCATGTTTCCCTCAACATCTGATCTATGCTGGAGAAATTGTGGCCAAGTGGGCACGTTTTCTCACATCTGGTGGGATTGCCTAATAATTAAGACCTTCTGGATGACAGCATGGTCACTGATATCTCGCCTACTCGACACGCCCCTCTCACCATCAGCCACAGTTGCATTACTGAACGCCCCGTCCCCAAATGTCAGCAAACCCCAGGACAAGCTTATTGTCCACCTTTGTAATGCCGCAAAAACCCTGATAGCCAGACACTGGAAGCGAGTTGAGACGCCGTCTAAGGCAGCCCTCATTTCCCGAATCAACTTTGTAGCCTCAATGGAATACATCACGTGTTTACAAAATGACTCCGTAGCTACCTTTCACAAGATATGGTCCCCCTGGTACTCCTTCAACTCCTCCCCCATCCCTGGACTCTGCTAACTGTACCTAATTGTATTTTATTGTATTTCATCTTATGTTATAAATGATACACCTGTATCTCTTACTTCAGAGGTTCCTATACTAATCTTACTTGTTGCCACCATTGGAAATAATGGAACTACCTGTTAAAATGTATAATTGTTTTTGTTCATTTTTTCTCTGTAAAAGACAAAAATTCAAATAAAAACTTATTGTTTTAAAAAAAAAAAAAGTTTAAACAAAGTGGATGAATAGAGTACTTGGTAATAATGTTTATTTAACAAAGCTAACGGATTCCAAATATCAAACACAAAAACTTTATGATGGTAGATATTGATTTGATAACAGAAGATGCAGATGGAAATACATTGGTCCCATTATGTTTTTATTGATTTCACTGATCATGTTTTCTTTCTTTACAGTATTTGTTCTATTCTCCCCGTGCCTCTTATGTTGTGTAATTACCATAGCTCATAGCAATTCTATTAAATGGCTTGTCATTTAATAAAACCGGTAAATGAAAAGCTGAGTGCTAGCTCAGGATCACTGTTAAATGACTATGCATAGGAAATAACCTTAAATGAAACAAAAAAACTATTTTTACGCACATCATTTTATGTTGGCAGTTCTATTTTCTCCATAGCATAGTTCAAATAAGGACTCTACACACATTGCTACTGTTAAATCACATAGATTAAATATGTTGATACAAAGAAATATTTCATTATATGTCTTAGACAAATATACTGTGGAGTATGGATATTTAACTTGTCAGCACCTTTATTTGCTCATTGCATTACATGTGTATTTTGTAGAAGAATAGATACATCTACTTTTTTCTAACACTAATGCTATAATTACTCTTGATAGAAAGCAATCTGCCCTGAAACATGGAGCGGTTTTATTTCACTATGGAAAAAAATACAATACATTCAAAATGTAATTTTCACTGCAGCATATTAAAAGTTTGTAGTTTGAGATACATCCACTTTAAAAAAAAAAAAAGAGATTTAAAATATTATTATTCTAATAACGTACTATTAATTTTTTTGGTATTCTAGTTTAATTGTTTACGTTATTTATCCTACACAGGTTTGGAATGCCATTAAGTGATACCCATGTTAGCACCATTTTTACCCCATGAATAAGAGTTGGTGTCATCAGATAAGCATAGTGTATTGTATTATAAGTAGAATTGTGTAGTGTCTTATGTATTATAAGTAGAATTGTGCTTTGGTTGACCTACGCAGCTCATTCCTTAGCCCACACCCAATGAACTAAAAATAAAGAAGTAACAATAAAACAATCAAATTCATCAGGCAAGGACCAGTAACCCATTCACACCCATAATAAAGCCCACTCTTTACCTAACCCTTCCTGCTAGTGCCTAACTATAACCCTTGTACCCCTTTTCCTAAACCTTATCCACTGAGCTACAGCCCACACCCCTCTTCTAAGTGACATAATTTAACGCTCCATCCATGCAGCCTAACTCTAATTTAACGCTCCCTCCCCACATCGTAATCCTAACTCCCCCCTTCCCCCACATCCTAGCCCTAAATTCCCCCTAGTGCCTAAATCTATCAAAGCTGTCAGGATTCTGGCATTCTCATCCATGTCAAAATTGCACTTCCACTATCAGGATTTCGGTTCCATGATTCCTTCAGCCAGCAATATAACTGCATCCCATTTCCCTTCTGTATTTTAAGTATTATTATTATTATTATTATTATTATTATTATCATTATCATAAGTGTTTATTTATATGGCACCATAAAGGTTCTGCAGTGCTTAACAAAGTACATAAACAAATGAGTAAAGCAAGAAAACAAAAATTTGTGGATAAGATAATGTAGGACAAGTTTATGGTATATCAAGATTGCTGAATTAGGAAACATTAACTAAAACAATCAACAGGGTGGCAAAAACCAGGGGTTAGGTGCGGAGTAGAGAAAAGTCTTAAGCTGGCCATACACTGGGGCGATTTGGCCACTTGTCACCTATCTCACATGCCCCTTGTCTAGGACACTGGCATCGGGTCACTAACTCACCAGTGAGCGACTTGCAGAACCCACAGAGGCCAGAAAATCTCCATCCTCCTAAATGTCAATGACCCACTTCATTTTGGCAAACAAATGATGTTGACATTCCCTCCCTACACCTCAAATGGCAGCAGAGTGTCAATCACAGATAGTCTGCTGCCTTCATGCTTCCTACATCACAGGATCATTCATGCACATGCAGAATGAGTCCTGCACATGTGCAAAGTATTGATAATCAGTAAACTCCATCCAAATCTGAATAACCCCCATAGATTGTAAACTCCACTGGGGCATGGACGCATGAATGGCCACCTAATCTATGTGAAAGCACTGCGGAATATGTATACCCTATATAAATAACTAAATAAAGAACACATAAATCTAATATGGGATATATTCATACAAAATCCCCAGGCCTTGCACTGGCATAGTCTCTAATTATTCACCTTTTCAAAGTGTTGTCTTCTTCATCCCGTATTGGGATTTGGTCCTCTGCCACAGTTCTGAGTATGTAGTGGGTGCACATAAATATGTGCAAGAGCTGCATCTCCCAGCACTCATAGAGCCTCCCAGCAGCCCCATCACCAGTGGGAAGATGGAGGGTAGACCATGAGTTGCAGAGACCGCTGGAAAGCATCGGGCAGGGGAATATCTTTATTATTTTTTTCTTAATGCACCACAGGGTTCCAGCACTGAAAACCCTGTGACCATTTTATTATTAACTTGGATACCATTGGTATGGGGAATGCACATATCCACAGTAATCCAAAATTGGGTGTGAGGTAAGCAAAGTTTTTACCTTGCAAAACCAGTACCATAGGAAGGAATCAGTTAGGACTGCAATCTGAGACATGGATTTTTAATTCAAAGACATCAAATATATATATTAACTAATCTGTGTATTGAACAAACTGCAGGTTTCTATGCAAATATAGTGTTTTACCAAAGATCAAACAGCACATTAAAGCACATTTCTTAAAACTGCAATGTGTGAAACTGCATTCCTGATTTTTATACAGAGGGTGAACTGCTCTCAGATCAGGGGTAAAGCTAGGTTCGAACTCATGAGATTGACACCCACTATTTGAACAGTATGAATGTTGACCTCACAACACAAGCTATGAGATGGCAACATGGGTTTACTGCTAATTACGGCATTTTACATGTGCTTATGTTATCATTTTAAAAATCAGCTTACAGACATGTTCAAAGTTATAACACCAACACTAACACCAACAACAACCAATGTTTAAAGAAAATCAAATGTTGTGATCCAAGTGTCAGCATTTTGTGTTTAACAAGCTCATGGTCCACATACGCAGTGACAACCTGCTGTACCCAAACATTGCCAAACAATAAAGAGGGCCAGTGGCATGACGTGTGTGTTGTTGGCCCAAGTGCAAAAATAAAATTTGAGCCCCTTCCTCCACCGAAACCCAAGTTCACAATATGCAACATGGAGGTGGGTGTCAGGGAGAGGCAGAGGGTGAAGGGGAGAGACAATGAGAGGCAGAGTGTGACAGGCAAAAACAGTGGGCGACAGGAAAGGGTGACAGGGGCAGCAGTGTTCCCCTCGGTCCTCAGGACCAGAATCTGCAGACTTACAGTGCATACATATATTTATATAAGGTTGTGGGTGGTGTGTGTGTGCGGGTGAGGTTCTTCAATATTTAACTTGCTTCTTGGCAATTGGGATGAACGTCTGCCACTGATGCTGATATACATAAAACCAAATCATACAAAAAAGGAAATTAGGAGAGGGGTTTATATTTCTATTTTCTCTCTTTAATGTACAAGAATCACACCGAGAACATCATTATAAGTAAAGAGAACCTCGCTATTGTGTTGAATTGATGTGAAATCTTTATTCTATAGAATATTGCACAACTCTGTCTTTGTAGCTAACTGATTCATACATCAGCCTAAAATAACTGAGGGCTATGAATACGTTCTGTAGAATAATAAACACTTAGGAGATAATATGCCAAAGAAGAAGAACACCATATTTTCCCAAATGAAAGCCTGATAGGTACATTTTCTATGTATTTTACAAAAGCTATTATAAAGGCTTGTATAAATGAAACTCAGCATGCTCTTTAGTGAGGGTGGATAACATTTGAGAGATCTTTGCTGTACATTGTGCATATGGCATTAGTAATAAGTAACAGAAACATCAAACTATCAAAAGGCATTAAGTACAAGACATGAACTATTACCAAGAATAAGTTCCCGAAAACAACGAGAATCATTACAAAGATTGTATTAGAGAACAAATATAATAAAAGTAACAAAAATGTTATCCTTAAATGCAAAGAATTTTGTTTTGTTCAAAAGATAAAATAAAATAAGAAAAATACATATATAAGAAAAAGGTGTTACAATTTTTTTATTTTTATTTTTTTTTTACAAAAATGAGGGGAGCATATTTTGATATTATTGTCTTCTTAAAAAACACAAGCAACTTTAGGATATTTGAGTATCTGAGCCTCATTCAGACCAGCTTGCAGGACAAATTTGTAGATGGGGTAAATGTAACATGTGCAGAGATTGTTAGATTTGGGTGATTAATTTTGTTTCTCTGCAAGGTAAATACTGGCAGCTTTAATTTTACACTGCAATTAAGATTTCAGTTACATCACACCCCACCTAAATCTAACTCATTGACTGCACCCATTGTTTAACACTTACCCCTCCCAAGTCCTGTGATGAAGACAGCAGCGCTGCCGGAAACACCGGAAAAATGGGCGTAACACTATTTTTTTAGAATTCAGCATGGCAGCAGCCAGGAGAAAGGAGGGGGGCTGAGCTCCTCTGCTGCACATGAATGATCATTTCATACCACAGCTTTTCCTCACTCCCACATGAGCACTGGCCACTGGTTAAGACCACACTCCTTTGCACTGCACAGAAGTACAGATAGAGACATTCTCATCTAGCTCTTTAATAGGATTAAGTGAGCCAGACCTGTTGGTTTAATCCAATGCTAATCCCAAACTGTATTGTTCTATGTATTGTATTGCAGCTGATAATATTATAGTTAATAAGCCTTGTTGAGCCATTGCATAACATGGCTCTCCATACAGGGGCAAACGCAGGATTTTCAGAAGGGGGTTTCCAGAGGGGCGGAGCAAAGCACGGAGATGGACACTTAGGTGACCCAGTTTATGCCGGGTCAGTTAAAGTATTATAGATAGACCAAGTGTATATAAATAATAATAATAATAATAATAAAAAAAAATATATATATATATATATAGCAGGGGGTTTTCAAAATGGCACTCAGCAGCATATAGTAACGAAGCTTTTGGTGCAGGGTCCAATGTAGTAGATAGAAAAAGCACTTACCCAACCTTGCAGAGGGGAAGGAGATAGACCAGCACTCAATAATTTTGTGAAAAAAATATGTGTATTGAAGTTGTATCACAGCATGATAACAGTGGGTTATTACAACATCACAGCTGACCCGGCAGCTGTTTCAAACCGGATCTCATGTCCAGTTCTCATCAGGGGTGATGAGAACTGGACATGAGATCCGGTTTGAAACAGCTGTCGGGTCAGCTGTGATGTTGTAATAACCCACTGTTATCATGCTGTGATACAACTTCAATACACGTATTTTTTTCACAAAATTATTGAGTGCTGGTCTATCTCCTTCCCCTCTGCAAGGTTGGGTAAGTGCTTTTTATATATATATATATACACACACACACACACATAGATACAGGGGCATCAACAGCAGTGTAGACCCCTGGGCATAGCAATGTATTGGGGTGGGGGAGGCTTTGATTTCCCGTGGGTGGTAGGGGGTATTATATCAACTGCTCAGCATGTAGGGCCTGGATCTGTAATTTCCACTAATTACCCCTTTACTGCACAGATGGTGGGAGGTGAGGTGGGAGAAGGGGGCATCGGGCTGAATGAAGAGGCCCTGATACATGACTTCCAGGGTGGTAGAGGATGTTTAATATGCAGAGGAGGGGTGTATAGTGGAGTGGGCTTATTATTCATAATTTTCTGGTGGGAGGACAGCTTGCTTGACTGCAGATATCTCCAGTTACCAGGAATAGATTTCTTAGATTTTAATGGAATTAAAAACTAGAGAATCCCACCTACCAAATTACATTGGGGACTAGGGGATCAGAGTTCAGGAGGCAGAGCAATCTGCCAATGAGTATATAAAACTACATACCAGGTGTGTGGAGCTGGAGCAGTAACCAGCTTCTGGAAGGATGATATCTCTGGTTCTGGGAACAGTAGAGACAAGCTGCTAGTGTCCATCAAAGGATGAGAGTCCCAGCTTTTGAAATATACCCTCAGAAAAATCCTAAATCAGATAGAACCTGAAATATCTGACTGGGAACAGCAATTAACAGGCTTGGATGGGGACCACTGCTTTGAAGTCAGATATCTCCAGTTCCCAAGGGCCGATTTTTAAAATTCTTGTACCCCTTGAAAGAGGGGACCCTCAGCTTTTAGCTTAGGGCACTTAGTCTCCTGGGGGGTTTTCTGGGTACTCAGAAACCCCCCTGCGTGCGCTACTGCCATAGAAGGCTAGACAAAGAAGGCTCCATCTTTAAATACAGTATCTCCCTCTGGGAGATATAATTTGTAGATGCAGGGAGCACTGTCATGCAATTTCACCCCACATAACCACATTCCACAATACACAATGATGCAATTTGTTGCATGAGAGTGGGTCACTGAAGAAATTATTTTTTACAATACCTTATATCAATCAATTAGTTACACAGGTCAGAGTAGGTAAGTATAGAAAATATGCTGAATACAGTATGGAATATCAATTTTTCGTCTTAGTTTCGTCTTGTCTTATGCACCATTTGGAGTCAGAGTTGGTCAGAGAAGTCAACATTTTTAAGGTGTTTACTTTTTTCATTTCAGGAAGCCTCATTGTTCTGATTTGTGAATAGTGTCCAAAATAGATTTGCTGAACCTCATTTTCACTGCGACATAACCAGCAGATAGTACTTCAAGATCTCATGGTGAAGTCTCCACACCTGAGAACTGTAACTGTCCTGTCAAAGTCCAACATCTTAACATTTTATAAACCCTGTATAAGCTCAAGTCATAACCCCTTGAAACTGTGCAAATAAACTTTAATAACACTTATCAAATAAAAACAGATAACTGTGTCTGGCATCTAAAACTGGCCAATTTATTTTGCCTTCTCAAATATAATTTAGTAATAAACTGAATCCATCTATCAATGATAGCGGGTGAAAGATGTTGGATAAAAAAAAACATGCAAACAATAACAGATCCTCCCCTAGTTCTTTATGGTACATTCATACCAAAAGCATTGTAATACTTGTAACACATACACCTAAAGATCTCAAATTGTAAAGCATCAATTACATTACTGATATGATAGTAGTGGGGCAGGTATCAGGTACTAATCCCAAATAAACATTATTAATACTGTGCAGTATTTTTCTGTCATAGGAAAGGAATTTGCATTTGCACCTCTTGCATAGAAACACATTATTCAAGTCCAAATTTGCACCAATTGCATTGCACCTACCATTAATTGTAAATAAGCAGTAGTATAAACACTAAGTATGTAATTTACTAAATATTTTTTGTTTTGAAGTTGTGTACAGTTTATGGCCCTTATTCTGATTGACGCGGACTTTACCGCATTCTTACGGATCGCGTCTTTTCGCCGTCTGCGCATGCGTGGAGAACGCAACGCGCATGTGCCACGCCTAGACTCCGTACCAGTTCGGCAAAATCCCGTCCAAAACTGTTGGCCGCAATCAGTCGGGAAATATGGGCGTATTATGGGCGTCATGCGGAATGGCACATGGGCGTAGTTTCAAAGTGGGCAAAACGGGGCGGAAACATGGGCGGACACGGGGGAGTACACTTATGTTGGGGGGCGTACATTCGGAAACCACTCCGAATGCACGCGATCAAAAAGGGCAGAAATGTGCGGTGTCCACAAGTGTACTATTGCTTTGCGTACACCACTCGTTCATGCGGTAGGCGAACGTACGCCTAATGACTACAACCATTAACACCTGAACCCAATAGAATCTACTCCTTTACTCATTACTCACTAATAGGACGCTTGTCAGTGCTTTAATTGAAACCATTGCACTTCAATTGCTGTAAGGGTTAATGTGTGCAATGCATGTGTTAGGCATGCTTGTAAGGATATATTGGCATCTAATTGATTCCAATTCAAAATAAGAAGTTTTTTATGAGGATAGGTAATTGAATAAGTGGGTCATGTGATGTATAGCAGAAGATACTTCATAGTGGGTTGTTTGGCGTAAATACTCCGCTTACGTGCGGTAGCACCGCTTGGCTCCCGTTCGGATGCGGTATTCCCGAGCATACTCTGTAATACTCTGTAATACCGTGCCGAATCTGAGTGTTTCTCCCGCACACGCATGGTTTGTATGTCGTCCGTAAACACGCCCTGTTCTTAAAGAGTGAGTCCGTCCGAATGCGGAGGACACGTGGGCGTTTCTACGGACGATGGCCGCACGCGGCAAAACACCGTGGCGTGCGGACCGCACCGTAAGAATGCGGGAATATCCGCACCGATCAGAATAAGGGCCTATGTTTGGACCATTTTAACATTTCAAAATATGTATTGAATAAGAACACTTAGTTTCCATCTCCTGAATCTTAGTATAAAGAAATATTCATTACTTACTGTGTGTCTTTGATCAGAGGAGTGCTTCCTAGCTTAACACATGTCTTTTCGCCTCCACAGGATGTCTTTTTCAGAGAAAACCGCTCAGCGAGGTCATATCCTGTAGAAAGAGCAATTATGTAATTTAGAATATAAAGCTTAGTACGTAATAGTACTGTATTTAATGGCATGGCCCAAATTGTTTCCCAATTGTTTGACAAAAAACAATTATCTAGATTCTGTTGAAATCATTTCCAGTAAAGACAAAGACCCACTGTGTGTAATCCTTCTATAACATAGAGTTAATTACATTATGTATGTATACAGTACTTACAGCAATATGTTCTATATATTGATAAGGTTAAAAAAGAACATATACTTACAAAAATAAAAAAACTTGATCCCAAATAAAATTAAGAGACATACATTTAACAAGTTAATTTTTGCTAACCCTAATGTAGCTAGAACTATTGAGCAATTTAACATCATTAAATACTGAAACAGTTTATCTAAATTAAATTAGATTACATTTTATGCTGGGTCATATTCAATGCTGTATATAAGACCACAGAGACCTTGAGCTAAAAAGTGGGATGAGCATTTTGTTCATACAGTAGCTCTGATTGTGTATGCAGCATGTAAGGGGAGCGAAGAAAAGTTTTCACATTACTCCTCAAGTTGAATACGACAGCAATTAAAGTAATCTCAAATATAAAAGTCATTGGTGTGTTTGTTTGTCTGTCTGTATGTCCGGTTATGCATTTGGACACCCGTGGTTTGGGATAAAACCAATGCGAGGTGGTCCAATGGATCTTAATAGAAAAAAAAGTGGGTAGACACTCAACTGCACAGATAGCAGCCTCTATATAATGTTTTGAGGAAAGAGATAGTACAATACCACTCAAAGTATAAGTATAAAAGAAAAAAGAGGTACTCTTTACCTAGCACGGCGCCCACGATTTTGATCGTGGGCATCGCAGGTAAAAAAATCGCGGGCATCGCGGCCATTGAATGCACTAAAAATCGGGTGCGACGCGACCGACGCGATGCCCACGATTTCCCATAGGGATCAATGTTAAATTTCTCAATTGACCCGATTTTACTGTTCAATGCCTCAATTGACCCAATTTTTCCATAGGAAACAATGTTAAATGGCCCACAGAGGGCAAATAGCCACCCTGAAGTGTGAAATGGCCCCCACAATTGTTAACGCCACCCCACGATAAACGTCAACCCGAAGCGTGGCGAGCGCAGCGAGCCCGCGAGGGGCGGCGGTACGCGTCCTACAACCTTTTCATACCCCCACTATCCACGTCGGCGTGGAGTTGAGAATATAATAGTGAGGCGAGCGCAGCGAGCCACTGAGCCCGAAGCGTGGCGAGCGGATGCGGATACCTTCACAGGTAAACGCGTCCCTTCGCGGGCTTCAAAGGATAGTGGGGGTATGAAAAGGTCGTAGGACGCGTACCGCCGCCCCTCGCGGGCTCGCTGCGCTCGCCACGCTTGGGGTTCACGTTGATCGTGGGGTGGCGTTAACAATTGTGGAGGCCATTTCACACTTTAGGGTGCCTATTTGGCCTCTGTGGGCCATTTAACATTGTTTCCTATGGAAAAATCGGGTCAATTGAGGCATTGAACAGAAAAATCGGGTCAATTGAGAAATTTAACATTGGTCCCTATGGGAAATCGCGGGCATCGCGTCGGTCGCGTCGCACCCGATTTTTTAGTGCATTCAATGCCCGCGATGGGCGCCGTGCTAGGTAAAGAGTACCAAAAAAGATCCTCAACCAAAAATTCAGGCATATATTGAAGGTGCATGTATAAAAGAGAAAAAGAAAAGACATACAGGTCCACGTGTAATACTGATTGGATTCATTGTCTTGTAACAAAATCTATGTAATATCTTATTCAGCAATGTATATATTGAATACAAAAAGGGAATGTCCCCTTATAATAGCACTCACAATGGAGATATTATTTTTTCATGTATAATGATATATTCAGTGGGATATCATAAAAATGAAGTTCAGTGGAATACCCATATCAGGTTACTCACATAAATTGTAGTAAGTTGAGCATATTAGATAATTTTTGGGTTTCTTAAATGGCATCTATTGAGTGTGTAGACTGGATGAGAATAACCACGGGTGATGACTAGAATCAAATAGTTTACTCAATATATTTTATTTAACTTTTGATATACAATTTACAATATTCAAATACATATTTAAAAAAAAAGAAACGGGACAATGTCATTCTAAATATTGCAAAGAACAAACTTATTTTCTAACCTAGAATTGCGAAATGACATAAATGTTGCTCTAAACTATATCTTCTGAGACATGTTCATATAACTGTTTAAAGTGTTGCTAGCATATCTACCCTTACATTAACAGTTTAAGTTATTAGGATGAATAATGTAGAAGAATAAAATAAAAAAAGGAAAAACTAACATAAAAAAAAATGCCCAGGGATATTTAAAGGGCAAAAAGTACTTTAAAGAAGCTTTTTAAATGAATTACCATGGAAAGGTCATAATTAAAATTTATAATACATAATTCTCAAGATGGTCTAATTTTTTCCTGCCATGAAGAGAATCAAATAATTTCACCCTTTATTAGTACAAAATAAAATGTATTAAAATAAGTGAGATAGGTTACTCATCTTAGAGCCTCAGCAGTTCCAAATCGGTAGATGACAAATAAACAGGGCCACATTTAGATGTCTCTGGTCCTCCTATGTTACAATGATGAGGTTCCCCACTCAAGGTCATTGGTCCACATGTGTGTACTTGGAACTCCTGAAGCTCTAAGATGAGTAACCTATCTCACTTATTTTAATGCATTTTATATTATTCTGATCAACTATTATGCTCTACTTATTATGATTTTTGTGAGTAACCTGATAGGGGGTTCACCAAACTTCTTTTCAAAGATATCGTACCGAATATACGAATATACGTGCCAAAATAATATCTTGATTGTATGTGATATTATAAGGGGACATAATTCCTGGTTTGTATTCAATATATACATTGCAGAATAAGATAGTAAGTAGATTTTATTACAAGACAATTAATCCAGTTTTACACGAGGATCTATATGTGTTTCCTACCTTTTCCTTCTCTTTTATACATGTACCTTCAATAAAGCCCTAAGAAGAACCTGGCCGTTCTGTACATCAACTAGGGAAGTAACATCCATTTATCTAGTGCCTGAATTTTTGGTTGAGGACCTTTTTTTGTTTTAGAATAGTCTACTGGATCTTGCCCAGGGTTTAGGTGTGTCATGGTTCCATTCTGAACTCCCATTAGTGTATACTGGAAAGAACATTGACCAACAGACCCTGTCCTGAGCCTTCCATTTTATGGATTTGGATGAAAACTTCACAGTGTGATAACATTATATCACAGAAGACATACTAGGTGGTTGAAGTCCCAGTCGGACCTCCCAATAGTGAATGCTGGATGGATTTGGATCAAACCACAGGATAATGAACTGTAATAACCGACAGAAATAATCATAATTCAATGACCTGAAATAACAGACCTAAATAACCATAAATCAAAGTACTAAAATAACTGACAGAAATGAAGGTTGGAAGACAAAAAAAATTGTGTACCCAAAAACCCTGCAATAGCAACATTTATACCAGAAGAAAAGCTTTAAACCTGAACCATTACGGTTACTTCGAATAGTACATAATATATAGTTATCCGCGAAGAGCAATGGATTCTCTCTTTCTCTCTCTCTCTCTCTCTCTCTCTCTCTCCATCCTCCTACTTTCACCTTAACACTCCATAACAACATTATTCCAACTCCGTATATTGGCCATATTCAGACTGGATTACAAAGCACATTTTTTTCTCTAATAGACAAAATGATGTTGCACTGCAGGTAGGGAAAACTTAATATATGAGAGATTTAGATTTGGATGAGGTGTGTTCAAACTAATATCTAAATTGCATTGTAAAAATAAAGCAGCCTTTTACCCTGCACAGAAAAAAAATAACTCCCCCACATCTAACTCTCTGCGGCGGTACGCGTCCTACGACCTTTTCATACCCCCACTATCCTTTGAAGCCCGCGAAGGGACGCGTTTACCTGTGAAGGTATCCGCATCCGCTCGCCACGCTTCGGGCTCAGTGGCTCGCTGCGCTCGCCTCACTATTATATTCTCAACTCCACGCCGACGTGGATAGTGGGGGTATGAAAAGGTCGTAGGACGCGTACCGCCGCCCCTCGCGGGCTCGCTGCGCTCGCCACGCTTCGGGTTGACGTTTATCGTGGGGTGGCGTTAACAATTGCAGCGGTGACAGTCTGGTGATTCGCCAGCAAGAGGGAGCCCGGCTCCATCTGTACTCCATAAAAAAAGGTCTGACAATGGGTTTCTACTAAGAATTCTTTGTTTTATAAAGTGAAGCTTTATCTCATCCACAGGACAGTTTGATATATGTCAAGATGTTGACCTCACCTCTATAAGGTGACTTTAACATATCCATAACTGTGTATTTCTCCTCAATTTCAAAGGACTTTTGAACCTGATGTGGGGAATGTATTATAGTAAATGTATAAAAGGTGTGTTATCACTACTATGTTAGCTTACATGGGTAGTCCATGCATGTCTATGCAAAGACTACCAGTTTATACTCATATCAAGATAGAATATGGCACAGTACACTGAAACAAGGACTTTTGGAATTTGCTAAAGTTTTCTTTATATAAGGTAATGTAATGTGCCTATTTTTCAATGGGCGTGGAGTTCGTAATCCATCAGCCCCCTTGTTAATCTTGACCTTTGTAAAATATAATTTGATAGGAGAATGCTCAGCCACCAAAACTAAAATGCCTATTATTACATAGCATATTTAAATGTTTAAAGAAACAAAAAAAATCTACCCTCTTGTAGAGCTATTGAGCTTGTATACAACCCCCCACCCAGTCAAAACACATTAAATCAATGTATTTATTATTTCTTTCTTAACAGTTTCTTATATAGCACATACAAATTCTGCAGCGCTTTACAGAGAATATTAGAACATTCACATCAGTCCCTGCCCCAGTGGAGTTTACAATCTTTATTCCCTACCACATGTACACGCACACACAGACATTCTAGGGTTAATTTAGTTAGGAGCCAAATAACCTACCTGTATATATTTGCAATGTGGGAGGAAACCCACGCAAGTACGGTGAGAATATACAAACTCCGCACCATTACACTATCCGTACTGCAAATAACAAAAGGCTTTCAGCAAAAGTATACACTGTTTATACTGCAAACCATGAAGTCAATAGTCAAATCCAATTTAAGATATTCTGGTATAAGGAGACAATGAACCTCTTCAATCAAAGTTGATAGCTGTTTCCCAGGACTGCATTAGGTTTGGTTATTTATATATTTATTTATTTTTATTCATATACATATTTCAAAATCTAATTTCTTCATTATTTTAAATGTTTATTTGGTACTTGTTTCCTAGCACGGCGCCCACGATTCCATCGTACGACAACTCATCGCATCGCACGCAATATTGCGGTATGCGATGTGATGCGATTCGATTTTTAATTGTACAAGCACACAGATGGGTGCTTGCAATGTGATTTCATATTGTCACCACCAGTTTACGCCACCCGCACTATCAATACCAACCCGAAGCATAGCTAGCGTAGCGAGCCCCGCGAGGGGCGGCGGTACGCGTCCTCCGACCTTTTCATACCCCCACTATCCACGTTGGCGTGGAGTTGATTTTATATAGTGTGGCGAGCGCAGAGAGCCACCGAGCCCGACGCGTGACGAGTGCAGTGAACTCTGCGAGGGGGCACGTAATACGAGCCAGAAGCGTGGCGAGCGCAGCGAGCCCTGCTAAGGGCCACGGATTACTTTACATGTATTCCGCTGCCCCTCGCCACGCTTTCGGGCTCAGTGGCTCGCTGCGCTCGCCACACTATCTAAAATCAACTCCATGCCGATGTGGATAGTGAAAAGGTCAGAGGACGTGTACCGCTGCGCTCGCCACGCTTCGGGATGGCGTGGATACTGGGGGTTAAATCTCATTGTAAGCACCCATCACAAGTCATGGTAAGGGTGCTTGTACAATTAAATATCGCATCGCATCACAAGCCATTTGCTGGCATGCGATATTTCATTGTACAAGCACTCCTGTGCATTTAACATGGAAATCGGATCGCAACGCACATCATTCATAACGATACGCAATGCCATGCGATGGGCGCCGTGCTAGGAAACAAGTACCGTTTATTTTTATATAAATTTATAAAATGAATGTCTTGTCTTTTTATTTAACCTTTAATTAGTAACCCATTTTGTATAATCTAGTCATACACTGTGGGTGAAATTTAATAGGATGAGAGATTCAGAAAGTGTGAGATTTGGGAAGAAATCTCCCTTTTTTTTAAAGCGGCAATCATTTACACTGCAAAATCAGTTTGACTTTGCAGTGCAAATTATTACCCCTTTTAAAAAAAAACTGGAGATTTCTTTCCAAATCTCTCACTTTCTGATTCTCTCGTCCTATTAAATTTCACCCTGTATTTATACAGTAATCTCTCATCCTATTTATCCTTCAGCCTTCCCACTAATTCACCCATTTTATCTACAAACAACAGTAGTTTATAACACATTATCCCAGCACTGTATCACATTTGGATGGGTACATTTGTCACTGGGAGTCATCCACAATAATTACATTTTATTTATACACATTGGAAATGGATCATCATTGACACATTGAGGGTGCTTTTTTAGGGTCCGCAATGTATCACATCCGATTCCTCTTTAATTCCTCCGGCAGCTCCCCAGGAGTTATTTTCCATGCAATAAATCACATGCGATCTATCACATGTAAAATATGCCACATCAGGTGCCAAACTGGATGGAGTCTGTCTGGGGAGCTGCCAGGGGAGTTCAAGGGAAAACAGGTCTGACTTCTGCATGGGGACCTTTAGTGTGAGAGAAGTAGGTAACAGCTTTGTTAGACAATATAAAAAATTTCAAATGTAAAATTGTATTTTATAAGTGAAGTCATTTTAACACCATAAGTCAGAAAAAAGTACTAATATTTTCCATATTAGTGTAAGAACTATTTTTATTAATGCAGTAAGTAATATATCACAATGATCGATGACAAATAAACTTTCTTTCTGGAGTTTGCTGATGTTATAAATTTTTATTTCATTCGTGTTTACAGCCTGACAAAATATACCTACAGTAAGGGAAACCAATATTTGTTAAAATATTAAAACATACCTGACATGTCCAGATTTTCTTGCCTAGGTCCAGATCCATGTATTCTTAGAACAGGGCACACTGTAAGAGTAATAACAAAGACTTATTACACACCATCCTCACTGTAACTGTGTTTTGGCCTTATACTGTAGCCCAGAAAAATGCAATGTGGAAGCTATTGTGAAAGGCATAATTCCCACATTATTAGTGTGCCTTTGCTTACTTTTTTATAATCAACCTATTCAGAAGTTAATTATGATATCCTACATTCTAGATATGAGCTAATTTTGATAAAACACAAGGTAATATTGTGACCATAACACATACAGAGGAGTCTTCCCCACAAATCAATACACTCACACTGGGCTTTGGGCAACTGAGGAAATGTACACAAATTCATAAAGCACAGATTTTCATCGTAGGGGTATTATACAATGTACAAGGGGAAAAAGTGGCCCTTTATCTTCTGTTAAACATACTGTATATCGTAGCCAAATAAAATGAAAACAACTTTAGTTCAGAATATTATCAGTCAAACCACACAGAGATACTGAACCAGATGAGTTAATACGTAATTGCAATTCAATGCCCAGAAACCATTCTAGAAACAATGGTTAATAACCATTCAATGTTAATCAACCATTCTAGAAACAATGGTTGAAATAAGCTGTACCCAATCCCACTTGCTATCCAGCATCATTAGCTGCACCACCAAGAAAGTTTCAATACTCAGTGGTGTGACAGACCCCAGGCTGTGAGTGACTGGGGCTTGGCCAGCAGCTTGTGGAGCAGAGATTTGCATACATGTCTGAACTAACTATTACTAAATACTAAACAATTTTTGACCTTTTTTAAGGCGTGATTTTTAGTAACGGGAATGTGTGTTTTTTTTCAGTAGCAGGAATGTGTTGTTTTTGGGTAAAATAAATAAAACAATGGAATGTGGGAGGAAACCCACACAAGTACGGGGAGAATATACAAACTCCACACAGTTAGGGCCATGGTGGGAATTGAACCTACAGTATGACCTCAGTACTGTGAGGCAGTAATGCTAACCATTACACCATCCGTACTAGAAACCATAATGCCTAAAAACTTAAAAGAGTCAACAATCTCAATATTGTCTCCTCTACTACTACTGACATATAGCAGGGCCTGTACATTTTCTAAAATCAATAACCATTTCTTTTGTTTTAGCACCATTCAGAACAAGGTTCTAAAAATTAGTTTGGTAACACAATGTCAATTTTTTTTATTACTTTATGTAAAAAAAAACCTTGCTAAACAATATAAGGTAAAAACAGAAAGATAGTTCAAAATATTATCAGTCAAACTACACAGAGTACATGGAGTACATTTTACCCCAATATACTAACCTGGCTACCTCACTTCTGTATAAACTCTAGTTGTTCTTCCTTTTTATTTTTATAAAATATATTTTATTGAAGCATCAGGTGCCAGGTCTACATACAAGCTGTAAAGTAATACAATAGATAAAAGTCTAAGTATACACTAACATTTACATGAAATATTGTCATCATGAGGACAAAAGGACAACAAAATATATTTTCAAATAATCATAATACAGATAATCAGATCACATAAGGCAAGTATTTGTCCTGGTCATCCAAAAACCTTCTAGTTTTAAATAGTTATCGTCTTGCTCTCCCCCCTCATAACCCCCACCAATAAAAGATTTCCATGGAGTAAGTAAGTCTAAATTCCATTCTCCCTCTAATTACAAATGGATTGGAGGATCATTTGCAGCTAATTGTGTCATATAAAATTATGATTTTTTTTAGGCTTTCATCTATTTGTGTTTTTAAAGGAGTAGATAGGGTGGCTATATAAGTTTCCCACATAAGAAAAAATTCTCTACATTGATTTCTCTATCCAAAATTACCTCAACCCATTGCATTCTAAATAGAAAATGTAACTTAGCTTTAAACAGCAAGAGAGGGGGTGCTTTAAACAGCAAGAGAGGGGGTGGAAGAGGTTGCAACCAAGTTAATTGTCCTTCCTTATTAACCCTACAACTGCTATATCATCAGCAAACTTGACAAACCTTACTGATTCAGTAAATGATTCACAGTTGTGGGTAAACAAAGCATATAACAAATGGCTAAGAACTCACCCTTGCACAACTCCTGTGTTTAGTGTCACTTTTTTGATCTAAAACACCCCAGCATTACAACCTGCATCCTGTTTGTCTGAGGCTGCACCCACTCAAAGTTAATAACAATTTATGTCAAACCAATACCAAAGAGGGTTTCTATACAACGTTTCCTTAAGTAACAGCCAATAAGACCTAGTGCTGTAATTTCAATCCTGTTTGTCAGGAAGTCTGAGATTCAAATGCATACAGATGAAGTCAGCTTCATCTTTGCAGGGGCTGGCCAGGGGGCGCGCTCACATGAGGTGCTCGCGCTCCCTGTGGCACCGGAGCTTGCACCAGGTCCCCGCCTCCTCCCCTGTCACCGCCGATCCCGCTCGCCACCCCAACTCCAACTAACCTTGCCCGTCTCCCTGAAGACGGGCAGGATGCCGCTGCCCCGTCATCGAAGACTGGGACATGCGTGCACATGAGATGCATGGGCGTCCCAGTTTAATGGAGTCCATCTCCACCGGCGCTCGACAGAGGGAAGGTGCTGGCGAGCGCTGACACTGAACGAGACGGGCTCCATCTGTATGTGCCTGTTTAGACCTAAATTAAATAACTTGGATATTAATAAAGAAGGTACAATAGAATTAAAAGCAGAACACAAACACAAATAAAATCCTCATATACAAATTATTTAACTCTAAATGGGTCAATGCTGAGTGTAAAACAGTGAGGATAGCATCATCAGTAGTGCGATGCTCCTTATAAGTGAATTGATAGGGACAAATCCGCTAGGCTCGCAGCTAAATGCAGCGGGCTCCCTGAATTAACCACAAGCCTCGCTGTTTGGGGGAATCATTGCTATTCTCTGACAGCGAGGATTCCCCCGGAACGTAGAAAAGGGTGAGCGGCTGGCATGGGGGTTAAACGGTGAGGGTTGCTTGTTTTCGGCGATCCCCGCCATTTAACCCCCTTGCTGGCCACATTGAATATGGGCCATTTTTTAAATGAGAGGTCTTGTTATTTATTGAACACCCTCTAATTAATCTTTTAGGTGCATACACACAGTGCGATATGAGTTAGCAAATTTGACTTTATAGTCAAAAACAGAAGAAAATACAAATTGCACTGGGTTTATACAGCTTGCAATGCCGATGCGCCTGTGGGATCGCCGTCGTAAGAAAAAGTATACTGTGCAGGCAAGTGAATATGAATATATTATGTACAATCTATTATAATTCTATTATGTAGCCAAAATTGAACATAGCCATAATCACACAGTGTGTATAGTCAATAGTGGTGGTTTCTGGTCTCTGGGGAGTTCAAGGGAAATCTCATAGAATCCTACATAGCCAAAAAACTCCCTGAGTGTATGCACCTTGAGATCTCTCTCAAAATGTAGTTGTCTCGTAATCTTTCAGTCTTTGTAACTTTTGGCTCTTAATGTGTTTTCCCAACTTTTATATTTGTCCTGGATATATTTATGCCCCATGTTCTTAAGAATACGCAGGCGAGTGATTGGCACATGCACACCAACTTGATATGCTGTTTCATTGTTTTATTTTTGTAATTTTTCTCCTTTACTTTCCACAAATATTCACAGTCTAGTACCCCTGTTTATACCCATACAATTTGTTTATATGTTTTTGCTTCTTATTGAAAATCAGATGTTTCAAATTTATTTATGAAGGTTGAGCTTGCAGGAGGCTAGCAGATTACTGTGCAATAGTAATCATAACAGTGGTCATTTTTGGAAAGAATGTTTCATAGGTGCACAATGACATTGTGCCGACTAGTACTTGGGATGTTAGGGATCAACATCTATTGATGGGTGACCTAATTTTTTAACAACACTTTAATTTATTTTATAGATGAGATTATAAAATAATACATCCTTTTAGTATATTAAATATATTGGTAACCACTTCCTAATATTCTACTGAAATATTTTAAATTTAAACAAGGAAAAATGTAATCAGGAAATATATTTTTGATTGAATATAACTGCATGCCTTAATTGGGGCAGATTACCAGGGGAGCTAGAAAAACACACTGAAAGGAACATAAAAGCAAATTAAAACATAGTTAACTTTTAAAGCTGCAATTCCCCAGACAACAGAGTACTAGTTGAACACCCTGTTCTGAGGGAATTATTAAATAATTATGCCACACTTTTGCCACAGAAAATCCCTTTGTGCTTAGAGCAATTCCCTTCTACAGTATTAATAAAACTAATTTGTGTATAAGCAATTTACTGGCTCTGATTACATTTACATGTGATTACATCACGGATGAAAATATGAATGCATTAATGAATGCATAATATACACAACAATATAACTGCAAAGCAAAACAGACAGTGAAAAAGCAATTAAAAGATAAAGCAAAATGTTTCTTTTACTATCCTTACATTTTTCAAGTTCATCAATAATATTAAAACTATTTCTAAATATAATCCACTGTACAGGCTTCATATTTTTATTATTTCTATTAACAGTAAAAAATATATATATTTACAGGTGGAGCGCCTCTCAGCCAGCGCAGGCAATTGCCATATTCCCTTAGCTGGCGCAGGCTGGCGGAGAGGCGCTCCATCACGCATGCGAGTCCCTGTGAGCGTGGGGATCACGTTCCCTGCTCGTCTCCGCCTCAAGGCGAGTGGCAGGGATCGGGGGAGCTGGAGGCAGCTGGGGGGGAGGGGAGGCTGCAGGGGAGCTGTAGAGGGCTTCAACTGAAAGGGGCATGCGTCTCAAGCATCCCCTTCCGTTGGCTGGCGGAGGCTGGCCAATGGGAGCTGCTCCATCTATATATATATATATATATATATATATATATATATATATATATATATATATAGTAACAATGTTATTTATATAGAACTTTTCTAACAATAGAACTCAACGGGATACATTTACTAAAGCTGCTATGAAGGAAAAGAGGAGATGTTTTCCATAACAACCAATCAGATTCTGTTTATCATTTTCTCTGATGTAATAATTTCTAGACAAAATATGATTGGTTGCTATGGGCAACATCACCTCTTTTCATTTTTAGAAGCTTTAGTAAATTTACCCCAAATGTTTGACCTTTGCATTTAAGAACACAAGATAAACAATATGGTAGCATGAAAGATGGCTGCATTTGATGAAGAGTTGGGTCTTGAGAGCCCATTTGAATATTTGTTGAGAGGTGGGGTGTGTATTAGTAAGAGGGAGATAATTCAATAGGTATCATGTCTGAAAGTGAGAGAGAGAAAGGGATGGGCTAGAAAGCTAAGATGGGCTAAGAAAGCATCAACTGTTAGAGCATAAATGGGAGAAATGAATTTGCTGGCAAAGTCAGACTCTTAAGCAGTAATTGGAGAACTTGAGAAATTGTATATAGGCTTAATCCAGCAAAATTTGCTAATTGGAGAAAAAGCAATTGTCTGCGTTCAAAAAATCACCACCTAAAAAGAAGGAATAAACCGCCATTACAAAGTTGCAAATGCATCGCAAATAGCAATGCATTCACAGATCCTTTCACAAAAAAATGAAGCATTGCAGAGTATTTCTGTTTAAGTAAGTCTAAGGCTGCCACTAATCTGCTAAAAGCACAGGCTGTAAGTGGTCATCTGTGACATCAGAGACCCACCCCAGAAAATGCCATGACATGCTTGTGTTTTCACAAACACACCCAGAAAACACCATGTTTCCGACCCTAAATACTGGCTTCAATCAATCTGCGACTGCTATGTGTACATATATTTATTTGCAATATGCGCACGCACAGTCATACAATAATGCGTCAGACTGCAAATTCTTTCATTCAATTTCAAATTTAAACACTGCGAGAGCCTGAAAGAAAACAAATCAGGAAATCAATTCATTAATGTCAGGCCTAAAGATATATTATAGATAAAGGAATTTTAGGAGAATTATCCAAACATTCTTTCCAAGTAGCTTGGATGAGAAGAAGTGTATGAGACTGGGAGATGGCTGGAGGACCTAGAGAGGGTTTGATGAAGGTTTTTTATCATACATTTAAAGGAAGATGGGAAAGTGTCACTGGAGTTAAATAAAAAGATTTTAATAGCTACAATTCTATACATAATGCATAGAACTAGCAGTTTCTGTGATTAAAATGATACGCAGCATGCCTACATTCTGTTTGTGTGACTGTGGGTGTATCTTTATATGAAATAGTACAGTAGAGTGTTTTATTGAAAACTACTGTAACATAGCATTTCAAATGCAGATAATGCTGTAGTCACACAAAATATTATTCATATTGTTTATTTATATTATTATATATTAGACATGCCATATTTCATCTTGATCAGCAGAAGCTGCTTATGTGTCTTTTTTCCACTGTTGTGCCACTAAAATTCACTCAAAAGTTTCACACAAAGACACGTTTCGCTAACGACTCACACAATGGCATAGCGAGTGTAGAAGGGTTGTTTAACGCACAAAGAAGCTAGCTGTTTGTGGACATATCTGTTCATAGTGAGGTATTTTCATTAAAAATGTAAAATATCCAATGTGAAATGTATTATTAATGTGCTATTTACCAGCTCGTCAAAATGATGGTGCTTTTGGAAGCCGAGCCTCTGTCATACTGAGGTGTGTGTGTAGGTGTAGGAGTAGGTGCGCATGCAGGAATAATGCTCAATCGAGCACTATCTAGAGGCCGACGATGCACCACTGAGGTGAGCAGCAATGTTTGGATTTTATTATACAGGATAATCCTCCAAGTAGCAAATAGCAGCAGGATTGGAGTGAAGATAAAGAAAGACAGAAAAGCTTGAATGGTATCCGAGAGATGTTTCCTGTTTATACTTTTATGAAAGTATGTAGGCTGGTAAACAGAAGTATCAGAGGTAGAAGACTACAAATAGTATAAAAGCAGCTTAGAAAGTTATACAGAGAGCAATTTAAATAATTAAATAAAATAAGTTGGTGCTATGGCCCAGGGTGTATTAATAGCAATATTAATGCCATTTATGACAAAGGAATGAATATTAGAGGAGAAATGACATAACTGATCCAACAACTGAAAAGCAGGTCCTGCTGCACAACCAGTAAATCTGAACACAATAAAACTTGAATGAAGCAAAGGAGAGGAAATAAACAGTATTGGTGGGTTGGAAGGAATTGTGATCAGATGATAAAATAACTCTCCACTATCTCGTTTATTCCCAGGTCTAGGTTTGTGGCTTTCTTGAAGGCATCTACAGAATAGCGCAGAAGGCAATGTACTGTCAGTGGACATGAGCCATGTCTCTGTAAGATATAGTTAGATATAAATAAATCATGGATACGTGCTCATTATCACAGAGCAGGTATTACATAAAGCACAGGATATACAGGCAGAAGTGGGGGAGTGAATAGTTTTTTATAAGGTTGTTTAGATTTCAAGTGTAAGAAGGAGTTAACATAATGCTAGTTTGACTTTTGGCAAGAAAACCAGGATCAATGTAAAACTGGAAAGACACTTGGGTTAAAATTTATATACAGTCTTGAAGGCACAGGAGTGGGGAGATATCATACATAGTAATGAGAACAGCATGCTGTAAAGGACTAGAATAAAGATACAATGTGAAAAAAAGTCAAATGCTTGGTGAAAAGAAGATTTTGAATCTTTGTTAGTATCCGGAGAATGTGTAAAGAGACATCTCTAGACTCTACTCCAAAAGGCTATGGGTAGGGGTGGGGCTAAGTTGTGGAAAATTGCATCATTTAGCTCTGCTCCCTCTACATGGCACTCACCAATCCCTTCATGATCTCCTCATCCTTGCTGCTTCACTAGGAAGTGGGCGGTGTGGCCACTCTTCTATGGGTGCAGATGATTACATGAATATTGTCACTTGCGGGAGAGTAGGCAAATATGCATCTATTTAGTACACAACATAACAAAGGTACAATAATACTGCCTACTCACCTGCATAAATGTAATACTCTAGACCTGGGGTAGCCAACTCCAGTCCTCGAGAGCTACCAACAGTTAATTTTTTCCAGATCTCCTCACAGAATCACAAGTGATGTAATTAGCTCCACCTGTGGATCTTTTAAAATGTGTTAGTGAGTAATGAGTGCACCTGTGCAGCAGCTAGGTTGTCTGGAAAATGTGATTTGTTGGTAGCTCTTGAGAACTGGAGTTGGCTACCACTGCACTAGACAATAGTACATTTCTAAATTGATAGTTTTATTAACATACATCCAGTATACACAACTAGTAAGCCCGCTGGAAGCAAATGCTTCCAAAGCTAGTCGGTAACCTTGTGATTGCCTCTGTGTTTGTGCATGTGTGAGAGAAAAAGAGATGTAGTTTCATTTGCTGCCAACAGATGGCAGTGTTTTGGAGACATATACTGTATAGATGATCATAACTTTATGTTTGTATAAAGCATAAAAAGTATCTATTTAATAGGTATAGAACCTACAATACTAAGAAGTCTAATTTGCCAAATACTGATTTATGCTGGTGAATCTGATGTAAGATTTTAAAACATAATATATTTTCACTTTTTATTTGCTAAAGACCAAAGCTCCATCAATGACACTCTCTTTGAAACAGCAAAAGATAGCAACAGCAATCGCTACAACCACCACATAGGTATTAGGCCCAATATGTATATATAGGAAAATGTGCCTTTATGGATACATCTAAAGCCAAAAAGCACTTACAGTAAGTATGCCACAGATTGATTATACTACAATATAATTCATGTACAGCGCTACAGAATATGTGTGTGCTATATAAATAACTGGTAATAAATAAATAATCTGACATTAAATAAACTTTGGCAGTTGTGTACATTTGTATGGCCCCCTTCAATAACCCAATAGATGCTTTTAACCACATAACTTTATAAAAAAATGTAAATATATTATGCCAAGGTGTAAAGGAATGTCACATAAAACATAATTGTCCTACATGTATTGTTTGAATGCTCAGATGGTGCCGCATTAACGCAATGGGAAGAGCATAATAGATCACAACTTCCCTACACAGTAATGCAGCAGTGAGAATAGCCTCTAAGTGGTCTACTGACAACTGCTGTGTGCCTGAGTTGTACATTGATTAATTGAAGTAAACTGATTAACCTTAGAATATAAATTCTACTCAATCATTCTAAACTTTCTTTGATGATCATTTTTTTCCATTATAATAGGGCACCCGGGTGTTTTAGAGGCACGCTAGTAAATGCGGCAGCTAAAGTACAGTCAGTACCACCTTCAGAAAAATGTAAAATTAAGGTAAATCTGTAGATCTGGGGAAAGGTTGTGCTGCAAACACTGGGCAAAATGTGCCATCTCCACCCCTGTCATTTAACCACTTAACTGGTTGTTAATTTAAAATATGCTCAGAAAATGTGAGGTATTTTATGATTACATTTTTTTTAGTTATTCGTAAAAAAAGGGGGGTCATATATTCTAACATCGGTTCATAACCATTGTAACATTGTTAACTTTGCAACTTTTCATTTCAACTTTCAGGAGCAGGAGCTTGTCCTGCAGCCTCCTACACTGTGTATCTGATTGGTCAGGTCACATCATTCTCGACCAGATCAGATATTGCACAGCCTGGTGTGGTTGTAGACAGTGGCATAGCTACAGAGGGTGCAAGAGATGCAGCTGCTATAGGGCCCAAGAGCTGAAGGCCCCAAGGTCCCAGCAGGCAATCACCTGCACCCTTTTGAGTATTTTCTAAAATAACAGTGCTGCTACACTGTGCTAACAGGCCCACATGTTGACTTCCTGGGAGGGAGACGCCATGCTACTCCAGTGGACTCGGAGCCTGGGGAGTGAAGAGGTCAGAGCAGTTACTCATAGCCGGTCAGTGAGGGGCAGGGAGGAGGACGCACTGCCCTGAGCCACTCCATGGGGGGCAGGGAGGAAGACTGACAGTCCAAAGCCACTCCGTGTCGGATTGCCCGGCTGCAATTAAACCCCCAGCATGCAACCCCTGAGATTAGAGCGGGCCAGTGAACGTGGTACATTGGAGGCTGCTGCTGCAGTGGAAGCGCGGGTGTTGGATGCTGGAGGTGACACCAGCTCCTTCAGGCAATGTACCAGTTCAGGGATTGGGCAGCCACCAGCAGCTGCATAGAATAGCCAATAAGATAGAAGATGAATGCAGCAGCCCATAGAGGACACAAAAATCGGTGAGTAATGAACACTAACTTTTTTCATCTGCTCCAAAGGGACACAAATGGGAGGGGGGGTTGGGGATGTCAAGGGGGGCTTGGCAAGCTGGATGTAAGTGTAATTGCTGTAACCAAACCTCAGTCACACTGTGGGAGGCCCATAAATATCTGCTTTGATTATTGAGACTCCCTATCTTAGCAGCACCAAAAGCATTGCTAGCTTCATTCTATTGTCCACTAAAATATCAATTTACTAAATGCATCAAGCTATGCTTCCCCACATCCTCCTGTCAGTCCACGCATATGGCCATCTCCTCATCTATGCCCCATATGGTGCATTGTCTGTCCCTGACCTCCATCCACCCATGCCCTCCCCGTCATTTATCCATCCTTCTCCCCATCCACCTATTCCTTCCCTGTTCATCATCTGTTTGCCTATGCACCCCTACCCCTGTTATGTACTGTAATAAGGTAGTGTCTCTCCTGTTTGCGCTCCTTCCTTCTCATTCTCTCCCCCTCTCTCTCCCTAAGACTCCCTGAGGCTCTCTGCTTTACTCTCTTCCTGACAATCTCTTTGAAACTGTCTCCCTCTCATTCACTCTCTGCCTGACTCTATCTCTATTTCTTCCTTCTATATCTCTATCTTCCTTCCATGACATTCTCTCTCTCTCTTTCTTCTAAAAAAATTTTTTTTTTCTAAGAATCTGCTAAATGACCCACAGAATTGTAATTATGCCCCTGGTTGCAGACGGTGCGGCCATGCCAGGCAAGTGGTTGCATATTTTGTATACCCATTTTGGTGCATAAAGTAGCTGCATATATTTGTGTTTCTGACCTAAGAAGCATTTGGCAAGGAACCCACCATTCCAATGAGGAGCAACAATTTGCACCCTAGCAGTGGATGCCATTCTGACATATTACACACATTTATTCCCAGCAAAACTACTGCTAGTATATGCAGAGATTGTTGCTATTACATGACTACTGGACCTTTGTATGTATCAGCTGTGCTAATATATGCAAAAGTCCCAGGAGGAGTATTATGTAAAGATGTCCACTACCAGCTTCTCTGATCAGATCAGCTGTGTAGCTGTGTGACCATGAGACATCTGAGTAATGCTGGCCACACGCCAGACCAACTTTCCTCCAACCATCCATCTAGTTGCTTGGATGAAATATGGTACTGGATGGGAGCAAATGACAGTCAGAAATGTGCTCACAAACCCAGGAAAATGGACCAAAACATTCAGTCAAATTGTTTAAATCAAACAGGTTCAACTACAGTACTGTGTCTGAGCGACAGTTTTTGTCCTTTTCCAGATTTTAGGAGCAAATTTCTGAAGTAAATATTACATTTGCTCCTATCCAGTTCCATATTTTTATTCCATCCAAAAAACTAGTTGGATGGTTGGAGGAAAGTTGGTCTGATGTGTGGTCAGCATAACTCTGAGATTACTCTCAGGTCAGGATGTCCAGTGAAATTGACATTGGTATGCCAAAAAAAAAAAGGTGTTTAGTGATGCCGCTGTCAGATGACAGTAGCATGTCAATCACATACCTCCCAACTTTCTGGTCGCCGGACCTGGGACACTGCTGATGCGTGCCTAATTTCGGGGGCATGGCCTATACTTGCAGCTCTCCTGTGAGGCCACGCCCCCATTTTGCCACTATGGGGGCATGATCCAGGGGCTCTGTGAACCTCTAGCCGAGCCCCCAGCCCCCTGGCTGCGGGAATAGACACTGTGCGCATGCACACAGCGTTTATTCCCCGCTACTTAGCAGTCGACAAGGGGGACTCCCAACAGCCCCCCCTCACCGCGCGACACTGCCGCCCGCGGGTGGGACAGCAGGACAGGCCCTAATAATCGGGACTGTCCCGCTAAAATAGGGACTGTTGGGAGGTATGCAATCATGTTGCAGCTTTTAGGGCATTGCAATAGACATTGCAGGAACTGTTTTGCACATGCGCAATGTGGCTCCTACACATGAAAAGCATCTGGGGGGATTGGAGTTGCATGTAAATATTGAATTTACATACATCTTTGAATTAGTCTCATAGTTGCAAGACAACACCAGTTGCAAATAGCAGCTACCCAGTTTATACCAGACATACTGTAGGTCACTTTTGCGCCCGTATTATTAACCAGCTTGCTTTCAATATATACATTGTAAGGATCAATAACACTTCAAAAAAACTCTTACTATTGCATATAGGAAAAACTGCTTACATTTGCATAGAGAAGCATTACATATGCCCATGCAATGAAGAAAGCACCAATTAGTGTTATCTACAAATTGTAATTAGCCAATCACATACAGTTTACTATGCATAATTTGCATCTATCTGTGACCACTAATAAATATTATGGCTTATGCTTGTTTCCGAGTCTGCATATGTTTGCAACTAAACAATCTCATATTGCAGCACTACGTTAGACCATCTGTAGACTTTTTAGGTGATTTTTCGCAAACTACTCTATGTGAATTGTTGTAGTACTTACTCTGAATCACCCACAAAGTTTTAAACATCTTATTGTACTTTCAGAAATACAATAAATTAACTTATTTTTTATATAAACTAAGGAAGTATACTAAATATTGCATTAGCATTGAGCATGACATTTGTTTTAATTTTGTTTATTTTTTTAACATCTAATCACTTAGTAAAAGTACTTTCATTCCCATTTAACAAAAAATTTCTCAAATCATACAAGCAACATTCATCCTAATTTAGACATTGTGTAAGAAGCAAGACAGAAGCATTGTGGGAAACTGGGGTCAAATTTAGTGTAAAACCAATCAGCTCATATATTTTGCCATGAAATGTAAGTAGGGGAAAGATCGCAGACCACCCGGATTCTCTCCTGCTGGTGTAGCGCTCCCAGAGTTGTGTCTAGCATTACCTATGGTCACTGTCACTGTGTAGAAGTGATATATCATTTTTACCAGAATATTTTACAGTAGACTATAAATATAGCAACAGACTATACAATCTTCCAGAAACTGCAGTATGCCATACTTTTTGCTAATAATTCAAGTAATCTTTAATTGCAGAATGCCATCCTGAATATAAAGTTATTATCCCAGTCTCCAAAGTATGACAAGTGTAATTATATTTGTTTTGGCAATAAATTTGCTACTAATTTAGCAGAACGTGAGAGATTACGCTACAAACACATAATATTCAACCACACATCACTGTATACAAAGGTCTTTTCAGGAGAATCTGATAAGTGCATCCAGTGAAATATTAATTAATCATCTTACTAAACATATCACAAATTTGCATCTTCAATATCAGATTCGGAATTTTGTTAATTAACATCCTGATTCTTAATATGCTTATTTAGAAATAAAATTATAATAAACCAAGTAAGATGTTAGCAAAGAAAGACTGTCAACAATTAAACTACAATAGACAGGGCCAGTACAAGTGGCATTATAGTACTAATTATGGTGCCCATTTATCATTTAATATTTGCGGCTTACTCCCCGAAACCTCGTTTTTAGGGATTAGCTGCTAATATTAAGTACCGCCGCATGTGAGATGGAGAGACCGGTTCCTCCACTATAGGTTTTTTACTGGAGATGTGATGCTATCCGATGTACCAATATTGGGCAGCATTGTATCGGGTCCCGCAGATACCGCTGTTCTGAGATAGTGGTAGCACATTGTAGACCCCCACGGCAGCCAACTGAGCAGTTCAACTGCGCAGACCCATGGCAGCTGGCTGAGCAGTTCATATGGATGGGCTCCTTTCAGAGCCCCTGTTCCTGCGTCTGCTGGAATATTCACCCCGCTGATAGGATCGCATATTGTTGTGACCCTAATTTTACAAGAGTTCAATGCATGGATACCCTGAGTACTTGCAATGTCATTTAATTTACTTCTGTGTGCTACAAAGTCATAATCTGATCCAAAAAAATGAAAAAACAAAAAACAAAAACACTGATACAAGTGCCCCTTGCTACAAAATGTCTTGTGCCACCATTGTTATGGGACTTTATACTAATTCCTTTGTGACAAAAATACTTATCAGAAGTACCTTTGACACTAAGCAAAGATATGTGTATATATGTATATATAGAGCAGGGTAGGATATGGTTAATCCAATAAGGGCACTCACCAGCGTCTCATCATGAAAGATTTATTGGTACATTACCAGTCAAAGAAAAGGGTGTAGGTCTACGTTTCGGCCACCAGGTGGCCTTTCTCAAGACACACAGCAGTTGACGTCTTCACAGCACAAGAGTCAGGATACTCTTGTGCTGTGAAGACGTCAACTGCTGTGTGTCTTGAGAAAGGCCACCTGGTGGCCGAAACGTAGACCTACACCCTTTTCTTTGACTGGTAATGTACCAATAAATCTTTCATGATGAGACGCTGGTGAGTGCCCTTATTGGATTAACCATATCCTACCCTGCTCTACATTTGGGACACACTGTGTTACCTTAAAGGAGCACCCCGTATTATTTTTCAATGCTGGCTGGGAGTGCGGAATTCCAAAAAACTATATGTATATATATATATTTATTTACACTCTGTACTGTATACTGTATATGTTTCGCTCAGCCCTGTGTGAATACTGCCCATTACAATGAATAAGTCCCATGCCTGTCTAGAGCATCTTTTTATGTTAACATTCATGACTTTCACTCATTCTGCCTGTTTAGGCAATATATAAAATATGAGAGATTTAGGCAATTCAGTTTGAGTCAGATAATGTAATTATATTTCTCTAGAAGCCCAGTTTGAGTAGAAGTACAATTAAATAAATGATCATTCTAGTAAAAGTTTAATCTGCATATAAGTTCAAAATTAGGACACAACAATATCATTAAAGTTTGAAAAATGTATTTTGAATAATATAGCTAAAATTATTTAAAAACCAGTATATAGTGTTATAGTAAGATAATTAATATACTTTGTACAGTATATTAGGAGAAACATCAGTTAAGATGCAGTGATCAAGTAACATGTTATACAGTTCCAGCATGGCCTTCAGATACAGACACTTTCTGTCATATACATTATGTATTGATATGAAGTCTCTCTTACCATATTAATTACTGCAGGAAGTCACCTAATGTGGATTTCAAATCCTTTATAACTACAGTATATAAAGAATTACTACATTTCCAAAAGAAACCTGATGGGCCAAGTATTAATATACTGTATGATAGAATGACCTTTTAGTTCAGGTTCTTTAAGAGTGTTTATGTAAAAATAAAATAATCAACGTAAGTTTTTCATATTGTTTATGGCTTACTCAGTCTGCCATACATCATTGCAGGCTGTGCAGGTTTATGTAACACTTGTGGCAGTGCTGTAAATGACTGTCACTGGAGACTTGTGTAAAAAATGCCAAGTTATTTCCAGCTTTGACGTCCACGATAAAACAGAGTGTGATACATTGCCATTGATCTGTACTTAAAATGTTTTATACGTACCATTTTCAGAATCAGAAAATAGTCAATGCAGTATATACTGTAGAAATATGATTATTTTAAAATAATTGTAATACATTAGTAACATTAGTTATAAATATTTATACAAAATTATACATAAAATAATTATTTATTTATAAAATAAACTCCTGTGCCTACTGTAAGGTTCATTCTGTAACACGGCGGCAGATGTATGAAACAGTGAAAAGGGAGAAGTGATCCAGAGGAGAAGTGGCCCATGGCAACCAATCCGCAAGGAAGTAGCATCAATAATTAGCATAATAAAAATATACAGAGCAGCTCATTGGTCGCCATGGGCTACTTCTTCTCTGGCTCATTTCTCCTCCCTTATCACTGCTTCATACATCTACCCCACTGGCACCACCACAGTTCCCTCTGTATGCATTCTGGCAAAAAAGCCCCGCTAATCAATTTGTAGGCTTGCAGAGCAATTTCACTCTGGCTGGGTGGCGTGTACCTGATCACAGGGCTCTGCAAATTAGCAAGGTAGCAATCAGGTTTGAATAACCCCCAATGTGCATGACACAGTTTGTACTGTGTAATAAATTGTGACTTGCAATTTAAAACTTACAGTATATACAGTATGATCATGTCTCTTTTAAACACCAAAAATAAGTATGCCAGTTAGAATCTAGCAGTTTACAGCCAATGCAGCTCATGGCATACAGTAGCATAGGAATAAAGCTTTGGGGAGGTGCCCAGTGGTTACACTGTGTATTGAAAGGCGTGGATACCATACACCATGAAGTGCTGCAACTGGGACATGCTGTGAATGGTAGGCTTGAGGACACATCTGTATGTGTATAGCACATCCAAAGTTAGGGCATTTTCATGTAATTATGAATATATGCAGAACAGGAGCCAGATGAATATATGTATGTGTAAGCTGAATTATTTGCAGTCATGCTTGCCTGTCTACCCTCCTGGAATGGCCGGGAGGCTCCCTAAAATTGGGTCCCCTTCCCTGGAAGGGTGGGCAAGCCTCCCGTATGCCCCCACATTCCCCCGGCCTCCCCCCAGTGTCTCCCGCACCTACTTCGCCCCGCCGGTAAAATCCCGCAATTTGAGGGTGTACTTGGAGGGGGAGTGGTCAAATGACATAAATTGCAAGATTCTTAGCAATGGGGCAGGGCTTAATGATGTAGGGCTCCGTCCCCACCCCAAAATGGCAGCTGAAAGTCACCTCTCTGTGCTTCTCCCAGAGAGGACATATGAAAGGTCAGCAAGTATGTTTGCAGGTGGTAATAGGCCGGTGTATAGAGCAACATAACACATGCACAAATTACAGGTACTTCCTTTATTGCCAAGGCATACAAAACATGCTATGAATTGCAACATGTGAGGTTGGGGTCTCGGTTGGGGTCTCTTCTTATTCCTGAGTTGTCCCCATGGAGCTGGCTGGGTTGGATTCATACTGCAGAAATTAACTGGAGCAGGAAAGGGTGGAGCCATGAAGGGAGGGGTGGACTTGGGTATTAGGAGGGGGGGCAGTGGGGGGGGGGGGGGGGGTTTGAGTTACCATTCAGCTACTCCAGAGATTTTCAGAGCACTTTGAGTTCCTAAATGGATTTTCCATTACTGAGCTACAGTACAATAAGCATTTTGACAAGTATCACATACACTGCATGAAATGCCAAATAAAAAAGGTTTATTTCTCTACAGACAGGCAGGCAGGTTTCTAGCAGAATGTCAGCAGTTAAAAAGCAAGTTACAGGACATACCGCAGGTCACAGTAGTTCTTTACAAACAGGGTATGAATTCTTTTCAGAGAACAGTAGGTTCCAGGATCCGTAACACTAACCACTTTATGGACTATAGTCTGGCCAGCTTATGAAGCAAAAATAGCAATGTCTCTAGTCTCTAAAAGCATTTTAGTACTACCTGGCCGGTGTCTGAAATCAGGCTGGCTTTAGACTTTACCACACCCAGGGCCTTATTCTGGTTGGAGCGTCCGGGCCGTACGCGTACGTCCCGGGGTTTTTTACGATCTGCGCATGTGCAGATACGCTAATGCGCCGGCGCGAACACTCCACAACGCTTACGGCCGGTGTCTCAACGTGCGAAAAACCACCCCTACAGATACCGCATGCCAGCGTGCGCCTGAGTTGGCTAATTAACGCTGATTACTACTCAAACACATACACCTGAATGTAATAAGCAATGCTGCAGTCTATTAACTCCAAACCATGATTTCACTGCCTGCAAGCCACACATGCAGCACGCAAACACATTGGAAGCTTATGTTTCTATACTTCTCCACATTTAAAGGTTTGTTTAATTTAAGGTAAGATTCTTTTTATACGCTAAGGTAGGTATTTGCTAAACAGACACATTCACTACCTGCTTTCATAGACTTTACGCAGTAGCACACTCAATCTACACAAGTCGACATGTGTCAACGTGTTCACTCTAATACTAACATAGGTTTTGTATTTAGGATACAATAACATAAACCACATCTAACACCTACAAAGGATGTTTCAGCAATGTTTGAAGCCCATGACCACTATTTTCCACACAATCTTCAATTGAGTTAATAGAAAACAATAAGTGAATAACAAATAGATTAATTAATCAATTGTCAGATTAGTAGTTGAGAGGCAAGATTTGCAGGTCCATATATGTGAAGGGTATGCCAGCGTGCACGGACGTACGCTCACTCTCACGAGCGGTGACATAAGCTGAGTTTTCCATTGAAAACAATAGGGACCCGTCCGTGCAAACTGGCGTACGCTCAGATCTCCGCAAGAAGGCGGTGGGGAGACAGAGGAAAGACGGCCGTAGACGGCGCCGTACGCTCAGTTGTACGCCTGTTGTCGGAGTGCAAGGGCTGGCCCGTCCGCGTACGTTGCCGTACGCTCATTTGTACGGCACTCCCCTTCTACGGTATTTCTGGCCGTACGTAAGCGGCTGATTTGTGGGTGGAGTTAACCCTAACGGCCGCGTACGGCTAGCGTGCGGTAATGGCGAACGTACGCACGTTTGGCCGCTCCGATCAGAATAATGCCCCTAATACCTCTTTGGATTCAATGCAACCACACCCTGCATTTCTATATCATTGCCAAGTATGTTCGTGCTGACCCTGTCAAAGCAAGTTAATACATAGGCTTCCAAGTTATATTAGGTTGATATAGTGTTCAATGTTTCAAAATAGTGCAAAAGTGTCCATACAATTATGTAATATGACTCTTTATCACGTGATTTTGACCCATCGGCCTGATAAATCATGTAAATAGGGCCATATAGAATGCATTTTACCTCCAATACATGGTCCTGTGCGAAATAGATTGGATCCTGTGGCAGTTATTGGCATCACATATGGGGCAAGATTTACTAAACTTGAAAAGTGATAAAAGGGAGAGTGATGAACCCCCAACCAATCAGCTCCTTCCTGTCATTTTTCAAACACAGCCTGTGACATGGCAGTTAAGACACATGTGCATCCCATTCTCAAACAGATTGCTGAGAAGATTGCTGACAACCCCGGCTCTACCTGTAATGGTAGAAAGATATTTTTTAAGGTTTTGAAAGCTATTTTATGTAATACAGTCCACGATATAGAAATGCCTTCTACACAAATGAAATCCTTTTAAGTTTCTTCTTGAAAATAGAAGCTGACATAGAGAACAATTAATACAGAAAAATATGGTCCAGTTTCTCTATGTTAGCATGTTAGGAAATGGCCTCTGTGGCCCTATGAAAAAATAGGGCAGTAGATAAAAGGGAAAATAATGAGAACAAGAAAAGGAGGAACGCTTTTCTCTCTGCACATAATACATATGATTTTGCACAATTTTATCTATATATCTCATGCTTAGCAAAGTAAAAGAACAGAAACTCAACCACTACCCTATACAAAATATTATCAGTTCAGATTTTTATTGACTTACATACTTGTTTATTTCAAATGTATATTATATATTTGGGTGCCGGACGGCTCCCCGACAGTCGGGATTCCGACAGTCATTCCTCTGACGTCGGAATCCCGACCCCCATAGAGGGAGAATAAAATAGATGGCAAGCGCAGCTTGCCACCGCGCCCACAGCATGGCGAGCGCAGCGAGCCCGCAAGGGGCTTCATTGCGCTCCCCACGCTGTGCAGTCGGGATTCCGATGTCTGAGTAATGACTGTCAGAATCCCGACTGTCAGGGAAATATACCACACCCATATATTTGTAGCATACAAGCTGCTGTACATAATGATGAGCTGCAAAACTTGTATTATGTATGTATTATATTATACTACACAACACATACTTGGTGACGTCACCACATATATATGGAATCTAGTAATATCACTTAGTAAATACCTTAACATTTGGTGAGCACATCATGTATCTTCATATAGTGATCTAAACATTGAGGGGAACTTTGTGCCAATATAATAAGAAACTGTGGGGTAGCTATATGAAGCAGTAATGAGGGAGAAGTGAGCCAGAGGAGAAGTGGCCCATGGCAACCAATCAGCTGCTCTGTATCCATATTATAGATGTTACTTCAGTGCTGATTGGTTGCCATGGGCCACTTCTTCTCTGGCTCACTTCTTCCTTATCATTGCTTCATACATATACCCCTCTACAGAAAAATAAAAAACTATTGGAAAAGCTATATGACCTGTGTAAAGTATATGATTTCTCGTCTCATCAATGATACATAACAATTTAACCTGACTTGTTTTATTTTTAAAGGACGCTAACCCTTCTCTTTGTTGCAGTTGGATGACCAATACTGTAACCATGCCAACACAGAGTTATATGTGTCTGTGCTTTACACTTGCTGTTTTTACACAGAACCCAGTAATGTACTATTGGTGCATACATTTACTGGATTGTACCGTCTTGTGTACATACTTAGGATTACCATACTATCCCTGTAAACAGGGCCACTCATGAATTACACTGGTTCTGAGGCAATTAAAACCAGGTGAAGTGCAGGATTTAACTCAGCCAGCCACAGAATCTGTGTAATTCATCCCCAAAGTGATGAAAACGGGGGTCGCGGCAATAGGTCACACCATTTGCAGTGCAGCTCCGCCCCCTTTTCTGGCCATGCACGGCAGGTCCCAATTTTCAACAGACAAATGTACAGTATTGTAATGTATGAGCAAACAATTCTGATAAATGTGTTTGAAGCATTTGTAAAAGTGAAAATCACCTAAGTTTGCATGATTTTATACTTTTGAATAACACTACATTAAAGAGCTGTTCTTTGAACATACACAGCTGACAAAATGGCAAGGCCAGCAACTATGAAGGGGTTAAACAAACCTGACAGACATATGAGCAGTAACTTTAGCTGGCCCTGATATTTTTAGAAGTAATTACTTCCCTCCTGTAAAGCATTTGCTAACTTAATATACAAACAGAGATCAGCTTAGCTGAAACACACGTGTGGTAGGTATGTAAAGGTGGTTGTCAAGACCGGAATAGCACAACACTTGAATGATATTCTAAATATCCGAGATACGGCCATATTGAGTTCTATGAGTCACACCGTAAAATAGTAAACACAGAACAGACTTCCTTGTTGCCAGCCCAGTATTATTTTCACATACATTTCAGCAAACATGACTTTCTTGGAATTGTTGTGGCTGTCTGTGCATGTTTATTGATGCACTAAATTGTACCATAAAGTCTACAAATGTAACATACCAAATGTACAGAATATTTAGTGTCAGGGCAGGGGTGCCTTTTAGTGTTCTATGAGCTATTGCTATCATGTCTTAGAATATATTGCAGCTTTCTGTACTTTGTAGCAGGAGAAGCACGATAATTTGTCTAAATACTGTAGCATGCAAAAAAAATCTAAATCTTCTGCTGTTCAAACAATTTTAAGCTTTGAGGTTTAGTGCAATGAGCTGTGATAAGCTAAGCACCAAGGGAGGAAAATACTGTCAAGATGAATCTGAGCGCTGTGATTTGCTGGTACTGCTATAACAAATAATAGATATATAAAGTATAACAAGTAGTAGAACTAATGATGTACAGTATACAGATGGAGCGCCTCTCATTCTTGGGGGTCCTACTGATTGTATAGCCAACCACCAGGACCCCTTCAGACGGAGGGGCGCATGCGCAAGACGTTCGCGTGCCCCGTTCCATCTGAGCCCTTCGCCGCCTCCCTGTAGCTCCCCGCACCCCCCACCCCCCAACCATGCCCGTCTCCTTGAATCAGAGACAGCCAGGGAAACGCTCCCCGCCACCATGTTGACAGCTCGCGCAACCCCATCACATGGAGCGCCTCTCCGCCAGCTCTCACCAGCACAGGGAATATGGTGATTCCCTACTGCACGAGGGCCTCAGAGCAGTCTACGTTAGGGCAAATCAAAAATAAAAGGATAAAATGTTTCTTGCGACAATCCTATTAGCACTGGCCAATGTTGGCCAGCATTCCTCTCCTCCTGTCCTCCTCCTTCATAGGTCACACTGAATGTTGAGTATAAGATCATCACGCTGAATATTATCAGTGAGGAGTGCTGAGAGAGGCAAGGTTGTGTATATAAGGGCCCCACTGCACTGCTTTGCCCAAAGGCACATAATGCAGTGCCCTAATTTCCAGAGCTGTCAGCTCCGCCACCTTGGACATGATATAATGATGGGTTTAGAAGGTAGGACCAGAAAAGCAAGTACTGCCGTGTTGTTACGGTACTGATTTATATTGCCAATTGGCGTGTGCCAGACAGTAAATTATACAGTATACAGCGGTGGAATAAGCATATATTTTGCATACACTACATGATAAATTAATTAACATTAACATCAATAATATGTACAATAATGATATATTGTGCTTATTGTCTAGTGTGTTTACCATCCTCACAATGGGGGTTATTCTAGTCCATTCTTTCTGACAAAATCCTTCTTAGATGGACAAAACCATGTGCACTGCGGGTGGGGCAGATGTAACTTGTGCAGAGAGAGTTAGATTTGGGTGGGGTTTTTCTTCAAAGTGAGATCTATATTGAAGTGTAAAATCATGCAGTCAGTATTTTCCCTGCACAGAAACAAAATAACTCACCCAAATCTAATTCTCTCTGCACATGTTACATCTGCCTCCCCTGCAGTGCACATGGTTTTGTCCATCTAAGAAGGATTTTGTCAGAAAGAATGAACTAGAATAAACCCCAATGTCTGAACATGCAGTCAAATCTGACTACATTGTATATGTTCAAGGAAGGCTGGGTAATGTCACTAAACGATACCGTTAAATAGGGGTCATTCTAATTCATTTTGCTACTGTGCATACTGCGCATCATTTTTAATGTGTATGTGGAGAGTATTTTGGTGAACGGCTCTGGTGACTTGCATAGTCGATGAGCCATTTGCACGTAGCAATGCGGTCCGGGGGCGTGGGTCATCGGACTCGGGCCATTCCCTCAGGAACACCCAGAGTTTCATGTGCATCCCCATAAAAACACTGGGCTTTCCCATGGGAATTCGGGCAGGACGCGGGGTACCAGAGGGGTGCCAGGGGGGTCAGCTTCCTGCCCTTTCTTCGGATGAATGCCCAGAAATAGAAGTCAGTGTCCACTGACATATTTGTGAGCCCTGAAGAAATAATCCGGCAGCATGGATGCAAGGGGATACGGTGGCAGCAGGGGCTGGCGGGGCAGCGGGGCAGTACCCAGCTTTACCGTATATTACCGTATGTGGTTTCTGTACAATACTTAAAATCAACAATTGTTTACAGAGTTTCAATTTTAAAATATATATGTACAGTATCTTTTTCTAAGTTATCAATGATTTTGTTTGACTGTCTATCTTATACAATTAACAGAATCGTCTCACATAATTACAATTAAAAACAGAAATGGAACTTCAAAATATATTCACGTTTCAGGTATTGAAAACGACGTTATAAAAGTTATTCTCCTTACCTAGAACAACTAATGTACTGTAAACCAGTGATAAGCAAGACAAGCAGACGGAAAGAGTACCATGGGGAGAGAGGTTAATAAAGAATGTATGATTTCAGGGTCTCCCCGGACACATATTGTAAGATGAGAAATAAAAATGTAGTAAAAACAGCAAAACTGCAATAATTATTTGCAGGGACAACATGTATTATGAAGGTGACCTTATTCAAGTTGAAACACTTAGGATTTGGAGATCTATAAAAAGTCTGAAGAAAAGATAGTCTATGGCATAGATATACCATTACTTTGTCCTTCATGTAAAATAGATTACTCCTTAGGATGTTATTACAATAACAAGAAAACATCACATCCTTCTAAAAAATTGTAAGAACCAAAAATATCTTCAAGAAAGCCACATTCGTCAGCAATTTACGACTGTTACAATTAGGGGGTTATTCTGATTGACAGGCTTGCATGCAAATGCAATGTTTATGAATTGCGCATGTACATTTCTGCGCATGTGCATGCACTGGTTGTGTGCAGCCACGGTGAACAGAACACCTAAGACTGTGGGCATAGGGCGACAAGCCGAGGGATGCGCCCATGGGAATGTCCCACGTTTCAATGGCGTTCCCATGAAACCACTGGAATTTGCCTGGTTATGCGGGTGCAGGGGACTGGATGTCTCCGGATGTCAGCTGCGGGCGGCGTCTGGGGGACTGGCAAGGCTGCAAGTTCTCAGCCTTGCAAATCAACCACAATAACGGCCTTAATGTATTGATCATTAGTTCTTACTTAAGAACACATGGATCAGTCGCTTAGATATTTTTTTATTTCAATATTGGATTTCTTTACAGTATCTGCACTTGTAGCATCCAGTAGGGAGAGTGGGGTCGATTGATAAATTCTAACCTACAGATGGAGCCCTCCTCATTTAGACTGTTAATTGGATTAAGTGACTAATTGGATTACTATGCTAATCCCCTACTATATTGTTCTATGTATTGTATTGCTGCGGAGAACAATAGGATAGCCATGGCTACCCATGGTGAGTCACGATTTAAGGAACAGGTACTGCATGTCTTATATACAGGGGAGCCTGCCAGTGTCCTGGTAACTTTAGGTATCACATGGTAGTGTTCAAACATGAGAATCTGTTCTTGTATGCGGCTATTCAGCAATATTTTACAAGCCAACTTATATTTTCATAAGGGGAGAAACCTAATTTAATACTATTATATCAGCTAATGCTTTTTAGAATGCCTCAGAGAAAAGACCCTTTCTCTGATCATTATTTCCTGAGTGACATAGCGTATAAGCACTATTCAATAAAGATTATTCTGTATTGGGATCAGGAGGAAGGTTGCTGAAAAGCAGCCACTGTTTTCTCTTTTAAGAAATTGTTCCACAAAACACAGGAAGTGCAACGTTAAGTATAATTAGTTTAGATAGTCTTTTGGTCTTTAACTTAAAAGCTACAATGATGTTTGTCATTCTGTATGTCAATATAAGCATAGAAGCATGGCCATTGAGAAGGGAGAGGCAGATTTTAATTATCCAGGCCTAATGGAGGGGCTTGGTCACTGCATGAGGATACAGCTATATATTATTTCTTAAACATAGAGAGTTTACTTTTGCAAAGAGAATTGCATATTAGGTACAACATTCTAGAATTCTGGAGACAGCTACAGCAAAATGGTGACTTCTTTTGTTATCCTTACTGGATGTCCGGAAGTCATGGCAATGTGACTCCTGGCATCACTTTCACTTGCATCATGCAGCAGGGGGTTGGATCATGATGACAAAATCCCACAAATCATGAGCCGAGTCTCCTGAACATTCTGTCGGAATATGCAAGTTTGAGCTAAAGAGAGAGAGATAAATCAAACTTTCTAAAGTTAACATGTGGAGAAGTTCACCAATCAGCAGCTTCTCACTATACATTTATAGAAAGTATCTGATAAATAATAGCTAGAAGCTTATTGGTTGTTATAGAACAGTTTACCAAACGTCTACTTTAGATGGTTAAGACCAAGACCATAACTGAACTATTGTAGCAGATACACACTAATTCATGTGTTTTCCCACCGTGCCAGTCAGAAAATTGGCACTTAATGTTACAGATTGAAAAGTCTGTAACATCAAATTCTATTGATAGCTTCTGCCAATATACATGGAAGTGAAGTAATACAAAGCATGTGTTAAAATTTAACAGAAGTTTTTTGCTGTACATAAAAATATGCATTACCAAACTGCAGCCATCTCTGTGCATCTTATCTACATGTGTAGTAAACTAAGGAAATGAAGACATAAAACCAATCAGGTCTCCATACATATGAGACTACACATATCCTCATAATACTTCTTTTCCAGTGCATACATTTTCCCATGGGCATGGAAATATGCAAAATATTGAGTATATGTTTATTCGTAAGCTTAGCTCACTTTTTTGTGGCCAACTCTAAACCAGTATCCAAAATTCTAAAGAAATTTTAATAAACATATACCAGTGGTTTGCAAACTGAGGGCCTTATTCTGGTTCATTCCTTCTGGCAAATTCCTTCTTAGATGGACAAAACCATGTGCACTGAAGGTGAGGCAGATGTAACTTGTGCAGAGAGAATTAGATTTGGGTGAGTTATTTTGCTTCTGTGCAGGGTAAATACTGGCTGCTTTATTTTTACACTGTAAAATAGATCTCACTTTGAAGTAAAACCCCACCCAAATCTAATTCTATCTGCACAAGTAACATCTGCCCCACCTGCAGTGCACATGGTTTTGTCCAACTAAGAAGGAATTTGCCAGAAGGAGTGAACCAGAATAAGGCCCTGTGTGCCTAGGCAATGGGTACCTCAGGATGGTGGTCCAGGACCATTTCAAATTAACTATGTTCAGAATGATAGGCAAAACCATTAGATCTCAATAAAAAAAAACTTTAAGCTTTGGGTGCTGTGAAAAAAATTCTGATACTCTAGGGAAGCGGTTCTCAACCCAGGTACTTGTACCCCTGGGGGTACATGGCAGGTACTTCCCATTGCTGTGGAGACAAACCACATGGCATCTCTTCCAGTTCCGTCTGCAGTGTTGTCAGCGTCTCATCATGCTGTTGTCCCATCAGTAATCCACTGGGAGCTACTCATGCTGCTCTCAGACATCAGCAATCATCTACCCCACACTGACAAGGGTGCAAGAAGCAGCAGCATTAATCCTACAGGCATCAGTGGGAACCCTGGAGACAGTACACAGCCAGTGGGCAGACAAAGAAGGAGCCGATTCCTAACAGCACATTACTCCTCCGCTACTGCTTAATATAAGGACATGCATACCATTCACTTCCACTCCACTCGTAAGTAGTGGCTATTTCAGATTGAGAGGAGGGGGTACTCATAATTGAAAAGTCTGATCAAGGGGTATGTGAGATTAAAAAAAGTCTGCCGCTCTAGGGCCCAGTGATTCAAAAAAGTTTGGGAACCAATAACATATACTGTTCTTTAGTCTTAAAACCCTGAAGTAGTTCATAGTTTGCTTAAACACGGTGCACAGGTAATCCACTAGAGTATCATTTTATAATTCATTGCACTCTTAAAATCAATACCTTATTTACTGTACAGCATATTAAAAAAAATATGTTGACTGGTTTTGACATGTACATTCATTATTAAAGAGCAATATGTACATAGTCACATGAATATTCACTTGAAGTAGAGGTTTTGTATGACAGTGGAAAAACAACAGCACCAAGGGAAACCATTAGTTTGATTCAGTACTCTCACAGATTGAACGAAAACTTATCTTTTACACTTCCTATAAATCTTATATTGTTCCAATGCTCATAGAATATTAATCCACAAGATTTTACATTTCAAACCTCAAAAAAAATATTTTTTTATTTTTATTTAAGCCACCTTCACTTATATGTTAACCCAGAAATGTAAACATAAGTTTATGGTACTTGTTTCCTAGCACGGCCACAATCGCGGGCATCGGGTGTCATTTTTAGTGGTCTGCGATGCGACCGACGCTATGCCCCTGATTTTCCCATTGAAATGCATTGAAAAAAGTCAATATGGCGTCGGTCGCGTCGTATGCGGCTAAAAAAGGCTTAAATGGTCCAGACGCGATGCCCCCGATTTCCCCATAGGGAACAATGTTAAATGCCTCAATTTAACCGCGATGCCCCCGATTTCCCATAGGAATCAATGTTAAATGGCTCAATTTACCCAAATCATCATAGGGAACAATGGTAAATGGGCCAGAAAACCCCAAAAACACCCCTGAACAGTGAAATGTCCCCACAAAAGTAGTTGACGCCACCCCACGATCAACGCGAACCCGAAGCGTGGCGAGCGTAGCGAGCCCGCGAGGGGCGGCGGTACGCGTCTTCTGACCTTTTCATACCCCCACTATCCACGTCGGCGTGGAGTTGAGAATAGAATAGTGTGGCGAGCGCAGCGAGCCACCGAGCCCGAAGCGTGGCGAGCACAGCGAGCCCCGCGAGGGGACGCGGATATCTTCACAGGTAAACGCGTCCCTTCGCGGGCTTCACAGGTATCCGCGTCCCCTCGCGGGGCTCGCTGCGCTCGCCACGCTTCGGGCTCGGTATTCTCAACTCCACGCCGACGTGGATAGTGGGGGTATGAAAAGGTCGGAGGACGCATTTAACATTGTTCCTTATGGGGAAATCGCGGGCATCGCGTCGGTACCATCGCCCCCGATTTTTCCTCACGATGCCCACGATCATGATCGTTGTGGCCGTGCTAGGAAACAAGTACCGAGTTTATATATACCATATATACTCGAGTATAAGCCTACTTTTTCCGAAAAAATTTTATGCTGAAAAAACGGTACTTGTTTCCTAGAACGGCCACAATCGTGAGTGATCGTGGCTCTTAATTAAGGGACACGATCCTCACGATGTGGCCGATTTTTTACAATTTTTTCCCTTTGATTGACAGAAATCGGGTCAATCGGTCGGTCGCGACCAATTAAAATCGGCCGCGATGCGACCGACCGATTGATCCGATTTTTCCATAGACTTCAATGTTAAAAAATCTTTTAACATTGAAATCGGGAGGATCTTGTCGGTCTTGTGCCATTATAATGGCACAAGATGAGATGGACTTGATTAAGTCCATCTCACATAGGGAAAAATGATAAAAAAGGTGAAATGGGCCAATATGACCCATTTCACATTTTTTATGTGCCCGCCATGACCCCACGATAGACGTCAACCCGAAGCGTGGCGAGCGCAGCGAGCCCGCGAGGGGCGGCGGTGCGCGTCCTCCGACCTTTTCATTCCCCTACTATCCACTAGGGCGTGGAGTGAGAATAGAATAGTGTGGCGAGCGTAGCGAGCCACCGAGCCCGAAGCGTGGCGAGCGCAGCGAGCCCCGCGAGGGGACGCGTATACCTGTGAAGTTATACGCGTCCCCTCGCCACGCTTCGGGCTCGGTGGCTCGCTGCGCTCGCCACACTATTCTATTCTCACTCCACGCCCTAGTGGATAGTAGGGGAATGAAAAGGTCGGAGGACGCGCACCGCCGCCCCTCGCGGGCTCGCTGCGCTCGCCACGCTTCGGGTTGACGTCTATCGTGGGGTCTAGCCCACTTAGTAACATTTGGGGGGGCAATTAAAAATAATCAGGTGAAAAAAAAAAAAATCGGGTGAAAAATCGGTCGGTCGGATCGGTCGCATCGCATGCGACCAAATCGCATGCGATGCGATCGATCCGATTTTTTATCTTACGACCACAACGATCTAAATCGTTGTGGCCGTGCTAGGAAACAAGTACCGAAAAAACAACCCCTCGGCTTATACTCGAGTGAGAGTCCCACTTGAGTCATTACGTTTTCCCAGGTTTTTTTATGTAAAATTAGGTGGCTTGGCTTATATTCGGGTTGATTTATACTCGAGTATATACGGGTACTATGTATACACTGTATATACTGTATATCTCACAGGTGAAATGTATTGCCAAATCATTCCATTTCTCATTAGTACCAGGTACTTAATTTTTTCTAAAAGAAATAGCAAACAGTTTGCTGTGACTAGTGCGCCTGCAAATGTGCACGTGCACATTACACATGACTCATAGGGTCACATAGTGCATATGCTCCAATTAATGGGTCACACACAGGTTTGGTAAGTTGCAATTGCAATGGGACTGCACGTGAGACTTGCTTGAGGGATAGATTATGGCGGCCGCATCTGCACTTAGTTTGCTGATCCAATTATAAGAATGGAAAATGGTTGGATGTATGTTGCAAATGGAGTCAGATCCCAAAAGATCATATATATTTTTTTACCTTACACCTAATCAAACTCCTATCCCACCCTCCCACAGTTTACGCCTAACCATCCCTATCTGCAGCCTCCCCCCTGAGCATCTAAACCATAACTGACCCCTCCCACAACCTAATCCTAAAATTCTAACAGTAATTATGTTTAGGCTTTTGACCGTCAGGATCATATATGACTGCCGGGATCCCAACTGCTGGGATTCTGACCGCATCCATCCTGTTGCAAATTTGCATAAATATTTGCAATATCTATGGAATCTGTAGGATATACTGTAGCTTCAGTATAATTTTCTGTTTGAAATTCAGATTCCATTGCAACTGACAGCTTTGTATGCCTTCAAGCTGAGTGATGAGACGCAAGAATGCAGAGCAATTTTAAATAAAGCAAAAGGACAATTTATGGAGAAATCACCAACCTTTCTTTAATTACACAGACACTGGCCAATCAGACACATGAAATCAGATCAGACACTTAAGGCCCCCATACATTAGTCCGACTTGTCCTAAGGACAAGTCGGACCTGATTTCCCCCTGCAGCTCCCCGGGAGGGGGACACACGATTTGGCACGATTTGGCACTTGATGTGCCAAGTTTTGCAAATGATACATCGCATGCGATGTATCATTTGCAACTCCCGGGGAGCTGCAATGTGGAGCGAGCAGGGGGGCCGGGGACATCGAGGTGGCGGGCGGGGTATGCTGCAAGGTGGCTGGGGGGACGGACGGACGCACGCTGCTAGTAGTGCGGACGCTGCGGGGGACACAGGTGGCAGTAACATAGAGCTGGGCGGGGGGAGCCGGGAGCTGTCAGTACTGAAAAAAAAAAAAGCCCATACAATGAATGGGCAGCCTGTGATTGGCTGAGCGCTCTCTCAGCCAATTGCTGACATGCTGAGAGAGAGCTCAGCCAATCACAGGCTGCCCATTCATTGTATGGGCTTTTTTTTTTTCAGTGCTGACAGCTCCCGGCTCCCCCCGCCCGGCTCTATGTCACTGCCGCCTGTGTCCCCCGCAGCGTCCGCACTACTAGCGGCGTGTCCCCCCCCTACCCGGACGGAGCATGACAGCTCCCTGCTCCGGCTTCCCCTGCCGCCCCCCTCCCTCGCCGGCGTCCCCCGCCCCCCTCCCTCGCCGGCGTCCTCAGAGTCCCCACGGCTGCACATAAGATTTATTTTATGTGCAGCCGGTCCGACGTCCCGACTCTGACGCATCGGGTCGGACCGGGTGTCAAAACCTGCGATTTGGTCCGATTTCACTGCCCGATCCATCTGGATCGGGTGAAATCGGGGCCAAATCGCATAGTGTATGGCGGCCTTTAGAGAACATTACGAAAAGAAGTCTACAATATACATTATTACCAAAATAAAATGCTACATAAATATACTGGTAAATGCTAAATTTAATTTCAGTTTATTTACTAAGAAGGGAGTTTGTTTGAAGATGCAATGTCCATAGCAACCAATCAGAATCTAATTCTTATTTTATTCCCCTTCTAGAAGATAATAGATAGAATCTGATTGGTTGCCCATAGCAACATCCCATTTTCAATAGAACTCCCTTCTTAATAAATTAACCCCAGAGTCTCTGTGCATGGTGGGAAGGGGAAGTGTGTTTTGAGGTAACTGCCATAAATGACCAGGGTGCATCTTACAGCAGTGTCTTTAAGCTTGACAGGTAGCCTAGCATCAAATAAGATTGGCTGTCATTACACTCCAAAGATAGCACAGAGTTTTAATAATTTCAGGAATTTGACGGCCCTGGTTAAAGATGATCGACAAGATGCATGTGAGCAGCACCAGGATTCACATTTCATCAGACTGTTGAGTACATGGGGTCTGCGTACTACTAAGCCTTATGCTGTGTACACATGGAGCAATTTTGAGATGCGATTTAGACTATATAGCCAAAATCGCATAGCAAATAGTTAAAATCACACCGTGATAAGCCGTACCCGATTAAGATTCGATCCCCTGCGACATTAGAATGGAAAGTAGGGTACTTGTGTAGTTTCACGGCGCCAGCGCGCACCCGCTTTAGCTTTGAATCTTGGCAGCTTGCCAAACTGCCTTACTTCACTAAGCTACGTTATCAGCGTAGTGCCTGTTTGAATCCTGGCAGCTCGCCAGCTGCCTTATATCTGTAATCTACGTTATCAGCGTCCTACACTGACACCGCGGCAGCCCAGCGCTGCTACTCCTAAGCTCCTGTGAAGCCTAGTGAGCGCCTCTCACACAGCGCTGGCACGTGCATGATATCCTGTCTTCTGTGGAGAGGGGATCATGCGGGCGCCGGCGGAGAGGCGCTTCATCTGTATGTCCAAAGAGGGGGTGCAGATGCAATTGCGTATCATGCACAATGAAGGAGGCATTTGCCAGTGTTCTATGTTACATACTGGCAAATGCCTCCATTTGATACCCCCACTATCCACGCCATCCCAAAGCGTGGCGAGCCCCGCATGGGGATGCGGTACGCGTCCTCCGGACCTTTTCATACCCCCACCATCCACGTCGGAGTGGAGATGATTTAATATATAGTGTGGCGAGCGCAGTGAGCCACCGAGCCCGAAGCGTGGCGAGCGCAGCGAGGGGATGTGGAATACATGTGAAGTTATCCGCATCCTCTCACGGGGCTCACTACACTTCGGGCTTGGTGGCTCGCTGCGCTCGCCACACTATGTGAGATGAACTCCATGCCGACGTAGAGGGTGGGGGTATTAAAAAGGTCGGGAGGACGCATAAGGCGTCCCATCATGGGGCTCGCTGTGCTCACCTCGCTTCGGGCTTCCATGGATAGTGGGGATGTTTCAGGAACACATTCACACCTGCCATATCATACATCTGAGCAATAGCTACTCAGAGGTCAGAGGCAGGAGCGTCTCACTGCTGGAGCATCTGAGACACTCCTACGTCTCACACAGATGGAGCGCCTCTCCGCCGGTGCCCGCATGATCCTCTCTCCACAGAAGAGAGGATATCATGCAGGCGCCAGTGCTGTGTGAGAGGCGGTCACTAGGCTTCACAGGAGCTTAGGAGTAGCAGCGCTGGGCTGCCGCGGTGTCAGTGTAGGATGCTGATAGATTACAGATGTAAGGCAGCTGAGCTGCCAGGATTCAAACAGGCGCTACGCTGATAATGTCGCTTAGAGAAGTAAGGCAGTTTGGCAAGCTGCCAGGATTCAAAGCTAGAGCGGGCGCGCGCTGGCGTTGTGAAACTACACAAGTACCGAAAGTAGAAATAGACTGTGCAGCACAGTCTATTTCTACTATCCCCCCCCCCTCCCCCCGGCACCATCTATCCCTCCCTGCCAGCAGATGTTGGCACCCCGCCAGGTCCCAGCTGATGCCAATATTGAATCCAGATTGGTGGCTGCCGGATCGGCACCGTGTGTACACACTTTTAGATGGTGACAAACAACAAACCATAAAGCCCCTAACTGTCTATAACATAGCAGTTAGGAGCTTATTGGTTGATAATCTGTCTCCGTCACCTTTACCTCCATCCAATGCTTAGTAAATAGACCCCACCATAACTATTCAACCATTTGGGGAAAACATGACACTATGGGGGAAATTTTCTAAAATGGGATTTCTATTTCACATGGGAAGTTGCTATGGGCCACCAATAAGAATCTACTTCTTATTTATTTAGAACCTTCTGAAAGATAATAGATAGTATCTGATTGGTTGCCAATAGCAACATCCCATCTTGGTAAATTTCCACATACTGCAAATGTTATGAATGTAGGCATGAATAAAACATCAAGATGATTTGGTTTTCCTCTAAGTGCTCTGGTTTCTTCCCCCTTTCCAAAAGCATACTAGTACTGTAGGTTAAATAAATTCTTACAAAAATAAGTTATTAATAATAATAATAATAGTTATAGGGAAGGGACTGATATAAGTGACTAAATGCTATATGTAAAGCACTGTGTTTTGTGTGTTAGAACCATGTAAAAGCCTAATTCAGCATGGATCGCTAATTAAAGAATGTACAAACTGAGCGATAATCGAATGACTACGCATGTGTACCATACACATGTGCAAGGGGAATTAGCGACTGAAAATGGGTATGGATTGTGAACACAATGGAGCTGCAGTGACTGACAGAACACCGGTGATTGGAGGTCAAAACCTGATGTTTTCTGGGTAAGTATGAAAAAATGCAGGCGTGCCCAGGTGTTTTTAAGGAGGGTCTCTGACATCAGCGATGACCACTTCCAGCCTGTCTCAGTCACAGATTAGTGGAAGCCTCAGACCTACAGTGTACTCACATTTGCACATTTGCTTCAATGTTTCGGGAATTGAGTATGGATTTGCAAATTGATAGCAGTTAGCCAACCATTGACAGATAACTCACAAAATTACAAAAGGGGCGTTTTTCATTCTGTCTGGGCATTGGCTTTTCGTCGCAGTCCAATGGCAATTCTCTGATTAGCAATCCATGCTGAGTTAGGCCCTACGGCCCTGATTCAGCTTGGCTCAGTAAGCAGCAAGGATCATTGCTTACCAAGCAATGAAACTCCACCCGTTGAACGCCACCCCCCCCCCCCCCCTCCAATGCCGAATTGCCTCAGGACCATGTGAGGGGATGTGGTCACTAACACAACCCCTCGCATGCCTCCGTAAGCAGGAGAAATTGTTCAATGGTCGTCGATGGTCAGCTTGAAATTACTTTTATTTCCTCTGCAAAGCGCCAAGGACGGGGCAGGCGTCTGACATCACAGGACATCAGCCGCCTGCCATCGGGACACCTATAAAGCACCATCACCATCTCCGTCCACCCCCGGCCCTCCCTCGGAGTGTGTAACTCACCGAAGCCGTTCATTGCCGTTCGTACTGCACATGTACAAATACACGCTTGCACAAGTGCAGAACCCCCACCATCGGAACAGGGCTAAATTTGCCCCATTCCGAGTGGTGCCGAATCAGCTCCTAGGTGTATTATACTGTATGTATAACTATTGATAAATAAAATAAACATAGTTATCTATATTTTCCAATATAAATAATGTATTATTTTACTTACAATTCTTTCACATAAATAAGAATTCCATGTGCATGTTATATTAGTATTTGCTTACATCCCCAACACCCAGCTAGGTAATAGCACTAAAGCAGTATAATTATTTCCCTCCCAGCAGTCTTTTCCGTGTTTATTGCATCACAGCACTACAACGCCCTGAACAGCAGCTGCTTGGCACAGTTCATTCATATTCTGCTTGTTATCCACAGACGCCCTGAATGTTAATCCATCATGGCACACCGGATTATTAGTCACATAAAAAGAGAAAAATGCTTAATGTGGGTATGAATTCTCTGCTAGGTTAGACAAGCAGAATATATGGTCATTTGGACATTTTAGAACACATTCCAAGATAATATGGTTATTCAATTATTTTTTATACCCTTATTGCTTGAGATATGTCAACAACAGCATGCGTTAGGATTTGTTTATTATCAGAACATAAGGAGAAATGAATCCATGGAGGCAAAAGCATGGCTACCATTTACAGGACAGCCCTAACTTTCAGAGCTAGATTCCTTTTACAGCAAAACATTGCTTTATGGTTATATTTCTGCCATTTAACCATTTTAGAATTCTTATCCACTTCAGCATAACCCATGCAATTTAGCTAGTCACCATGTAATCCGCAACACAACACTCCAGATAACACCGTTCAGCACTTGGATCTGAGTGTATGTACACTACAGTAACAACGGGAATTCAATGGGAAGGGGAAACAGCAATACCAAACTACAATATACAGTATTGAGAGGCAAAGTAGCAGGTGTACTGAGAGATGAATGATGCCTTTAGGTAAGAATTCCCACAGTTGTAGGCAACAATAAAGCTCCTAGATTACAAGCAATAGTGTCAAATGGAAACTATTGGGGAAATTTACTAAGATTCTATTTCACATAGGATGTTGCCATGGGCAACCAATCAGGTTCTATCTATTATCTTCTAGAAGGTGCTAAATAAATAGGAAGTAGTTTCTGATTGGTTGCCCACAGCAATATCCTATGTGAAGTAGAACATCTTAGTAAATTTCCCCTGTAGCTACACTTTGGTATTTTATAACTAAAAGATTGTTTTCTTGAATATAAGAAGGTATCCAATTACCTGTGATGAAACCTCGGGGTAGGTTTTCACCACTGCAGCCCGGAAAAGCCAGCACTGATCGGAGATTTTGCATTGCCTATCTGACTGTAATTGCCTACATGACTGTATAACTGTATACATAGCAAAGTATATTTGAAGACATTTGGAGTGTTTTTATTGTTTAAGCAGTTGAATGCCACAGACATACTGTATGCAAATGGATCACAACACCATAATTGTACACAGAACTGCATCCATGTGACTTAACATTCTCAGTCTATGGGGGTTATGCAAATTCCCATAATCGTTAATTTCTTTAAGGGGAAACTATCTTATCAGCCTTATAAACCAGCAGATGCTGTGCACAGGGCAATTCACGGGACACAGTGCTGGGCATGCCCCACAATGATGAAATGGGAGGCATGGTTTGTAAATGCAGCCTCCCATAAAGCCATGTCCCTTTGCCGAGGCTTATTTAGAATGTTGAGAGGTCTGTACATACATTTAAGTTTCTGTAAAGGGTAAAGAATTTCTAATTATTTTCTCTCTGAAAATATAATGTGGCCACTGGCCATCACCTTACAGTACCATTAGCAGTTAGGTACACAGAGAAAAAGCACTACTTTAAATGAGGGAATACAGTATAAGCTGTGTGTCCTTGCCTGGCCAGGTTGACTATGCATGTGTGAGATCTTGATACTCAGATGAGATCTCTCATACAGCCCAGAGACGGCACCTGCCACAGTCCAGTCAGGGACAGCACTGTCTCTTCTGTGGTAATAGGGCAATGACATCTGCAGCTGTCAACATCCATAGCAGCAGGTGTTGGAATTGTCAGTGCTGCTGAACGTTCATACATGGCCCTGCATGTCAGCTCCTAACTGTCATGCTCCCGACTGTTTGAAAAATGATGGCTGTGGGCTGATTGGTTGGAGCATCAATCACAATACATTTTATCATTCATTGATTAATGGGTACTTTAGTCTCGGTCCATGCTACAGTATCTCTCTTTATCAAGTCTTAGTACATTTTCCCCCAAGGCTCGATATATCTCCCCCTAAGTACTGTATGATGATTGATCCAGTAGAGTAATAAACCAAAAATATAGAATCAAAATGTACAAGTAGTAATTAATAAATCTAAAATTGCCATGCTTAATACATCAATCAATAGATTGCAGTAATAAATCTTTTTTTTTCCTTACCTGTTTTATTGGTCACCGCCATGGAAAATGAAACAGGGAACACAATTTCCATAGCAACATAAATGATCCAAGGTAAAATGTTCTTCATTTTTTACATCAGACATGTGGTTCAGCATCCAAAATAATCTGTATGCAGACAAGAGATCACATTAAACTCTGAAAAGCAACATTATTATGTTCATTAATATTTTAATAAATGAACACATACAGTATATAACACTAGACTATATTATAAAGCGAACTATATATATATATATATATATATATTTTTTTTTTATTGAATATTAAAACACGTACGGTGGAATGTTAAATAGAGCATGATAGAGTTTGAATTGTCATTTAGGATATACAGTATATATCACCAATCCCCCATACATCTTACATATTGCACTGTTTATTGATCAATAATTATAAATGTCAGCTTAGTTAAGGGCATTGAATTTATTATAAGAGTCATATGTTTATCTTGTTTTTCTGTGACAGTAGTGTTGGGGTTGCTGCTATATATTAAAACCTGTGATTTAGAAGTGAAATTAATTTGCGATTATGTACTAGTAAAACATTGTTTTTTATGTAACAAGTAATATGTAATTTCATTACAATATTTTTTTTTTAAATATTCTTTGTAACATGATATATTTGGTGTTGACAAATTGACAAATCTGTTTTAAACTTTTATAGTTTTAGATTGTCCACTTGTGCACATGATACCTGTATACTTATTAATAGTATTTAAAAGCGGAATGCCAAATCGAGTTGTGAGACTTTATAATTAACAATATATCATACATTAAAAATCTGTACCACACTGCTGTAACTTTGAAATGATCACCTGTGCAGGACATTAAAAATGAATATACGGTAGTATTTCTTTTTCCTTTCCTGACCACATAACTGAATTTATGTGCTATTATAATAAATTGTATTTGTGTACAAAATAGAATCTCCTGTTCTCCGGAATCTAAAAAAAATTCTCTAAAATTATATTTTATAATTTATATAACATTCATTTGTTTTAAATATTAGCACGTTCTTATCAGCTCACAAAGACAATAACTGACAATGAATGCTAATTCGGAGCACTATGTAATGATATGCAGGTTCCACTGCATACATACCTATTAGCCTATTGATTTTAAATGAGTGTAATGTATACAATTAGCCATACGCAGTGGGAATGCCGCAAATCCACACCCATTATTAGTAGCCTTTGCCAGCCCTATGCTAACTGTGCAAATCTTATGTCTCAAAACATATCTAATGATAGTATGACACTTTTATTTTCATGTGAGCTGGAATGATATAGGTGTAGAAGTATCAAGTTGTAGAGAGAGATAACAAGACAAGAGACAGCCAATCAGCTTCTTTCCTAGCTGCACAATCTCTGAAATGACCGTTTCGATGCTGATTGGCTGCTTTAAACAGATACTCCACTTTATGTCTCTTCTCTGCTATATAGAAAATGGACATTACAGGTATGTTGTTATAATTTTATAACTACAGTATGTTACAATAAGTTACATTTTACATAAGCCTTAAACTTTATCAGTTCTAGAAGTGTGCACTGTGTCATTTTTACAGCCCATATTGATAATTGTGATAAAATACAGCAACAGCACAATACAGGTAGTTTAGATAGCATTAGAAAATTACGCAATGTACTATATTCACAATATACCGCAAACAGCACTGAGGTCATGGGTTTGATTCTCAGCATGGCTCTAACCATGTGGAGTTTGTATATTCTCCCCATGCTTGCATGGGTTTCCTCCAACACTTCTAAAAATATACTGGTAGATTAACTGTCTCCCAACAAAATTAACCCTAGAATATCTGTGTGTGCGTGTACATGTGGTAGGGAATATAGGCTGTAAGCTCTACTGGTGCAGGGACTGATGTGAATAGCCAAATATTCTCTGTAAAAGCGCTGCAGAACATGTATAGGCTATATCATTTATTGGTAATAAATAATATTTATTTACTTCTGAGCAAATTTTTTTTATTTTCTTGTTACGATTCACTGTCATTTTTTGATAATCGACCCAGTTTTAAGTGGCATCACATGTAGCATTTTGAACATGTAATAAGACACAAGTGCTCTACATTGTGCTTTGCTGTCAAAAGAAGTATGTTGTTTTAGGTTTGTATCTTACTCCTAACTATGACATTGAGTTCATTCTGCCTGCTGATCCTCCAACTGTTACACGTCAATACCAGCTCCCCCCTCCAGACAGACTTCCAGGCTCAAGCAGCCAGACAGCATGTCTGTGTCAACTGTCATTTTCTGCCAGTATGCTGTACTGTTTACTAGTATGTTATTTATTTTTTATTATTATAGCAGCAGATATAATGGTAGAACATCTGCACAGAATTTAGCCCCTCCCACAGAACCACCACCTTCAGGTAATCCAAGAGGCTTTCAAATTTCACTTAGCAAGTTAACCACCTGCACAATAAATAAATAAATATATATATATATATATATATATATATATATATATATATATATATATATATATATATATATATATATATATAATTGCAGTACAAAGGCTGGAGGGCAGTACTTTACTTGTTCTAGATACGCTACAATATTTTACGTAAACTACAAAGTGAACTAGCTAGAACTCATTGTGGATTTAAATAAATACAATATTTCAAAGATATATGCTATGTACCATTGTAAAGTTGCTCAACATTTCTTTTTACATAAGAAAAAATAAAATTGATTTTAAACATCTAGATAAACTTTATGGGAAGACATTACCTAAAAGCTCTACTAACTGAAAAATAAATAGAAGATACTGTAAGCAGCCTTTATAGCTTTCTCACTTCTATTGGCACTCTCTCAGTAATCCCTGTACTGGGCGTGAGCTAAAGGTGCACATGGACGCAGCTACTGTAGGTCTTTTTCCACAACTATCTCTTTACACTAATGTGGTAACTGACTCAGAGCCGGCTGTGGCACTATTTCATCTTGCAACATACTTAGATGACCCATCAGTGCATCATTTGTCGTAACAACAAAGCTTACAGCGCTGTCTGAGCATGGACTCCTGTGTCAACTATCCTGAATCTGTAGACACAGCTTTAATAACAATAATAAGGCTGGCTGCTTGCATGTGACAACATAGGTGTTGATACAGAGGTATGCGCAGACCAGCTTTGGTAGCCTCAGATCTGGGAACATATACAATAGTATTTCAGATCTACTGCCTGTGTCTGAAGACGCAACATCAGACCAACATTGCAAACATCATCTGGGCCATCAGACACATAAGTAAAGCTGAGGTTACTCACGATGTGCGGCATATCTAAGCCAAGGCCAGTAAAGCTGCTGGCTTTGGCATTCCTACAAAATAAAGAGGACATGCCTACGTTTTCAGCAACACTCACTGTGGCAATCCAAAATACCTACAGTACTTGCTGTCAATCAGACTGCAGCTAATAGGTCACCACAAAATCATGGTGACACATATACACTTACTGCGACTCCAGTGCATACATTGTAAAAAAAAAAAAAAAAAAACAATTGTGACCAAATCCCCACTGTTTTTATGGTCCACAGTTATGCATGATACAACCCGTCACCTATTTATTGTCACAATTCTGACTGATTTTGTGGATTATCCTTCACTAACATAGATTTGTACTGGCATTGTCAGAGACACCAAGTCTAATGAAACCACAATCTTCAACTGGAGCTTCAGCAAAGAGGTCTGGGATTCATGCTGGTGGGTTTGCAAGCAGTAGGTGTCTGACGTGCCTCCATATCTGATGTGGTAGTTATAAGCTACAAAGGCTTTGATGAGGGCGCTGACACACTAGTGGACTATGGGTAAGACAAAATGCATTATGGATAGAAGTCAGAAAAGTCAGGTCAAATCCAAATATAGCAGAATAATTGTTAGTAACATACAATGGTCAAAATAAACTGGATCAGATAATGAAAGTTCAGGAATATTTGAGCACGGGTAAAACATTGATAATTTAACATTAACATTAGCTATAACATCATAGAATAGTTACATCTAAATGAAAGTTGAATGTTCCAAAACTGAAAATGTTTTCTATAACATCAGGACCGAACTGGAACCATCATCATTTAACTGAATAATAAGTATGCATTTTATTATTTAGGAAGACTTCATTAAAGCCGGTTAAGCCACAAGAAAACTAAAGCAACAAAGTCACGTTCTCGGAAATCTTCATTTGTACTTTATTTCTTTTTATAATAGTAAATATATATATGCAAAGGTTCAAAAATACAACTAATCCCTTGCTGTACAATTATGTGTTCTCTGTCATTTTCAGGTTCTGATCTTTAACTTTTGTCAAATTTCCTTTTCACATGAAGCTTCAGATGTATCACACAATGCAATTGTGTCTGAGAGGAGAAACTAAATCTGTATAACCGCTGTGTTTTTGTATGGGTCCAAGTTATCAGACCATCTAAAAGATTCACAGCTTGATAAATCCATTCCTCTGAATTACATAGCATTCATCGGGATACAATTACACTGTTTGGTAATTTTAGGCCTTTAAAAATGAATGAATTTTGCCATAAACATAAATGTTATAAATAATGAATATAGATTCTAAATCTTGGCAAAATCATAACTCTAAAAGAGAGCAATATGATTCCAGTTTATTTATTAGGATAACAATGGAACGTAAACTGATTAAAACAATTAAGTGATTGAAAACATCTTTATATATCTAACAGATTTTCACAGCTGCCACATGGTCACATTCTTAAACAGGCTAAGATTAAATGATCCCAGGCACAAAGAGACCAAACAAAGAGGCTAAACGTATGTGAAAAGGATTTCTATTAATACCTTTCGTCATAAGTGGCAATGAAAGGTTGAGGCTAATGAATAGGTTTCGATATACCTATTAGCCATTTGACTGATGAAATGCCAAACTCTGGAGCACGGAGCCATTGGAATGTACTGAAGGTCATTAACCTCTTTACTGCTGGAATTCCCTGTGATGTGTATAATACAATACAAAACTCTCTATGTATTATGGTTTTTCTGTGTAATAGTCTTGACAACTGTTGGCCTTCGGGAGCCAATGTCATATCATATTACATTTACAGCAACTATCATGAAATGTTATGAAATTCTGAAAGTGATAAGTCCTTCAAAGATCAGAACAAATAAAATCACAGGAATAAGTAGTTGTGGAATGAACATGGAGTAGAAAACTAACATGCCCAACTCAAAGGGCACAACCATTTTTTAACTGTCATTGAAGCTACTAACCCATGTTATAAATGATGGCAGTGCTAGGGAGATCTATATTTTACATACTATAGATCTCCTCAGTACAATGGTCACTTGAACACAGCTGTTTCTTGCAGTACAAGTTCTTTATGAATTACCATTATGCTCATGCTATATATAAGAGGGGTGGGGAGTCAAGTACGGGGGAGTTCTCGCGAGAGGTCGGTAGATTTTGCAAGATCAATTTGCAGCAGCCGGTACTTGTGTATTTTGGCGGCGCCCGATTTGTGCATCGTACGATGAACGTATCGCATCGCATCGCATGCCATGTACCCGATGGCATGCGATGCGACGCGATTTTGACCCCCTATACGATGAAAAATCGTATAAGCACCCTAATGGGTGCTTACAATGCTAAATGCACCCCCACGCCACCCCCCACTATAAACGTGAACCCGAAGCGTGGCGAGCGGCGGCGGTACGCGTCCTATGACCTTTTCATACCCCCACTATCCACGTCGGCGTGGAGTTGAGAATAGATTAGTGTGGCGAGCGCAGCGAGCCACCGAGCCCGAAGCCTGGCGAGTGCAGCGAGCCCCGCGAGGGGACGTGGATACCTTCACAGGTAAACGCGTCCCTTCGCGGGCTTCACAGGTATCCGCGTCCCCTCGCCACGCTTCGGGCTCGGTGGCTCGCTGCTCTCGCCACACTAATCTATTCTCAACTCCACGCCGACGTGGATAGTGGGGGTATGAAAAGGTCGTTGGACGTGTACCGCCGCCCCTCGCGGGCTCGCTGCGCTCGCCATGCTTCGGGTTCACGTTTATAGTGGGGGGGTGGTGTGGGGGTGCATTAAACATTGTAAGCACCCATTAGGGTGCTTAACATTGTATAAGCACCCATTAGGGTGCTTATACAATGTTTAATCGCATTGCATCGCATCGCATCGTATGGCATTGTATGCCATGTACAATGGCATACAATTTGAAAATTGTATGCCATCGTACACTAACCAACGAAATCGCGTCGCATCGCATACCATCGCATGCGTTATGGTATGCGTTGCGATGGGCGCCTCCAAAATACACAAGTACCCAGCAGCCAGACAGTGGGAGTGCACAGCCGGACTTTTTTATATATGGCCCCCGAAGCCTTTTCCCCTATTACAAACTGCCCTTTGCCCCAAAAAGTTTCCACCTCTGCTATATAATATGTAATGTACAGTACAAATACAAGCACCCTTCATTTTGTACAATCACTGCCTGGCAGAAACTAGTTTCCTGTCACACTTTCTTTTGTGATGACAATAAATTAACACCTATATTAAACTTAGTCATGAACAACTTTTTGTTACCTTTTTTCAAAATAACTTTCAGTTCATTGTACCTTATGTGCAGGGGAGTAACAAGTAGGATGTGGGCCCCATAGCAAAATCTTGGATGCCACCCCCCCCCCCATTGTCACTACAATACCCATTGCGGGGGTGGGGGTGCAGAAGAGAGAAGAGACAAATGGTGTCGGGGAGAGAGCTAGGGGGAGGGCACTTTATGGAAAAAGAGGGAGAGGGAGAGAGATGAGCAAGAGAGGTGGGTGATTAGGATTGAGAGTGTCAGTGAGAGACAGGGAAAAAGAGTGTCAGTAAGAGAGGGGAGAGCAGGTAGAGAGGGGTGGGGTTGGACACTCGGCAGAGAGAGGGAGGAAATAGAGAGAGGTGAAGCATGGGGAGGAGGAGAGAGTGGATGCGGAGTGAGAGATTGGGTTCCGAGGAAGAGCGGTGGCAGGGGGCAAAGCAGAAAAGAAGAGAGAGAGGGTAGGGAAGAGAGAGCAAGATAGGCACAGCCCTCCCCCTGGTATAGATGGCACTGTGTGCCCCCCACTGCACACCACTCCCCCAGTAAAGATGCCACTGAGTACACCCTAAAGCACCCCCCCTTCCCAGGACAGATGGTGCTTTGTACCTCAGGGCTACCACCTGGTCTCTGCCCCGCATTGCCAGGATTCACACCACATCACCGGGTCCCCACACTGCCGCTTTGAGTCTCCACACTGATGCGCCGTGTCTCCACTGCACACGGCCGCAGCGGGTCCCACACCGCGTCTCCTGTCATCAGCCACCCCAAAGGCCGGACACAGGTCAGGCGCTTTTGTATTACACGCTAAAGCTGGCTGATCGCCAGTGACGTTGAGCTCCAGCCTTCAGGAGAGAGGGGCAGGAATAGCTAGAACGCCTCCTCCAGCGCTGCTTCTACCTTCCGCTGCAGACGATCCATGAAAGACGGTCACTGGGAGCAAGGGACAGACAAAAGGGTGCAGGGGATTGCTAGCTAAGCCTCGGGCCCCCCAACCCGCCAGGCCCCATAGCAACTGCACCCTCTATTGTTACGCCACTGCTTATGTGTATGTGTATTATTAAAATAAAAAAGGAGTCTCAAGAAATGTGTATGCTATTTTCTTGACTGAAATCTGTGCTGTGCTATCTGTAGGCAATCCCCTCTGGCTCATGAGTACTGACAAGGCAAAGAAGCAGTGACTTACAAAAAAAAGCAGCCGACACGGGTGATAGCGTAGTATGTCCTGAATTTATCAGGCAGAGCAGGGTACACTGCAGGCAATCTCCCAGACCAATGAAGCGCACAATATTTTTATTTTTATGCATAAAATCTTTCCCGGGGGGGTTAAAGTTCTCATCTAAAGCTAAATAGGTTAAACAGACGTCACAACATATATAAAAAGGTACAGAGCTTTATGTACATGGGAACTGATTCCCATACTGGGTGCCGTGGCACCCAGGGGTGCCTCGGGGCCTCGGGCTAGTAGTCCAGGACCAATTCAAATTTTATATGACCAATTTATTACGTAAAACCACTATTTGTAACTTACTATCCTAAAATATGTGCACATACAGATACAGACCATGTTCCACACCACGAAATGTAAACACAATTTCTGAATATATCAATAAACGTTTTGGCTAGAGGTGCCATGAAAAAAATACTGATACTCTAGGGTGCCGTGATTCAAAAAAGTTTGGGAACCACTGACACATGGTCTGCATTTTTCTAAGCACACTATTTTGGCCATTTAATTTATTGGTGATTTAAATCTGAACCATAATCATCTTGCTTCAGAAAGCTTGTACCCTAATACACAACCACAGACTGTTATAATGCAAAGCTAAAGCAGTTGAGTACTGCAAGCATGAAAATGGATACCTTGGGCCAGATGTATCAAAGAGTGATAAACAACCAGCCTATCTCAGTATGAGATACTGTTTATAAACATTTTTAGTTCCATTCAGTGCTTTATGGCTTATAAAGTATGACAGAAAGCCAAATTGGCACACAGCTATGTTCTAACAAGTCAGTGACAACACACAATTATCTTTATTCATTTACTATTTAATCAAGAACCTGTACAGACTTAGAGGCTGATTAAGAAGCCGACCTTTCCCATATTTTATATTTTGAATCATGCACAATAATTGTTCCACCTGCAGCTTCTCCTCCCATCTTCAATACAATGAATATAGAACTCTTGGCAGCTACATGCACTATGGGCCTTATTCTGGTTCAAATTTCCTTCTCAAATGGACAAAACCATGTGCACTGCAGGTGAGGCAGATGTAACATGTGCAGAGAGAATTAGATTTGGGTGAGTTATTTAGTTTCTGCGAAGGGAAAATACTGACTACTTTATTTTTACACTGCAATATAGATCTCACCCAAATCTCGTTCTCTCTGCACAAATTACATTTGCCCACCTGCAGTGCACATGGTTTTGTCCATTTGAGAAGGTACTTGCCTCTGAGAGTGAACCAGAATAAGGCCCATAGTGCGTGTAGCTGCCAAGAGTTCTATATGCATTATATTGAAGATAATACACACTTCAGTACAGGCTGTACTTGGTCCCAATCTGTATTGGTGCTGCAGAATATGTGGTCATTCCTTTACAAGCAACTCCTCACTTGCGCATTCTATACTCTACTCCTACATATGATCGCAGACATACCCAAATCTAGCAAGAACCTTATTATAGACATAATTAGAACCTCATTAGGAACATAGGATAACTGGTGTGTATACTGCATGGAAACCATAGCAAACATTTTGCATGGTCCAAATATTTTAGAGCTACTGACATTTCATGTCATCTCCTTACAAATACAACATTCTCTACCTCTTTGTTTTTCCTCATTATCCTCCTATCTCCTTTCTGCACCAACGTACCCTACCAACTTCCTACACTAATTCCCATATACATATCCAGTTTTATATAAACATTATACTATATATGTGTGTGTGTATGTGTATATAGTAGATCTATTTAGGAGCAGCCTTTATTAATAAGCTGTATTCTAATTATATGTGCATAATGTATATATCAACCTATAATGCACCTGGTTCTGTTATGCCAAACCTTCATATACCTCCCTCTTTTTTTTTTGTAACCCATCATCAATCCCACTTGTTTTTTATTCTCTAGAACTCCTTTTTTTCCCTAACAGAAACTCTTTACACCTGATGTTACAGTCCGTAAGCCGTCATAAGCCCACAATTATTTCTTTTCACACTACTTAATTAATTGTTAATATAAGTGTGTTAAGTCTAGGGAAATACACATTCCAAACTAATGATTTCATGTGACAAATACCTGGGCTGCCCTGGGAATACCACACCATATGGAAGCAGGCTCATAAAATAACACTGAAACGTACAGATAAATCTGGACAAATACTGTAGGTTAATTGTAGAAAAATAATGGCTAGTCTAGCAACACATTGCCTGTTCTCTTACCTAATGTAGTAATTATTAAAAATAGGCAAACTGTTTCATTATTTAATATTATTTGTTCAAATTTCTTTGTGCTATGGAACTTTGTTGTAGCTGAATCAGAATGCCCGTGGCAGCTGCCTCATTATAGGATAGTGCAGAGCTTAGCCAGTAATGACTGAAGGCATTCTACAGTATTTCTGAGACTATACCAATATGTATAAACATGACTGGCCCATTGCCAATATAATAGGGGTAACTTTCACCCCCTCAATGCACCCAAGGATCCAATGGTGCCTAATAATATAATTTCCATCTTTGTGAACATTTCATGCCACAGCTATTATATACAAGACGGCATGTAAATATATTTTTTACATGTGTAACCTACAGAATAATATTTTTTATTTATTGTATACATTTATTTTATTATTTATTATTATTATTAATATATTATTATTATTATTATTATTAACACCACTTTTGCCAATAAATTAAAAAATAATGTCACCAGTGTCATTATTGTCAATAGAGTATTATTATTTTGTCTACTAAAGCAGATGAAAAAGTAAATATTAGTTAATAATCTGTGAACATATCTATAATATATATATTATCCGTGTGTCTCCGAAACACTGCCATCTGTTGGCAGCAAGTGAAACTACATCTACTAGCTTTCGAAGCATTAGCTTAGAGGGGGCTTACTAGTAGAACATATAATATGTTTTTAAACAATGTGAGTGAAATGTAATAGGATGAGAAATTCAGAAAGTGAGAGATTTGGTAAGAAATCTCCAGTTTTTTTAAAGCGGCAATCATTTACACTTCAAAATTTGCAGTGTAAATGATTGTCGCTTTAAAAAAACTGGAGATTTCTTACCAAATCTCTCACTTTCTGAATCTCTCATCCTATTACATTTCACTGTCATTGTTAAAAAAAAAAAAAAACGTTCAGTAAACTATACAGTACATTCTGAATTGTTTGGGGTGAAATGTGATGTAAATGTTTCAAACAGGCTCATTATTTGGTGTAACACGATATAAGCTGTTAATTATACAAAACTACTGTCGGATGAGAAGTTTAGAGGGTTTGTAGCCTGTGGCAGCTGTTTTTCCTTGAGCAGGTCCCTGAAGTGCTGATCTGCTTGTGCCTAAGTTTCCTTTCCAGTGATCAGATGAACCGGCTGGCATTCCTGGCAGTTCATGAGCAATTTCTAACATTGTTCCTATTCCTGCTTATTTTCTGTAGGGGTTTGTACCCTATGCTCCTGTCAATAAAGTCACTTGCTCCTTCCTTCACTTTTAAAGGACATCTGTGATTCTCTGCCATTTGCCCAATGTCATACGCTCACTCAACTTACGTACAGATAATTGTGTAACAGTGACATATTTTGCGTTTTACAATAATCCACGTATAAAGGGAGTTTTTATAAGCACAAACTAAAACAATCAGTTTTTGCTATAGATATATATTTCTATTAACAAATGATTTAGGACTGTATTTTTGATTGGATGTGGTACACTGGTCCTGTGTGTGCCTTGTAGGAATACTAAAGTACAAATGTTTTAATTGGCATTACAGTAGTTACCCCTTTCTCAGAAACTATGTTTTAGGAGTCATTCTTCATAAAATCTGTAAAGACAATTTCTATTTTGAGTCTTGTGTTCTCAGATATCTGCTCTCATTGCCATGGCATTAATAAAAGATTCTGAGGATGGGAACACGAGGAATGGTAAACCATTCTATGTCCAGTATGTAATTATTGCATCTACAAAATTAGCTAATGAAATACATTGAAGCCAAGGCTGCCACATCAACTTTGTGAGCCCCTTATGAGGTATGCTAGAACTACAGAAGTCACATTTACAATCGCCAAATACAGTAGTATAAACTCTGTAAGATGTCATGTTGTACCAGTTTCCGTGCATTACTTGCTTATTGATGTTAGGAAGTGAAGTTAATATAATTTGTAGATTATGAATATTGTTCACTAATGAAAAATACTAATAAAGAAGCAATACTATTTTATATAGGCACTAGTTAAAAGCCCATCAAAATGACAGTTTCTGCAATGTACTTTGAGCTGTGACAGTTTTTACCCCACCAAGTCCCTATCTGCTCCTGCCTCCAATCTGTCATCACAGCTTCCTCTCTCCATTGTTAGAAAGTTTAAAACAGATCAATGTCCTTTTAAAAAAATGTTTTATTTTAGCACACAAAGGAGTAATTTGGTCCGTAAAGTGTACAGTATGTTAAAACATAACTCTAGAATGCCTGGAGCAATATACTCCAAACTTGGTACACATAGGACTTACAATGTAGAAAAAAAGTACTGTGATTAAGACACCCCTAGCACTACTGTGGGGGTCCTAGGGACCAAACAAGGGGTCCCCCACTGCACAAATTGGGTCACAGATATCCAGCACAACTAGAATGCCTGGAGCAATTTACACTATATTTGGTGCAGATATGACTTACAATCTGAAAGGAAAGGCTGTGGGGGTAAGACACCCCTAGCATCCCCATGGGAGCCCCAGGGCCCCAAAAAATGGGTCTGCCCACTACACAAAGTGGGTCAGAAAAGCAAGATATATCCAAGTTGCATAACATAGAGTGTGTAGAGGTCATTGATTGGGTTCAGATTAGATTCATGTCCACGTAGAACCCCAATCCTGACACCGCCAGGAGCCCAAAAAGGGGTTCGGCCATTACACAAAGTGGGTGAGGGAAGCAACATATGGTGAAGTTGCATAACATAGAGGGGGTAGAGGACATTGATTGGGTCTAGATTAGGTTCACAGCCACTAACACCCGCAATCCCGACACTGCTGGGGTCCAGGGGGCCCCAAAAAGGGGTCTGACCACTACAAAGTGGGTCAGGAATGCAAGATATAGCAGAACTGCATAACATAAAGGGGGTAGAGGACACAGGGTTTAAGAAAACTAACTGTGCTTAGATCGGGAGCCCATCACAGACAGGTGTATGCCAGTCACACCATGGGCATGGTGAGCGGTTATGCTTAAAACAAAAGATGGATAAAGTTCAAGTAATGCTAATTGTACATCCAAAGTTTAACCCAAGCAACGCCCGGTAACCTCAGCTAGTATATAGATCATTCCTCCTACAGCTAAATTCTGCTAGTACAGGCCTTGCACAATGACAAGTTGCATCGACGTTCAGCATTTCCAAATGGAATCAGGGCCGGCTCTACCATTAGGCAGCTTTAGGCATCTGCCTAGGGCACCGGGAACTGGGGGGGGGGGGGGGGCGCCACTAAGTCTGCAAATCAAAAAATCAAGGCTGTCTATGAGGATCCTTGTTGTACTTAATGCAGGTGGTGACTATGGAACTTCTAATACCTCACCTCCATACTTTCCCTTGATACATACTTCCCTACATTGCTGCCCCCTCCTCCTTGTACTCTGTTTGGGTGGCAAAGGGGAGGGTGCAGAGGGCCTCCGGGGGGCTGGTAGGACCACATAATTTTTTTTTTTTGGTGGGGAGGGTGGGAGTAGGTTGAAGTTTTGCCTAGGGTGCTGAGAAGCCTTACACTGGCCCTGAATGGAATACACACACACACAGTATGCATAAAAGTGTGAGGTAGGGTCTTGTCCATTGTCCATTTGATTGAAGAAAATATACAGTATACAGTGTATGTGAGCTTGAAAACAAATCACAGCAGTAGTTTGTCTGTTCTTCCTGAGGCCGAAACAGATATACAGTAGCACTCCTTCATATCTGTTCTAATTACAACCACAAATGGTTATTAATTGTGTGATTTTGAAAGGAAACAATAATAGTTTTCACTCATTTCAGAATAGAAAGGTATATTCCAATTGTTGCAAGTTGATTTTTGTTGCGCATTAATTGTCTTCAATTTTCTGCCTGAGAAAAGTGCATCAAATTACTTCCATACAGTCAAACCCTGAAGCAATATACAGTATATATATATGGGGGGTTGTGACCCTGTCTGCGCTGTGGGGTTAGCAGCACCTCTAAATACCTTGCTGTTAATAGAGGTATAGGGAAAACATAGAGAGAGAAAGAAAGTGTAGAGGTGCGCTGATGGCAGTTTCACCAAAACTGTATATATGCACACATATAAAGCAGTAAAAAGTTTTTATTTCATACAACAAAAAGTATATAAAATATGTATTTCATACAGATGTTCGCATCATAAATTTGAAGTGAGATACCACTTCCGAGAGACCCATATATAAATGAAATAATTTCGGGTGCACACAGATAACTGGAAGCAGCCACTGAACCTTTAAATATAGAACCCCCTGCAGCCCTGTGTATGAGCTTTTGAGTACTGTGCATTTACAATGTGATATGGGATTACTGTTCAAACTTTACATATTTAAGACAAACTAGAGTAGGAGTCAACAGCAACATCCAGCACCATGACAGACAAGACATGCGCAGGTATTAAGTGGCATGAAGAGCTCAATGAGGACATAGGGGACATGAGACATGAGGCTCTCTCTCTCTAATACCCCGTTCACATTGCAGCTTTAACATGGTATATTGCCTTTTTTACCGTTTTAAAATGGGTACAGCTGCAGTGTGAAAGCTCCATTGTCAATTTACCGGTTACAGAATATCGGTATTTTGAAACGAGTTAAAAGCAGGATCCTACATGTTTCTGAGCCGTTTCCCCCGCTGTCTGAACAGCTCAGAAACGGTGTTTGCTACAAATTATAAACACACAAGGGTGATAGGTTATCTTCCTGCATGATCCCCGCCCACATACAGGAAAAGGCCATTTAAAATGATATTGTATGGCTTTCTATGGGTGAAACGGGTTTAATCGGAAAGGTACAAAAACGGTATTGAAACTGCAATATACCATTTACAACATGCAATATGAAAGGGGGTTAACTGGCTTTTGACCCGTTTTAAGACACATTTACAAAAACGGGTTGAAAGCAGGTTTGCAATGTGAAACCAGCACAGACTGGATCAGCTTTACCAAACTAACACAGTAGAAGACAGTAGAGTAGTAGCTCTGGAAGCACGGGCTTCTGGGATGCCTATATAGTCTGAAGTGGCACTCACTGTCGGGGACAGTGGAAGGAACAGTGAATTAGTAACTAATATAAAACCTTATCTATGTGACCACACTGCAGTGCAATAGGATGTGGGGGGAGTATTTAAAAGGTGTCAGAATGTGAACTACTGTATCTTGTAAACACAATATACTGTACTATAATATACTGTGTATATTAGTTACATGTTGGGACTGAGTTGTAGCTTTGTATACTCCAGCTTACACACAATTCATAGTTGTGTGGATTGAAACGTACTACTGTACATATTGTTATATATAATTTATATATAGAACTGGCACACTGAGCTTTGCTGAATTTTAGCTGCCACCCTGATACAAAACAGTTGCCAATCCCCAAAAGAGATGGTTAAAAATGCAACGAACGAAAACTCATATGAACAAGTACTGTAAGTAAAATGCGGTGCTCAGGCAACATTCCAATAGAGAAACACCAGCAGAGATGGAGTGTGCTTGATAACAGCAGGTGTTGAATTTATATTCATATCAAAGTTAAGAAGTAAATAAAACTAAACTTGAGGCTTTCTAAAAGTATAATGTAGACTGTATGCCCTATGCAAATGTATGTATTTATTACCAGTTATATATACAGTGAACACAATTCTAGTAATACAAATTTGCAAGCAGAGCGATAAGATTTTACACTGTTTAGTAAAATGGTCCAACGAACCCAAAATAACTAACTTTCGGAATATTTTCATAATTACATCAGAATTAATGCCAAATTTAAAAACATGTTAGGGCAGTAAATACAAACAGTATTTATTTTGGTACTCTTTACCTAGAACGGCGCCCGTCGCGGGCATCGCGGGTACATTTATGCCTGCCCGCGACGCGACCGACGCGATGCCCGCGATTTTCCCATTGAAAACCATGTTAAACCTGAAAAATCGCGTCGGTCGCGTCGCGGCCGGCCATAAACGTACCCGCGATGCCCGCGACGCGATGCTCCCGATTTCCCATAGGAAGCAATGTTAAAAGCCGCGATGGACCCGATTTTAGTGTTAAATGCCTCAATCCACCCGATTTGGCCATAGGAATCAATGTTAAATGGGCTACAGAGCCCATTAACCCTTAAATGTCCCCCCAAATTTTTAACGCCACCCCACGATCAACGCCAACCCGAAGCGTGGCGAGCGCAGCGAGCCCGCGAGGGGCGGCGTTACGCGTCCTCCGACCTTTTCATGCCCTACTATCCACGTCGGCGTGGTGTGAGAATAGAATAGTGTGGCGAGCGCAGCGAGCCACCGAGCCCGAAGCGTGGCGAGCGCAGCGAGCCCCGCGAGGGGACGCGGATACCTTCACAGGTAAGCGCGTCCCCTCGCGGGCTTCACAGGTGTCCGTGGCCACGCGGACACCTGTGAAGCCCGCGAGGGGACGCGCTTACCTGTGAAGGTATCCGCGTCCCCTCGCGGGGCTCGCTGCGCTCGCCACGCTTCGGGCTCGGTGGCTCGCTGCGCTCGCCACACTATTCTATTCTCAACTCCACGCCGACGTGGATAGTAGGGCATGAAAAGGTCGTAGGACGCGTACCGCCGCCCCTCGCGGCCTCGCTGCGCTCGCCACGCTTCGGGTTGGCGTGGATCGTGGGGTGGCGTACAAAAATTGGGGGGACATTTAAGGGTTAATTGAGGCTATTTGGGCTCTGTAGCCCATTTAACATTGATTCCTATGGGAAAATCGCGGGCATTGAGGCATTTAACGCTAAAATCACGGTCAATCAGGCTTTTTAACATTGTTCTCTATGGGAAAATCGCGGTAATCGCGGGTACCCGATTTTGATGTACCCGCGATTTACCCGCGATTTACCCGCGATGCCGCGATTACCGCGATTTTACCCGCGATGCCCGCGATTTCAATCGTGGGCGCCGTTCTAGGTAAAGAGTACCTTTATTTTTTATTGTTAGAATGAGTATATTTATTATTAAATTGTATAGATGCTGGATTGTTAAATGGGGTTCTTTTTTGGCAGGGGTTAAATGGGGTTCTTTTTGGCAATACTAAACTTAGGAGAGCCATTTAAAAATGGATAAAGTTATACACAAAATAATACATTGTGATTACTAGTTTTTAGGACATTGTAACATATTCAGGTACTTTAAATAAAACTTTTGTAGAAAAAAACAATATGCTACTTGGATACACAGAAGAGCCCCATACAGGTACCTGCCAAGTGCCTACTATAGCAGTGTACACAGTACAATGTCCATGTCTTGTGCCTACAGTAGGTGAGAAAGTGGGTGGGGCATCACAGGTAGGCAGGTTACATTCAGGGGTGCGTGTGTGATAAATATAAATGACTAGTATCACTTGCAATAACAGAATAGGTGATTGTCAGAGCTAGTGTAGAATAGCCACAATGTGTCATGTTTTAGTACCCAGTAAACAATATTTTTTAAATCGTGGGCATAAAATTGGCAATTTTTGACTATTAACTTTCAACAGCTGCTATTTTACGGTTTGTCTGGTCACATATATTTATACATGTTCCGCAATAAATAACAGGAGTAGGTGACATTCCCCAGAATTGAACCACAGTTTGTTAAACTGATAAGACAGGTGTGATTTTACTACTTGGTAATAAATGGCTGTGTTGAAGGCTAATATATAGAATATATAGTCAATTGCTTTCAGTCCTAAAGATTATATGCAGTATACATACATACATAAATACACACACACACACACACACACACACACACAATGGGTGAAATTTAATAGGATGAGAGATTCAGAAAGTGAGAGATTTGGTAAGAAATCTCCAGGGTTTTTTTTAAAGCGGCAATCATTTACACTGCAAAACCAGTTTGATTTTGCAGTGTAAATGATTGCCACTTTAAAAAAACTGGAGATTTCTTAAAAAATCTCTCACTTTCTGAATCTCTCATCCTATTAAATGTCACCCTCTGTGTCACACTGTATAATAGTGTTTTACATACTGTCTATACCCACCACACACACAGAGACATTGCCCAAGTAATAAAATCACACCTGTCTCCTCTGTTAAGTTTATGAGAGTCCCTTATTCCTGCTCCAACCTTGAGCCCCATTTCCTCGTGTACAGTATAACACAACAGGCCACAGCACTCCAGTTCTATACTCCTGAGCCATGCAAAATTGGAAAGAATACATAAATGGTTGTACAAATGAGCCCCTAATACATAATAATAACCAGCGATCACAGATCATCCAGATATTGGAAATGGTCCCTTTCTCCAGCAACTTAGAAACACATTATTTATTCTTCATTCTGTTATCAGGTATTTATAGCCTGCACGCGTGGGACATCTGATACAGTGTATGTAGTAAGTTATGTGACTTTAGATGGATTGCTCACACTTATATTTCCCAATCCTCCATGAATCATGTCAGTACCGGATGGGCTGGGGTGACCTAGGAGCTTGGTGGTTTCTGATTTCTGGAAACTTTAGCTAAGTCTCAGATAGTTTTACTAGTCTGACCTGGGACAGACAGTGCTGGCCGGATCCTTTGCCATCACATACCCTGCTCTCACTGATGACCATTGCGCTCTCACCCTCCTTCTGTCTCAGCCTTAGGAAGTACCCTGCTGGCAAAGTGCAGGGGCACTGCACGTTGCACCTTATATAGCACAGTATATGCTGTATATAGTACCCTGCATGCCATTGCACTGGGCACTTGTTGCACAAAACAGCTGTTTCCAGCGTCTCTAACAAACAAATAAAAGTTCAGCACAATTGTGAATTGTTCGTGCAAAGCTGCATTCAGTTAAACGCTAAAGGGTTAACCGAAGGCTGAACGGAGAGAATGTGCTGCTGTTGGATCGCATCAATATATAGTGATTGGCACGTGAAGGGGATGGAAAATAGCCAAACATTTGGGAAATGTGACATAGAGGAGGAACCCATTGGGAGGAAATGATCAACTGGATTTTCTCCTGGGAAGCGATCAAAGGAACAGAAAACCATTAGCATCGCTTGTAAGACCTGACAATTCTATAGCTGTCTTTTTATGAGTCTGATAATATGAATTATGATGGCCATCACCAGCCATGACCTGTGTTATTCAATAAAGACAACGTGTTTACAAAACACGCGTAAACAGTATGATGTATATTTCTACATATGCCTGAGATCGTCTGCAGCTATCCAAATGGCATCGCAGGTTGTGCAGAAATCTAGGTACACAGCATGAGGAGCTGCCTGCAGGGAATCGTCTGCGAAACGTTATTGTTTATGGGCAATCAGGTAATCTGGGGTTATTTATTTATAGTTGGCATCTCCTGCCTTGTGCTGCCTGTGCCAGCCCTGCACCTAATCACTGTTGTACTCTAATACATCTGATCTGTGACACACATGATGGAGATAAATAGGTAGATGACAGCACAAACAGGCGGAGAACACGCGGATTTGTCACTGTGTACTCTAGCACTCCGCGTTCTTAACGCTTTCCTAGCAGCCTGACAGCCGTCAGCAATCACATATTCACTCACAGATCCCCAATTAAGCTCCCCATTCTTATCTCCATCTCGGCCTCTTTAATTAGGAAACATACTTCCAACTTTAATTAATAACAGCTTCACTCGGTCCATTGCGAATGCATGTCTTTAAATATTTGATTCCAGTGCTGATGTCACCAATGACTTATTAATGTATAGCTGCTTTTTATTCATCTCTGCTGCATTATAGTGTGGGAGGCAAGATAGCAATGTTCTGCTAAACTTTAAAGAGACATATAAAAAGAGAACAAACAGCTTTCTTAGTACAATGCTCCTATCTGCTAATAGTATCTTACCTTTAATCTTTTGGAATAAATCCCACAGTCAAAATGATACAAAGCTGCAAGTGCTGAACTTAGCTGGATTCAGACTCCCCAAGAGTGGGAGAGGGTAGAGGAGCTCTGTCCTTATTAGTCTCACAGTGTGATCCTCCCACTCAGTCAGCAGACAGGACGGCCACCAGCACAGATAACCAGCACATGGCACTCTGCTAACAAATTCAGAGCAATTTACCTTTTTAGTAGCAGCTGGATACGTTTAAAATCCCTTCCGAGTGGCAACGGTCTGCAGGCCTTTCTGAGATCAACAGAAGCCAGCCTAATGCTAGCAACAAGAATCTGGTATATAGCATGAAAGTATCAAATGCTGAATACTGTACATCCAGCATTTGCATTCATTCACAGTTTAGCCTGCTGTCATTTGGAAAGCCATAAAACGTACCCGTGTGTGTGGCATTAACTTTAGAGAGAGCTCAAGGGACCAATGGCATTTATTGGTTTCCCATTAAAAAGCCTTTTCCACAGGAGCAGACTTTCCCTTACAGTGTAATATCATCTCAGCTGGGGAATCTGACATCAGTCTAGCAACTGTCTCCCTGGGATATGCCAAGCCGCACTTCTCCTGCTTTATGTGACAGGCTGCTCAGGCTGGGATTCGGGGGATCTCTGCCATGGCAGATAGACAGAATGTTACACACAGTGCTATATGTAGCAGTAGTGGAAGTGTGGACCCTACTGTACAGAAAATAACCCACTTACAGTAGGTGACCTGAATCCCTTTCATGTCCTCTGCTAAAATGTAATGTGTCCCATAGAGAATGTTAAATCTTCAGTTGCAGTAGTTGTCATACCAACAGTGACTTGTATACTGTATAATAAAATGGTCAACATTCAAAAAGTCGACGCGCATTAGTTTGATCACTGAAGGTCGACAGTCCTTCGGTTGATACATGAAAAAGTTTGACATGGCTTTAGGGCGACAGGGTCAATAGATCGATCAAGCATTAGGTCGACATTGGGAAGGTTGACAGTCAAAAGGTGGACATGGTGTTTTCACTTCTTTTTTTTTGAGTCGACATGTGCCGACAGGCGGTATTTCATGTCCTACCATCCACTAGGGCATGGTGAGTGCAGCGAGCCCTGCAAGGGAACGTGGTGCACCGATACAGTGTCCATGTCAACTGTGTCGGCAGTCTGGACAAAAGAGAGAAAAACCCACGTCGACCTTCCCAATGTTGACCTAATGCTTGTGTTGACTTAATGACCCTGTTGACCTAAAGCCATGTCGACCTTTTTCATGTTACGCAACATTGCTCGCATCAGGCCTTTTCTCTTCCAGAGTGCAACTAAGCTTATCATCCACTTACTGGTCATCTCATGGCTCGACTACTGCAATGTTCTCCTCACTGGCCTCGTTCGCTCCCAACTGGCTCCGCTCCAATCTGTCCTTAACTCTGGAACCAGGCTTATCTTCCTCTCCCACTGCTCTACTTCTGCCAATCCCCTTCAATAAAATCTGCACTGGCTCCAATTCCTCCACAGAATCCTCTTCAAACACCTCACACTCACTACAGGGCCATCTCTAATTTCATTGCTCCATATGTCTCTAACCTCATCTCCATTCATCCACCCTCCCGCCCTCTACAGTCGGCCGACAACGGTCATCTCTCTTCCACCCTGATCCCTGCTTCCCACACTAGAGTTCAGGACTTTGCCCATGCTGCACTCCTTCAGTGGAACAGTTAGACTCTCCCTGACCATACCAAAACTTCAAACGGCCACTGAAAACTCTTCTCTTCGCATTTCACTCACAGCTCTCCCATACTCAAACACTCAGTGACCATCTTCCTCCACATACTCATCTCCATCTTTGGCCACAAGCCACAAGCCTCTAGTAGTACAAGACTTACATTTAAACTGTAATGTGTATTGAACGGTGGCGCTCTTTTTAAATGTACTCTATTTTTGTTATATATTCACTTGTAATACTAAGTTTTGTCTCCCTGTACTGCTCCTATGTATGGCGCTGCGAAACACTTGTGGCGCCTTATGAATAAAATTATAATAATAATAATGTGTCGACATAAGGCCTGTTGATTTTCAGTGGTTGATCTAACGCATGTCAACCTTTGTTTGGTCGACATAATGGCCCATATCCAATCAAACAAAGGCAAACAATGAAAACAAATATTACAAATTTCTTAAAAAAATGCGACAATTAATGTTCAACATTTCTGTAATTGCAAATAGGCATAATGCACAATATTAATATAATAGTTTATGCAATCAAATTGTTTTACAGTAGTAAAATCTGAGCTTACCTTCCAGTCAATATGTACTAAGTGAACATAATATGTAAATATGCTTAAGCTTCCTGCAATATGATAAAGAGGAAGTTCATCTCAGGGGAGCAGTAAAAATGTAATTTTCCTTACTGTCGGCTTCTCTCCTAGTGACAGATCAGATGATGAATTAAGTGACATTTAACTTCTAGCCTGCGCTGATCTGATGCAAATGTCTATAATGATTTCTATAAGTAGTGCGAAGGCTGCCACATACAGATTTCCCTCTGGCAAGTTGGCTCGTGGCTGCTTGTGACCAAGCACTCACCTTTTTCTAATGCAATTATGTTAACCTAGCAATAACCATGTAGATGGCTGTGTAAATGATTGTATGTTCACTCCTGAGACTTATGTGACCGCTGCTTCCCTTTCTATTAGTCAACCTGCCCCGCTTAAAATCTGTTATTACATAAAACCATATTTGCGAATGTGCTTTCTACAGTAGTTTGTTTTTCTTGGAGCAAACTGTAAAGGTGCATACACACTATGGGCAGTATTCAATGAAAAAGTTCTCCGTGCATGGAGAGCGTTTTATTTAGCTCTCCATGCACTCTCCGTGTTCCGGAGGGCTCGCTGCCACTCCTGCTCCCTCTATTCAATGTGGTTAAGACTCGCCGCCACTCGCGGCGAGTCTTAACCCCTGCAGGGAGCAGGGAGCTTTCAGGGAGCCGGAAGCAGCCAGAGAGATTAAAGTCTCCCTGGCTGCTCCAGAGGACTGTGGAGGGGAGGGGGGCTCTCCAGGACCCAGGCTGCACCCCCCTATAGCCAGCGGGGGACCCAGTATTCACTGCACCGTTCGTGCATAGTTACGTTCGGCTGCAGTGAATATATGAATATCTAATGAGCGGCTCGAGCGCTCGGGCCCCCTGCTGGCTGCACTGTGTAAAAAAAAAAAAAAAAATTTAAAAAAATATTTTTTTTTTAAATTAAATATATATTCATGTGCTATAAGCACATGAATAAAAATAACATGCCCCTTCACAGGAAAAAAAACCAGATTTTTTTACACCAAAATTTAAAAAAAAAAACCTTTACGTTCAAAAGTTCACATTCCAGCTCTCTATCAAAAGATGGAGAATTGCTACACGGAGAGAGACGGAGAAAATCACTTAAAAAGACGGAGAATATTTCACATTGAATAGGGTTGCTCGCTTTTGGAGAGCAAAATGCTCCATCCAAGGCGAACAAAGCACAAATTCTCCACAAAACACGGAGAACTTTTCTCATTGAATACTGCCCTATGTGTTTTTTTGGTACTTGTGTATTAACACGGCGCCCATTACGTAGTTTGCGTAGTGGTGTATTGAGAATACCAATACACCAATATGCTGGCTACGTAAACTACGTAAGTTCCGTAAACTACGGAAGTTACGTAACTTGTTCAGGAGCTGTGCTACGTAAAGTGTTCAGGAGCTGTGATAATACACAATGGTTCATATCCCCACTATCCACGTCATACCCCCAGTATGCACATGGGTGTGGAGTTAATTTTATAAAGTGTGGCGAGCGCAGCAAGCCACCAAGCCCAAAGCGTGGCGAATGCACGCAGATACGTGGCCCCTCGCGGGGCTCATTGCGCTCCCAACGCTTCGGGCTCAGAGGCTCGCTGCGCTCGCCACACTTTATTACATTAACTACACATCCACGTGGATACGTGGTGCTTTATACTTACATGTCTCCGGCTGCAGCGTTGCGCTCCCCCTCCTGCAGCGCTTGTCACTCTGCCCTGCTGACCGGTCACTGTGTGCTGGTGCCATATGCCTGCTCCCCAGTGTACGCAATTAGCGTAGTGCCGCTGGGGGATCAGGGAAACCATGTGATGCTCCGCCAGCGGCAGTACGCTGAATTACGTACATTGCTGCCGCCTTAGCCCAGGATGCGTCTCCCCCGGCCGGGTGCTGGTGTCCGCCGAGTGCTGGAGGTATCTCCCCCCCTCTGCCCGCCCTCCGCTCAAGCCTCACCGCCCACTGCTCAAGCCCCACCACCCGCCCTTCAGCCCGCCAAGTAAGTATAAAGGCATATATTAGCAGGGCGCCCGGCTACGCTACACTGACAACGTAGCCTAAGCTACGTTGTCAGCGTAGCATAGCCGGGCGCCCTGCTAATACACAAGTACTGTTTCTTTTTATAAAATTATATACACAATAACAATATTTTTACTGAAATGATGCATACAGATGAAGCGGGCTTCATCTAGCGGGAGTCTGGTGGTTGGATCGCCAACCGCCGGTCCCCGCCGTTCACCCCCACCTCCCTGTTCTCCCCCTAACCCTGCCCATCTCCCTGAAGCAAAGACGGGCAGGGTTCGTGTCCCCCACTGCCCGGTAACTAGGACGTGCATGCGTGTGAGACGCTCGCGCATCCCAGTCAGATGGAGTGACATTTCGCCAGCCGGGGCAATCTGGCGAGCCCCTGCGCTGGATGAGAGGCGCTCCATTTGTATAGTCTAGTGTGTATGCACAATATCATTAATGATGCATGCTCCTGCAGGTCGTTAAGGCGCCTCCCCATCCCCAGTGGTGTAACTACAGAGGGTGATGGCGATGCCACTGCCATGGGGCCCTGGCCTTTGGGGGGGGGGGGCGAAGGCCCAGCAGGCAGTTCCCCTTTTGTTTGTTTTTCCATACACTGCAGTGTGGGCAAAAGCTGCACTGCTGTCCCGTGTCTCCCTTCATTGTGGGACCCGGTGCATAGATCATCGGCTGCCTGAGCCAGTTGCAGGAGGCTGGAGCACCTGCGCACAAGACACCTAGGGCACAGGAAATAGGCAGCTGCCTGAGCCACTTGCTGAAGCCCCTGCACACAGACAGTGACATCCGGTGCACAGTAGGTCAATGGCTGCCTGTGCGTTTTGCAAGAGACTAGGGGCCTTATTCTAGTTCACGCTTTCTGACAAAATCCTTCTTAGATGGAGAAAACCATGTGCACTGCAGGGGGGCCAGATGTAACATGTGCATAGAGAATTAGATTTGGGTGAGTTATTTTGTTTCTTTGCAGGGTAAATACTGACTGCTTTATTTTTACACTGCAATAAAGATCTCACTTTGAAGTAATGCCCCACCCAAATCTAATTCTCTCTGCACATGTTCCATCTGCCCCACCTGCAGTGCACATGGTTTTGTCCATCTAAGAAGGATTTTATCAGAAAGAGTGGACTAGAATAAGGCCCAAGGTGCAAAGGAGGAGCAGGGACTACAGGTGTACAAAGAAGTACCACTGCCAGATTCAGTGAACGGGGAGACCCTTTCAAGACCCTACTATCCATCCTCTCTGCCTCCCCCCTAATCCCCCTCTGTCTCGGCTCCCCTCTTCACCTCACTCCCTCCCCACAGGACACCTGGCGTACTGGAGCTGCTTGCAGGAGCCTGGCACACAGGAGACACCCCACACCTCTCTCTCTCCTTTTTCTCCCTCACCCTGTCTCTTTCCTTTTTTGCTCTCTTCCCATTCCCTTTTCTCTCTCCTTTTATCTCCCCTGCACTCTCTCCCCCCTGTTGTCTCTCTCCTCTCTCTCTTTCCCCTGCCCTTCTCTTTCTCTCAACTATCAACTATCCCTTACTCCCCCTCCGTCACCTCTATTTCTCTATCTGGCCTAGTCTTTTTCTCTTCTCTCCTCCTCTCTTCCCTCACCCCCAACCCCCCCTCTCTCTTTCCTTCCGCTCACTCTCTGACAGTCTCTCATTCTCTTTCTCTACGTGAAACCTTCTCTCTCCCTTTCTCTCCATGATGACTTCTCCCACTCCCCGTCTCTCTCCCTGACTCCCTCTCTCTCTTTCTTGACAATGGAGGGGGGGGGGGGGGGCTTACAAAAGTTCGCTATGGGGCCCACACAGTTGTAGTTATGCCCCTGCCCATCCCCATGTAATTTGAACATGCAGTCGAGTCTGCCTATATTGCCAATGACTGTACATTCAGAGGGAGGCTGGGTGACTTCATTGATTGATATCACTCAGTGTGTATGCCCTATATCATTCATCTTGGAGCACCACATATATTGTTAATGCATTTTTTACTTGTTTTAAACAAAGCTTGTTCAGTCAGCTGTGCTACTTTGCTGCAGTTATCAGATAATTGACATACAGAAAGGTTCAGTATGATTTACCTACAGTCAAAATTCCGACAGTCAAATCCCGACCCCTATTGGCTGATAGTACTGACATGGTCAAAATGGCAACAATTAAAATGCCAACATAGTCAAAATGGCAACAATTGAAATGTCAACGGGTCAAAAAGTCAGCATTTTGGACTGTATATGTAAACATAGGCTGACATGGACACTGTATATTTGTACCAAGCTGCCTCGCATGGCTCGCTGTGCTCAGCAGCCTTGTGTTGCGCTCAGCCCACAAGAAAAAAATCATGAAAAACTCATGTAGACTTTTTGACCTGATGACATTGTAAATGTCAGTATTTTGACCGTGGCGGCATTTTGATCATGTCAGCATATTGAATGTCAGCATTTTGGTTGAGTCTATATTTTGACAATTGGTCAGGTTGGTATATTGACTGTCGGGATTTTGACTGTAGTTAAATTGACTGCAACCCCTTACAGAGTAAGGACAAAGCAATATGGTTAATGGTAACAATTAATATTCACAGATTGGCACTGTGTACAGATGGAGAGCCTCTCAGCCAGCGCCAGGGCACGCCAGAATGCTCCCGCTGGCGAGATGGTGCGCCCTCTGACTGGGACATGCAAGCGTCCCACACGCACACGTGTCCCAGTTTTTGCAGGGTTACGGGGGACAGGGGAGGTGGTATTGAGCGGCGGAGACTGGCGGCAAGGCGGCAGGGAGCTCCTTTGTAAGAGGACATCGCGTGCGTGCTCTAAACCCTTCCGGTGGCTGACGGGGGCATGCGGTTGGCGATCTGACTGCTAGACCTCCACTAGAAGAGAAAGACTCCATCTGTATGCCCACTTAATTAAAATAGAGTTTCTGTGTAGAACAGGGAGTAGTGGGCAGTAATACAGAACAAGAGCATGTTTGTGTAATTGATTAAAGCAGACACACTTACAGTAGGAGCTACTGTAATTCAGCTTGGACCGTTAAAAAGAGAATTTGCTAATAACTTCCCATGTATACTGTACACATCACACATGCGTGAGGGGAATTAGCGACAGAAAATGTGTATGGGTCATACAGTAAATGTAATCCCCTTGCAAATTGACTGACAGGAAGCTGGCATTTAGGCGTGGTAACCTGCCATTTTCTGGGTGTGTCAGAAAAAACTTAGGCGTGCCCAGGTTTGTGGAAGGCTCAGACCTACTGACATTTGTACAGACGGCAAAAAATCTTTGATGGTTTAGAAATTATGTATGGATTTGCAATTGGATTGTGATCCATTTGTAATTTCCTCACAATTTAGCAAGGGGCATATTTGCTTTCTGTGTGGGTGGCAGCTTTCTTCTCGCAGGGCACTGTTAATTCTCATATTAGCAATCCTTGATGAATTAGCTCCTTAATGTAGCAACAAAGATGGATGCTGTAACTATAATGTGTGTGAGGATGGGTGGCCAGTGGCGCAAGTTCATCCCAAATTTGTCTGAAGGCAAGTGGTACTTTTGCCCACCCCCCCTAAAAACAAAAGGCTCCAGCTATGCTGTGTGAGAATGGCTGGTGGGTCATGGTCAGACTCAGGAACATTCAGAATAAGCGTTCACCAGTGGGTCCCATCTCACAGTCCAGCAGTAGCTGCAGGTGCACCATTGCTTGCTGCAGCACATGTCAAGTGGTACCAGGTGGGAGCTGTCCTGTACCCTATTGCTGCTGTTAGCAGGGCTCCTAGGGTAGAGCAAATTAACTATGTGGATACAACGCAGGGCTCTGTTGGAAGAGCAGCAGCCATATTTGGATCCAACTGTGAGCCACAACGGTGCTTCTATGCATGTAGGTGCCCCTTCAGGGCTTGGAGCCTCCATTGCCTTTGGGAGTTACACCCCTGTGGGTGGCTGGTGCTCTAGGGATCTGGTGTCATTTTTACAGGAGTTTCCTAACATTAGCCTCCAGGCTTCTCCCAATGTTAAGGCCCGTTAATGGACATTAACAGGGTTTATCAGGCATAAACAAACAAGAATCTGTGACCCTTTTATGGACTCCTTGGGTTAACAGAACACAATGGCAGGTATTCAATGCTGTTTGCGAGTGGTGACAGCGAGCAGGTCTTCCTGCTCGCTGTCACCACTCACCCTGACAGCATTCAACACAGCTTTCGCATCCGCCAATTCCCCCTCCGTTTTTTGAGCGAGGGAGAATTGGCGGATGCGGCTCCAGAAGCAGCGAGACCCGCGGCTAAAAACTGCGAGTTTTCTGCAGCAGCCGCGGGTCTCGCTGTTTTGGGGAATTCTCGCCGTCCTGTGACGGCGAGGATTTCCCCAGTACGTTGAATAGAGCAAGCGGCCGGGGCGAGGGTTAAACAGCGAGGCCGCTCGCTGCGGCATTGAATACCCCTCAATAACTCCCAGGATATTGGGAATTTCCACAGATGCAGTTGGCTTTTGGGGCTAAATGAGTAACCCCCAGGGGGTTTAATGAACCATAGAAAATCACTCAGGGTAATTGAATATCAGCCTATGTATATTCCTTGTTCAATGTATAATAATAATGTGGCATGCAATTATGTCATATCCTTACTTAAAAGACTTTTACATAAACTCAGAGCAATGCTCATACTGAAAAGTTTTTAAAATGTGCATATATATATATACCACATTATTTATTTCTACAAAGTAAACCCAAACATCATACAGTATGTATCTGTACATTTCAGGAAAACGCTGTGAAATTTGGAGGATATTGAGGTTATCTGTTGCTGCTGAACTGGAGCTAATGTTTATGGAAGAAGAAAATCATCTGGAGAAAACACATCATATAAGGAGATTGTATGGGTCACTGACAAGTCAAGAAGAGTACACCTGAGAGTGTGTTCTGCAGTCAATACGCAACTACATTTAGAAAGATAATATAATATTAATTGACTGCTCCTTTAAAGTAGACACTAGATCAGTTCTAGCTTTGTAAAATTAGTGTGATGCTTTTTCTTATTTCAGAATATGTTTGCCTTATCTACTGTATATTTGGAAAACTGCAGTCACAACTATATAGAATTACTGTACTGGGTAAAACAGAGAAGACGTTCGCTGGAAACATAATATTTATGACCAGTTATGCCATGGGCCTTTGTAGCATCATGATATGTATAAGGATATGTTATGTTTAACCTTTAACGCTCACATTCCAAAGGGAAGAATAAAGTTAGCATTGCCACTTTGAAGATTAAGGTATTTAGTAAAAAGTACAGTAAAATCAATGAAACAATATTTTCAACATCTTCAAAGTAAAAAGTACAAGGATTTGTTCTTGAGTTCATCAAGTAAATCTTCAAAAGGACAGACATCATAACAAAGATAAAATAGAAACAAATTGTTCTAAATGATTTGGATTATATAAATCAGAAAGCCACTCACCACTCGTAAAATGGCCTGTAGGTCACAATAATTCTAAAAAGAACAGATTAATTGTCCAGAATGCTAATTATATTTTAGCTACTGTATATTGCTAACAGTAAAATACTGAGAATTTTGGTAATTGCTTATTTTAAAGCCTTACTCTCAGGAAATTTTTCTGAATCCTCTGAGTTTGGCGGATGTGTGGGAAGTTGTATTAAAGGGGCACTCACAAAGCCATGTCTTGTAGGTGACTACCCCTTAAGAAAACCTTTGAGTTCGGCTGGTATCAAACTTAATCTTTACCCATATAATATAGAAAATTAGAAAATTAACTACACCTTGGTACTTCAGATAAGTGGGTAATCCTTGTTTTAATAAACCTACACATATATAAAGAAAATTGAACACACTGTCCCTTTAAATGAATAAGTATTCTGGTATATACAACGTGAAAACACAATTCTCATATCTGTGCACAAGTAATTTCTGTGCGCCCAGTATACGCCTTTGTCAGGCCGAGAGTTGGGGAACCACTACTAAGCTGAAGGTTTCTTTCTAAACAGGAAATTCCTTCTTATTTCACCTTCCTTAATGACACACCACTATGTATTTCGTGCATGTTTCATGCACTTTTTCAAGCAGGAGAAGAAGGTTGTCTTTAGCATTTTGGTACACATAGGGCCTTGGTTGGAGGTGAGTGGTCGTCCATGAGGGATATCATATGAGTGGTGGTTTACATGAACATAGGGTCAGTAGTTGTTTCCGATCTCTAGGCTAGACAAAGGAGGATCCTGGGTGCACAGAAAGGTCACAATTATGTTTTCATTTTTTAATTTGTGTATACCAGAATACTTTTTTAAAGGGACAGCGCTGCTGTGTTTGTGTTCAGTTTTCTGTATAATCTTGACCCAGTTTCTTCTTATACGATTTAATTAAGTTATTGGGAGTTGGGTGAATCCATTCTTGCAAAATGGGCGTTTTTGCTTCAGCACTTATAGCAAGTAATAATTTCTTACAGCCCAGAGTAAGTCTCTGCCCCCTTGGAAATATATGCCGAAGAAGATTTGAACTAATATAATAATTATTCCTGATTCCCCTTGGCAGAGTGAGGTTATACTGATGTTCTGCTACAGTATTACATCTGCCGCACTTGCAGAGCACATGGTTTTGACCATTTTAAAAACAAATGTGTACTGCAAACAGATCTGAATAAGGGCCAAAGTCTCTGTAGTCTAGTAGAGGATTAAAATCTGCTATGTTCCTCTTTTATGTATTTTAACCATCGTCCAGTTAATTAAGTTTATCTCAGGTTCGTGTCCTTTGCCACAATGACATTCAAACTATACTCGTACTGAATCACACCTTGAGAAATATACTGTGAAACTCATCTCTATTGTCCAATTATGAACAATTGAAGTTCTTTCTTTAATTTAACTGTGTTATCTGCATATGAGCTTGTCTGAGCACAGTCCTGCAGATGTACAACAGGCTATGAAGGCAAATGATACAATGTTGCAATTGCTAGCAAATCATTTGTATCTCTTGAAATGTAACATTTAGATAAAAGCATGTATCAATGTCCTCAGCTCAGTCTAAGTTTAGGCCAGACTGTCAATATATAAAGCTTTACTTTTATCATCAAATGGTTCCTCTGGAGCTTCATAGGGTGGATGGTGTGACTGCGCTGATTGGGGGGATAACAATGTGATGCCACAATTATTATATTAAAAACATAATATTTAATAATAAATAAATCAAAAACTTAGACATGCAACACTGGGATATATTAAAAGTGTATAAAGTGACTGTAGCACAGGTATTTTTGTAGGAAATTCTATAGTCACCGTTAGATCATCTGACCTGCAGATTAGGGGTGTCCGTTCCTATTGATGCCTCATATGTATATCAGTTTCCTTGGGAGCAATAAACGATGTTTATCCTGTGGCTTGATAGAGGATGCAGCCTCCTTTTGCTTGCTTTAGCCTGGATGGTATACGGCACTCTCCCTTGGAGGTAGATGGAGTTCTCGATGGGTCGTCACCCGGAAAAACCTGAAGTTGTAGTGTAGAGGCTGGTCCGGACACTTAGGTGCAAATCGGTGGCTGGATAGCTGAGCTGGTGGCACAAGGTCACTGTTAGATTCATTGATGCATTTCATTACACAGCAACTTTATCAAGGTGGTGTCTGCTTGTTACACGTACTGGGTTTAAATATCCTTAGTGAGTAGGTGGTGTGGTACACCTGTGACATCAATCAATGTGTAATCAACTTAAAATTAAATCAAATTAAAACATAAATAGAATAAGCAGGTTTAACGCACCCCCCCCCCCAACATCCACGCCAGCCCGAAGCATGGCGAGCGCAGAGAGCCCTGCAAGGGGTAGTGGAACGCGTCCTCCAACCTTTTCATTTCCCTACTATCCACGTTGGCGTGGAGTCGATTCTACATAGTGTGGCAAGCGCAGCGAGCCACCGAGCCAGAAGCATGGCGAGCGCAACAAGCCCCGCGAGGGGACGTGGATTACTTCACATGTATTCCGCGTCCCGTCGCGGGGCTCGCTGTGCTCACCATGCTTCGGGCTCGGTGGCTTGCCATAAAATGGCCCATGCAATGCGATGCAATGCGATTTTCCTACGCAGAAAATCCCACTAAACTAATTGCTTAGTGGGCGCGTTCTAAGAAACAAGTACAGTAAAATGTATAAGAAATAATGTGAAGATGAATATAACTAAAAATGAAACACAGCAGAAACCTATGGAGTTTTTATATAAAGGAAATTTTCTATCTGAACAAATAGTGACCTATCTATCGTCTGATGTTTGTATATATGCAGCATGGATCCAGATGCATATATATACAAAGAGGAGAAGAGGAGGTAAAAAGAAGAGACAGAAGGATCTAACCAAACAAAAAAATATGAAGATTAAACAATCTGTGTTTAACCTTTCTTCGAAATAATTATCCCCAACAGATCTTGCTCTTTTAAGTAAAGGTTTAAAATACTCACCCACCACATCACCAAATATATTTAACCTCTTTGTTGAACTGAAAAGATTTATCAGAGGACTTTGTCGGAAACGTTATTTTGCAAAACAACTTTTAAATAAGAATAGAGAACAAGCAGCAGCCATCATTTTGGGTCAAGGAGATCTCCCAGCACTTAATGCCCTCACAGAATTGTTGGAAGAGTATGAATCCAAGTCCCCGCAACCTGAAAAAATCTTTGATGTTTCAAAAGACAAATTTAAAGCCAAATCTGATTTTTATCCAATCAAATCAAAGGCCTCTAGTGTCGAGTCGTTCTATAAGACCACTCGTGACGACTTTAAACAAATGTGCAAAACCACAAAAAAGGACGGATAAAAATAAAGTTAAATAAAAATGAGAGATGAGCCCTCTGTAAACTAACAAAGGACACATCAATAACCATAAGAGGCAAATAAGGGGGTGGGGGTCTCGTGATCCAGGATAAATTGGACTACATTCTAGAAGCAAATAGACAGCTACAAAATAAGGAATTCTACATCACATTGACTTCCGACCCGACTAAAGAATATGGACTTCTAAAAGATGCAGAGACAGATGGAGTTATTTCCAGGGAGGAGCTCTGCTTTTTGTTTTGTGAGCACCTGTTAACACCAATATACTACCACTTCCCTAAAATCCACAAATCCCTCACTTAACCCCCAGGTAGACCTATTCTTTCAGGTATTCACTCACTGTCAGCAAATTTATCTTTTTATGTTGACGGCTATCTTCAACCTCGAGTGCCAACCCTCAGGTCCCACGTCAAAGATACTATACATTTTTTTACATATGATCCGAAACATCAAATGGAAACACTGGATGTTACTAGTTTGTATTCAAATATTCCCCACAAGTTGGGTGTACACACTATAACCAAAATATTGCAAACTGATAGGGACCTGGAAGGTTAGGCACCAACAATTCATCACAGATTCTATAGCTTACATACTCCAGCACAATTATTTTTTATTTCAGGACACTTTTTATTTACAGGTGATGGGTATGGGCATGGGGACCAGATTCGCGCCGAGCTATGCAAACCTCGGTACTTGTGTAGTTTGACGACGGCACTTCCCTGCAGATCGCATCGTATGCAAATCACATGCAAATAGCATGTAAATTGCCTGAAAATATTGTATGCATTTTGCATATGATTTGCATCCGATTCGATCTGCTATGCGATTTAGCACACCCCCACTATCCACATCATTCCGAAGCGTAGCGAGCGCAGTGAGGCCTGTGAGGGACACGCTACGCATCCTACTGACCTGTTCATACCCCCACTATCTACGTCGGCATGGAGTTGATTTTATAAAGTGTGGCAAGCGCATCGAGTGACCGAGCCCGAAGCGTGGCGAGCACAGGCGTAACACGAGCTCAAAGGGGACACGGATTCCTTGACATGTATTCCGTGTCCCCTCCTGGGGCTCGCTGCACTCAGCAGGCTTCAGGCTCGTTTTCTGCGTCCCTTCATGGGGCTCGCTGCGCACGCCATGCTTCGGGCTTGGTGGCTCGCTGCGCTCGCCACACTTTATAAAGTCGACTCAATGTGGTTAGTGGGGGTATGAACAGGTCGGGAGAGCACGTACTGTGCCCCCTTGTGGAGCTCACTGCACTCGCCATGCTTTTGGCTGACGTGGATAGTGGAGGTGTGCTAAATCACATTGCAGATGGAAGAAAATGCAAATAATATGCAAATAATATGCAAATACTGCATACAATTTGCATACGATCCGCTGGGAAGAGCCACCGTGAAACTACCCAAGTACCCAAACCTCTATATGGGAGAGGTCGAACAACAACTTGTATGGGATGGCAGGTTCGGCGTGAATCTGGTCCTCTATGGCCGTTATATACAGTAGATGATTTATTTATAATTTGGGATGGCACAGACATATTGGCACAGAATTTTGTAGACCATCTTAATTCTAACACTTTTCATTTACACTTCACCCACACTTTTCACACAAAGCAGACCTCCTTCTTGGATCTAACCCTAGAAGCAGTATATGATACTATAATCACATCCAACTTCATAAAAGAAGTTGGTTCCAATGCATACTGTACCTGCACTAGTAGTAGTACGTTTATTTATAAGGCGCCACAAAGGCGCCACTACAGAAGTGCGCATCATTTGCCATGGAAGAACTGAATTTCTAAGGGCCAAGTGCTCCGCCTCTATAGGAACTGCACAAATGTTGATACCTTTAAAACCCAGGCTCCAGATATGCTTGTTTCATTTGAGCAAAGTGGATACTAAAACACATTCTTTCTAAAGCCTACAAAGAAGTAGTGTCTCTAGATAGAGCAAGTCTTCTTGCGAATACAATAACTACTAACAAGGATAAACGAGTCGAAAATTTTAGTAACTACCAGACTACCTTAATTTTTTCATTTAATAACCACTCAAACCAAATAAAAAAGATCATTGGGAAAAATTATAATATATTACGTCAGGACCCCTTCCTTACAGGTGTAATTCCTGTTAGACCTCAATTTGTTTTCAAGAGAAACAAAACCCTTAGGAGCCATTTGGCACCAAGCTTCCTAAAACCAGAGAACAAAACAAACCCTGCCAACATAAACAAGGGATGTGGCTAAGCTCAAAGCCAAAAGGGTTCTTCAAATGTGGAGCAGAAAATGCCTCACGTGTATAAATCGACCCAACTGATTCTAGACAGTGAAGGTACCCCTATCAAATTCAATAGTTTTATCAACTGCAACACAGTATATATCTATGCTCTGTTGCCTGTGTGGCCTGCGATATATCGGACGAACAACAAGGATGCCGAAAGTCAGATTCCTTGAACATCGCTGTAATATCTTAAAACATATACTCACTCGTATTGTCTCTAGACATTTTCATGAAAGTCATGGTGGTTATCCGAAAGGTCTTAGTTTTGTTGGTTTAGAACATATTCCCTACACCCAATGTGGAGGTGACCGATATGCTAGGCTATGTAGGCAGGAGGTGTATTGGATGTTTAAAATGCAAACTATACATCCACTGGGTCTCAATGAGGCCATTGACCTGAATGCAATCATATAAGCGTCCCAACGTGTTCCTTTTTAGTTTATACTGTATACACTATTTTGGATATGTTTCCTCCTTTTTCTTTGGTCAGTAAAGATATAACTAAAGATAGAATATTTCCTTTATATAAAAACTACATAGGTTCCTGCTGTGTTCCATTTTTAGTTATATACATCTTCACATTATTACTTATACTTTTTACTGTTTTATCCGGATTTGTATTTATAGATTTATATACTTATTTGTGCTATGATCTAATATATCTATATCTAATAATCTAATAAGAAATAATCTAATAATAACTAATATGATGACTACGTATCTATTTTTCTATTTTGCTGTAAAAAAAACCTAAACTAAACTATACTAAACTATTTCTTGACTATGTATAAAAACTGAAATTCTAATAATCTAATGCATGAATTGATCAATGCATTTAAGCCTGCAGCCCCCTTCAATACATTGATCAATTCATGAACCAAATCTCCACTATTTATTTTCAGTTAATTTAGTGTGTGCAGAGCGCCTACAATGTCTGTTTAAACAATGTGGTCACAAGCCATAGGGCACCTCTAAACTAGGAAAGGTGAGTGCCAATGTTTAGTGTATATATTGTTTATTAGATTAAATTTTTAAATTAGTCTTATTGTGGTCACATTCTCTCATGCACCCTGTTTTAATCTATAGTGCATAGTTTATGTTAACCATTTCCCTAGATGATTAGTGACAGGTGTGTTGGTAACTGCTCACCTATAAAAGCACAGTCTGCTGTGAGCTTTAGACCAGATAGCATGCCTGGAATCAAGCATTGATGTGATAGCTATGTGTATTGTAGCCATTTTGAGCGATACTGTTAGGACCTGCAGAAAAGTGGAGTACCTTGAAGGGGGCTGCAGGCTTAAATGCATTGATCAATTCATGAACCTAATCTCCACTATTTTTTTTTCAGTTAATTTAGTGTGTGCAGAGCACCTACAATGTCTGTTTAAACAATGTGGTCACAAGCCATAGGGCACCCCTAAACTAGAAAAGGTTAGTGCCGATGTTTAGTGTATATATGTCAGCGGAGCAGGTGTCCGGGCGCCCTTAGAAGGGCGTCCCGGGCACTTCTGCCCTGTGGTGCGCAGGCCGCCACGGCACTTCCGCCCGGCCGGGGCACGTCATCGCCCAGTCAGTGTCACAGCGCAGGGAGCCCTCGGCGTCCCCTAGCAGATGCCCAGCGGTTGCCAGGCAACACGGGACGTCTGGGATTGCTTCGCCCGGTGGTTGCTAAGCAACCAGGCAACACCGGGCGGCGCTCGCCCAGCCAGCTGACTGTGATTTTAATCATAGTGGGCTGGGCACATGGCAGGGACTGATTGGCGGGGCTATCACTCTTAAGGGATTCAGCCCTGGTCAGCCCTGTCAGTGATATTGCTCTGCAAAGAGCCCTAATGCTCTGTCCTGCTTTGGTCCTGCGTGATTTGTCCAGGTCTTCCAGTCCTGAGTCCAGTCCTGCTTCTTTCTGGGTCCTGTCACCATCCAGCGGCCGTCTAGGTCCAGCCGTGGCACAGTCCTTGTCCAATCCTGGTCCCGTCCTGCTCTGGTCCTGCCTGAGTCCAGTCGCGGTCCAGTGGTGGTCCAGCTTGCTTTCAGCTGTCGCTGGTCCCCGGTTCCTGTTCCTGGTCAGAGTCTCCGGACACCCGAGGTTCTGCTCCTGGTGCTCGGTCCAGTCCCTGTTCCTTTCATCTGCCCTGGGTAAAGTAAGTGCTCCAGTGGAGCCTGGTTATTTTCTGCTGTTTATCCAGTGGTTTGCCGGCTACTTTAGTTTATTTGGCTGCCCAGCCAGTTATTTAAGTTGAGTGTTCTGGATTCTGCCCCTCCGTGGGCCCAGCCCGTCTCCCTCTCTGGTGGTTACCAGTCATATCAGTTCCTTGGTTAGGCAGGGCTTCCCCGTTCATTCCTGGTTTTGGTGATTTGCTTCTTAGTCCTTGTTGCCTTTTGTGTGGAGATTCCCCGTATCTGTCACTTGCGCTTGTGACTGGGTCGCATTCCTGTCCTTGGCCAGGTGCCGGCAGATAGGAGTTTATTTTCAGTTAGGCCCGTTAGCTAGAGTATCCTCTTGAGCCACCTCTGACAATCACTAACTCTTTGTCCTTCCATAAGACCTAGCTGCATCGCGATTGGAGCGGGTCTAACTTGCTCCTTCGAACGCGGCGGCCACAGGTGAAGCCTAGAGTTCGCAGGGGTTTGTCATCTGCCCGAGGTGCTCAATAGAGTTAGCATAGGGTTCGCCGTGGCCGTCCTATCCGGCGGTCCCGGTCACGGGCTCATGCCTGACCTCCGGCTCTCTGCCTCCTGTAGTTTCATCCAGCACCCAGGCGGCAATCCTAACAATATATATATATATATACCTTCTTATGAACTACAGATTAACTTTTAAAGGCTAGCCTGTACCTATGAAATATGTATTTATAGATAAATATTTTTCACAGATATTACTATATTTACATAAATGTATGCATGTATGCGTATCTGTTAGCATATCTTATAATTATATGCCTGTTCAGAGCGCTGAGTTCAGTTTGTAAATAGGGCGCTAAATAAATATAGGGTTCACAAACTTTCAAGCACTACTGTATACAGTATGTAATTTTATAATCTATTTTCAAACCAAATACACTTTTTATATACAGGTTTTATAGCTAAGGCTGTTGCACCTGGCTTTTGGCTCCATTTTTCTTCTTCCAATGGATGCTGAGCATGTTGTCTCCAGTGGCCTCTTGCTTCTCCACCATAATTTTAGAACCAAGAGTTTTCCCTCCAAGCACCAAACATTGATGCAGCCATGTTGGATGCAATTACAAGATTCATCACAGCCAATCCTGCAATACCAGTTCTGATACCTGCTTTCTGCAGCCTATCAGCTCATTCTGGGAAAACACCCCCAACTGGCCAGTGCAATGATGTCTTCAGCATAGCAGTATCCTCTGCTTCAGCTCCTGTGGGAATCGCTTTGTTCTACAGACTTTACATCCTGCTGCACCGCCTGGCTTCCTTCAGTTTTGTTACTGGTTCCTACTCCTTCGATTCCAGCTGATTCTAAGTGTACCTACAATCTTTTATCATTGATTACCATCAATATTCATCAGTGGCTATCAGTCACCATTGGTTGCCATCACTGAGAATGTGTCTCCAGTTTCCCTGTTCACTCCAATTGTACCATATCTTATTACCAGGCACAATCAGAGAGTCATTCTCAACATTTTTTGTATGCATGTGCTTACAAATGACCTTCAAAAGAGGTGTCATACTGTATGGACAGATAGCTTATACTTTTTGTCTAAAACCATTATATTACATGAAGACTACTTTTCTTAGATAGTTTAATGCAAGTAAGATGCAATTATTGTAATTTTTTTACAATAATTGTATGGAAATGGCACAAAATCATTTATGTGTGAGGATTTGTTGTGAGCTGTTTGAAATGTAATGTAATGTACTTTTTTTTACATACATAATGGGCATACAGTAACTAAGGGGGTTATTCTAGTTCACTCTTTCTGACAAAATCCTTCTTAGATGGACAAAACCATGTGCACTGCAGGTGGGGCAGATGTTACTTGTGCAGAGAGAATCAGATTTCGGTGGGGTTTTACTTCAAAGTGAGATCTATATTGCAGTGTAAAAATAAAGCAGCCAGTATTTACCCTGCACAGAAACAAAATAACTCACCCAAATCTAATTCGCTCTGCACATTTTACATCTGCCCCCCTGCAGTGCACATGGTTTTGTGAACTAGAATAAGGCCCTAAGCCCCTAAGCCCCCCATGTGATGCAATGTTCATGCATCCAAGTATGTGGGTAGACACAGGGGAGCCGAGAGAGGGGGGAGCGGGTACTAATTACCCGGGCCCACACTTGCTGAAGGGGCCCCGCAGGGGCCCTGGTCTGACCCCTCCCTTCCCCCTCCATCCCTCCCGGGTAGCAACAGTAGCACACACTTCTACAGCATGTGCTGTGCTGACAGCAGGCTAAGCATGAGTGTCTCACTGACAGCGTGAGAGGTCATGCTGAGCCTGCAGTCAGCACAGCACATGCTGTAGGTGTGTGCTGCTTCTGAGATTACAGTTTTTAGAGTTTTCTATCACCCTCCTCTAAACATTTTGGGGGCGTGGCCTAAGTGTGGGAGGTCCCCACAACACACACTTAGGCCACGCCCCCAAAATTTTACCGGGGCCCGGCATTCCTCTCGGCTGCCCTGGGTAGACATAACTATTACTGAAGATGCATAACTACTGTAGATTATAAAGTGAGTGCCTCATGTAAAGAAGTTTTTAGAAAGGGTGTTTTGTTCCAGTGCTGAGCTATGCAGAGTAAGACATTTATAAAAAAAAATATGCTTGTTTGGAGGCATATCTTTTGCAGCAAGTGTAGGGCATACACACAGATACATTGCATTTGTAGTTGCATTTCAAGATGAGTTCTTCTCGTGCATACATGTGAATATCAACATTTTTTTTCCTTGCAAGTGTTTTGGAGTAACATGCACAATTTACTTATTTAGCCAGGCTCTGAGATGTACTGTAAGAAGGATTGGACAGTTTCTTAACAAAAAAAATATAAAGGACTACTATGGTATAAATACTGTTTTATTGGATAACCCAGGGATTTTACTCACTGGCTGATCTTTCTGTTCTACTTACTGGCTGACTTTGTTGTTTGGTCAATTTTGACTAATCTGTGAGATATATCATGATATTGAATTAGCAAAAGTAGCAAATTGTCTCTGTCTTCACATATTTTCCTGAAGGTTACAGATGGAATACTCACTTCAAAGTTTAAAATTCACCTCAGACTTCTTGAAGTGTTCTTCTCAGGTAATCCGCCTTGTGTTAGATGTAAACAGAACCATTTGCTTTGGTCCTCTCTGATCTTAATATTGTATATTTGGCACTCATTCTCTAGCTTCCGCATCTCAATATTTTTTTTGATCTGTAAGCTATTTTTATTGTTGAAAGTAAGAGCTACACATACCTATATTTGAGTAAGGACAGTGGAGGTTTTTCTGGTTCACCATCTGGTTCACCTTGACGGACAAAGGGGAACAGAAATTCCTTCTTAAATGGACAAAACCATGTGCACTGCAGGGGAGGGGGGGCAGATGTAAATTGTGCAAAAAGAATTCGGTTTGGGTGAGTTATTTTGTTTCTGTGCAGGGAAATTACTGACTGCTTTATTTTTACACTGCAATATAGATCTCACTTTGAAGTAAAACCCCACCCAAATCTAACTCTCTCTGCACAAGTGACATCTACCCCACCTGCAGTGCACATGGTTTTGTCCATTTGAGAAGGAATTTGCCAGAAGGATAACCAGAATAACCCCCAATATCTCAGATTCTCAGAAGGGATATGCTTGAAGCATCTGGTACTCTTCCATGAATCTAATATTATATTTACCTGTTTTCAGAGGTATTGAATGGCCCTGATCTTTAATTAAGTCTTAAAAGTTTCTTTTTTTAAGATCATTGTACCTTGTATCAGCATCAACAACCAAAGATAAACAGGATATCAAAGAGGCCCCTTATACTATGTCACCAAAATGCAATCCATGGGTTTTCTTATAGACAAACCTCTTATGTTTTCCATTGCACATACTTTCTTAACCTCCTCCGCTGGTTTCAGAAGCACATTCTTGATCCATTATATAGTGCACATTGACAATTCCAATTTTCTGTTGACATTTCCTATTCTATTTTTCACCTGTTTTTTCACCTCAGCGTGTTCAGATTCTTCTTTTCAAATAGTGAATGTTTCTGTTTCTGGATATTGGCTAATCGTAGTAGCACTTTTCAAGTAATCTATCTCATCAAACTGTTGCCTCTTTAAACTATGTAATTAAACACTAATTTCCAATGGCCTCATTAAGGATCAAGCCAAGGGCAGAGCTTTAACCTCTTTTCATGAGTCTCTGTTTCCTTTCAATCTTATGCATATTTGGCAGTACGTTTTCTCCTTATAGAGTAATTATTCTAACTCTTGCTTTGTAGTATCTCTAAAATTGCCTCTTCATTAAGCAAAGCCAATTTCTAACTGAATTTTCGAATCAGGCTCTCTAGAGACTCATAATTATCCCAAGTTAATTTTTATTGAGAAGAAGTGAATTGTTGCAGGGCTTGCTTCTGAGCTTCACTCCCTTTAATTACTCCATGTGAGTCTGTAAGAAGTGAAGGCCAGGTCTTAGCTACTTTTGTATCACTTTGTTCATAGTCTTTGGAATCAATCCAGCCAGGCATGAGATTGTGAAGGTGAACTCACAACATCCAGGTCACTTACACCGTAGGGGCGTATGCACCCAAGAAATGCATGATCCAAAAATAGAATGCTGTTATTGGCCATAAGCAAAGTATTGAAGCCTCTTTAAAGTGGTGCTATAAATGGCTGTTTTTCCAATAATGATTTAAATAAAAATTATAGCTGGAAAGTTTTTTTCCAGGCAAAATGAAAGACTTTACATTATTTTGAGGTATCCAGAAATGCCTGTAAACTTGACTTTTCAATGTTTTAATACATGTTCTGTAATGTTGTAAAAAAACACTTTTTGCTCACTGTAGCATGGTTACTAACTGAACGGTTTCTGTATATTTCTTTATAATCTATTATCTACTTATCATTTACAATACCTGTGAAAATCTTTTACTGATTATTTAAAACCATCTTACCAGGGTTATATGTATACCCTTTTTAGGGATGGCACTAAAAGGATATGAATCCGTAACACTAAGCGGTTCCGACATATCCTTCTAAGACTTTGCCCTACATTTGGAAGGAACAGATATCACCAGTCTGTAATGAATATTTATTCACAAATACAGTAATCAAACACAGTCTCTTGAAAATTGTGATTTACAGGATTAAATATCCGACCAGTTGGGAACCATATAGAAGACTGTTACAAAACTTTTAGACTTAACTGTGTGCATACATTGATACACATAAGTGCTGTATTTCAGTGAATATAACCGATACATTATTTTAAAGTTATCTATTCAAATTTAAAGAAAACTTTCTTATATAAGAGTGCCTCAGCACACAGAGTAAACTTTCTCTTCATGTAGCATCTCAGAAGTTATTACCTAAAATGATATTTGCATGTACCTGTAAGTGTATGTATAAAACCATTTTGTTCTATGGACCTAGGTGTGACCAGATTTTGTATAGCAAACTGGTTTACAAACTGTGGGGTAGATGTATAATCCATTGATCAGAAGAATATGCGCTATCCCCGTTCATTATGGCAGGGGATAGCGCTTCCCCTGATGTATGACATTCGTCATGCAGGTGTTTAATGGGCGGCACTACGAGGGAGGAGGCTTAGCGGAGCTGCTTTATTTTAAGAGAGCGCCTGGGTCTTACCCGATGTATTATCTGGTGATGTGGGGCTTTGTGCCTTATGCAGCCCTGTCGTGGATTGCCAGCTTTGTCTGGTGCTGTGGGTCTCCAGCCTTCTAATGCTCTGCCTGCTTGCTGGTCTTAGGCGTCTTCAAATTATAACAGCACATGTGCCGGTAATACAGCATCCCATGCGAACATTACCTGGCACATGCGCTGTTTTATTTTGAAGATGCCAAAGACCAGCAAGCAGGCAGAGCATTAGAAGGCTGGAGACCCATCTGACATCCGTTATGGGATGACTCGTATACTCGACAGGGGAGGATAGCGCACTCCCATAAGGGATGTCATAATAATACATGCTGATGATGACCGTTCCCGCTTCACCATGATAATATGGTGAAGCGGGTCCTGCCTTTAAGAAACGTTAAAATCATTATGATAAATTTACCCCTGTGTCTTGTATGGGACGTATCTGGAAGAAGACTTTTTATGGGAAAAGGGAAAGGGAACACAAAAAAAAGAGATAATTATTTGTGTAAGCTTGCTGCTCAGTCCTGGACATTTCAATAAATAAACCTCAAATACGGTTATGAGACAGGGTTGAGATGTGTCCCAAGGTTCAGTGGTTTACCTCTTAAATACATTTTGTGTCCATCTGGATTATACCAGCTCCTTATCTACTTAGAGATTATTACTTATGATTCACTGACTTATTCAATGACCACCAACAGCAAAAAAAGCTCCATGGTGAGGACCCTAGAAGTGTGAACTACATCCAGCTTCATGTGTGCATTACCTAGTGAAAATCTAATGAAAGTCTGGTTATGTATTAAGTGCTTCTGATGTGACTACTTCATGACAAGAGTCCTGATGTTAGGACTCGCGGTTTGTCTTTTATTTCCATGCTTATTATTTTGATTGAAACTAATGCAATATAATCTTTTTGTCCATATTTGTAATATTCTTTTACTGTAAAAACCTTGGAATCATTACTCGGATTAAAAAATTATTTAGTCTAGTGTATTCTCTGTTTCTCTTGTGGAGCTCACAAACCTGTGAGATTAAAGCTACATACCTATGTGTAAGTAAGCGTAAAATACTAATATTTGGATGGGAAATGTAAACACCCCTTTAAACTCTTTTGTGGTGGCAGATGAGGTTCTAAAGTGCACATACATCAGGTCCCAGCTGCAAATGATTGTGTTATCTAAGTGCAGGCTGGAATTTGTGACACTCGCACCTGCAAGTTCAAAATCCACTTTCCCATTAATACAACAAATTGACTTACTTTATACTGTATGTCCCACGCCAATCAAACCAGGGGCATTGCACTGTACACCCAAATTCCTAACCTAATGAATGGTGCTACCATGCTGCTAGCTCCACACAGAGAACAGAGACAATTCAGGTGCATACTGTAAGCACTAATCACTGCACATTAAATATAATTATATAATTATATGGGGAAGTGGTATATTTGCAGGTAGAATATGAAGACAACATAAACTACCTAGTGGAAATGGCCACTGTTTAAATACAAGGGATACAAAACATATTATCCCTCTTGAGATGGTAAAACATACAGATATAGCCACACTCAACTAGCCTACCTATGGCGGTCCGAATTGCAGAATGGCGAAGCATTGCGCATACCTCCCAATTCCAGGAGGGACACCATTTTCTGTTTATGAACTTCCCTCTTAATTTTATGGTTGCCATCACCTGTTTTGAACAATTTAATCAAAAAGAAAGGTGTTTCAACACAGGTGATGGCAATCATAAATTAGGAGGAGAGTCCAGGAATAGAGCATTCTGTCCGTTATGGAGAGGGTCATGTTGGGAGATATGGTTGCGCAACATGGCTAGTGTGTTGTTTGGTGTTGCTGTTGAGTGTAATGCTTACATTCATCCACCAGATGCCGCTTTTGAAGAATTGCATATGCATGAGGTCTGCAATGAAATACAGTTCAGTAATATCGTTCAAGAACTACAGTACTTTACTGTATGTTAAATGCAGTAATGTACAGTATGCTTTACAGATGTGCATTGGGCTACATTATTACTGAATACAGATTATGTACAGTATGCCGAGCTTAGCTCTGTAAGGGCTGACTAAGCTTGGCATACATCTCCATTCTGTATCCCCGGGTCTGAATTTGTGACTACACGTTGCATATTAACACAATTGCAGTTGGCAGAGACTATCTGCCATGAGGATAAATGAACAATCTTTTCTGGTGCCCATTTAAAAAATCACTAAATCCATTAATATGTTTTTTTTTTAATTATACAGTACAAAATACCCCTGTTGATAAATTATCTTTCTTCTCCATTGCTTTGCCGAACTCTTTTTTTTTTTTAGCATTACAAACAAAAGCTAATTATAAATAATTATGGATCTAAGAAACAGATTTTGAATAATATTATTTATACCAACCATAATTGAGATGCTGAATTCTGAGAAGCGACCGTCATGCCAACTGGCCAACTAGGCGCCTGTCTATTAATCATTAGGACTTTTCCCTTATTAAAATATATTGGCTATGAATTTTTAAACCCATTGACAAAATCTTGATACCTCTTTAATTACAAAGAACAGTTGTGAAATAGTACATATATTTCACACCTATCATTTTCTGTTCATTGTGTTCTAGTCCGAAAGGTCCTTTTTACAAAATATATTACATTTTTGCTTTTATTTTCAAATAATATAGACATTAATCTTCCCTGACTAACATAATTATACCATATTTATATAATTAAATTATGTTTTGTTTATCTCATGAGTGATGATCTGTTAATTGCTATGCAGAAATTTGTTTCACACAATACATTAAGTTGATTCTTGAATTTTTATTCTTGTGCTGGCTATTAAAGATATTTTAGCACACTACGGATCAAATACTACATATTATACATTAATATAATAGCTATAACTCTCTTACCATTTACTAATTGGCAAATACTGTATTTAGAATATATCAAAAAGATATGAATTTACGAAGATGCTTCCAGTTGAACTCTTGGCAAGAGGTGCATCACCTGGGCATCTCCTAATTGTGAATATACCTATAACTGCAATTACTGCTGCTTTTATTACATCTATATTGTTATAGGTTCAATCCCTTAGTATTTTCAGTCTTTTACACAGTCTATGGCAGTGTCAGTGCAATTTCTATTAGAGCATTTGGCAAATATACCAAATATTTTGACATCAGTACAAACATTTTAATATTTTAAATTCTCTTTCTTCTCCAAGTCAATTATGGGTGACAATATTTTATGCGCCAAATGACATGGGTTATTTGTCTCTGTATCAATTTGTCCACACTGCAGATTGTCTGGATTTGGAATAGTACCTCTCCAAATTTGATAACTAGGAGGTAATTAACACGAATTGTTATGTATACATATAGCGTGGCTGATCACCTATTTTGTAGATCTGAGAATAACGGAGATGCATGCAACTTTGTAGATAGAGGGCAACAAATACATGTTGTTATATATGTATAAGTATTATTGTTACATACAACGATCCCTCGTTTTGGCTTTTCTCCTTTATTGTTTTGTTATATGTCATTATGTTACATAGGTGATGGGCATGCCCCCTGAAATGCTTCCCCAGGGAGTCTGTTGTTATGTCCATTAGCCGGCGCATCCTGTGACACTGATGCAACTGCCATTGAGCAGTGTCTGGGTCCCTGAACACTTGGGATGGTAAATTTATAAGACTTGTTTTTCACTTTGTCACTTTGTTGTCCTAATGCAGTGATTCTCAAACTCGGTCCTTGGGACTCCACACAGTTCACATTTTCCAGGTCACCCAGCAGGTGCATTCATTACTCACACACATTTTAAAAGATCCACAGGTGGAGCTAATTATTTCACTTGATTCTGTGAGGAGACCTGCAAAACATACACCGTGTGGGATCCCGAGGACCGCGTTTGAGAACCTGTGTCCTAATGAAATGTATATTAAATAAAGCCCTTGAAACTTTCCCTGCTTAGACCAGAGTTCTAGTCATTTATTTGGTTGTCCCTGAGTGCCAAGCAGTGTGGGTTTGCTTTGTTTATAGGAGAGGACTTGGCACCAGACCCTTGCTGAGGGTTGGCTAGAATGCCAAATGTGACAGAACATACATATAAACACATACTGTACACACACACACAAACATACACAAGCACACATATACTGTATGTCACACATATACAATATAGTCTAACCTACAGTACAGCAGCTATGTGTTATAGATGGAGTGGATGGACAGGCACAATATTAGAAAGCCTCCACCCCCTAATGACAAAATGGGGGTCTATCAGGAGGTATTATCAGTCTGGACACAACTGAATCTCATCATATTGGCTTTCTAATATGGTGTTTGCTCACTGTCTTCTGTCAGAGGGGTTTCTGGGTTCTAAGAAACCCCCTCTGCATGTGCTACTGCATCGCACCGTTGCCCAGATTTATGAAAAGGCTTCCAAGTTCTGCACAGAAATATGTGAATTTTAAGTTTATGCAAAAGCCTGCTGTTTGATTCCATCTGACTAAGAATCAACCCCATGATGTGCTGCTGTAAACATTCTGAGGATCTGATCACTTCAGAAAAAGTGTGTATCCTTGCTTCTGCGCTTCGGTAGGCTGCTACAGAGATTATAAATGGATGGTATTCCTAAAACCTCAATAATGGTATCTACAAAATAGCAAAAGTAATATAACTCAAAAAGCGCCACAAGAGAAGTGACTGATTGTCAGTCAGTTGTTACAATATACAGTATAACGAGAACAATAATGAAATATACTTCCATTCTCATGTGTGTTACTCCATCCTGTTTCTAAATATTTTCTTCAAACGTATGGAGATCCAACTCAATTGAAGTATATATACAGGAGAGAAAGGCTTAAAATGGTGAAGCCGGTTTTAATACAAATAACACATACAATATAAACATATAAATGAAAAAAAATTCCAAGATAATCCAGGAGGTGAGAGTAAAAAAAACAATTACCAGCAAGTGATACAGAACTGGTTTTATACAAATCTTTAGAACTTCTCTCATGGCACCATATGAGTTATATTACTTTTGCTATTTTGATCTGATAACTTCAACTGTAAAAATGGTGACCTGACAAGACAGGTAAAACCTAAATTTTGTGCTAAGATTTACATCAAATCGAACATAATCAACATACAGCACTGTATCATGCAAAAAAATATTTAGCAGAAAATAAAGTGGTTCTGTATCTCATATTTTGCTTTTGTGCTTAAATCACTAAATAACTCTAAGTAAGGCTGTACACCAAGGGCCAAATGTAATAGGGTGTGAGAATAAGAAAAAAATAGATTTTGGGAGAGTTTTTCCATTTTTTTAAAAGTTAAATTCATTTACATGGCAAAATCAACTGCTGGAACAAGGATTTTTATACTGTATATGCATAAGAGCTTTATATAGACCAATAAAGAAGAGGCAGGGCCCTCAAATTTTATGCAAAACATTACAGTAATTATTCCCTACAAATAATAGTACTCTTGACCATATAAAAATATTTGTTCAACTAACTCTCTTAAGTAACTGGGTGTGCAGTTCACTATATCTTATGTCCAGAAGTTCAATGCGCATTTCCCTCCTCTCTTAGAGAAAGTTTGCCATGACCTAGGAATCTGAAGTACTCATTTTATATTCTGTATTGGTAGCATAAATGCCATTAAAATGAGTGCCGTCTCATATTTCTTTGTTGTTCAAATGTTACCAGTCAGAGTCACCCCTTTCCTTTTGTCTACTCTTTAAAATTTGGCATCTAGAAACATATGGTCAGTTACAGTAGGAGATCCATGATGCGTTTTTGAGTTCTGTGTCCGGACGGTTGTCTGGGTCTCTCTAATTTCCACATTTATTATTTGGCAGCTCATGTTACTCACTCATGCTAATGCTCATTGTAGTGAATGGGTCAATTCTGAGGCACGCATTATGAATATCATCTCTCCTTACTCACCCTACTGGATGCAGTCCAAGCATGGGCCGCAATCTTCTTGCCTCATAAAAACACTTCACTAGAGTTTTCTTGCTGATTCAAAGCCATATCCACATTATTATTCTTATTATTCTTATCTTTTATTTATATGGCACCACAATGGATTCTCAGCACCTAATTACAGAGTACATAAACAAATAAGCAAACCAGTGGCTTACATTTGAATACAATAGAGGACAAGTACAGGGTACAGAAACATAGCTGCATCAGCAGAGGACACTGGTATATGTATCACCTTGGCAGAAAACCACAGGATTGTTTACGTAAGAGAAGGAAAAGCACATGAGGGGAAAAGGCCTTCTCGTGAGAGCTTTAGATTCTAAAGATTAAATTCTTATATTCACGTACTGTAAAACCCCATGAATAGTCAGCCATTTCCCCCTTAACTAGACCCCAAATACTTAATTTGTTGAACTATACATATTAATGTTTCTCCATGACATTACTCCACTCTACATATTTTCTGTGTTATCTGACCTTTAAGAAAGGTTTGATCTGCTCACCAAGGGGTATATTCAATTGCTGTAGAAACTGCTGTATTGTCGGATAGATGGCAGTTTCCGCCTTGAGTAGGTCGGAAGAAGTTCCGACCTATTCAATAAGGGATGTTTTTTTCCAACAGGTCAAAATGCTCCGACCTGTCGGAAACCAAGTGGATTGGCGGAATAGCAACCAATCCACCTGATTTTGTTGGAACCACAGCCAATTCCAGAAGGTTTTGGCCCCGTTTCCAGCAATCTCAATCTGCCTTTAATAGAAGTAAAATTGAGGCAGGGAGGATGGCGCCAGGTGAGCAGCTGCAGCTCACCTGGTGAAGATGGTGCCATCCCACCTCCTGTTCACCTCCAGCCACCACTCACCCGGTCCCAACGCCGGCTGGGTGAGCAGCACCTAATTCAGATTTGGCTGCATTGAGTAGGGCATGTCGGAATGGATCCAACATTAATTGAATATACTCCTAAATATTTTTAACAATACATCTAACTTTGATACCTTTTTACCTCAATACTTGGTTCTTAATGTCCTACATCCAATAACCCCCTTGGAACACTCTGCCTCATTTGATCTGAATCCAAAAGGCCTCATATCTACCTCTATGGTCCGTGGATTGCCCACTATCAGCCTCCCAATCAACCTCATGCACGAGTCTGGAAGAGAAACACTCTGCCTCCTTTGTTCTGACTCCAAAAGGCTACTCTACCCTCTATGATCCCCTGATTGTCCACAATCAGACACCCAAGGACCCTTAAGTGCTGGTCTGGAAGAGAAATGCTAGAACCGGAGGAATCTGCTATAATTCACAACATGCTGCTAAACCCTTAATTTGTGTTTTGTATTCAGCAAAAAAAAATCTATACATTTTTACAGGACATACTTAGGAAATATAGTTCAGAAGCCAACAGGAACTAAGGCTTTTCACTTACGTTGGCAAGACTGTGTGGAGGAGGGCACCTTCACACATATTTGGTAGCAAATATGAAATATGGTCCCCTTGGATCTCTTATTATAACTACAGCTAATTATATATGGCAGCACTTGTAATATACATTTGTTATTAGTAATTAGAAATACAATAAAACAAATACACATTGCCCCACATAATTAGATCATTACAAAGTTCTAAAGGATGTCTATAAAGAGGAGATTTTCCTTTGGCAAATGAAGTAGCATAAAGTCTTTTTGTCACAGTCAGTTGTTAATAAGCAGAATTAATATGGTTTAGTTCATTATTTTACTTGTTTCCCAGTCTGGCCAGGGGTTTATATTTGAGTTTAAATAAAGCAGCAGGTTAGTATAATTAAGAGCAATATTTTAGCCTTTCTTAGATTGAAGTATAGTGCTGTGTTTTTAGCTGTGTCCCTCCGGCTGCTGGTGCTTATCCTTCAGAGCAAACAGAATTCAGCAACTGCAGGCTTCACAATGCTATGTTAGTTACCCAGCTGGTGATTAACGCATTTCACCACCTACATGAGCTGTCAGCGGCTTTCTCAGAATACAGTATGACCTTATTTGCCTTTTTATAAGGTACTTGTTTAGTTTCACGGTGGCAGATATATCGCATGCGATATCGCATGCAATTTGCAAAAAAAATTGGATGTGCGATGCGATTTACTACCTGTTCATAACCCCACTATCCACTACGGCATGGAGTTGATCTTATATAGTGTGGTCACCACGGAATACATGTAAAGTAATCAGCGGCCGCTCGCCACGCTTCGAGCTTGGTGTCTTGCTGCGTTCGCCACACTGTATGAACTCAACTCCATGCCGTAGTGGATAGTGGGGTTATGAACAGGTAATAAATCGCATCGCACATCGAATCTTATGCAAATCGCATGCAAATCGTATGCAAAACACACGCAATATCACATGCGATATCTGCCACCGTGAAACTAAACAAGTACCGTTTATAATTTCCTTCTGCACACTTTAATAAAATTATTTTTAAAAATTATTTTTAAAAATTAATATATTTATATATATATTTGTTCAAGTCCTTGGCATATAGCTTTATTTATCGATAGTCAATGACATTTTTTTTTTAGGTATTTATATTGAGCCACTTTTTTCATATTTATGGCCAATAGCTGTTTCTAATTATTTTAATTATCTAATATTAATGACCTTACAGCAAATGTAATCTTAAATGTGTAGCAGTTATGTTGCTTGAAATTCCACTCAACAGTGGCCAATATTATATTGATGAATAGAGATTACACAGTCAGAATGAGTACTGTAAAACCTTTTTAAGATCAAGTATCAAGATGTCACTGTGACATCCAAGAATTCCATGCTGACTGCTTGTTTGTTTTTATCTAAGCCTTTTGAATCTTCATTTCTAATTGCAACCAGTTGATGGAAATAATAACATGAAGATTGTTAACTTCTTGTTCCCTAGCCTTGTCAGTCATATTGGAATTTGGCTTTATGAAATTCTGCAAGCAGGACGACAGAATGTCTGCACAGCAAATTCTAAATCTTCCCTTTTTCCAATACTTAAATGTCTAATACTAAATAATATATAGTCTATCTATGGGGGAGTTGTATCAAGGGAATACAACTGATCATATTCAAAACAAAATAGAAAGTATCCCAGTAAGTGGAGCTCATGCATTGATTAAAGGTATCACCTAAATTAATAGTTGACAACAATTCCCGTGAACGTGCATCTTTTATCATTCTACACTCATGCAACACTTTGATCGCGAACCAACATGGCTGTTTGACAAGGCTTACAAGGCTGTAAAATGCAATGGAATATGATAGAGCTATGTAAGTAAAAATGGGAGGAGGGAGAATTTGGCCTATTGGTCAGGATTGTGACTGTTAGGCAGTTGAACAGTTGCGATTTTGGCATTGGTATACTGACCATCGTGATCCCGACTGTCGGCAAGTCATCGAGCACCCACTAAAAGTTGACAACATACATACTAATAATAGTAGGTGGTAAATTGAACTTTCCTCTCCTCACCAATAAAGTGGAACTGACTCTCCCACATTTATTTATACAGTATGTATGCCTTCCCCAGCATGAGGCATTTACAAAAGAGTTGCTACTTACCCAGTTCCTGTTTGGATAGTTGATTGCCACAAACACACCTCTTCAAGACAACCAAGATAGTATATTTTGCCTGCACAATATAGATATGGCAAATAGTGTAAAGAGGTGTAAAGGATGGTAGCTTTAATACCTACAATACACCTTTCTGTTACTCTTGGAACTATACCCAACCAATCTATAAAGATGCAGAGAGCTCCGACTGTTCACAATGATACTTAGAGTACACAACATTCGTTATCACTTTGTATTCTCTATTTGTTTATTCTGTACCCTGTATTCTGTACTCCCTTCACTGGCTGCCTATAAGATGGTGAATAATTGTCAAGACTGGCTTACTGACTTTTAAATTTCTACATGACCAGGGCCCAAGGTAACTGCAGCAGCTTCTGATCCCTTATTGTCCCACTCGATTACTGTGATCGGTTGATGAAGGACTACTAACAGGACCCAGAATTTCCCTGAGTTCACCTGGGGGTCGAGCTTTCAGCGCTGTGCCTCTAACTCTATGGAACTCACTTCCCCGCTCAGTTGGAGAAGCTTCCACTCTGGAAACATTCAAAAATAGATTCAAGACTTTCCTATTCACCCAAGCATTTCACTAATGTCCCTTGTTAAGTTGTTAAGTTTGTTTTGTATTTTTTGCTGTAAAAGGTTAATGCATGCACTTTGAGTCCTATTAGGAGAAAAGTGCTATATAAATAACATTATTATTATTATTATTATTATTATTATTATTGTTATTATTTATTCCTATCACACCAAATTGAGAACTATCAAAACTAAAACCTCAAAGAACTTCTAGAAATTAATGGTCCATGGTTCAAAATGCTCTGGCTGGCCACTGTAAATAACCCTAAGTTCTCTTGCACACCCTCACTTTTTTGTCTGCACTTTTACTTTAAAGTCTGCTCAAGATCAAGTCACGGTAAATAAAACGATACTTGGCCACACTGACTTTTGCTGCTTCATTTCTACAAAGTAAGCTATATGCATTCCACCCTGATGTTGTGTTATTCCTCTCCTATGCACCTCTTCCCATTGAAGATGAGGCTTAGTCACAATTTGGTGTGACTAGGAGACTGCGCTGAATAATTTGATTAGTGACAATTGTATATCTGTGTGCAACTGAGTCTGAATCTGCATATGAATTGATACATTGCAGCGGCCACAGCTTTTTTCCATTTCAAGTTCCACAATGCTTCATATACAGCATTAGTCAAACACTGCCCTTCTCCGCCACCCCCCCCCCCTTGCTGTGTAAAGTGCGTGCACCCGGCAAACCAAATGTTCGTCGTGGGTGCATGCACCCTGCGTCTGCACTTGTGCAGAAACCCGCCTACGCAGACACACAACATCGGTCCTCCATGCGAATGCATGCAGGACTGAACGGATATGAATAAGGCCCTAAGATTCATGTTGTGGTTAAGAGGCACAAATAGATGCTGGCACTAGCAGAATCACATGTTACATTAAACTTAGTATTAGGAAATATTTTGGATGTTGCCATTATTAACTCTATCTATTGAGTGTCGCTGTCATATTCATTCCATTTTTCGGTAACATTGTTCTCAAATATTGCATTCTTATAATTTATTTATTTTTACCTCACTTACTGCCAATTAGATTAAGGGACTTTCTGTTACATGGGCTGAATTTTTTTTATTTAAGTATATATATATATATATATATATATATATATATATATATATATATATATATATATATATATATATATATATATATATATAATTCCAATAGGCAAACAAGACAATTGGTACTGGTGCCCTCCAAAGTAACCCAGTTGGGTCAATAAGTAGTCAGTAGCGCATGGCGGCACTCAGTGAGTAAATAAATAACACAACGCAGGTAAAAGTCCAAATGTTTTCGATGTATTAGAATCACATCTTCCTCAGGAACAACAGAAAGCATAACGAAACATACCTTATAACCCCACCAGATCACACGTGAAAGCCCACGGGTTGCCAAGCCCGAACTGACGCGCCCACTGATGACATCATCATGTGGTGCCGGTTACCATGGTTACAATGATAGTAGCCTGCAAAAAGTGACATATACCTTTAAGTAAACAAATAATCACATAATCACATAATAATGGGCTAATGCATAGCGGAACTGTTTAATTGGTATTGCTGCACAAGCGTCACAGTGTCAGGGAGCCATGGGGGGATGCGTCGGGTTGGGTGCGTGTCAATCACAATGCGGATGGTCTCATGCAAGTAACAGTAGTGGGAGTAAATGTCAGAGAAAGCAGTGAAGTCCCGCAGATTCATTGAGGCGCCTGGGTGAGAGAGTACCTAGTCTGTGAATCCAGCGGGCTTCTTTTTGTAAGAGGCGGAGTCCCCAATCACCGCGTCTCAAACGGAATGGATGATCATGTATTTGAGAGTAGAGATACTATGCCCGGATTGCACGAAGTGGCGTGCAACTGGTTGCTCACTGTGTCCACTCGTGATCGCTGCTCTTATTGCAGTTTTGTGTGATGCCATCCTCTTGCGTAGTGTACGCTCGGTTTTACCGACGTAACTAAGTCCACACGGACATGTTATGATGTATACAACCTATCTGGTCGTACATGCGACCCGGTGGCGGATGGTAAAACGAAAGCCGGTATGTGGGTGCGGGAAATCTCTGCCGGTAATTAGTGATGGACATACCGCACAGTTTAGGCAGCGAAAGCAGCCCTTACGCAATTGTAAGAAGCCACTCTGCTCCGAGGTCGCTTGTTTGAGACCCGTGATATCAGTTTTGACTAAAATGTCTCGTTTGTTTCTGCCACGGCTGTAGCATGGCATCACCCTGGTGCCCTGCAGGTTAAGTTCAGGGTCGGAGCTAACTATTGGCCATGTATCATTGGTGATTTTTTTGGTTTCAACAAATTTTTATTGAGTTTTTTACAATGTAATATAAGGAAATAATTACAACAATATCCATTTCACTTCAAATGTAGTTTGCATAGGATATATAACATTCTGTTCCTTTCTGAACAATCTTTACCTAATCGGAATCGGTACGTCAAAACTAGAACTTGTAATTAGCATTACCAACAAAATGAAATTCCTATCGATGATCATTCTTTAGGAATCTCCTAGTTATTTCTTATACGGATAACATATTTTAGAGGTATAGTCATATAAGATAAAGATGTAAAGAAAATAAGAAAAGGGGGAGGGGGTGAGACAAGACATTTGACACACAAGGGAAAATTGTTCCGGGATTTTTTTTTTTTTTTTTTTTTTTTTAAAGTATTAACTTGTATAGATAGTAGATATATCAAGACATCCGAAGGAATGAACCACCACGGTCAGCCCGAAAAAGATTAAGCAGAGACGCAGAAATATCCAAAAAGAAACTTTCCTGTATCAGCTCCCAATATCTCCAGAGGCAGATTCTTCGCAATGTAAGGGAGTGCCTCAATTTACCTGATCGCTTCTCTATCGAGCAGGACGAGGAGGAATATTTGCTTTAATGGGAGAATCTATTGGTAGTGATTCAATAAATTTTTCCCATTTATTATAAAATTTGACTATGGATGGTGAAAGGTTAAATTGTAATGACCTAATGTCAAAGAGTAGTAGTTGTGTTAGTCTATCTTTCAATTCATTTATTGAGGGGGATGATGTTTTAATCCAATGGATCAGAATGGTTTTCTTTGAGAGGGTGAGTATGATAGTTAATAGGGGAATATATCTGGTTTGATCTAATATGGTAGGCCAGTTAGTAAAATTTAGGCATAAGCATGCCAGGGGATCGGTACTAACCGCAGCGTCAAATAGTGAATTGATATAGAAGATCACTTTCCTCCAGAATTTTAAAATCTTTCTGCATGTCCAGAAACAGTGGTAGAATTTAGTGTCTACCATTCCACATTTAACGCATCTCCCAGTAGCCTCAGAGGACATATGTTTAGATTGGGCTGGCGCAATGTATAGCCTATGAATTGTCTTAAAATGAACTTCTTGAAGATATGCAGACTGGAGTATCTTCATTGAGGACATAAGACGGTCAGTCAAGTTCTTCTCTTCCATCGTTATGTCCAAATCAGCACTCCAAAGTCTCAATGTATTTGTCAAGTTAGTTGAAGTGTCATGTTCTTGTATTATACTCATGAGATTTTTTGTTTTATATTTGGTGAACATTAGCGCATGGAAGAGTGGTGTTAACGGATCGTTTTCTAATGAAGAAATGATATCAGGTATATATTTGTGAATGTAGTGCCTAACTTGCAGATACATAAAAAAGTTGGAGTTTGGAAGGTCATATTTCAATTTTAGGGACTCGAAGGTGCTCATATTGCCTCCTGGGTCGAATAGCTTGGTGGCTAAGTCTAGTCCTTTACGTTTCCATTCCCTGAAGTTGGCATTAGTAAGTGAGGGTGGGAACAGGGGGTTGCCCCATATTGGAATGTATTGAGAAATTGTTGGATTTCTATTTAATTTTTTATTAATTTGAGTCCAGGCATTGTAAGTTCCCCTAAATAAGACATGGTTTAGGATTGAGGGAGGAATCAGTTTTGGTGGAGAGTGTAATAAGGCGCTAAGTGAGTAGGGATAAAAAATCTCTTTTTCGATTATAGAGTTTGTATATACTGATTTCTCTTGGATCCAGTCATTTATATACCGAAAATGCGAGGAAAGTGAGTATAGTGCAAAGTCAGGAATTCCGAGCCCTCCGTCCTGCCTTGGGCGAGCTAGTTTAGCTAAGGACATTCTTGGCTTCTTTCCTTTCCATAGGAATTTTGACATTAATTTGTTTATAGATGTTATATCATTTCTGGGAATTATGATCGGGAGTAGCTGTATTATATAGTGGAGTTTGGGGAAAATAATACTTTTTAGAACCGTCGCCCTTCCCAGCAATGATAGTGGAAGTTTTGTCCAGCTCTCTAGTTGGGCTTCAATTTTTGTGATCAGGGGAGGGATATTTGCTTTGTAAATCTTAGTTGGATCATTGGTGGCTTGTATTCCTAGGTACTTGATTTGGTTAGGTTGGATTTTAAATTTTTTTATCATATGATGTGATCTAAATAGATCGGAAGGGGGCGAGAACGGAAGTATCTCTGTTTTATCTATATTTATTTTAAATCCTGATATGCGGCTGTAAGTTTCTATAATGCCTAGGATGTTCGGAATAGAGGTAAGCGGGTTGGAAATGAAGAGGACCATATCATCCGCAAATAATGCTAATTTAAGCTCCTCTTTACCCACCTGGATGCCTGAGAAGCTAGAAGAAGAGCGGAGGGCGATGGCTAAAGGTTCTATCGCTATAGCGAACAGTAAGGGTGACAGGGGGCAGCCCTGCCTTGTTCCCCTCTGTATGGAAAAGGGAGGGGATAAAAATCCGTTGCATGAAATCTGGGAAGTAGGGTTGGAATAAAGAATTTTAATATAGGAGATATATTCTGTTGGGAAGTCAAAATTATACATGGTTTGGTAAAGGTGGTTCCATATTACTAAGTCAAATGCCTTTTCGGCGTCTATGGCTAAGATCATATCTGGGGATTCTGTATTTTTATTGGAATAGGACTTTTGGGCTGCTGTGAGAATTTTCCTTATGTTACGTACTGATTGACGACCTGTTATGAATCCTGTCTGGTCACCATGAATTATGGTGGGCAGAACAGGATTCAACCGGTCAGCCAATATTTTAGTTAATAATTTGTAGTCGCAATTCAGCAACGATATGGGACGATAAGATCCCGGCTTAGTGAGATCTCTCCCTGGTTTTGGCAGAACCTTAATTGTTGCCGAATTGAAGTATGGGGGGATGGATTTATTAACCAGTATGGCATTAAATACTGATACTAGTATGGGAGCAATTTTCTCTGGGTACATCTTGTAGAAATCACTTGTAAAGCCGTCTGGGCCAGGGGCTTTGGCGGGTTTTAGAGCTCGAATTGCTTTGTTAACTTCTTCTATAGTGATTGGGGTAATGAGTTTGGAACTTAGCTGCGGGTCAAGTTTAGTATATGTAAGGGTAGGCCAATCTGTCTGTGTGTTTGTTGAATCTAATGTCTGTGGTTGACTGGTGGGGATGTTACTGGTGAGAGGGTCAGTCGAGTATATATTAGTATAAAATTCTGCCATTACCTGAGAGATTTGTGCATTTGTCGTGGTAAGGGTGCCGTTTGGTAATAAAAGGTGGTTTACTGTCATAGGCGGACGGGTGGAATTTAGGATATTAGTTAAAAGTTTGCTTGTTTTATTGCCAAATCTGTGGAATCTGTAGTTTGAGATAAAGGTATGTTTATTAGTCATATTTAATAATGTAGATTCAAACACAGATTTGGCTTGTAAGTATGCTGATCTATTTGAAGGGGACGGTTGAGATGTGTATTCTGAGTAAGCTGCTGTGAGAGCGTTCTGCTGGTTAATATATTTTGATGAGAGGGATTTCTTATGTCTCTTTTCATAAGTTATTATAGTTCCTCTTAGCACCGCTTTTGCTGTCATCCAATACAAAGCGGGGTCGGATGCCAGGGTTGAACTATTATTTAAATGAAATTCCTCTAGAGTTTTCTGAAGCTTCGTCTGGAATTCTGTGGACTGGGAAAGATGTGCAGGGAACCTCCATGATTTATGCGGGGAGATTTCTTTAGATGTCTGTATGCTAATGTGTGTTAATGCGTGGTCAGAAACTATTATCGGTTGTATTTCTGACTCTAATGTTTGTGGGAACAGGGTAGAGGAAATACACATATAATCTATCCTTGATAGTGTGTGGTGTGCCGCGGACAGACATGTGTATTCCCTTTCAGTGGGATGAAGTGCCCTCCAAGTATCGATCAGGTTGAGGGATTTTAATATGAAAGGGATTCCTATGTGTGGGGAGTGTCTTTGTGTGCGTGTAGTGGAAGATCTGTCTAGAATTGGATCTGCAGTCAAGTTAAAATCACCGCACAGAATTATCCGAGTATCTATGAATGGGAGTAGTTTTTTGATTATTGATTTAAAAAATACTTTGGAGTACTGATTAGGAGCATAAATGGAGCATAATGTATATTCTACCTCGTATATTTTAGCAGATACCAATATAAACCTGCCCTCTGGGTCTGCCTGGGATGAGATAATTTCTATCGGGAGAGATTTTGACACCAGGATAGCAATACCCCTGGCCTTGCTCGTGTAGGGTGCTGAGGCTATCAGCCTCCAATTATACATTTGAAGTTTAAGTAGTTCAGGGGAAAGTAGGTGAGTCTCTTGAAGACATATTAAATCTAACTTCTGCCTCTGGAGATAAAGGAGTACCTTGCGTCTTTTTATCGGTGAGTGGAATCCACCCACGTTAAGCGATCCTATTTTCAGGCTAGCCATGGTCGTCCACAGTCGGGTGTTCTGATCTGTAGGGAATAGTGGTGGAAATCTTCATACGGGCGTCTTCAAGGATTTTCCTGGATACATAAATAGGGAAGAAGGGTAAGGGAAACTTACATTGACAAGACTCGGGGAACAGATACATGTGGAAAAGGTGTATGATTAACATACAAATTGTACATATACTTATATAGACATTCCGCAAACTTTTGGAGAAGTATATACTGTTTCTAAAGTGCCATAATATGAGGCACAACATTATTATGAACTTAATCCGGAACATTTCCGCTGACCCGTGACCCTTATTAGAGTACTATGCATATATTATATTTAATCATAATACAGGTTTACCATGAGATGTGTAATGGAGCTATTACATATTACAAGGGGTATTGGTCAAGGATTGTGAGAACTTGACTATATTTTTAGTTGACACTTTTAATTGTGTCATTCGTTTCATTAAACTGCAGAAGTGAGAGTGTGATCCAATAACAGTTATATCGTTATATTATCAAGTAAGATCACATCTTATCTACATTCAACTTAAGTGAGTGAGAGAAAAATCTAACTGCTGCTTGTCTAGGCTGGAACAAACCCTTCTTAACATAATTGGTCCTAGGAACTGTTCAATTCAAGGTGGGACATCAGAGATATCAGCGTGGGCTTCTGCACTTGTTTCTCGGAGGTATTCCTCAGCATCTCTGGGTGTCGAAAAGTCGTAGTGGGAGTCTGCTGTAAAGATGCGTAGACGAGCAGGATAAAGAAGTGCAAATTTTCTTTTCTCTGCCACCAGCCTGGAACATATGGGGGAAAAAGCTCTCCTCATTCGCGATAGTTCAACTGAGTAATCTTGAAATAAACGGAGGGTTTTGCCTTCCCAGATGATAGCGGGTGTTTTGCGAGAGGCCTTCCATATGCAGACTTTATGCAGATAATTCATGCATCTGAAGAGAACCACTCTAGGGCGGGTATCCGTAGGTCTAGGTGTAGGTCCCACACGGTGAGCTCGTTCCACTACTAAATCTTTGCATTCTGCTTGGATGTTGAGAAGCTGAGGTAAAGTCTCTGAAACAAAGTTGTTAAGAGCAGGGCCCTTTATGGTCTCTGGGAGACCCACGATCCTTATGTTATGTCTCCGTGACCGATTTTCAATATCGTCAAGTTTGTTCCAAAGTTGATGATTTTCCCTTTGCAGCTTTATGATGTCTTTTTTCACATCGTGCATATCATGATGTAAAGCACCAATGCTTTTTTCTGTATCTGTGACCCTTGTGGTGAGGTGATGAATTTGCTGTGTGATTTCAGCCACAGCCTTGTTTAACAGGGGTGACATCGTGGCCTGGATGGCGTCCACAATATCCCCATAAGAGGCTGGTGCAGCAGGGTCCCTGGCGCTGCGTGAGGCTGTATGTGCTGGTGAGCCTTCTGAGTACTTGGACGCTGGGGAGGGGGGCGCCGAGTCCAGCTCCGGCGCCATGACAGTTTCTGCCCGGCGCTTGTCAGCTCTCTGTTGCTGCGGTTTTTGAGACACTCCTGGAGACAAATTTTTGTCCATGGCTCTCCCTGGTGCAGCGATTTAGAGGAATAGGTAGGTGGGAGGTTAATTACCTTCCCGATTTAGCGGGTTTGGGGTCCGGTGTCGGAGCTGGTCTTTTTCAGCCAGCTAGCTTCATGAGCCGGACTGGTGATTTTTTTAATGTCTTTACTGGCTACATGGTAGTGGTTAACCCAGGGGAAGCGATTAGACAGTGTCTTTTTGGTTTTACAGATTAGGGTCTCAGCGCGGGTGGATCGAAGTGCTGTGTCCTCTCATATCCTCTCAGGGCGAAATTATCAATCATCCTATCAATGTGCGTGATGGCCACCTGTCTATCAGAGCATATGCGTATTGCTCTGAGGAATTGGGAATAAGGGAGTGAGAATTTTAAGTTGGTCGGATGAAAGCTGTTGGCATGCAGGACCGTGTTCCGGTCAGTGGGTTTACAGTATAATTCGGTGGACAGACAGCCCTCTTTGAGATTGACCTGGACATCCAGGTAATGTACCTGCTCTCTACTTATGTCAAAGGTGAATTGTACCGGATGGTTGGACTTATTGTGTGTTTCTATGAAAGCTAATAATGCTTGTTCACTGCTTGTCCACATAATAAACAGGTCATCTATATACCTCTGATACGTAAGCAAATGGGGAAAGAAATCATGGTTGTTAAATAGAACATCATCCTCGACACCATACATATAAGCATTCGCATATGATGGAGCCACGGCGGACCCCATCGCACACCCAGATGTCTGAACATAGAAAGCACCATCGAATAGGAAATAATTACATGTCAAAACCATTTTGAGTAGATCTATCACAAAATCGACATCAGGACAGGTATACCATGGATTGTCATGTATCAGCCGTCGGACAGCAGCCATCCCGTCATCATTGGGTATGACTATGTAAAGGCTGGAAATGTCCATGCTACACAGTATGGTATCGGTAGGTATCATCATGATGTTAAGCAGTTTGTTAAGGAAAGTGGTAGTGTCAAGTAAATGTCTCGGATGATTGACAATGCATGGTTTCAAGATTGTATCAAGGTAAGTTGAAACCTTCTGAGAGACCCCACCCCTAGCTGAAATAATCGGGCGTCCAGGGGGGTTTTCAAGCGATTTATGTATCTTGGGGAGTGAATATAACACCGGCACCGTCGGGGTGTCATTATACAATGCCATCGCTAGTTTGCGGTCAATTTTGTTCATACTCACGGCCAGATTCAGGCGGTCGAGCAGGCGCTTATTGAACATCAGGGTAGAGTCAAGGTTAAGTAATCTGTAGACCTTGGTATCACTCAGTTGACAGTAAAGTTCCTTGGAGTAATCAGACAGGTCCTGGATCACGATCGCCCCACCTTTGTCGGCGGGGCAAATGATAATATCTTTGTAATCCGCAAGGTTTTCTAGGGCCCGGAACTCATCACCGCTGAGGTTGGGATAACCCGATTCACCAGTTGTCATCTGTATCACCTCTTTATTAACAGATTGGTCAAGTACATGGTTGAAGGTTTTGATCGATGCATTATATGAGACTGGATCAAAGCGAGATCGCTTCTGGAGATGCCGTAGAGGCGCTGGGAGAATGGGTGTATCGTCACCAGTCGGGGTAGCCTTGCTACCCTTGAAGTGTACATGTAATTTGAGCTGACGGTTCATTTTGTACTTCTCAATTGTCCATTGCATGGGGTCAAGACGTACTATGGGCACAAAAGACAAGCCGAGTCGTAACACACTTTCTTCTGTTTTAGTCAGAGGGTGTTGTGAGAGATTGAAGATCAGGTTCTCGGGTTCAGGGGTGGGCCACCCACCCTGCCCCGACCTTTTCCGCTTGCCTTCCCTCTGCCTTTGGCCGCCGCGGCGGGTCCTTTTTCTCGTGCGCCGCGATGGGGTCCTACCCCTAAAGGGGATTGTCTGCTGCTGTTGGGATTGTCAGAAGGAATATCGGATTCGCTATTGGTTTCTTTATGCTTTCTGTTGTTCCTGATGAAGATGTGATTCTAATACATCGAAAACGTTTGGACATTTATGCACTTTTGTATTTTCTAATTCCTATCTCCCACAGTGAAACGGCAACTGACGTCCCGCACTCCGAGCAGCCAGCTCATTTATTTAGACAACCCCGAGGTGTTCCCATAGCAACCCCACCGCTGGCGTTCCATTGTGCGCTCCAAACCCTGGACTTCCGTCCTCAGATGACGGACTTCCGCCCATTGACTTCCGGTCAGAGCTCCGGTGCCGGAGAGGCGGGCGCAGGACGCCGTGACACTGCGTTTTTCACCCTATTTAAGGTAAACACTTTTTTGTTCTTATTTGTATCACCACACCTTGACAAAGGGGCGTATAATCCCCGAAACGTTGGCTTATGCTGTGATTTCCTAAATACACGTTTGAAAACTCCCGACTGAGTGCCGCTGCCTGTTATTCCAAGATCGCTCCATATATATATATCTATATATATATATAGATATATATATATAGATATATATAGACATTGGAGGGGCTCTGCACACACTAAATTAACTGATAATAAATAGTGGAGATTTGGTTCATGAATTGATCAATGCATTTAAGCCTGCAGCCCCCGTCAAGGGACCCCACTGTTCTGCAGGTCCTACCACTATCGCTGAAAATGGCTACAATACACATAGCTATCACATCAATGTTTGATACTAGGCATGCTATCTGGTCTGAGGCTCACAGCAGACTGTGCTTTTATAGGTGAGCAGCTACCAACACACCTGTCACTAATCATCTAGGGAAATGGCTAACATAAGCTATGGAATCTTAGTTAAAACATGGTGCATGAGAGAATGTGACCACAATAAGACTAATTAAAAAAAATAATCTAATAAACAATATATACACTTAACATCGGCACTCACCTTTCCTAGTTTTGGGGTGCCCTATGGCCTGTGACCACATTGTTTAAACAGACATTGGAGGGGCTCTGCACACACTAAATTAACTGATAATAAATAGTGGATATATATATATATATTTTTTTGTTCCTTCTCCCGGGAGGGCAGCCAGACCTGTATTATTGATGAGCGGAGTGCCAGCCATTTCCACCATTGACTATATATATATATATATATATATATATATATATATATATATACTGTATGAGTCAGAAATTGGTTTCCAAATTCAAACCTGTTTAAAGATAACAATGAAGAAGACAGGGGTGGTCTCTGCCACCCTAATCATTATTTCAGTGTCATGTCTCAATTTGAAACAATCTTTATTTACCATGTCATTTTCCTAAATTGCCTTGTATTATAAGTCATTCATACTGTATGTTGTTTTTGCACATTTATATTTTCTATCGAGCGCTGTGGAACTCTTGGGGCAACACATAAATAAATAGGGGTGTTATTCGCACCCCTTGTATTATTTCTTGGTTTGTTCCATATACATAGTTAAATGTTCTTTTTTTCTGATCATAGACTACAGAAGGCCCTGGAACAAACAATACATGCTTTATTTTCTTATAGTAAAAAAACTACAGTTAGTTTCTTGTACACAAAGTCTGTCAAGATCCCCCCCCCCATGATTAACATATTATAAATTAATAGAATTCCACAGTGAAAAAATAATAATAATGCAACTGCCAACTTGACTCAACAAGGGAAAATAGTTTTTCACTCCAAAAGGCAGTTTAATTAATCACTACATTAGCCTGCTGCATCTATTTAACTTAATTAGAATAATTATCTTAAAAAGTGCAGCGTAGAAAGGATAGCATTATATTGCATTATTCAACCATCAACTATAAACTTGTTTTTTAAATTGTAAATAAGACATACTTCTGCTACAAATGTTTACATCGAAATACAAGTATAATTGTCTGGAAAAGACAATCATATTTATCTTTGCAGCTATGTTTACTAATGGTGGTCACAACCATCATATTGATTTTTCTGCTGCAGTGAAACTGAAATATTAAACATATATAAATCCTGAAAATCAGAGGTCAAATTTCTTGCTTATCATTGCCAAAATTACATTTGAATGATGAACCGAGGACACATTTGTTTTAAGGGGGAAAAAAGTCTTAATATTTTTTTAGCCCTATCATGTTAAAGTATGAAACATTTGCAAATTTGGGGCGATTCAGGTTGGCTCGCACAGCACATTTGGTTTTCTAATGTACAAAACCATGTGCACTGCAGATGAGGCTGATGTAATAGGTGCCCCTTTGAGTCTTTGTAGTGGAAGGAACAGCATCACCATATTCTTTATCACTTGTTCCTCAAGGAACTTCATGGGCTCCTGATTCTTGTTTGTATAGAATGCCTTGGGTTACTAACAGATAATGAAGAAATTGAGACATTCTAGCAATATTTGTCAGGCAAAATGAATTAATCAATTCAGCTCAACGCCACATGGTTCCCACATTTTTAATGACAACATCCATTTTTAAACAAGAGACATTTCCGTTTTTTGTAAATAAAGTTTTTATATTGAAAAAGTGCCACCACGCATGAAACGCGTAGATCCAACAAGAAAAAACCTGGAGACCTTCTCAAATCCCCCTTCCGAGGACAAGCTTGGAAGCCGGCAATCAACACCCACCGCAATGGGCCTGCTACACGCACCGGAGTGACAAGTGTGTGCTGGAAGCTGTCCGACTTCACCAGTCGCAAACCCCCGCAGTCACCACTTCATATCTGGATGCTGCTTAAGTCCTCCAACCGCCCACACCACCAGCGGCAATTCCAACAGCTACAATTGTCGGAACTGGCAATTACCAGCAATTAAAAAGAGGGTTAGATTTGGAAACTCTGTGGACTTGTCAAAATATCAAAAAGAGCTTAAATAATTTTTGCCTTTTTTACTTGTTTATCATTATGCTTTATTACATTATTGTATTTTATCTCATTTCTTAATTTTAATTTCCTCTTAAAATCCACCTTTTTGCCTGCTATTTCTGCCCTTCCTTCTCTTTAATTAGTGTTCTAAAAAGCCTTTCAGCAATCATGATGTAACAGATGCAGAGAGAGTTACATTTGGGTGGGTTGTGTACTTCAAACAGATATCTATACTACAGTGTAAAAATAAAACAGTCAGTATTTACCCTGCACAGAAACAAAATAACCAGTGGCAGTTTTTGCCTATGGACTGCAAGGTTGCAGCCCCCCCCCCCCAGTTAAAATCTGCCACTGTTCCCTGTCTAAGTGAACCCAGATGAGTCTGTGAGACTGCTCTGGCTTCAGTGTGACTGTCAGTGACTTTCTATTGGAAGTCTGACCTGCCAGTCATACAAGGCAGTCCCATTGGGAGGTGTTCCCTCCCTCCGGGATGCATCTCTATGCGCTGGCCCCGTACATCCCCCCTCCTCCATAAGAGCCGCCACCAAATCTCTCTGGTGCTCCTCCAACACATTAACATTCTGCTGGGTTACTCCAAATATTGTTATGAGAGCCATGAAGAGGTGTCAAGGGCCATACATATGACTTTTAGCTGAAAGCTGCCCATTGAGTGGTGAGCTCTGATGCGCGCTCCCACACCCTCGCTGGCCCGGCTACTCATCTACTGGTATTACCAGCAGACGAGAGAGGGAGTGGAAGGCTTTCCATAGCGTCCTGCTATGTAAAGCCATCCACTCCGGGGAAAATCAAGAAAAAGGGCAAAAAATGCTCAGTTTGTATGGATCTTTACTGGTATCTGGCTCCTGTCTGTGACAAGCCTTCTGTACCTCTGAACCATAGTGCACACTGCCACTCCTTCTCTGTAAACTGTCCACAACCCTATACATGGGCCCCTACCAATGAATGCCACAGTCCGACACTGCTCAGTATGACATTAATAATTGGGGATATGGATTTTAAATATGATAGCAGCAGGTAAGCACAGTAGGTTTCAAGCGGGCCTAAGCTGGTACCTTTACAACCTTGTCTAATCTACTGTTGTTGTCTGTATGTTTAATAGAAAGGGTATTTAGGTGAAACTGCACTGAGTATTCAGGAACAAATACAACATTTTTTAGATATTTTTGGGGGATCATAACTGACTACCGTTGCCTTCTATTTTAACATCACCTACCCAATATTGACCTTATGCCTTAAATTGTATGTGTGATGGTCAGTGGTGCACCCCCGAGTTATGACACATATATTATGAAGAAAAAAGAAAAAAAGAAACTCGGGTGGGGTGCACGCTAGAACCCAAAAAAAGGAAATTTATTGTATTAAGTAGGATTTTTTATATTTTTTTACTTTTATTTGATTTAATTTTGTTTTGTTGTCTGTATGTTACCATCTGCTAAAAAAAAGTCACACCATTTTTATTAGTGTTCCTTGCTAAACGAAAAAGCAATATATTAAAATAATCAGTGAAGGCAATGCTTATCTGTATATGATAGCTTTCTCAAGTAACTACTTATTTACATTCTCTACAAGCCACAACATATTCTAATTTTGCCACTTCTCTAGTTAATAATAGCGATGCATACATGTATATAGATCATTCAAATGATTCTAATTGAGAAAACAGATATGTGGTGATCTTATATCCTACAACCTTGTTTATACTTGTACTATTTTGGGCAGCTCATGCTTTGCGTGTTAATAGATTGACAGTACATACAGAGAAAATGCATGACTCACATGAGGTCAAAGTTCCATACATAATCCTCCAATTTAAAGGATCCTGTTGAACTTAAAAAAATCACCCTTACTCTGTGTCCATATTATATAGCAGATCCTCTATACTAAATACTGTATATTTACAACATAACAATTAACATTTCTTATGACAGAGGTTTGCACTACGGATACAGTTGTTATGTTTACATACCTTGCTACAATACATTTATGGATTTTTATTGCAGCATTGGTGTTATCATCCATTATTTCATAAAAAATAAAAAATATGCTTGTGAAGCTAGATCGGTTTCATGAGGTACAGCAAATATTTCTCATGGTTCTATCTCCAGGTTTCCCTGCAATCTATATTGGAATCTCTGAGACATGAACCTTGAGATAAATTTATCCCTTGTAACACAATACAGCTGGTTCTGTTAGCACAAAGAGAAAAAAAATGTGGTCACTAGGTTACTTGTAACAAAAGATAGAGATAATAGGACATACAGCTAGAGTGGTTCATGCTAAGTTGGATGTACTGTACTTTGTTTGCATACTATAAAATCCACAGATTTGTACTGTGAATGCAGATATGCTTACATATGACACTAGTGTCTCCTTGCGACTTGAGTGCTTAAGCAAAGGAGGAAAGGGCTATTGTAAGTTGAGTACACTAAGGGCATACGATATATGCACCAGTTATAGCTGTTGAAGATGGCAAGTACAATTTCAGATGGTTGATTGTAAATACACACCAGCTATGAATGAATGATTGTATATTTGTTGATATGTAGGTAAATGGTAAAAAAAACTATAAGCTATCCCTAAACTGAATGATATTGTACGCAATAATATCACGAGTCACCAGATTTAAAGGTCATGTTGTTTAATTGGCTTATGCTTATACTTGTCACTGAGTTATTGGAGCGTCACTGTGCTTTATGTATGTACAATACTTAGCCCAGGAGAGACTGATATCTTATCCTATTGACTGATGTTTATATTCTATCATCTGTACCTTTTATAAACCTACTCTGATTTGGAGTCAACGTGTGGACTAACCTTCTTACTCACCAACTGTCACAAGTTTACTAGGATCCCTGCCTATTCAGCTCGGGAATTGGCTCGACCTAACGCAGAGGTGTGGAGTCTAACCGTGCCGAGGGTTTTCTGCCAGTGACCCCTCCAATTGGGATTTGGGCTTCTGCGGCACTCGACACGTCGGTCACGGTCCTCTGGTTAGGTTTCCCTTTATGAGCTGGTGGCGGGGAGATAGGCAATATGGAGGAGCGGTCGTCTAGCCGGGTCGGTATTATACGGTCAGTTAGGAGCCCAGGGGAGAGGCAACGAAGGTCCAAAACAAGCCGGGTCATACACGGGAGACACTGGTTGCGGTACACTGGGATGCGACGGGAGAGTAGTCGAGAGCGAGCTGGGGTCATACACGGGAGGTCACAGGCGGAGTACAAGGGGTTAAGCGGAAGAGTAGTCAGTAACAAGCCGGATCAAATAGTAGCAATAGGGACAAGCACTAAGGCACAATAACGCTGGAGTAGGTGTGAGCCTATACTCTGGCGGGGTTTGCCTGTCAGGGACTTCCTTTTATCCCTGCAGGCAAAACCCCCTAATTTCCTGTCTGTCCCTTTAAAAGTTCATGAGAGCGGCGCGCGCGCCCCTAGTGAGCGCGCGCCCGCCTGCCCGACAGAGCCCCGCTTCCTGTTTCCTCGGCACCGCCGGGAAACCACTGCTGGAAGCGGGGACTCCAGCACCCTGACGCGGCCAGCCCTGCACGCCGCCCCAGCCCTGCCGCCATTGCCGCTGACCCCGGAGGGAGCGCCCGCGCCACCCATGCCCCCGGACCCGGTAAGTGATCACCGCGGTCCGGGAGGCTGTGACATTACCCCCCACCCTAGGGGTGGGCACCGAACACCCTATGAAAGGCTTTTTGGGGTATTTCTGATGGAACTTGCGGAGTAACTGTGGAGCGTGAATCTCAGAGGCCTTAACCCAGCAGCGCTCTTCAGGACCGAATCCTTTCCAGTCGATAAGGAACTGAACACGACCCCGGGAAATTCTTGAATCCAGAATCTGCTTTACCTCATATTCCTCCTGACCATCTACAAGGAGAGGCGTATGAGGGCGTTTGAAAGAGGAAAACTTGTTGAGAATAAGTGGCTTTAGGAGTGATACATGAAAGACATTGGGAATCTTAAGAGAACTGGGAAGTTTGAGCCTTACAGCCACTGGGTTAATTACTTGAAGGACATGAAAGGGACCGATGAACCTTTGAGCTAATTTCATAGACGGGACTTTGAGCCTTAAATGTTTTGTGGAGAGCCATACCCTATCTCCGGGTTTAAATTGAGGAGCCGCTTTCCTTTTGTAATTGGCAAAACGTGTGTAGCGGTCAGAGGTTTTAGTGAGGTTTCTTCTTACCTCAGACCATATATTCAAAAACTTCTCAACCGTGTGTTGGACAGCTGGCAGAGTACTGGAAGACTTGGGAAAAATTTCAGGAAGGTTGGGATGGAATCCATTTTGAATGAAGAATGGAGACTGACCGGTGGACTCGTGGTACAGATTGTTGTGGGCAAATTCTGCCCAGGGAAGCAAAGACACCCAATCGTCTTGATTGGCTGATATGTACATCCTTAAAAACTTTTCAAGATCCTGGTTAACCCTCTCGGTCTGCCCATTGCTCTGGGGATGGTAAGCCGAAGAGAAGTTGAGTTTGATATGAAAAGAAGAACATAGAGCTCGCCAAAATTTGGAAGTGAATTGGACTCCCCTATCTGACACAATACTTTGAGGGAATCCATGTAGTCTGAAGATATTTTTTATAAAACTGTCGGCCAGCTGAGAAGCAGATGGAAGGCCCTTGAGAGGAATGAAGTGAGCCGCCTTGGAAAAACGATCCACCACCACCCAGACAGTATTAAAACCTTGGCTAACAGGGAGTTCAGTGATGAAGTCCATCGAAATATCAACCCAGGGGTGAGTTGGGACTGGAAGGGGCTGAAGTAAGCCAGCTGGAGCTCGAGGTATGGACTTGTGTTGAGCACAAGTATCGCAAGCAGCTACAAAGTTCTTAACGTCTGTTTTGACTGAAGGCCACCAGTAACTGCGACAAATGACTTCAGTAGTCTTTTTGACACCGGCGTGTCCGGTGAATTGAGAGGAGTGGAACCAACTTAGCAGTTTGGTTCGAGACTTTAATGGCACAAACGTCTTCCCTACGGGGATTTTGATCTTTTTGGAGGATGCAATGAAACAGGAAGACTTTAGAATGGGTTTCTGGTCATCTACCTCCTCTGAGGATGCTGGCCCAAATACTCGTGAAAGTGCATCGGCCTTGACGTTCTTGTCTCCTGGACGATAAGTTAGCACCAGATCGAATCGGTCAAAAAATAAGGACCATCGAGCCTGTCTATAATTTAGGCAATGAGCCGTCTTGAGGTACATTAGGTTTCTGTGATCCGTATAGACTGTTACTGGGAATTTTGCGCCCTCCAATATATGACGCCATTCCTGTAAGGCCAGTTTAATAGCTAACAGCTCCTTGTCCCCTACAGCATAATTTCTTTCTGCAGGTTGGAACTTCTTGGAGAAGAAACCACAGGCGTACCATTTGTTAGCCTCATCCTTTTGGGAAAGAACTGCCCCTACGCCTACTGAAGATGCATCTACCTCCACAAAGAAGGGTTTGTCAGGGTTGGGCTGCCTTAAAATGGGTGCCGAAAGAAAGAGTTGCTTGAGCAATGAAAAGGCCTGCTTAGCCTCAGCGGACCACTCTTTGGTATTCTCGCCTTTGCGAGTGAGCTTGGTTATAGGTGCTACTACAGAAGAATAACCCTTTATGAACTGTCTGTAGAAGTTGCAAAAACCCAAAAAACGTTGAATGGACTTTAACCCTACTGGTTGTGGCCAGTCAGAGATTGCAGACAACTTCTTTGGATCCATCCGTAATTCTGACCCAGTAACAATGAATCCCAAGAAGGGCATCTCTTGTTGTTCGAATGAGCATTTCTCTAGTTTGCAGTACAACCTGTGCCTACGAAGGCGAGTTAGAACTTCTTGAACATGCTGCTGATGTACATGAAGGTTTCTTGAAAAAATTAAGATGTCGTCCAGGTAGACAATTACAAACTTGTTTAAAAGATCTTGGAAGATATGATTCATGTATCTTTGGAAAACTGCCGGGGCGTTGCTCAAGCCGAACGGCATCACCAAATACTCGAAGTGTCCGTCTCGCGTATTGAAGGCTGTTTTCCACTCGTCTCCTGACCTAATGCGGATCAAGTTATATGCCCCACGGAGATCCAGTTTCGTGAAAAAATGAGCCCCTTTGATCCTGTCAAAGAGTTCGGAGATGAGGGGAAGGGGGAAACGATCCTTCACCGTGATGGCATTGAGACCCCTATAATCAATACAGGGCCTGAGACCCCCGTCTTTCTTTTTAACAAAGAACAGACCCGCTCCCGCTGGTGACTTAGATTCCCTGATAAAACCCCGCTCCAGATTATCCTTAATATACTCGGAAACTGACTGAGACTCTGCCATGGACAATGGAAACACTCGACCTCGAGGAGGACATTTCCCAGGAACTAAATCTATGGCACAATCCCAAATTCTATGGGCTGGTAGCTTCTCTGCTTCCTTTTTGCTGAACACATCCGCAAAGGCTTGGTAAGCGATTGGAAGCTTGGGGCTGGTTCCCAGTTTAGAGGAGGATATAGAATATGAATGACGTTTAATCTGTTCAAGACATCGCCCCTGACATTCCTGCCCCCATGCCAATACTTGAGGATGCTTCCAGTCCAGAACAGGTGAATGCAACTGTAGCCATGGCAACCCCAATATTACAGGGTTCTCTGCTGATGGAAGCACGAAGAAGGGGATGGACTCTTGGTGGAGAATCCCTACTCTCATCTGTACAGCTGCAGTATTGGAACAGATGTTTGAAAAGGGCAGTCTATTACCATCTATTCCGATGATGTGTAGGGGATTCTTCAGTCCGTGACACGGAACTCCTAAGCGCTTGGCGGTATCTGCGGTGATGAAGTTACCATCTGCGCCGGAATCTAGAAATGCCTTGAGGATCAAGGAAGAGTTTCTATAAGTTAGGGTTACATCGATGGTAAACCCAATTGCGGATACTTGAGAAGAGGTATACGATAATGTGCCTAACCTGACCCCCTTACAATCAGTTAGGCCTTGTCGTTTCCCGGACGCTTAGGACAAGCGGAGAGGAGATGACCTGACTCCCCGCAGTACAGACACAGTCGATTCTTGAATCTTCGCTCCCTTTCTGCGAAAGGAAGGCGAGCTTTCCCAATCTGCATGGGTTCCTCTGACTGTTGACTTGCCCCGGAGGCTGATGCCGACGGTGGGCTACTTGGAGGAATAAATCGAGGTGCCAACTTGAAACTGTACTTCCGGGACTGTTCCCTCTCCTTGTCCCTCTCTTGGTAACGGAGGTCCACACGTGTACATAAAGAAATGAGGTCGTCCAAAGAAGTCGACGGCTCTCGACCTGCCAACTCATCCTTAATTTTCTCGGATAGCCCCTGTGTGAAGGTAGCTATCAGGGCCTCCTCGTTCCACCCTAGCTCGTATGCGAGGGTCCTGAACTGAACCGTGTATTGTCCCACAGTCTGGGTTCCCTGCCTCAGCCGAAGGATGGCCGAAGCGGCGGACGTCACCCGACCTGGCTCGTCAAACACTTTACGGAACTCGGTGATGAATTCAGTGATGTTATTAATCACCGCGTGATCCTTCTCCCAGAGTGGAGAGGCCCAGGACAGGGCTTGACCCGTGAGTAGCGAAATCATGTAGGCCACCTTCGCCCTATCTGACGGGAAGGATGCAGCCTGTATTTCGAATTGGATGAGGCACTGATTTAGAAATCCCCGACACTCTTTGGGATTCCCATCGAATTTGGCAGGATTCGGAATGCGAATCAAAGGTGCACTTGCTGCGACCACCGGAGGAAGTGGTGCCGGAGGCGGCGGCGCCGGGGGGGCTTCTATTCGTTGCATCAGGGTCTGCAGACACTGCATGATCTGTGCCTGATCCTGTTCCTGCTTGTTCACCCTGGTAAGCAGATGTTCCAGAAGCTCCTTCGGAGACGGACCGGCCGCTGGATCCATATTTAAGGGCCAGAGTATTCTGTCACAAGTTTACTAGGATCCCTGCCTATTCAGCTCGGGAATTGGCTCGACCTAACGCAGAGGTGTGGAGTCTAACCGTGCCGAGGGTTTTCTGCCAGTGACCCCTCCAATTGGGATTTGGGCTTCTGCGGCACTCGACACGTCGGTCACGGTCCTCTGGTTAGGTTTCCCTTTATGAGCTGGTGGCGGGGAGATAGGCAATATGGAGGAGCGGTCGTCTAGCCGGGTCGGTATTATACGGTCAGTTAGGAGCCCAGGGGAGAGGCAACGAAGGTCCAAAACAAGCCGGGTCATACACGGGAGACACTGGTTGCGGTACACTGGGATGCGACGGGAGAGTAGTCGAGAGCGAGCTGGGGTCATACACGGGAGGTCACAGGCGGAGTACAAGGGGTTAAGCGGAAGAGTAGTCAGTAACAAGCCGGATCAAATAGTAGCAATAGGGACAAGCACTAAGGCACAATAACGCTGGAGTAGGTGTGAGCCTATACTCTGGCGGGGTTTGCCTGTCAGGGACTTCCTTTTATCCCTGCAGGCAAAACCCCCTAATTTCCTGTCTGTCCCTTTAAAAGTTCATGAGAGCGGCGCGCGCGCCCCTAGTGAGCGCGCGCCCGCCTGCCCGACAGAGCCCCGCTTCCTGTTTCCTCGGCACCGCCGGGAAACCACTGCTGGAAGCGGGGACTCCAGCACCCTGACGCGGCCAGCCCTGCACGCCGCCCCAGCCCTGCCGCCATTGCCGCTGACCCCGGAGGGAGCGCCCGCGCCACCCATGCCCCCGGACCCGGTAAGTGATCACCGCGGTCCGGGAGGCTGTGACATTAACACTCTAGAACACCAATGATTGAAGGATTCATTACATTACACCCACCACCTTGTAAGCATCTGTCATTAATATTGACCAACCTAGCTAATAATGATTCCTTAATTATTGAAACATATTATAAGCTGCTGTTTGCGATAGTGCTATTGTTAAGCTATTTGCAATCAGACCAGCACAAACAAGTTTATTACAACTGTGGGGCTATACCAATATCTTAGTTATAACTTATAACAAAGAATACCAAATGTGTGTTAAGCTATCAAAATTAAAGTAAACAAACTGTACTGCTTTGTACATTTATATTTCAACTATGTTTAACTAGGCTTATGCAATTGTGTATGGTTAGAGTACAGCAATTTACACTTTTAAAATTATTACAGTAAACACACAACTCTGTTTAGACATTTCCTAAACACTCTTCGATTTGTGTATTTTTATCCCTTCTGATCTCTTGTGCTAGGATTCTGACAAGTATTTTTTTCTCTTCTTAAAATGCATTGCAAAGCTTATAATAATATTTATAATCCAAATCTATGATATGTGTTTTTGGGAGGACATAAGTATGGAAATATATATATATATATGTGTATATAAAATATATATATATATATATATTAGAGATGTGTGGCGGCAAATTTTTTGGGTTTTGGTTTTGGATCTGGATCTCCCTTTGTGTTTTGGATCTGGATTGGTTTTGGCAAAACCACCCTTGCAGGTTTTGGTTTTGGATCTGGATTTTTATGAAAAAATGCTAAAAATGGCTAAAATAACAGAATTTGGGCCTGTTTTTGCCCCTAAAGTATTATTAACCTCAATAACATTAGTTTCCATTTCTAGTCAATTTTGATCACTTCACAGCTCACAAAATTGTTTTCATTTACTGTAGTTGGGCCAAAAGGTTATACCGAGGTAGCTGGACTACTGAGCTAAGCGACAGCAGTGGGCATCACATACATGTGGACCTTACACTTAAAACCTGGCACATCTTGGAAGCAGAGCGGCACTGCAGGGGCAGACGGGTGTCAGTTTAATAAATTACCCCAAAAAATGAGAAATGCTCCAAAGAGCAAAAAATACAAAGAAGTATCGGCCTTGTCATGGCTGGTGGTAGCAGCTTCAGCACTTCTTTCAGGTTGCTGATCTCCCACTATTTCCTCCTCCATTATCCTCCAAAAATATGATTTATTTTATTTATTACTTTTATTTATTTTTCTTACTTTACACTGGACACAGCCTGTCACACTGGACACAGCCCCTGGACACTGGTCACTGCCCCTGGACACGGCCCCTGGACAATGGACACCGCCTCTGGACACCGCCCCTGGACACAGCTCCTGTACACTGGACACAGCCGTCACACTGGACACTGCTCCTGGACACAGGCCGTCACACTGGACAATGGATACAGCCCGTCACACTGGACACTAGATATAGTCCGTCACACTGGACACTAGATATAGTCTGTCACAGTGGACACTAGATATAGTCCGTCACACTGGACACTAGATATAGTCTGTCACACTGGACACTGGATATAGGCCATCACACTGGACACAGCCCGTTACACTGGACACTGGATACACAGTAGGCCGTCACACTGGACACTAAATATAGGCCGTCACACTGGACACTGGATATAGCCCATCACACTGGACACAGCCCGTTACACTGGACACTGGATATACAGTAGGCCGTCACACTGGACACTAAATATAGGCCATCACACTGGATATATGCCGTCACACTGGACACTGGATATAGGCTGTCACACTGGACACTGGACACAGCCTGTTACACTGGACACTGGATATAGTCCGTCACACTGGAGACTAGATATATGCTGTCACACTTGACACTGGACACTGCCCGTTACACTGGACACTGGATATAGCCCGTCACACTGGACACTAGATATAGTCCGTCACACTGGACACAGCCCATTACACTGGACATAGCCCGTCACACTGGACACTGGATATAGTCCGTCACACTGGACACTGGACACAGCCCGTTACACTGGACACTGGATACAGCCCATCACCCTGGACACAGTCCCTGGACAATGGACACAGCCTCTGGACACAGCCGTCACACTTGACAGTCTGCCCCTGGACACAGGCCGTCACCCTGGACACAGCCCCTGGACAATGGACACAGCCCCTGGACAATGGACACAGCCCCTCTACCCTGGACACAGCCCCTGTACACTGGACACAACCCCTGGACACAGCCCCTGGACAATGGACACAGCCCCTGTACACTGGACACAACCCATGTACACAGCCCCTGTATACTGGACACAGCCCCTGTACACTGGACACAACCCCTGTACACAGCCCCTGTATACTGGACAAAGCCTCTGTATACTGGACACAACCCCTGTACACAGCCCCTATAATAATGGACACTGCAGCCCCTGTACACTGAGTGTACAGTCAGCAGCACTGCAGCCCCTGCGTCTGAGCACTGCAGCACCTAGTTACAACAACAACAAAAATCAATCAGCACAGAGCACGGAGCACGGAGCACAGAGCACAGATCTCCCACCCACCCTCTTCTATAATGGAGTGAAGATGGCGAGGCACGCATGTGTCTTATATAACATCCCGATCCCGTGAGAATCCGGCGCGATGATGACGTTTTGCCTAGTTTGCGGTCCGGAATTCAGGCGGATCCTGACTCGGATCGCGATGTTCGGATCTGTCAGATCCCGGAGATCCGGACCCGCTCATATATATATACATATTTTTTCATTAAATTAGCTATATTTTAAGTACTCTTTCTAATTACAGGGCGGCACCAATCAAGGGCGGCACAGCAGGCTGACGTTCTTTTAAATAGCAGCATGGCAAAGCGGGTGGGCAGCGGCAAGTGACAAGCGGCGGTGCCGCCGACATGACTCATCATATGTCGGCGGCAGTGGCGCTCGTCACCCGCCACTGCTCACCTGCTCTGCCATGCAGAGTACATCACCGGCTATCTCCGATGGTCCCCCTGCGTGTCCGGCTCCGCCGCTGGGTGAGCTGAGTTGAATTGCTCTGGCTCACTGTGTGACGGCCTGTGTCCAGGGGCAGTGTCCAGTGTGACGGCTGTGTCCAGTGTACAGGATCGTATGGATCATAAACACAAAGTAGCCAGAGCTTGACGCACAAGAAACCGGCATTTGAGGGTATAAACCTGCCATTTCCTGATTGCGGTGGAAAAAATGCAAGTGCGCCCAGTCATTTTTGAGGAGGGTCCGTGATATCAGTAATGACCACTTCCAGCCTGTCTCAGTTAAAGATTAGTGGAAGATTCAGACCTATTCAGACCTACTCACAAATGCACAGATGGCAAAAACTATTTTGATGGTTCAGGACTTGCATGTCGATTTGAGAATTTATAATGATTAGCAATCCATTTACAATTCTGTCACAATTTGTCAAGGTGCATTTTCTCTTTTTGCCTGGGTGGCAGCTTCCTTTTCTCAGTCGACTTCTAATTCTGACATTAGTGATCTATTCTAAATTAGACTCTAAGGCAGCAGATGTAGTATACACATTAGGAATCAAAATAATTTTCTGATGATTGTATGGGTGGGAACCCAGCTCATCATAGGACACACAGGGACATAGGATAAACCATAAAGGTAAGAAGAATAGGGAGGGCTAACAGAAAAGAAAAGTTGAGGGCAACCACCAGAATCCAAATCACCAGAATCCAAAATTGGGACACACCACATATCAGAGCCAAATTAAGATTAGGTCTGTCCACGCTCCAATGCCACCAGGTCTTACAGGGGAACAAGGCACCAACCAAGACTGAAGAGGACAAACACTAAAATGAAGATGTAAGATACCAAAACTAAAGTACAGGGAAAATAAGAACAAATTATGAGTGGCATATCCACAGACTAAACACAACTTCGTTGCATGCAAGAAACAACTGCAGATGTGCGATAACACCGCGACCTGCGAGTCGCGAAATAACACCCGCTAAGGAATCAGTAGCCTAGTCACAGAACGTGACAAAGGTAAATAAACCACAAATGGCAGCAATAAAAAAAAATAACTGACAAAGTCACAGAACACAATACAAACAAGATATCTACAAAGGATGCAGCAATGACTGCAATATGCGGCGAATCCTCTGGACTCATGGTACCACGAAAGTTAAAAACAGAGACACCAAGGTAATCGGGAACAAGGTCAGGAGAAAATGGAAACTGACCAGGGAATCCACTGGAGCAGAATACACAGGAGGTTGGAGAACAGGCTATAAGAAGCTATTACCAGCAGGGATGGGCTCACAGGAAGTTCCTTACATGTGAGAGTCCACCAACCACTATAGCAATTGTCTGATTGAGTAAGTTAAGGCAGCTGCTAACTGCAGCAGCCAAACTCAGTCTCCTGTTAACCCCGCAACTGCCCGACACAGTAGCCCCCCAATTTATATGCTGAAGACAGGATTATATCATTAATTGATTTAAATAAATTCCACCTCTGTAACCAATAATTGAGCATTGGGAGAGATGGAGTAATAAAGTTTTTGCAGCACTGTTAGTATTTCAAAAGAGATTTCTTATACATGAAAATGCCTTTTTGTCAAATTCAGGAGCCAGAACTTTACACGGCAAAACCAGTTTTATTTTGAAGTGTAAATTATTGACGCTTTAAAAATACTGGAGATTTCTTCCCCAATCTCTCACTTTCTGAATATCTCATCCTATTAAATCTCACCCTTCGTGTCTTAAAACCTCTCTTGCAATGGAGATTCCTCCTTCTCAAAAAGCCTTTAGATGGGACAGGATCACTATATGTGTAAGAGAGTCCTGATACCTTCACCACACCCAAAATAGTTTTCAGAAGTCCTTGGATACCCTTTTTAGAGTTTGGACATCAATGCCATCTAAGAAAAACTTTATAATGATCTCAGTAACTCATACATTAAGTTAACTGCTAAGATTTACATTGACAAATGTAGACCATTAACAGTAATAGCAATCCAGAAATTCCTTTCTCAATCTCTACTGAAGTATAGTATGTTGGGAAAACTACTGTCTATTAACAGTTTGTATATTGTGGAAAAAAATGTGTGGTAGGAAAGGGCTGTTTTTAGCTTACATGGCAAATAAACCTGTACCCCTGCTTTCATTAATTAATTTTATTTACAGTATATATGTTTTTTGTATTTTTCTTTATTCTTTAAGATTAGAGCATGTGCTTTTGTAGACATTGCCATGTTGATTGTTCAGTGTTAGTATTATTATAATAAAATGAAGATAACATAAATTAATGGGCCTCCATCAAAGGCAGTCATTTTATTTAATATGCTTACAGTACATATAAACACACATTTATTCAGATATTATGTAGAATATCCCCACAGTCTTTACTTTCTAACTGGGCAGTTGTTTTCCTGAAAGTCAGGATCCCGGCGGTCACAATGCCAATGCCCAAATCCCGACTATTCAACTGACTGACAGTCGCGAACCAACAGGCGCTATTCTCCCTCATCCTGGCCCACAAGGGACTTTTTTTTGCTCTCTCCTGTCGGCATACCACCAGTTATGATTCTGCTGTCGGTATAGCCGTCGACAAATCAAACCAAACGTTTCTAATCGACATACCTTTTTATGGCAAAATTAACTTCCTGTTATCAAGTATATTATTTGGAACTTCTTATATATGTGATAAAATTATTTAGATAGTACTTCTATATAAAATATCCTCAAACCCTTAACAATATTCAATACAACATTTTTTCCATAGTGTAATTTTACTTTTACCAATGTTACACACCCTGGCTGCCTACCAGCAAAGTCAGATGTTAATTTGGCTGAAAATACGAATGACAAATAGAACACCTTTTGCCATTGAATTGGCAGAAGCCTGCCTGAATCAGTCAGATCTGTGCAGTGTGTCTATATAAAAAAGTATAAGCATTACTCTTTGTTTCCTGCATTTAAAGAGCCAGCACCCGGCTCTTGGACCAGTCCAGGTTTTAAAAATATGGGGGAAAAAAGATGTAGGGTTCCCCCCTATTTTTAAAACAGCACCTGGCTCCACCAGTAGTTAAAGTAATGCTACAGCCAAGGGACACCTTTATATAGGTCCCTGTGGCCATGGCATTAATCTCCAAACTGGTCTGTCCAATAAGGCAAACAAGAACCAGGGCTGAAGCCCAGGGCGGTGAGTGTAGGGATGATAGTCCATGAAGTGTAAACAGTAGAAAAATATTGTATTTGGCAATGGAACTAAAAGACCCAGCAAGCCTCCCCGACACGCTGGTACTTAGAGAACCACAATTACCAGCATGCAGGACATTAAAAGGCCCACTGGCACTTCTAGTTCTACATCCAAACCGAAACTAAAAAAATACTAACACATATGCCATGAGAGTATAAATTTAATAAAAATACATGCCCCAAAACACATATACTTACCTACAGATCGAGCGCTTCTTATTCAGTGCCAGCTGTCACCAAATCCCCTCCGCTGGCGAGAGCTGGCAGAGAGGCGCTCCATCTGATGGGGATGCACAACCATCTCACATGCAGGTGCGTCCCCGTCACGCAGTGGGGAGCGGAATCCCTGCCCGTCTCCACTTCAGGGAGACAGGCAAGGTTAGGGGGGTGCGGGGGACTGCGGGCACCAATGGGGAAGAGACGGGAGGCGGTGGTGGGCTCAGATGGAACAGGGGCGCAAGCGTCTCATGCATGCCCCCTTCCATTTGATGTTGGGTCCTGGTGATTGGCGAGAGAATTGCCAGGACCCACACTAATGAGAGGCACTCCATCTGTATGTTGACAAATGGGCTCGGTCCAAATCCAATAGGGCTAACTGTGATTAAAAAGTTCACCTGAATCCAGTGTAGTTCATTCCCTTTAGGTCCAAAATAGGCATCAACAAACTGCAAAAAATATGGTCTTTGTGAACTGATGGAAACCCATGAATTCGCATGGGCTCCCTTCCCATGACTTCGAGGTCCCCGGTTGACCAGCCAATCAGGGAGTGAAACATAAGCAGTGGTCCTTCTGATTGACTGGGCACCAATGACCTGTCAGTCAAAGTGGAGCTCAGTTTTTTCCCTATGGGGAAGAAATGCACATTATTTTTCTGTAACCACAAAGGTTAATTAGGTCAAATGTGTGGTCTGAAAAGGTCAATCAGCACTCGTGTTTCTTACAATCAGCAAGGACACTGAAATAAGCTATTGTCAATCCTGATTACTTGCTGTCGTAATCTTACTGTGTGACTCAATCTCTTTGTGCTAAATGTCGATATATGAGTATAATCATTATATAAAATGTTACATTAGGAAAGGGTTAATAAAAATTAGTAGACTCAGGGGTGAATTTATGAAGCTTGGAGAAGTGTTATCTATCCCCATAAAGAACGTTATGAGCAAGGTGATAATGGTTCAGCCAATCAGCTCTTACCTGTCAATTTACATATTGTAGCTGATTGGCTGAACCATTATCACCTTGCTCATAACGTTCTTTATGGGGATAGATAACACTTCTCCAAGCTTCATAAATTCACCCCTATGACCATAGTGTCTTTGAGCAGATACTCTCACAGTAATAATTTCTTTAGGAATAATAATCCAATTTATACACATATTATTACACAAATCATGTGCAGACAGGGAGAGTACAATTATCCTAATACCAATATATATGATTTGTTGCTTGAATAATAAAGGGGAGGGGTTGGGGATGATCTGTCCAAAACACAAAAACCTGTCTTGTATATGTGTATTTTAGGAAGAGCATGGCAAGCATCATGAAGTTTATTCTTTCTAATCGAAACATGGTGTGAGGAGGCACGTTGTCCATTGAGATAGAGTCCATATCAGTAGATTCAGGTAATCTGCAAGTCCCCAAAACAGATAGGTACTCTCCATTATGCCAATATGTATCTGTGTTTTGAACAGATATAAAGTTCTTACATAAAGTGCCTTTTTAACTATTTACATTATTAATTAACTAAGAAAAAAGGCACAATTAATAAAACCATACAGAAACATTTCCCTTTGACTTTACAGTTCCCACAAACGACATCCTAAATTACCCTAAAGCTCCATTGCTGTAAAGTAGTGTGTAGCCTCATCTGGTATGCCATGGACTTTGCAGCTGAGCTGCCAAGCATCCAGCCGTTCTTTAAGCCAATATATAATAAACACAGAGGTCTCATACAAATGGTCTGCGCCATGCTTTGTGTCAATCTTGTTGCTTAATCTGTGAATTTATATTAATTCCTATGGGACAAAAATATTAATTCTACTAGTTACTACTTAAAGTACATGAAAGAATCGCTGCCAGTGCTGGAGTGTTTAAGTTGTGTACAGCATCTTGCCCCATATGGTGCAATGAGGATGGGTGTTCAAGAACATTTCTGTAAGCAATGAACCCTAAGGGGTCTGATTCAGAGGAGGAGGATGCACTGGTATTAGAGTTGGTAAGGCAAAGCAATGGACATTCTGCTGGCATGGTAGTGCAGGGATTCGGACGACAAGGGAAAGCCGGGGCATTTACCTGCAAGCAGCGAATGTATGCAGCCTAGCGTCTAGGTCTGAATCAGGCCTTTTTTAGCAAAGGGACAAAACCATGCTGCACTAAAGGTGGGGCAAATGTAACATGTGCAGTTTGGGTGGGGTGTGTTGAAACTGAAATGTAAATAGCAGTGTACGCAACAGAACGATGCAGATCGGGAGCAGACAGTTAGATGATCGTTCCGATCTGATTCGTACCCAGTTGAAGGGGTCATTTTCAAATCCCACCTGCTGCAGGTAGCAGTGTACGCAACAGAACGATGCAGATCGGGAGCAGACAGTTAGATGATCGTTCCGATCTGATTCGTACCCAGTTGAAGGGGTCATTTTCAAATCCCACCTGCTGCAGGTAGGATCTGAAAAATGACCAAACAACCAGCAAGGACGTGTATCGGATAGGATCAGAAATGACCCAAAACATGCCCAATTTACATACAACAGGTCGAGATTACATTGAAATTGGTTGTTTTGAGGCCAAACCATTCTGTGTATATTCTACATAAGAATAATGCAGCCAGTACAAAATAACTCCCCCATATCTAACTCTCTATGCACATGTTACATCTGCCCCATATGCAGTACACATGGCTTTGTCCATTTGCTAACAAAATGTGCCCTGCAATCAGGTCTGAATTAGGCGCCCATAGTATAGAATTTTTTCAAATAAAATGAATATATTCCAAATATACAGTATTGCTTGACTTGTGTTTTGATTGTGCTTCCTACATAAATAAATTGCTTTCACTGCGATTTTTGCAGAGTTTCACCATTTTACATTCAACATCTTTTCTAGGTGAACTGTAATGTGTACTTTTAAAATAAATGCTTTCTATTCATTTTTTTTTTTGGTGTCTAAAAATCAGTTTATTATATGTAGGATCTTGCTATTTTTAGTACTTGACATGCTACACATAAATATACAGTATTTAGATTTTTTTTCATTACATATGCAGGAAGGGTGGGGACCCACTCATTAAATATTTACTGCTCTGGGTCCCGCTCATTACATATGCACAGAGTGGTACCAGCTCAGCGCAGACTGCTGCCTGGCTCCCCCGGCCCTCCCTGCAGTGAATAATTGTGTTCTGCAGCCCTGCGTCCCTCTGCAGCAGCCGCCTGCCCCCCTCCTTAATATGCAGTGCCGGCCGTCCACCATCACTCCAGCTGCCGCCTTGTCGCCCTATTGTGGTACTTTCGCCGTCAGGGGCAGTGAGCACCTGAGGCATTGATTACGGTGAACAGCGGGGTAGGCAGCGAATGAACATGACAGTGAAAGCCTGGCGAGCGCAGGTGAAAGTGTTACCCTGTGCTCGCCGGAGCATTGAATACTGGCCTAAGAGGGAAATTTACTAAGATGGGAGTTCTATTTCACATGGGCTGTTGCTTCAGGCAACCAATCAGATCATATATATTATCTTATAGAAGGTGCTAAATAAATAAGAAGTAGAGGTACTTGTGTAGTTTCACGGTGCCAGTAGATCGCATGCTATTTACTATCCATTTCATTACCCCACTATTCACTAGGGCGTGGAGTCGATTTTATATAGTGTGGTGAGCGCAGCGAGCCACTGAGCCCAAAGCGTGGTGAGCGTAGCGAGCCCGCGAGGGGACACGGATGTTGTTTCAAAGCGACTCACGATATTGCATGCCATTTGCATGCAATTCCGTCAAATACATTCCGTGGCCCCTCGCGGGGCTCGCTGCGCTCGCCACGCTTCGGGCTCGGTGGCTCACTGCGCTCGCCACACTATATAAAGTCTACTCCACGCCCTAGTGGATAGTGGGGTAATGAAATGGATAGTAAATCGCATGCGATATCGCATGCGATATCGGATGTCAAATCGCATGCGATCTACTGGCGCAGTGAAACTACACAAGTACCGAAGTAGATTCTGATTGGTTGCCAATAGCAACATCCCACGTGAAATAGAACTCCCTTCTTAGTACATTTTCCTCTTAAAGTCTGAACTCTTAATTCGATGGGCTTTTCTGTTTAATGGGTGTACAGTGATATTATTGTAGACCAAGATTATAATATAAAATTGCTCAAAGCAGGATTACTCTGAGTAAATCCCAAAAAACAGCTGGACAAAACAACTGTTCTCTTTCTATATAACATCTGTTGGGCATGTGTTACGTGTTATGTTAAATAGCCTTCAAGAAGTGATCCTCGACAATGCCATTGTACTTTGGTGACAAACCTTTCATTATACTATCTTTACTGCATCATCGACACTGTTCATCCAGAATATAAAACATTGCTGTAAACTTGTGTATTTTTAGACTGGTGACTCCGGTTTCTGCCACCCACTGCTAATTTGTATGCCAGTTTACCAGCATTTACTTTATAGAGCTAATGAAATCCTAACTTATGAAATATTCAAATCAGTTCCTATGGTACCTTCATTTTTACAAGTACTGTAATATTTTTTAAGTAATCATAAACTAAAAAATATAAGTACCTTTCTCTTTTTTAAGTTTAAAGAAAGAGATTCATCATGAAATTATAGTAAATATTTTACGCATTGCCATTAATTTAAGATAGGAGTTATTGCACTAGATAAGTACTGCTTTGCCCTCCCTTACAGCAACAGTGCTAGCCATATTATATAGTTACATAGTTACATAGTAGGTAAGGCTGAAAAAAGACTTGCGTCCATCTAGTTCAACCTGGTATAGATATCCATTGCTGATTTGGTAGGTTCTGGTATTTTACAGACAAATTATATTTCTTATTTGTACCCATGGATGTTTTTCTCCAGTAAATGTTTGTCCAACTTTGCCTTGAACGCATTTAATGAGCCAGCCGTTACCACCTCTCTGGGAAGAGAGTTCCAGAGTTTGACTGTTCTGACCGTATTATACCCTATGTTCCAAAAATTGTATTCCTTCTGCTCTTTACTTTCACATACCACTTCGCCCTAATAACCCATGTCACATAATATTCTCACTCTCCTGCACATACAGATGTGTTCTCATACACCTAGGCCCTTATTCTGGTCTGTTTGCATGGACCAGAGTCTTTGCCAGGGCATTGAGGGCTGCCTATCTGCATGCACAGGGTCATTTCTACACATGTGCATACATTGGGTGCATGCGCCCATGGCCAACAGGGTGTTTGCCGAGTGCATGCACCCAAATGTGTGGGTGGGGGTGGAGAGGGGCATGGGATGGCGGGCTGGGTCATTTGCATATGGGAACGCCTAACGTTTAATGGGTATTCCCATGAGAATGCTGGGCGTTCGCATGCTAATGGGCTGATGAGGTGTCCACACGTATATAAGTGAATTGAGAGTCACTTTTATATGCGTGAGCCTTTGACATCTTTCGATGGTCGCTGACCACAATATGATGTTGGAGGATCCCCCAAGGCTGCAAATGGATCATCCATTAACATCCATTTGCGGGCCCTGCGAGTGAATTGCCCTTGCGAATGGGTGGTAGCTGGGCCACAATTCGCAAGGCGGGGTTTGGTGGACTCCCAAGGCTGTGAATTTGCAGCCTTGCAAATTAACCAGAATAACCCCCCCTAGCTTCAATAATCCATGTGGTGCATTGCTCCCGGTATGAAACACCTGACAAAAGTGTGGTGTTTTCCATATTTTTTCACAGAACCTTAATTTAAATGTGATGCAACAAACAACTTGGCAAGATTACACTGGTTAATTCAAGTTGCAAGACGTCAGTGTGGGAAGGGCAGTATCCTATTGGCTTCTGTTATTTACCACAGCTAATTACTGCCCATGGTATCCGGTCTGTTGGTCAACAGGCAATAGGTCGACACATGAAAAAAAAGGTTGACCTCTTTTAGGTTGACATTGAACAAATGTCGACACAAGCAACAATTTGATATGTTACAGAATAAGACACAAGTTTTTCAGGATTTTTTTTTTTAAATTGACTTGTTCTTACTTAACGATCCCAGTAGATATAGAGGGAGAAATTTAATAGTGTACACGGCACGGTGAGGCCCCATTCATGAAGCATGCCATGGGACGTGGTACACTTATACAATGTCCATGTCGACATAAACAGAAAATCATTTATAAACTTGTGTAGACCCTTTTCGGTTGTTGACATTTTGCTTGTGTTGACCTTTTGTTCATGTCAACCTAAACTTTGTCGACCTTTTTTAATGTTTCAGCCTATTGCCTGTCGACCAGTAATTATCGACCTATTGACTGATGACCTACAGTAGACCTGTCGCCCCAATAATCCACATCCCTGCCCACAGGTCTATCTCATTAGCCCTGATGCAGCACTTATCATGGAACCAAATCCCCGATAAGTAACTGTCATGCGATTTATCGCAAGTAAAAGTACTCCTGGTGAGTAGCTGGGGGAGTTCAAAGGAAATCGGATGTGAAACATTGCGATGTGCCGCTGATGGGTCAGATTCTGAGTTATCTTATAGACTGCAGGTCTAACCTCCAACTCTGATCCGATGCACACAGGAACGTGCATCGGATCAGATAGCAAACACCTGCGTTTTGGCCATTTTTCATCCGATTTATTGGGCCTTTAGTTGCACACATGTAAATGTGTTGCATATCAAATTAATCACCACAGTTTTGTTAAACAGTTTTGTTGCATCTCACTGTGAATGTGATACACATTCATGTGAAAAAGATGTTTAGATCAAGCAGAGTTGCACAGAACCTTGTGTAGAAAGGATGTTTGGCTCGACTGCAGCCATAATGTAGTAGGACACATCTGTTGTATTCCATTCTCTCTCTCTCTTTCTAATTTTCACTTATGGGCCTAATATAATGGGAGCTGATTTTGGTTCGATTTTGTTAAATGTCAGATTTTTCTGCAAAAGTCAGTCATGTTCCAAACCAGCTCCTGTAGTAGCGACCACGTTAATTAAAAGTTGGATGTTTTCGGGTCTGAATAATAGAGGCCAGTAAATAGTCGGACCCAGATGTTTTGCCCATGTTAAACATACAACTCAGCCAATGGAGTCCGACAAAAACAGATAACTAAAGTCAGACATAGAGATATTTTATTTGGCAATGTTGTAAATCAATAACAAAAACACAATCACAGTACGTTTACAGCAAATAAACCTATTAAAAATAATTTTTACCCTTAAAAATCTAAAAAAAAACTTTGAGCTCTCAAAAAAGGTAATGTACTGTACCTAATTTTTTCCCTATAAAATAAATCTAATTCATACTATCAGCTTCTGCTGATTAAACTGAGGTAGTGTGCCTATATTCTGTGTGTGATTGCAACTATATCTGCTTACAAAGCACTTAACATAATTTGGAATGCAGATATAGCCACAATTACAGACAGAATCTAGGCATTCTGCAAATCATTTCAATCAACAGAAGATGCTTGTGCATACTATTCACATGGTGCATTTTATGGTGGAAAATGTAAAAAAAAAATGACATGTAGATTATTGATAAGTCGTCCACCAATTACAGTGGCTACCAACTTCAATTTGCAATGGGTAATAAGGCATTGGACAATAGCTTGTTGCTCAGTCTCATGAATCGCTGTCATCTAATATGACACATCCTTCTAGAAATAAAAGCATGTTTGTCAGTTCAGTTACAAATAAAGTGCAGCTATTTTAAAAACATGAAACAAAATGTTCTGTATTGGCATGGTTACAGTATAAAAATGCATAATTTCCAATTCTGAATTGATACATGCCAGACAATAAATGTAAGTGTTTTTAAAAGCTTGCAATCTAACCCTACTTAATTTGCAACTTGAGTCATCACATTTACTCCAGTTTTCTTTGAACTGTGGCTTAAACAGTTCAGTCTTACAAGCATGTGCATTAAAAAAAAAAAACTTTTAGAGAACAAAATTGTAGAAATGTCAAATATCAACTTACAGTAGAATGTTGTTGCTATGGAAACATTACAAAAAAATCAGCAGGGCAGAGACCTCCATCACATTACTGGATAAGCGAAATCATGACATGCAGGTTTCAGCTTCTGCAAAAAAATAATACAAATTGTTCTACCACGCTTTCATTTAGTGTCAAACTTTTTACAAGTAAAAGTAGGGTTATTTATGTTCAAATAAATGATTACTGATTATGAGACATGAATGGGAATTAATTTACATTAAGATTATCAACTACTGTAAGTGTTACAGATACAAATAATTCAATGTTCTCTAGAACAAAAGTAATTAGATGATAAGAGATTATGCAATTCCAAAACCAGACCTTCAAATGATTTTAACTTTTCACATATATAATTTTAAGCTCATTTTTTACATTTTTAAAACATGAGATCCCAGAAGGGCATAGTCAAACTAAATAGTACTTTAACTGTTGGGGAGAACAAAACGTTCCAACACAATCTTTACCCATAGGCTGTTTTAGAACATTCAGGTTAGTAAACAAAATATCTTATCCACAACAGGTTAACCCCTCAAGAGTTGTACTATTAACTACAAATATAGCTATTTTTTGTGCATTATTATAGCCACAAATAGGGTAACTACACTAATTAGACTTTTACATTCAGAAAATTCATGCAAAAAAATTATTTTTATGCAAGAATCTGAGCAAAAAGCCCTGTACAGACCTGGTCTTAGGAGTCTAGGTGGCCCCATTTTGCAAAGCTAGGGGGGTCTGCACATGCTTATTTGATTGTAAGCTTGCGAGCAGGGCCCTCCAACCTCCCTGTCGGTTTGTATCTACCCAGTTTGTTTAATCGCTGTTGTTTTTAATTGTAAAGCGCAACGGAAAATGCTGCGCTATATAAGAAACTGTAAATAAATAAATAATTATGCACATGTGCGTATATGAGCATGTGCTGACTTGCAGTTTATTTATGTATTAATTTTATTTCCAAAGGGGAAATCCACCATCTACTTCTGCATTAAACCGGGGGGAGAGATAGAGTGGAGAGATATAAAGTACCATCTAATAAGCTCTGTTTCAAAACCAGCCCCAAAAAATGACAGGAGTTGATTGGCCAGTACTTTATTTCTCTAAAACCTTTGATGATTTGATGGCCCTATATATCTCCCCTCTTTGACAGATTGAAGCTGTAACTTAATAGTCTGGATGTAGGTACTATAAAAGGGGGCCCTTTGCTCTCTTCCTGAAATCAGCTCTGCATGAACCTGTAGATTATGGGCAGTATTCAATGATAATACTGACGACGTGCAGCGAATCCTGTTTAGGATTCGCTGCACATTCGCCACTGCCCGCCGCGTTCAGGAGCCTCGCCGGCTCCAGTATTCAACGAGTCAGGCGTCTGCCCCTGAAAGGCGAATTTGAGCCCCTGCAGCAGACGCCGCAGGGAGCCTGAGGACGGTGGCAGGCAGGGAGATGGAAGTCTCCCTGCCTGCCCCAGAACATTTGTGGGGGGAGGTGGGCTCCCCGGGTGCCAGGCAGCACAGGCTGCCCCCCCGAGGATGCCAGCAGGGGACCGGGTATATTCACTACACCCGATCATGCATATGTAATGATCGGGTGCAGTGAATATATGAATATCTAATGAGCGGCTCGGCTCCGGCCCCCTGCTGGCTGGTCAGTGTAAAAAAAAAAAAAAAAAAAAAAAAAATATATATTTAAATTAAATATATATTCATGTGCTTACAGCATAAAAATAGCATGGCCCTCCTCAGAATAAAATTCCTGATTTTTTTACACCAAATGTAAAAAACAATACACTTTATTTTAAAAGTTCACATTCCACTTCACCATAAAAAGATAGCGATTGCTACTCGGTGAATCATGGCGAAAAAAACCTTGAAATGTATTCGCCATCTGGTCATTGAATAGGGTGATTCACCGTTTTAGTCAAAAATTCGCCTTACAGCACAAAATCGCCATAAAAACATGGCGAATCAGCCTCATTGAATACCGCCCTATATGTAGCCCATTACATGACATTAACCCCTTCAGTGGCAATCCCAAGAATTTTCCGGGCTGTGCATCAGTGCCCAGTCTGGCAAGTCCTGAAAATTGTCAGGATTGCCACTGTTTTAAGCCGGGCAGCCTGCTGAGTTCAATCGCTGAACTCAGGCAGCTTCAGCCCCCGGCTCCCTCCCCTCAGCCGCGCCTCCTCCTCCCTCCTCCTCCCCTTCCCCTGCGGCTTTTCTATTGAACTTTCCGGCGCCGGCTTATGACAAGCCGGCTGCAGGGGACAGGGTACCGGGGTGCAGTGCCAGGCAGTGCTGCCGGCCCTGGGGAGGCAGTGGTGTTTTTTATTTAGGGAGCGCTCCCCATAAAAAACTTGCCCAGTGGGGAGCGCTCCTTAAAAAAAAAAAAAAAACACCACTGAAGGGGTTTAGGGTGAAATGTAATAGGATGAGAGATTCAGAAAGTGAGAGATTTGGTAAGAAATATCCAGTATTTTTAAAGCTGTAAAAATGATTACCACTTTAAAAAAACCTGGAGATTTCTTACCAAATCTCTAAGGGCCTTATTCTAGTTCACTCTTTCTCACAAAATCCTTCTTAGATGGACAAAACCATGTGCACTGCAGGGGGGCAGATGTAACATGTGCAGAGAGAATTAGATTTGGGTGAGTTATTTTGTTTCTGTGCAGGGAAAATACTGACTGCTTTATTTTTACATTGCAATATAGATCTCACTTTGAACTAAAACCCCACCCAAATCTAATTCTCTCTGCACATGTTACATCTGCCCCACCTGCAGAGCACATGGTTTTGTCCAGCTAAGAAGGAATTTGACTCTAAAGGTGCCCATACACGGTCCATTTAATGGATCCAGTCGGGACTTAAATAGTACAAATCGCATCGCATGCCTTGTGCATGCAGTGTGCATGCAGTGTGCATGCACTGCGATGCAATATGATGAACAGCTAGTACAAAAAGTATGTGCAGCACATACTTTTTGTACCGTACTATGAGATGCGCGGGAGCGCGCATCTCATAGTACAAAACGGACAGTCCGGGCAGCTTAAGAGTAAACTAGAATAAGGCCCTAAATTTCTGAATATCTCATCCTATTAAATGTCACCCTATGTTTGTGTTTGCATTGTCTAATAGATTAATATATAGGTATAATAATATAAAAATAGATTAATAGAAAAAGAAAGAGGGGAGAGAAAGAAGGGGTGTGGGAGAAAGAATAAGATGGTGGAGAAGCAGAAATTGAAGAATAAGAGAGAGGGCGTTAAAAAGCAGGGGGCTGCACTGAAAGAGAGAGATAGAGAGAAGAGAGAGACACATACAGCTTTGGGAACAACAGCTAGTATATACCTAGTTACCCCACAATCTCTCACCCCAGCCCCTATCTGCTCCTACCTCCAATCTCTGTCTTCACAGCTCCCTCTCTCCATATCCAACAAGTTTGAAACAGGTCAGTGCCACCTCAGAAATTTCTTATATGACATCTTTTAGCATACAAAGGAGTAATTTGTCCACATAAGAATTAAACCTCCTTAATACAAGGTTCCATGCACCATGAATGGAAGAAGAAGAAAATAACAATGTTGCTGTACAATGTTTTAAAAAAAGATAAAGCTTATCTCAAAAATGCCTATATATATATATATATATATATATATATATATATATATATATATATATATATATATATATATATATATAACAGAAGTAAAGCAGAGGGCACTCACCGTTTGGATGAAAAAACTTTGGAGTTTATTGGAAGTAAGGCATGTTGTTAACGTTTCGATCCTAGCATGCTCTTTGTCAAAACATCAGCAGGAGATACAAAAGTGATCCTTTCACTACAGCCACACCAGGTGTGGCTGTAGTGAAAGGATCACTTTTGTATCTCCTGCTGATGTTTTGACAAAGATCCATGCTAGGATCGAAACGTTAACAACATGCCTTACTTCCAATAAACTCCAAAGTTTTTTCATCCAAACGGTGAGTGCCCTCTGCTTTACTTCTGCTATCTATTGGATTTTGTCCATTGGAGTGAGCACCACAGCGACGACTGAAGTGTCATTAGGTGCGGACTTTCTGTGGATATATATATATATATATATATATTTATAACACAGAATTAATACTATTAACACAGAATATATTATTACAGTATCACTGTTTGTTATTTTGTGAACACACAGCGAGAGACTTTTCCTTCGATTTTGACTATATATAGTTCATATTGATTCAACGTCAAATGAACAACAAATTTTTTCGGTGCATTTAATGCAGATTCGATATCGATGCATGTTCCCATGTAGTGTAAATCGAATAGAAAGGTGGACTTGCCAGGAAAGACTACATAGTATACAGTAAATCTAATGTTAAAAAGTGAAAGTCGAAAAGCAGTCCAGAAATCGAAAAGTACAGATTGAATACGCCAAATTGAATCAAAAACAAGATTTCACTGTGTACACACTATCTCCTGTGTGTGTGCAATCTCATGAGTATTCTCCTCGGCCTATAGAATAAATGATGTATAGGAATGAATTCACATTGCCTGTTCAGTTCAAAACATTTAGCAAAAAAGAAATTCAAAATCACGAAAGCAGACACGGGATAGTATTTTACAGAAAATGATAGCTACATTTTTCCTTGTATGTATGCTAAAAGTTAAATTAAAAAACCCAATAGGATAAAACAATATGATACAAACTTCTTGTGCGTGACTACCTTCAGAAATAAGATTTTTTTTCTCTCTGTTGTATTCTTACTAATCAATATTCTCTGCTTGAGACAAAGTGTCAAAACTTCTTTTTTGGTGTGATGCATTCAAGATTTTCACTTAATCCTGCTTCTTCCCTAATAAAGGATGTCAGAATGAGCAAAGAACAGTATACTTCATCATATCTGTTACATTTTGAAATGTTGCAGCCAGCAAGCACTGAGAATAGAAAGGTACAAATGTAACAATAGTACATTCTCATTACTGGTAAATGCAGCAAAATATAAATTCTTTATAAAAGCATAACTTCAACTTTAAAATGCAATTTTGAGAAATGTGCTATTAGCCGCTTTCATTTACGAAAAAGGGTAGCTCACTTCCAATTACTTTCCAATTACTGTTTTAAATTATAGAGTAGAAATGACTGATTGTTGAAGGGTGTTATTTGTGCATAAATCAAAAAATTCAATCTAAAAGTTTCAATTTGATGCTGTTATGTAATTACCTGTTCTAGTCAATAAGCCGTTATCTATTCTGTTAAGCAACAATGCACATTTTGTCATTTTGTGTATTTTTTGTACTGTTGTGCTTTTAGACATACATATTCATTACACAGCTTCATTCAGCAGCATTTCTAAATGCTTGATTTTACAGTGTGGACTCAAGTTATAGGCTGCCTCATACAAATTGTAGTATATCTGTATCTATTACAGAATAGTAAGCAGAAGGGAGATCCCACTCCACAATCCAAGTCTACTGCATGGGAGCAAGCCCAGAAGTCTCGAGGAGATATATAAGAATCATTCACTATCCCTAGACATCAGTGGTGGCTACAGCCCCTAGGCTTCAGCAGCAAGGGGGGGGGGGGGGTCACTAAGCACATATATACATACATGTAATTTATGCATGGATCTAACACCCATGGGAATGAGCATAAGCCATAACACAATTTCTAAGACTCCCATTGCCTGGTTTCATAGGGTGTTGGTCAAAGGGTTGACCCAATGCATTGGATTGACCACTAAAGGTCGACAGAGCTTAGGTCAATATCTGACATAGGTCAGCATGGGTAGGCTCAACAGGGTCAGAAGGTGGACACAAGCATTAGGTCCACAATGGGAAGGTTGACAATCAATAGGTCGATATCAGTTTTTCCTGTTTTTTCCTGGATTATCAACCTAATGCATCTGTTGACCTTCCGACCTTGTCAACCTTAGCCATGATGACCTACAGTATTTCAGGTGTTGACCAAAGCCTTGTTGGCCTTCAGTGGTCAACCCAATGTTTCCCGTTTCATAGTGACTGTATCCCGTTTCATAGGAGTCTCTGAGCAGGCTTATAAATGTGAGTTATGGCTTCCTGGACACCACGTGGTGCCTGATGTGCACTGTAATGCTGATCCCCAGGGGCTGGACATACAGTATATACTGTATATGCATTTCTCTCCTGTTTACACAGAATAGTTTATGTAATTTTCTGAACTGAACATATTTATCTCCTATAAATTACATAAATGGTCACAAATAAATATACATACATAATATAACCAGTATGAGACATTACTGAGTATTCTACATAGGTACACATTCTACAACCTCATGTTAAGGCACCTCTCTCTTCTTGCTGGCAACTGCTAGTTGTAGCTGGTGTTGTGCGCTGATTGAGTGCTGAGATCTACACATGCAGCAGACTTGGTAGAAAGAAATATGCATTCATAACAGCATGGAGTGTCCATTAAATGATATTTTGTGGTCAAAGAACAAAGACAAAGAATTAAAAATGCTAAAAAGAAGGGAGAAGAACAATGGGAACAGGAAAAAAGGGAAAAGGTTAAATGATAACAATGACAGCAACTGGTCCTGGCCAAAAGCATAGCAATAAAATGTACAGTAGTGTGTATGATGTTCAAGGAAGGGAGTGGAGTGTGTAGGCTAAAATTTGAGTGTCCCCTGGAGGAAAACAAACAAGTAAGCAGTACTCCCCACAAAAAAATAACTATGGTACAGTTTTCATGTTTTTTTACTTCCTATACCACACAGTGGCCCGTATTCAGATCTGATTGCAGTACAAATTTGTTTGGGAAATGGGCAAAACCATGTGCACTGCAGGTGGGGCAGATGTAACATGTGCATAGAGAGTTAAATTTGGGTGGGGTGTGTTGATACTGAAATGTATATTGCAGAGTAAAAATAATGGAGCCAGTATTTACCCTGCACAGAAACAAAATAACTCACACAAATCTAACTCTCTCTGCACATGTTACATCTGCCCCACCTGCAGTGCACATGGTTTTGCCCATTTTCCAAACAAATTTGTACTGCGATCAGATCTGAATAAGGGCCAGTGTGACAGGAATTGCGGTGTGCATCCGCATCTCTTACCTGTACGCTGGTGCACCTTGCAGCATAGGCCTGTGCCTCCATTTTCGACCGCAGTCCATGGCAGGATATTTCCTGTTGTCACCTGGGGCCTAGTCGACATCACACACTGATCCCACGCTGAATGGGAGCCACCATGACAGCTGAAATCAACTGACATGTTTGCTCTAATAGTCTATCTGCAAGCATTGATCCTCTGACATTTACACTTGATCAGGTGGATATAATCCTGGCTCCTGCATTCCAAATTGCCTTGAACAACTACTCTGTTCCCTGTGGTTATCTCCAGAGTCAGCATTCTAGGCTCCAGGCTAATCCCTGCTCTAGTGTTACCTGTGCACCTGTGATCCGATGCTGCTAGCCAGTTCACTGGTTAACCCTCCAACCTGCCAGACTCTCTTCCAGCTATTATCATCTCCAGCTTCTACCTGAAGAGGTCTGTGCTTGGTCCAGGATATCTCCAGCAGAGATCATCATAAGCTTCCAGCCTACCATCAACCAAAGTATACACCATCTGGAACAAATAATAAGGAGGAGATCGGTCCTCAAGCAGTTGAGCGGGGGTTCCCCTGTATCCTGGTGGGACAGTCCAACCATGTGTTGGTCTACTGAATGCATGATAGAAATGAAGACAATGCACATTCAGTGCAAATGCTGAACACTAACAACATACAAAGTGTAAGTTAAATATAGAAAAACTTCTATCTCACCTAAGTGTCTGCTTGTCACGGTCTCAGGAACATCACGCTGGTCACCAGGCCGGGGATTGGCTAGACCTGACACAGGGGTGCGGAGTCTTACCACGCCATAGGTGTTCACCAGTGACCCCTCCAGTTGGGATTTGGGCTTCGCTGCTATGGACATGCCGGTCGCGGTCCCCTGAGCAGGTTCCCCATGTGGCACTGGTAACCCCTTGGAAACAGGTAGCGTGGATTCAGGATTATGCGTAGTCATCTTAGCCGGGTCGTACACTGGTATGTCACGGAGCACAGTACACAAGGGTCAGACAGGAGAATAGTCAGAAGGCAAGCCGAGGTCGTCCACTGGTAATCACTGGGTACGGTACACAAGGATCAGGCAGGAGAGTGTTCAGGAGGCAGGCTGAGGTCATACACAGGTAACCCACGATTCACGGTACACAGGGATTAAGCCGAAGGATAGTCAGGAAGCAAGCCGAAGTCAGTATCTGGTGATCAGGAATACAGTGAAGTACAAGGGACGCTGGAGCAGGTTGTGAGCCTATACTCTGGCAGCTTCTGTCTGCCAGAGACTGCCTTTTTATAGGAAGCACAGGGAGCTAATTACTCACAGGTGCCCTAATCAATGAAGGCTGAGCATGGTCAGTTCACACTGAACTCTCCTGCAGGAGAGAGTTACCAGGTGTTGCAACTAATCAGCAGAGCTCAGATCACACAGACTTTCCTGCAGCATGGAGTGGATCAGAAGCTGAAATCAGCATGCAGAGTTTAACCACACAGAGCTGTCAGCCGCAATAGACAGAGCCAGCAGGATTTTGCACGCAGGTAACACTGAATACTACATATTGTGACATTACCCCCCCCCCCTCTAGGGGTGGGCTCCGAACACCCCACAAGGAAATTTTCATGGTCGTCTGCGGTGCTTCTTCTTTTTGGAAGACTGTTTGGATTTTGTTGACTGATGTGTGACCTTTGGCTCTACAAAACGGGCAGTAGATAATATTGGACGTCCCAGAAACGGAGTGACATCATGATCCGAGCCGCACTCTGAACTTGAATCCTGGTCCATGGTCCGTGTAGGGAGTTCATGAGGATCCACCATCAACCTGGAAGAACCTACACATATAACTCCACCTCTTAAATTCAAGGAATCGGGTCTCAAAAAATTTTTTGGAGATGCTCTGGGAATCTTAGAATGTAGTCCAGCTGACTCACCACCCTGACTGACCTCAGGTGCGGCAAGGATAGACCTCTCACCAGGAGTCTTGGGTCCAAATCTTTCAACCACAGCCTTGGAAAAAGAAATTAGGTCTTTTAGTCGGGGGTCATGAGTCTCAATGAGTGTACTAACCCACTCCATGGCTTCTCCCCTGAATGACAACACTAAGTATTTGACAATGTTTGCCAAATTAAGCCCGGAGAATGGATCAGAGTTCATAGCATCTAAATAATAGTCTGCTAGGGCTTGGAAATGGGTGAGATCTCCATCAAATTGGACAAACTGAGGCTCTTTAAATGAATCCAATTGAACTGGATCCTCCTGGAAAATGGACTTGGAGGACAGTTTGGGTAGAGCCGGGACTCCCAGCAACACAGGCAAATCTTCTTGAATGGCAGGCATTGGAACCTTAGAGACCATGAGGGTACTGGAGACAGGTCCGGAGGCTGCGGAGGAAGACCCGGAGACTTTGGAGGCAGGCCCGTAGGCCATGGAGACTGGCCCGGAGGCCGTGGAGATTGGCCCGGAGGCTGCGGAGACAGGCCCGGAGGCCGCGGAGACAGGCCCGGAGGCCGCGGAGACAGGCCCGGAGGCCGCGGAGACAGGCCCGGAGGCCACGGAGACAGGCCCGGAGGCCGTGGCACATAGGTCCTCATGCCCGGAGGCAAGGGCAGATAGGTCCTCATGCCCGAAGGCAAGGGCAGATGGGTCCTCATGCCCGAAGGCAAGGGCAGATGGGTCCTCATGCCCGAAGGCAAGGGCAGATGGGTCCTCATGCCCGAAGGCAAGGGCAGATGGATCTCTACTGGGAGTGACACACTCGGAACTCCCGTCTGGAGTGGAGGACTCGGAACTTCCGTCTGGAGTGGAGGACTCGGAACCCCCATCTGGGGTGATTTACTCGGAACCCCCATCTGGGGTGATTAACTCGGAATCCCCATCTGGGGTGATTAACTGGGGACACCCTTCTTGGGTGCTTAACTCGGAACCCCCTCCTGGGGTGACGGACTCGAAACCCCCACCTGGGGTGACGGACTCGGAACCCCCACTTGGGGTGATAAACTCGGAACCCCCACTTGGGGTGATAGACTCGGAACCCCCACTTGGGGTGATAAACTCGGAACCCCTACTTGGGGTGACATACAGAGCCCCTTCTTGAGGCAAAGTGCTCGGTGGCCCTACTTGGGAAGCCACACTCAGAGACTCCTCTTTGGGTAATGCATTCAGACGCCCTTTTCGGGGTACCACCTTCAGAGACACCTCTTGGGGTGCAGTGCTCAGGAAACCCACCTGGGGCGCAATGCTCAGAGACCCTGTTTGGGGTGTGGTACTCTGAGAGCCTGCTTGGAGCCTGCCAGTCTGAGACCCCTCCTGGTGCACGACACTCTGAGACCCCTCTCGGAACTCAACACTGGGGAATTCCTTTTGGAGTACAGCACTTTGATGCCCTTCCTGGGACTTAACACTAGGAAGCTCCTCCTGGAGCACATTACTCGGAAGCCCCTTCTTGGGCTGGACTGCCAGTACCCCATCTTTGGGTTTGATACTCCCCTCCTGGGGCTTGTAACCATGAACCCCCTCCTGGGGCTGGATGGACAGGACCCCCACCTGGGGTTGGACTGATGGGACCCCCTCTCGGGGTGAGACTGAATGGACTCCCTCTTGAGTTTGGACCAACAGGGGCCCCTCTTGGGGTGAGGCTGGCTGGACCCTCTCATGGACTTGGACCAACAGGACCCCCTCTTGGGGCTTGCGATCATGAACACCTTCCCGAGGCTGGACCTGGGCTATACAGTTCTTCAAAGAAATTTTGGTCCTAGGACCCCAGTTGTAACCATAGGATTCCCTCTGGGTTAGAACAGAATCTACTGCTCTATTTCGGGTCCCACGTAGGGAACAATCCCCGATGAAATGATCCTGGGCTCCACAATAAAAGCATAGGCTGAGGGATCTACGCCGCTGGCGCTCCTCATCAGACAACTGGGGACGAGGATGACTCAGGTACCTGTCCTTGCAGGGCACAGATGTAGATGCCACTGGAGTGCCCGGAATGTCATCAGAGGGTTTCACAGGCACTGAACCTAGAGTGGAAGGTACCGTGCCACTAGAAGGACTGCCTAGTAAGACGGTAATCACTGAAAACACCTTAGTCAGTAGCTCCTGCAACTGCTGCATTAAAAGGTGAAGAATCTTCAATGCCTCTGACACTGGTTCCACGGATATTGGAGGAGATGAAGCGAAGTCCATCCGCTGTAACAGAGTCTGTATGCTTTGTAAGATCAGAGCTTGGTTCTGCTCTTGCTTACAGACCCTAGCAGACAGTTGCTCCCATAGCTCCTTTTTTGGGCCAGAGTATTCTGTCACGGTCTCAGGTACATCACGCTGGTCACCAGGCCGGGGATTGGCTAGACCTGATACAGGGGTGCGGAGTCTTACCACGCCATAGGTGTTCACCAGTGACCCCTCCAGTTGGGATTTGGGCTTTGCTGCTATGGACATGCCGGTCGCGGTCCCCTGAGCAGGTTCCCCATGTGGCACTGGTAACCCCTTGGAAACAGGTAGCGTGGATTCAGGATTATGCGTAGTCATCTTAGCCGGGTCGTACACTGGTATGTCACGGAGCACAGTACACAAGGGTCAGACAGGAGAATAGTCAGAAGGCAAGCCGAGGTCGTCCACTGGTAATCACTGGGTACGGTACACAAGGATCAGGCAGGAGAGTGTTCAGGAGGCAGGCTGAGGTCATACACAGGTAACCCACGATTCACGGTACACAGGGATTAAGCCGAAGGATAGTCAGGAAGCAAGCCGAAGTCAGTATCTGGTGATCAGGAATACAGTGAAGTACAAGGGACGCTGGAGCAGGTTGTGAGCCTATACTCTGGCAGCTTCTGTCTGCCAGAGACTGCCTTTTTATAGGAAGCACAGGGAGCTAATTACTCACAGGTGCCCTAATCAATGAAGGCTGAGCATGGTCAGTTCACACTGAACTCTCCTGCAGGAGAGAGTTACCAGGTGTTGCAACTAATCAGCAGAGCTCAGTTCACACAGACTTTCCTGCAGCATGGAGTGGATCAGAAGCTGAAATCAGCATGCAGACTTTAACCACACAGAGCTGTCAGCAGCAATAGACAGAGCCAGCAGGATTTTGCACGCAGGTAACACTGAATACTACATATTGTGACATTACCCCCCCCCTCTAGGGGTGGGCTCCGAACACCCCACAAGGAAATTTTCATGGTCGTCTGCGGTGCTTCTTCTTTTTGGAAGACTGTTTGGATTTTGTTGACTGATGTGTGACCTTTGGCTCTACAAAACGGGCAGTAGATAATATTGGACGTCCCAGAAACGGAGTGACATCATGATCCGAGCCGCACTCTGAACTTGAATCCTGGTCCATGGTCCGTGTAGGGAGTTCATGAGGATCCACCATCAACCTGGAAGAACCTACACATATAACTCCACCTCTTAAATTCAAGGAATCGGGTCTCAAAAAATTTTTTGGAGATGCTCTGGGAATCTTAGAATGTAGTCCAGCTGACTCACCACTCTGACTGACCTCAGGTGCGGCAAGGATAGACCTCTCACCAGGAGTCTTGGGTCCAAATCTTTCAACCACAGCCTTGGAAAAAGAAATTAGGTCTTTTAGTCGGGGGTCATGAGTCTCAATGAGTGTACTAACCCACTCCATGGCTTCTCCCCTGAATGACAACACTAAGTATTTGACAATGTTTGCCAAATTAAGCCCGGAGAATGGATCAGAGTTCATAGCATCTAAATAATAGTCTGCTAGGGCTTGGAAATGGGTGAGATCTCCATCAAATTGGACAAACTGAGGCTCTTTAAATGAATCCAATTGAACTGGATCCTCCTGGAAAATGGACTTGGAGGACAGTTTGGGTAGAGCCGGGACTCCCAGCAACACAGGCAAATCTTCTTGAATGGCAGGCATTGGAACCTTAGAGACCATGAGGGTACTGGAGACAGGTCCGGAGGCTGCGGAGGAAGACCCGGAGACTTTGGAGGCAGGCCCGTAGGCCATGGCGACTGGCCCGGAGGCCGTGGAGATTGGCCCGGAGGCTGCGGAGACAGGCCCGGAGGCCGCGGAGACAGGCCCGGAGGCCGCGGAGACAGGCCCGGAGGCCGCGGAGACAGGCCCGGAGGCCGCGGAGACAGGCCCGGAGGCCGCGGAGACAGGCCCGGAGGCCTCGGAGACAGGCCCGGAGGCCGTGGCACATAGGTCCTCATGCCCGGAGGCAAGGGCAGATAGGTCCTCATGCCCGAAGGCAAGGGCAGATGGGTCCTCATGCCCGAAGGCAAGGGCAGATGGGTCCTCATGCCCGAAGGCAAGGGCAGATGGATCTCTACTGGGAGTGACACACTCGGAACTCCCGTCTGGAGTGGAGGACTCGGAACTTCCGTCTGGAGTGGAGGACTCGGAACCCCCATCTGGGGTGATTAACTCGGAACCCCCATCTGGGGTGATTAACTCGGAATCCCCATCTGGGGTGATTAACTGGGGACACCCTTCTTGGGTGCTTAACTCGGAACCCCCTCCTGGGGTGACGGACTCGAAACCCCCACCTGGGGTGACGGACTCGGAACCCCCACTTGGGGTGATAAACTCGGAACCCCCACTTGGGGTGATAGACTCGGAACCCCCACTTGGGGTGATAGACTCGGAACCCCTACTTGGGGTGACATACAGAGCCCCTTCTTGAGGCAAAGTGCTCGGTGGCCCTACTTGGGAAGCCACACTCAGAGACTCCTCTTTGGGTAATGCATTCAGACGCCCTTTTCGGGGTACCACCTTCAGAGACACCTCTTGGGGTGCAGTGCTCAGGAAACCCACCTGGGGCGCAATGCTCAGAGACCCTGTTTGGGGTGTGGTACTCTGAGAGCCTGCTTGGAGCCTGCCAGTCTGAGACCCCTCCTGGTGCACGACACTCTGAGACCCCTCTCGGAACTCAACACTGGGGAATTCCTTTTGGAGTACAGCACTTTGATGCCCTTCCTGGGACTTAACACTAGGAAGCTCCTCCTGGAGCACATTACTCGGAAGCCCCTTCTTGGGCTGGACTGCCAGGACCCCATCTTTGGGTTTGATACTCCCCTCCTGGGGCTTGTAACCATGAACCCCCTCCTGGGGCTGGATGGACAGGACCCCCACCTGGGGTTGGACTGATGGGACCCCCTCTCAGGGTGAGACTGAATGGACTCCCTCTTGAGTTTGGACCAACAGGGGCCCCTCTTGGGGTGAGGCTGGCTGGACCCTCTCATGGACTTGGACCAACAGGACCCCCTCTTGGGGCTTGCGATCATGAACACCTTCCCGAGGCTGGACCTGGGCTATACAGTTCTTCAAAGAAATTTTGGTCCTAGGACCCCAGTTGTAACCATAGGATTCCCTCTGGGTTAGAACAGAATCTACTGCTCTATTTCGGGTCCCACGTAGGGAACAATCCCCGATGAAATGATCCTGGGCTCCACAATAAAAGCATAGGCTGAGGGATCTACGCCGCTGGCGCTCCTCATCAGACAACTGGGGACGAGGATGACTCAGGTACCTGTCCTTGCAGGGCACAGATGTAGATGCCACTGGAGTGCCCGGAATGTCATCAGAGGGTTTCACAGGCACTGAACCTAGAGTGGAAGGTACCGTGCCACTAGAAGGACTGCCTAGTAAGACGGTAATCACTGAAAACACCTTAGTCAGTAGCTCCTGCAACTGCTGCATTAAAAGGTGAAGAATCTTCAATGCCTCTGACACTGGTTCCACGGATATTGGAGGAGATGAAGCGAAGTCCATCCGCTGTAACAGAGTCTGTATGCTTTGTAAGATCAGAGCTTGGTTCTGCTCTTGCTTACAGACCCTAGCAGACAGTTGCTCCCATAGCTCCTTTTTTGGGCCAGAGTATTCTGTCACGGTCTCAGGTACATCACGCTGGTCACCAGGCCGGGGATTGGCTAGACCTGATACAGGGGTGCGGAGTCTTACCACGCCATAGGTGTTCACCAGTGACCCCTCCAGTTGGGATTTGGGCTTTGCTGCTATGGACATGCCGGTCGCGGTCCCCTGAGCAGGTTCCCCATGTGGCACTGGTAACCCCTTGGAAACAGGTAGCGTGGATTCAGGATTATGCGTAGTCATCTTAGCCGGGTCGTACACTGGTATGTCACGGAGCACAGTACACAAGGGTCAGACAGGAGAATAGTCAGAAGGCAAGCCGAGGTCGTCCACTGGTAATCACTGGGTACGGTACACAAGGATCAGGCAGGAGAGTGTTCAGGAGGCAGGCTGAGGTCATACACAGGTAACCCACGATTCACGGTACACAGGGATTAAGCCGAAGGATAGTCAGGAAGCAAGCCGAAGTCAGTATCTGGTGATCAGGAATACAGTGAAGTACAAGGGACGCTGGAGCAGGTTGTGAGCCTATACTCTGGCAGCTTCTGTCTGCCAGAGACTGCCTTTTTATAGGAAGCACAGGGAGCTAATTACTCACAGGTGCCCTAATCAATGAAGGCTGAGCATGGTCAGTTCACACTGAACTCTCCTGCAGGAGAGAGTTACCAGGTGTTGCAACTAATCAGCAGAGCTCAGATCACACAGACTTTCCTGCAGCATGGAGTGGATCAGAAGCTGAAATCAGCATGCAGACTTTAACCACACAGAGCTGTCAGCAGCAATAGACAGAGCCAGCAGGATTTTGCACGCAGGTAACACTGAATACTACATATTGTGACACTGCTTTCCTGAGAATAAAACATAAATAAGGAATAAAGGCAAATTATATAAAGCAAGTAGTCTTTATCAGTAGAAATGTATTATAAGCAGATCTATATCCTTACAGGTTATATTTTTTATATATAAATACAGCTGAATAAAAAATATTTGAAATAACATACAGTGGATCATCTTCTCATAAGCTCACATCTCAAACTAATAAGAACAAAATCAACATTACCAAGAACATGTAACAATTCAAAATATACAGTACACTTAAGCATTCACTACTAGAAGCATTATTAGCAGAGTTACGCAAATAAAGTATAATACCCAAGTTTTAGTAACAAGGTGAACCTTGAGCGCTGCCATACTAATACACATAAATTCATATCCCACACTTACACGAAATAAAATACAGTTAAATATAGGTTTAGTTCACAGCACATAGTTAAACCAATAATACATGACCGTTTCTGTACATATTTCATATCTTTATGTTCCGTGTCCTATGCGCATCACTCCGGTCTTAACGAAAAGTTTGCAAGTCCTAGTGTCTAATAATTACGGATAACATCCATAATCTATGTACTTTTGCCATGTGAAATGAGGAAGACAAAGAATCAAGCTGTAACCGGTCCTTGTGTTTGATTTACGACCCCCTATGACGATGTCAGCTGACTAAGGACACAGAAGTGCATTCCCTCTGCACCAATCCATGTAAAGTGCATTCCTTTGCTCCAATCCTCAAGAAGTGCATTCCCTTGCACCAATCTACAAGAACTTGACTTTTGAACTCTTTGACCAATGGAGATCCTCACTTCCCTCTCTTTGTTTGGACACTATAAAGTAGTGACCCCTGGGCAGGATCACTCTCTTCTTCATCCTGCCCAGACTAAGTTCTATTAGAACCTAGTGAGCTTGACCGGACTGTGCTGCGCTATTAGATGAGACAGTAAAATTTGTATTTCTGTATGTAGTGTGGCTGATTGTATTTTATATCTGATTCTTTTCCCCCTAGTAGTGTAAAGCATATTTTGTATTGTTAGACAACTGTACTGTGTGTTATACTGTGTTTCTCTTTCTGTAACCCCCTGCTGTCCGCTAGGGACTAAATACATTATTTGGAGACTCTATCTCCTTATTTTCTTGAGTTATACTTGAGTCTTGGCTTTTATTCGCATTTAGCGACAAAGGTGTAATACAGGCATTGTCCTTAAAAGGTGTACTCAAGTTGGGTACTAAGTACTGCGAAAGATACTGTTTTATAAGTATCAGTATAGCGTGTATCATACAAGGACAAGGTTCGCTACGTTGCGTTACACTTTGTTCACACGTACCTAGGAGTAAAGGGTTAGTAGTTTACGGACAGAGTATGTAAACTGCACACTTCACTTGTTATCCATCTGGTCGTATTTATATCGGTATTGATATATCATATCTGAAATTTTAGGATGACGTTACAATGTATTTGAAAATATATTTGGAAATCTGTATTTAAATGTCAAACTATTTTCCTTATTTTTTTTTTCTCTGTGCTAATGGATTTTAAAAATACAAATTCAATTGAAATATTGAGCAAAAGGATCACAATACATATCAACTAGTTAAATTAACTTACAAGTGTGTTTTAATTACTGGATCTTATGTCTATTACATTATTTCCTTTTTAATTCGTTCAGTGTAAATGTTTTATAAACTATTTATGAATGCAAACCAAAAAAAGCGTAATCATAGCCATCAGGGAAAATACAATTTTAGCACTGTTTATAAAAGTTTTAAATACTTTATAGTATGTGAAGAATTTATTGTTTCTCTACATGAATAATTGACAGCATTAAAGAAAACATTTGTAGTCACTAGGTTATACATACGGCATAAATGATGCATATGGAATGCATTGATACCAGGGGGGTTCTGCAAAGCAAAATTAGCAAATTACTGTTTAAACTAATTGTATGGTTAGTGCAGAGCTTTAATTTACACTGCTACCTAAATATTCAAAGAGTCAATAAAATGCTTAAGGCAAGAAAACAAAATACTGTATGTATGTACTATATATGTATGCTGTGTTAAATTCCATGGCTAAAGAACTTGTTGAGCTAAGGGAATAAACTTTGAAATTCTCATATTGTATAGGGAAAATAGTTAGAGAAAAAGGCACATGCTCATCTTGTAAAAAATACATGTGTAAACACCAAAGAACATAAGGAAGACAAAGGCAGCAGCCAACCCATAAAATATTTAATACTTTTTTTCTTTTCTTTTTCCGCTCTCTGAGAAATCATGCACTACAGAAGTTATTATTAGGTTTGCAAAACTGTATTGCAGAAACAAAATAACTAGTATTTTCTAGAGACCTCTAATTTAAGATCATATACTCTATTCTTGAAACTATATTATAAAAGCTGATGTATCATTTACTTGAAAGCATCTCTGTTCACCAGACCCAAAATTTGGAGAAAATATTGTTATTTAATGTTTTTCATAAACATAATAGTGTAGTTGTCTACATCAGTTTCATATTATATCTAGTACGGTGTGTATATCTAGCATGGACAGTAATGGTTAGCATTACTGCCTCACAGCACTGAGGTCATGGGATTAATTCCCACCATGGCCCTAACTGTATATTCTCCCTGTCTTTGCATGGGTTTACTCCGGGTACTCCGGTTTCCTCCCATAATCCAAAAAATATACTGGTAGGTCAATGGGCTTCCAATGAAATTAACCCTGAATGTACAGTATATGTGTGTGTTTATATGTGTGTGTGTGTGTGTGTGTGTGTGTGTGTGTGCACATGTGCAAAGGAATATAGATTGTAAGCTCTGCTGGGCAGGGACTGATGTAATTGTTCAACTACTGTATGCTCTGTAAAATGCTGCAGAATATGTATGCACTATATAAGAAACTGTTAATAAATAAATTGTATTGATGAGCACTTTACAGATTTCATGGAAGTTCTACTGAATGTCTACAGATTATTTACTGTTTACAAGTAAGATACATTAATTCAGTAGAATTCATAGAAATGTAATTTACATGGCCGCCTTGTGCTTTTACTGTAGCTGTGTCTATATTGACTGCAAAGTACCTTTAAGTACTATTTCGTAATGATAAGTTATAGGGGAAACACTCTAAATGGAGGTAAAACCCATGCTTGTAACAATGTAGCTAGGACTATTGTAGTAAAATATTAGGAAAACACTTTTTCAAAGAATACCCTTGAGAATCATCTATCTATCTGTTTTTTTTTTTTGCTTCTTATCTCTAGGAAGTAGCTTAACCACTTTAAGACTGAAAAGGCCCCATACACTAGTCTGATTTGGGACTCCAACTTGGACTACTCTCCTGGCGGTGGGGAACGGGATCTCATCGCAAGTGAAAGGACCACATGCAATGTATAAAATGCAATCCTGCCACCTGGAAGGTCCTGTGCGGCTCAACTTGTCAGATGGCTATACACTACTGTGATACATCGCAGTAGTCTATGGCCAGCTTCAGATTTTGGGCATTTTGCATTAATTCAAGTACTTCTAATTTTTTCTTACAGTACATAAGCCTTATATATGTAGAGTACCAAGACGCTAAGGTTTTTATTTCACTTTTACATCTGTCCTCTCGTAATACTATATAACCAAGCTGAACAAAGAGGTGGGTGACTACTGTATATTAGTAAGACAAATATTTATATAACTGACATTATTTGGCCTCTTGGTTTACCCCAACTAATGCAATTTACACATAAGTAACCTATAAATATGATCATAAGTTTGTGTCTAGGGGCATGGAAAACAACTTTTACTATATGCATTAGGTTTATTTTATTATTTTGCATTTATTTTATTTAGTAGATAAAAATATGGGTACTCTTTACCTAGCACGGCGCCCACGATTTTGATCGTGGGCATCACAGGTAAAAAAATCGCGGGCATCGCGGCCATTGAATGCACTAAAAATCGGGTGCGACGCGACCGACGCGATGCCCGCGATTTCCCATAGGGAACAATGTTAAATTTCTCAATTGACCCGATTTTACTGTTCAATGCCTCAATTGACACAATTTTTCCATAGGAAACAATGTTAAATGGCCCACAGAGGCCAAATAGGCTCCCTGAAGTGTGAAATGGCCCACCACAATTGTTAACGCCACCCCACGATCAACGTGAACCCGAAGCGTGGCGAGCGCAGCGAGCCCGCGAGGGGCGGCGGTACGCGTCCTACGACCTTTTCATACCCCCACTATCCACGTCGGCGTGGAGTTGAGAATAGAATAGTGTGGCGAGCGCAGCGAGCCACCGAGCCCGAAGCGTGGCGAGCGCACGCGGATACCTTCACAGGTTAACGCGTCCCTTCGCGGGCTTCACAGGTATCCTCGTCCCCTCACGGGCCTCGCTGCGCTCGCCACGCTTCGGGCTCGGTGGCTCGCTGCGCTCGCCACACTATTCTATTCTCAACTCCACGCCGACGTGGATAGTGGGGGTATGAAAAGGTCGTAGGACGCGTACCGCCGCCCCTCGCGGGCTCGCTGTGCTCGCCACGCTTCGGGTTCACATTGATCGTGGGGTGGCGTTAACAATTGTGGGGGCCATTTCACACTTCAGGGTGGCTATTTGGCCTCTGTGGGCCATTTAACATTGATTCCTATGGAAAAATCGTGTCAATTGAGGCATTGAACAGAAAAATCAGGTCAATTGAGAAATTTAACATTGGTCCCTATGGGAAATCGCGGGCATCGCGTCGGTCGCGTCGCACCCGATTTTTTAGTGCATTCAATGCCCGCGATGACCGCGATGGGCGCCGTGCTAGGTAAAGAGTACAAAAATATGGTACTATTGAAGGTTAAGTAAATCATAACATCAGTTAGCCCCCCGAGGCCTTATCAGTATCTAGTCAATACATTTGCCTTCCCAGCTTATCTGTTCTGCTAGCTTGTCCATCTGAGATGTCAGTGGGTCTGTCTCTCCTATTAAGATTCTGGGCCAGAGGCATTAAGCTTCAAGTGTGATAAAATGGAGAGTGATAAACATCCAGCCAATCAGCTCCTACCTGCCATGTCACAGACTGTGTTTGAAAAATGTCAGGAGCTGATTGGCTGGATTTTTTTATCACTCTCCATTTATCAATTTTGAAGCTTAGTGCATCTGGCCCCTTGTCTGTATTATTCTGTCCTGTATTTCCTCTTAGTGTATTCAGTTGTCATACGTATTGGCAATACCTCAGAGCAAACGGCTTCAACCAGTGTTTCATTCACCTGGGCGTTTGCAAAAAGAGTGACAGGCAGGGGGCGACCACTGGGATCCGCCCAACATCAAATGGCATCAGCGCCCGCCCCAAATTCGGCAGAAAGCTGCCATATGAAAAGTAAGTCCAGGTTTACTTCTCATACCGAACAGAGGACAAATCATTTGATGGTGAGTAGCCATCAAATGATTTTTCCTCTTTGTGGCAGCATGCGAGCGGATGTGTAAGCGTACACATCCGCTCGCATCGTAGCTCAGGGATTTGGGCGGTGCTTGCTAGGCGGCAAATAATGTGTGGCATATGTGTAAGCAGCATTACTGTCTGTCCAGTGGCGTAAATAGAATTTGGGGGCCCCATAGCAAAAATCTTGAGAGGGCCCCCCCACCCCCAGCCTATGTCATTACAATGGGGCAGGATATAGAAGGGAGTGAGATAAGAAATGGTTGTCAGGGGGTAGGTGAAGGTTAGCTACAAGGGTGCATACTATGGGGAACGGGTATGGGTGCTGGCTATCGGGGTGTACACTATGGGGCATATGGGCATGGCTTTTGGGGTGTATACTATGGGAGGGGGTAGAAGCTGGTACAAGGGAGCACACTATAGGGAGAGGGTAATGTCTGGCTATAGGTGTGTATACTATGGAGGGGGTGGAAGCTGGTACAGGGGAGCACACTATAGTGAGGGGGTATAGGGTGGGATATATGGAGTGCACACTAAGGGGAGAGCTCGTACAAGGGAGCACATAATGGAGAAGGGGCATGGGGCTTGAAATACGGGTGCTCACTGATCTGGGAGGTGGGGAGCAACAAGCATGAATACAGACACCAGGAATGTCAATGGAAGTGCACATTGACAGCAAGTGCCAACTTACCTGCAGTCTGTGACTTTGGTTATCAGGAGGGAAGTACAGTTTGGCTGGTAACAGGGCTGTTAAAGTTCCATGGTAAATCCCTGGGCCTAGATGCAGCTGCTCAATGTTACTGACTCCTGCGACTTGTATGTACTGCCGGCGGGTGGCATTAAGGTACAGGAGCTGGTAGCCAGGAGGCGAGAGGCTTCTGTGCTGCATTAAAGTATGGAAGACAGAATTTCTCGGCAGCATGAAGGAAGGTATGGGAGCCAGGGGGTGGGGGCTTTTGTTACCTGCTACTTGGGATGGCCGTGTAGCCCATACATTAAATAGTGGGGCCTGCTCTTCATGCTGTGCCTGTCATGTGACAGGCACATACAGCCAGTAGCAATAGATAGCAGCAGCCAAAGCAATGCAGGGAGAACACCTCCCCATTCCGGTGCGTCCCTGCACTGCAGAAGTAAACGAGCGGGCAGTGGCGGCGGGAGGAGCAGTGAATAAAAATAAATTAAGAATTTTTTATTTTTTTAGATAGTTATTCCTCTGTGTTGGGTATTATGTGTTTAGGGACATAACTATCGTGTGGTAAATTGTGTAAGTGGCATTACTGTGTGGCATTATGTGTATAAAGACATTACTAATGTGTGGTATAATGTGTAATGGGCATTACTGTGTGGCATTATGTGTATAAGGGTCACCATTACTTTATTGCATTATGTGTACAAGGTGCACAACTGTATGCTGCGGTGCGAATAAAAAGCAATGGGTCAGGGATGGATCTAATGTTAGGGGACACAAACAAAAATCTTTTCATGGGCAATAAGCTGGGGCTGGCTCTACCTGCATGTACACCAGCACATGTGGTTCACAGTGGGATCCACCTGTAAAGGCTGCCCTTCCAAAAGATCTCTACAGTGCACCCACTTATGGAGGGGGCAACAAACTCAAACTTGCCCCCGGGGCGACTGTGATGAACTTACGGTCTTGCTGGCATACCATGCCTAAAGGCCAGGTACAATGGGTTTACTGGAGCTTATTTACTATGAGCACACTTAATAACTTAAAATACTGTATAATTTGCTAGTATGTCTTTGTTTCTATTAATAGGGAGAAAAAAGGATTGAAATTCAATTTTATTTGCACATACCAGATTAAATACAACTATCACCATAGACAGAAATAATAACAAACGGTACTTGTTTCCTAGCACGGCCACACCGATTTACATCGGGGTGGTCGTGTCGGAAAAATCGGGTCGATCGCATCGCATGCGATTTGGTCGCATGCGATGCGATTGTCGCGACCGACCGATTTTGGACCCGATTTTTTTTTTTTATTAAATGTAAATCGGGTCCCTGGGACCCGATTTTACATTGGATTCAATGTAAAATATTCCCAACCCCCCCAAATGTCACGGCGTACACCCCACCCCACGATAGACGCCAACCCGAAGCGTGGCGAGCGCAGCGAGCCCGCGAGGGGCGGCGGTGCGCGTCCTCCGACCTTTTCATTCCCCTACTATCCACGTCGGCGTGGAGTTGAGAATAGAATAGTGTGGCGAGCGCAGCGAGCCACCGAGCCCGAAGCGTGGCGAGCGCAGCGAGCCCCGCGAGGGGACGCGGATACCTTCACAGGTAAACGCGTCCCTTCGCGGACTTCACAGGTGTCCGCGTCGCCACGGACACCTGTGAAGCCCGCGAGGGGACGCGTATAACTGTGAAGGTATCCGCGTCCCCTCGCGGGGCTCGCTGCGCTCGCCACGCTTCGGGCTCGGTGGCTCGCTGCGCTCGCCACACTATTCTATTCTCAACTCCACGCCGACGTGGATAGTAGGGGAATGAAAAGGTCGGAGGACGCGCACCGCCGCCCCTCGCGGGCTCGCTGCGCTCGCCACGCTTCGGGTTGGCGTCTATCGTGGGGTGACGACGGGGACATCTAAAATGTGAAATGGGTCATATTGGCCCATTTCACATTTTTCACATTTTTTCAGGATTTCAATGTTAAAAAATCTTTTAACATTGAAGCCTATGTAAAAATCGGGGGCATCGCGTCGGGACCTATGTTAATGGTCCCGACCGACGCGATGCCCCCGATATTTTACCTTTCCCGACACGATTTCAATGTTAAAATATTTTTTAACATTGAAGCCTATGGGGAAATCGCGGGCATCGCGTCGGTCGCGTCGGGACCATTGTTAACGGTCCCGACCGACGCGATGCCCCCGATATTTTGTCCTAGCCGGCCAAATGGACCTGATTTCAAAGGAAATCGGGTCCATCGTATGGATCGTGTACCTTAACCCCTTCCCGACATTTGACGTACATTTACGTCATGGTCGGGAAGTACTTCCCGACACATGGCGTAAATGTACGTCATGACTTCTAACTGTCACCGCGTCTATAGACGCGGTGACAGTTTGGAGATGTCTGCTGTCCCTGACAGCAGACATCCCCCCTCGCCGCCCAGGGGGGGCAGGGGTGCCCCCCCGGTCGGCGATCGCTGCGATTGGCTGTTCAAAAGTGAACAGCCAATTGCAGCGTTTTCTGTGTTACCGGCGGCTAAGCCGCTCGGTAACACAGAGATCGGTGGTGATCGGTGCTGTTAAGTACAGCACCGATCACCAGCCCACCCTCCCTCCCACCCGGCAGCCTCCCTCCCACCTACCCGGCAGCCTCTCTCCCACCCGGCAGCCTCCCTCCCACCCAGCCAGCAGCCGCAGCGCCAGCCCCCCTCCCACCCCCCCGCCAGCCGCAGCACAGCAGCATAAATATGAATAATAAGTGAAATGGGATGAAATATATATATATATATATGTGTATATATGTATATATATATATATATATATACACATATATATATATATATATACATATATATATGTGTGTATATATATATATATATATATACATATATATATATACACACACACATATATATATATATATATATAGTGATCGGTGCTGTTAAGTACAGCACCGATCACCACCGATCGCCAGCCCCCCCCCCCCCCCCTCCCACCCGGCAGCCCCCCCTCCCACCCACCCGGCTGCCGCAGCGCCAGCACCCCTCCCACCCCCCCACCAGCCGCAGCGCCAGCCCCCCTCCCAAAGCTGGTGAGCAAAATGGGGTCACATGTGGGGGGGTTCCACTGTATTGGTGCTTCGGGGGTCTTGCTAATGCGACATAGCACCCACCATTCATTCCACCACCAAATATCACTCCTTCCCTTCTGAGTCCTGCCATGCACCCAAATGGTATTTTTGGTCACATATGAGGCATTGCCGTACTCGGGAGAAATTGGGGCACAGATTTTGGGGTGCTTTGTCTCCTTCATTCCTTGCGAAAATGAAAAATTTTGAGCCAGAACTGCATTTTTGTGTAAAAAATTAAATTTTTTTACACAAAAATGCAGATCTGGCTCAAAATTTTTCATTTTCGCAAGGAATGAAGGAGACAAAGCACCCCAAAATCTGTGCCCCAATTTCTCCCGAGTATGGCAATGCCTCACATGTGACCAAAAAATACCAGTTGGGTGCATGGCAGGACTCAGAAGGGAAGGAGTGATATTTGGATTTTGCAGCACAGATTCTGGTTGAATGACCCCTGAAGCACCCATACAGTGGAACCCCCCCACAAGTGACCCCATTTTGCAAACTAAACCCTTCAGGGAATTCATCAGGGGGTATAGTGTACATTTCAAACCCCCAGGGGTTTCACCAATTTTGATACAACTGAGCTGTGAAAATGAAAAATTAAATTTTTTCATTTTCACAGCCCAGTTGTATCAAAATTGGTGAAACCCCTGGGGGTTTGAAATGTACACTATACCCCTAAATGAATTCCCTGAAGGGTGTAGTTTGCAAAATGGGGTCACTTGTGGGGGGGTTCCTAAATTTTAGCATCTTATGGTGCCTAGAAACCTACATGGTGCCTAAAAAATAATCTCATAAAAAGAAGGCTCCAAAATCAAGTAGGTGCTCCTTCTATTATGAAGCCTGTGGTTTGGTCAACGTGCACACTAGGGCCACATATAGGATATTTTTGAAAACAAAAGAATTGGGGGAATCAATTTTTAGTCACATTTCTCTAGTAAAATCTACTGTGTTCCTTAGAAAAATGTATTAAAATTGCAAATCTGCAAAAAAAATGAAATTTTGAAATTTCACCTACACTTTGTTTTAATTCCTGTGAAACACCTAAAGGGTTAACAAACTTCCAAAATGCTGTTTTGAATACTGTGAGGGGTGCAGTTTTTGAAATGGCATCATTTATGGGGGTGTCTCACATACAAGTCCCTCAAAGTCACATCAGAACTGAACTGGTCCCTAAAAAAATCAGTGTTTGAAATTTTCTTGAAAATTTGAAAATTTGCTATTCATATTGTAAGCCTCCTAGTGTCCAAAAAAATTAAAAGGAAGTTGAAATAATGATGGAAACATAAAGTAGACATATGGTCTATGTTAGTTATTAACTATTTTGAGTGGTATGATTATTTGTCTCACAAGCAGAAAATTTAACATTTTGCAAATTGCTAAATTTTCCATTTTTTTACGACATTTTGGTATTTTTCACAAAAAAACACAGACTGTATCGACCCAAATTTACCACTAATTTGAAGTACAATGTGTCACGAGAAAACAATCTCAAAATCACTGGGATAAGTAAAAGCAAAAAAAAGTTATACCCACTTAAGTGATACATGTCAGATTTGAAAAAAATGGCTCTGTCAGGAACGCAAAAACTGGCTGTGTCAGGAAGGGGTTAACTAAAGGTACATGATCCATAAGATATGTGGCCGTGCTAGGAAACAAGTGAATTAAGTAAGAAGTTACTATATTTATACAAATCCCTTTCTCATACACTGATCAGTTCTCTTACATGTGTCTTATTGACACAAATGTGCGGATCTCACAAAGCATTCTTTCATATAAGAGCAACCTTTAAATATAATTGTCCTTTATGAACTCAGGGACTTTGGCTGAGTCAGTCAGACTACCGCTGATTTAGCATATGTACAGTAACAAGACCGAAATAAACCATGAAAAGCAGCAACTGTTTTTCTCTACAATAATCACGTGATGTCATGGACCAGCTGCACTTTTTTTGACCAATACAAGCACCAGATAATAGGTTTTCTTTAGCTACAATTCTGACAACTGTATTGAACCTAAATGTATCACTCACATCCTATAAAGTCACTGCCATCAAATTGCAAGTTTTTGGTAAAAAAATAAAATTAAAATAGATGCATATAATAAATAGACAAACCAGTTCTTTGTAAATATAAATTGGTTTCTAGGATATTCAGAAAATACTATGTGCTATAATAAAGAAAATAAGTTCAAAAATACATGTTTCACTTAGTCATCAACTTATTTAATGCTTTTATTTGGAAGTCAGTTATTCAGACAACAATAAAATAAGTGTCTGAAGACTTGGAATCTATGATAAATCTTTGGTGTGTACAGGTATCTTTTTGACATAGAAAAGCACCAATCTTAACAGCGGCATTGTTTCTGTTTCTGACTATAAAAAAAGTACTAGAACAAAGAAAATTTTGCAGTCTTTTTAAACATTTTTTAATAAGTATGTTTCACTGCCGTCAGTAATTCTAGTACCTCTTTCACGCTGCACCTCGGACCCAGGTAATTGGCTTATAACCCGGGTTGACCAACCCAGCAATTGGCGACTCTGGTTTAATGTGAATGCGCAGGACCCGGGTTAGAGCCATGTCTGACCTGGCTTAGTGATGTGAAAGGGGCATCGGTGACTTAAGGTGCCCTTCCATCTGATTTTGTACTTGATGTGCTGTTTTTTCATGTGATTTATCTGATGGGCTGTAGTATAGGAGCTGGCAAATATGGCTATTGAAAGAAAATCACATACAATATATTGCAGGTGCTAAAAACAGCCACAATGTGCACCTGACGTTTGCATTTCCGACTCATTTTACATGAAGCAGGTCTCCAACTCTGACCTGATGCGCACGGGAACATGCAATGGATAGGATGGGATGCCAAACACATGCGATTTGACACTTTTCATCCAATTTTGCGGCCTGATCTGTCGGAATCAGACAAAAAGTGGCCAAATCGCCCTATTGTATGGCCTTCTTTTCTGTTTGATTAACCCTTACACTTTAATGCAGGGCTGGGCAATTGTGGCCCTCCAGATGTTGAGGAACTACACATCCCAGGATGCTTTGCATTAGTTTTGCTATGTGGCCATGCTGAAACTGATGCAAGGCATGCTGGGATGTGTAGTTCCTCAACATCTGGAGGGCCGCAATTGCCCAGCCCTGCTTTAATGGGTAGCAGTGGAATTTCCTTGATATCATGGTGGCTACAACACTGGGTAGGAGACATTACATACACTAACGCATTCGGCAATGCAGATAAACAATTTGACCGTTATATTAAAAGTATAACATATAATGCACACTCATTTTATAACAAAAATTCCCGGAAACCTTCTTCCTTACTTTGTTCTATCTCAAACGATTTTTTCTTCTTTCATCTCACCCCAATACGCTATGCGATAATTGACTATATTGCATGGATGTTTTAATTATCCCATGCAGGGTCAGAGTGGGTCATTCAGACTTAATAGCACAGCCGCAAAATTGCAGCAGCCAGCGTTCAGGTAGACGCCGCCCCGTCAGAGTAAAATTCCGCTTTGTGAATGAATGTGTTCGCTGTGTGAATAGATGTGTACGGCTCCATTTCTATTCGCAGTTCTATATGTTCAAAACCAACAGTAAGCCACTCATCAGCTAATGTTTTTTACACAGGGCACCATTTATCAGAGGCTCAGAGTAGCCAGAGACTTTCTCGCCTGCTCGTGATGAAAGCATGTATATCCGGCATTTTACTGATGTCACACACGTTAACTTAAAACGCTTGGGTATGGACTATAATGGCTATTAAACATATTGCCAAGCAAAACAAAACAAGACATTCAACATTTAATTAGACCATCCATTAGACCCGGTCCTGTGTAAAATTACCCCCCCCCCCTTTCTATGCCACTAGGCAGAGCAATGGATAATATCTGCAGCTATCAATTTTAACAGCTGCATGTGCAATTGCTACATCACCACAAGCAGGGACAGCTCTGTCGTTGGTAGTGGCGGCTGCAGGATCCAGGCTGCACAGGATATCTTGTGATAAAACCTTGCACATGCCCAGTGGAACTGGCCAGAAGATGTGCACTAAGGTGATGCGCTTTGTGCTATAATGGGGATTGCTGGAAGGGAGGAATTTTCACTTCCCCACTCCAGCATACGAGGTTTAAATACATCTCAGACTTGATCGCATGGCTAATTTGTTCTAAAAATGGACAAAACCATGTGCTCTGCAGGTGGGGCAGATGTAGGGGTGGATTGGCCCTGGCGGGAAACCAGGCCACCTTCTGGTGGGCCAGCCCATAAATCATAAGGACTGGCTGCTGTCCGCCATGGCTGGGTCACGGACCGCACGACTGCGATCTCAACGGTTAGTGGCCATGGCCACAGTGTTTTGCCCAAATCCAAAATGCCCACAGGAGGGCTGCTGCGCATTCGTGGCCTTGCATAGATCCTCCCATGGTCCTTTGCGGAGCTCATGAGTGACACTTCACAAAGGACCATGGGAGGAGTCTCTCTGCAGTGAGCGATTTTCCACCCAGCAACTTTTACACCCAGTGTGTAGGACGCTTTAGATTTGGGTGAGTTATTTTGTGTCTGTGCAGGGTAAATTCTGGCTGCTTTATTTGTACACTGCAATTTAGATATTTATTTATTTACAGTTTCTTATATAGCGCAGCATATTCCGTTGTGCTTTACAATTGGAGACAACAGTGATTAAACAATAGATAGAAACCGCCATGGAGGTAGGAGGGCCCTGGTCGCAAGCTTAGATATCACTTTGAATACATCCCACTCAAATTTAAATCTCTCTGCACATGAAATAGGACCCATTCTCTTTTCAGATCACAATGTCGGGTCGCAGGGGCGGATTGGGATTATAAACCAGCCCGGGAAATTTCTAATAGCAGCCCTAATGGGGGTGGGGTCTCGTGAGGGGGCATGGTCAGCCACAGGGGAGGGGATACTCCCACCTCATATATCACTTCCCCCTCCTCCCAGCTGACCAAGCCCCCTCATGAGATTTCCCCACCACAGTTATGCTGCAGGCCAGGGTATATGAAAGATTAGGGTTAGTCTGCAGTAGGGAGGGGTGAATGTATAGGGTTAGGCTATGGGTGTGTGTGTGGGTGTATAGATAGGGTTAGGATACGGGTGTGTGTGTTTGTGGATGGATAGGGTTAGACTATTTGTGTTTGTGTGTGTGTGTGTATGGATAGGCTTAGGCTACAGGTGAGTGCTTTTGTGAATGGATAGGCTACAGGTGTGTGTTTGGATAGGCTACAGGTGTGTGTGTGTATGGATAGGCTACAGGTGTGTGTGTATGGATAGGCTTAGGCTACAGGTGTGTGTGTATGGATAGGGTTAGGCTACAGGTGTGTGCGTTTGTGTATGGATAGGCTACAGGTGTGTGTGTGTAGATAGGGTTAGGCTACGGGTGTGTGTGTTTGTGGATGGATAGGGTTAGGCTATTTGTGTGTGTGTGTGTGGTTAGGGTACGTGTGTGTGTGTTTGTGTATGGATAGGCTTAGGCTACAGGTTTGTGTGTGTGTGTGTGTGGATAGGGTTAGGCTACAGGTGTGTGTATATAGATAGGGTTAGGTTACAGGGGTGTGTGTGTATGGATAGGGTTAGGCTACAGGGGTGTGTGTGTTTGTGTATGGATAGGCTACAGGTGTTTGTGTGTGTATGTGGATAGGCTACAGGTGTGTGTGTAGATAGGGTTAGGCTACAGGTGTGTGTGTGTGGATAGAATGAGAGAGGGAGTCCGGGAGAGGGCGAAAGCGAGAGAGACAGCGCCAGGTAGAGAGCCAGAGCAAGGAAAAGACTGTCAGAGAGGGAGGAAAGCAAAGAGGAAATGCATGAGGAAAGAAGTGGGGAGAACAGAGATAGAGGAGAAAGAGGTACTAGGGGCAGATAGAGTGATAAAGAGCGAGGTGAGATGAAGGGGGAGTGAGAGAGGGTTGAGAGAAAGAGGGATGGGAAAAGAGAGCAGGTAGAGAGAAAAAGGAAAGAGGAGGCAAGGGAAGAGAGAAAAAGAGGAGAAAGCAGGGCTGAGAGAGGGTGGCAGAGACAGAGGGTAGGGGTGAGATCATGGAAGAAAGAACTAGAAAGGGGAGAGCCAAAGGGACAGGGAGAGCTAGTAAGTGGATTCTAGCAATGTCGGGCAAAACAGATGTCGTACTGTGAGAAGAACATATTACTTACCTTAGTCCTATGCAATGTTGCCTGGTTTCATGGAGCGTTCATCATCATACAGGAGGCAAAGCTCTCTGGCAGCAGGACTCCAATTAGTGTCTTCATTTAAAGGAGAAAAATTACATAAATGCTAATCGCCAGCAATGGGGGGGCTGAAGTGAGGGGGGTCAGAATCTTAACAGCATTATGGGCCTCCTGGCAAAGCAGTGCAGTGGGGCCCCCACGTGCACAACCACTCACAGGAATGTAAAATGGGTAAGGTTTCAGGGGCACTGAAATATTGCCGAGGGGGGGGGGGGGGGGGGGGCAAGAGCGTGAGGTGATGGGGAGAGACGAAAGGTGGTGAGCCAAGAGGGTGTAAGATGATGGGGTGACACGAAAGGTGGTGAGGTAAGAGGGTGTGAGGTGACAGGGTGAGGAGAGAGGGGGTGAGGTGAACGGGTGAGGTACTGGGGGGGTGAGGTGATGGGGCAGAGGCAAGAGGGTGAGGTGATGGTGTGAGGAGAGAGGAGGTGAGGTGACCGAATGACATGATGGGGGGTGAACAAGAGGTTGAGGTGATGGGGTGAGACGAAAGGTGGTGAGGTAAGTGGGTGTGAGGTGACAGGGTGAGGAGAGAGGGGGTAAGGTGACTGGGTGAGCAGACAGGAGGTGATGGGGGTGAGACAAGAGGGTGAGGTGATGGGGTGAGTCAAAAGGTGGTGAGGTGACAGGTGGAGGAGGGAGGGGGTGAGGTGACAGGGAGGGGGGTGACTGGGAGAGCTGATGGGGGGACAGGGGGAGTGAGGTGATGGGGGGCCAGGGGGAGTGAGGTGACAGGGAAACAAGCTGACAGGGGCTGAAGTGATGGGGGGGGTGAGAGGGCTGGAGGTGACGATCGCCGGGGAGGTGATGGGGGCAAGGTGACAGGGGCCGAGGGGGGGTGAGATGACTGGAGTGAAAGATGGCAAGGGTGGGAGGAAATGGGGGGCAAGCAGAGAAGGGGTGAGTAAAGTTTATGGGGGGCGAGGTAACAGGTGGAAAGAGAGGGTGGGGAGAGGAGGCAGATCTCATTCTTATCTTACCATCATCTGCAGGCCTCTCGTTCCCTGGCACCGGCCTTATGGTTTTCCTGCTCTCCAGCCTCCTGGTTCACCATTGCTGCTGCTTGTCTAGGTCTCCGGCCACCAGCACCGCTGCTGGCCGCTGCTGCTGTCCTCACTCCTCAGTCCTTAGCCGCCACTGCTGCTGCTGTCAGTGTCAGTCAGTGGCGACTGCCAGGGACCAGAGAGGAGGACGGAGCCGTGAGCTGCCACTCACAAGCTCCGCAAAGGACCATGGGAGGAGCTGCGTGTGGCCGCACATGCGCAGCAGCCCTCCCATGGCCATTTTGGATCTGGGCATTATGGGCATAATGCTGCCGTGGCCCAGTCAGGAGGGGGGGCCCGATTCTAATGTATTATGGGCCGGCCCACTGGGAAAATGCCCGGTTTCCCGCCGGGCCAATCCGCCCCTGTCGGGTCGGACCCTGGATCTTTTTCCCGGGTCTGACCCGGCACTGACCCGGGTCCGATGCTTTCACATTAAAGCTGAGTTGCCTTTTATACAGAGAGCGACCTGGGTTTAACCCTTCTTCTATTCCGGGTCAAATTGTGGTAGCAACCCCTGAATCACACTTAAGGCTCATACACACTGGGCGACTTTGAACAGCAGGTACTGCCCGGCGGTGAGTGCTGCTGCAGATGAGCGGCTTTGAGGACGGCTGTGCATAGCACTGCACTATGCAAAGCCGTCCTCCCCCCTCCGTCAGCGCCGGGCAGGGGTAAAGCGGCTCAATGTGTATGCACTGAGCGGCTTTCCCCCAGCGATGTAAATAATCATCGCTGTCCATACACGCTGGGCATAGTCGACCAGTGTGTATGGACCTTTAGAACATTGCAGGTCCCTGCCTGTGTGTGCTGGCTGATACCCAAAATTATTGCATTCTGCAATGCAATCCAGGGAGTTAATATTGTGCCCAGATCACATTACAAATGCAATCATTAACTATTGGGCCGCATAGTATGGTCAGCCAAACTGGTTTTCAAATACTGCAGTGAAATGCTAACTTCATACAGTATTTTAAAAAAAAATGATTATTTATTCCCCAACTGAAATATAAATATAAATACTGAGGGGCAGTTTGAATAAGCTTGGTGAATTGATAAAGTTCCTGGTACTTTATCACCAGCAAAACTGCTCCTAACTAGCAGGCATTATTTAAAAAAACGACAGTACCAGCCACAGTATCACTTCCCCAGGCTTTATCTGCCCCGTTGTACAGTTATATCTCAGTTGTAAGGTTTTGAATAGCGTATGGCAGGCTCTAGTCACTATGGTAACAGGACGCCTTCTCCCCAGGATGAAGGCCCCGCCCCCACGATAACGTCACAAGAAGGTGGGGCGGGGAGCGAGTGTATTGGCTGTTATGTGCAGCGCTTCTATTGACAGTACGCCGCGAACCGTCACGAGGTCTGTCAGCTGTCGGTAGAAGCAGGAAGCGCGAAGATGGCGGACGGTCACTCGGAGTTGCTGATCGGGTGGTGCGTTTTTGGGCTGTTGCTCCTGGTAAGTGAATTGTCCTGCGGTGGCTGGAGCTGGGGGCGCTGATAATACCGCTGTGTTTGCTGGCTAGTTATATCTGCGGAGGGACAATGGGTCGCAGCATGTGTGTATACAGGTGACGTGCACATGGTACAGCTGGGCTTGCTGACAGCACGTACAGATGTGCCCGGTCCCCACAGCTAACAGTATGTGCGGATGAGCAGCACACGTGGTTGTGTTTACAATCCATGGGGGGAGGGGAGTTGCTAAGCTTGTCCTCCGACAACATTGTCTTCTGTCATTTTATAGAATGAAGTTGGCTTGGTCCATGAGCATACTTGGTGCAGTGGTAAACGGAGGGCACTTCTATTGGATCAGGTGTAGGATACACCTCTCCTGAGCTCATTGCATTTTCCTGCAACTCTTAGGCAAACGCAGAGAGGGGGTTTCTGCTTGCCCAGAAACCCTCCTCTTGATAAGTGGCTCAAATTATGACATTAATGCCAATGGCCTATAAAATGATTACTATTAATCTGCGGACATACTGTATCTACAGATGAATCGGGCAGAGTCGTCTCCATCCATACTGCTCAATCCGTCGTGATTGACCTTAAAACTGGGCGGGTGCATTTGCACATGCCTACCTAGTGAGCTGTCAGTTACCGACGGCTCCTGCAGCAGCTGTACTGATGGTCGGCAGATCGCCCATACACACAAAATAATGCATCGATATATAATTTTTTTTTTTTTGTGGCGCCACTGATCCCATTAGCCCGGATTTTGTCAGCTGGAAGACTAACTGGGCTAATAGGATATGGCCCGCACAAAGAGAGAAGGGGTACTGGGCTGTCAAAATTCTTAACATTAAAGCTTTAAAGAAAATTTAAAAATGCTAATCGCATCTTCTGACCAGAATGTCAAACTGTTTTTATGTGATACTGATACTTTTTCAAATAATGAATGAGTAAATACTGTATAGTGTTCATTCTAGCACCCGCCATATTTGAAAACCCATGCAGTTCCTCTTCCCTGCCTGGGGTGTCGCTGTCTACTGTGCACAGGTCTGGTTTCCATGTCAGTGCTGATATACAGACCACACTGTGCTAGAATCTCTACAGCAGGCAGCGACACCCCAGGCAGGGAAGAGGAACTGCATGGGTTTTCAAATATAGCGGGTGCTAGAATAAACACTACTGTAAATGATTCACTTAACTAACTACTCATCTGAACTGGCTCGTTCTTCAGGCATACAAGCAAATTTATATTTGCAAATTAGTGTTTCAAAATTCTTTGGCACATGAGTAGTTTATCTGTCTGTGTGTGGGGTGGGTTATAGAATAGTTTTGATTTGGATGTGCCATGAATTAAAACAAAAACACTTAAAAATATGTATTTTTTTTTCAATAATTTTTATTTTATTTTAAATATGAACTTCTCTGTTTCAGGCTATTTTTGCTTTTTGTTGGGTTTATGTCCGAAAGTACCAAAGTCGCCAGGAAAGTGAAGTGATTTCTACTATTACAGCAATCTTTTCACTGGCTGTCGCTCTGATCACCTCTGCACTTCTGCCTGTGGACATTTTTCTTGTATCTTTTATGAAGTATGAAAATGGAACATTTAAGGCAAGCTTCTTTTTTTTTTTTTTTTTTATAAATTACAACTTTTCTATGTATTAGATATAGTGAATTTTGTTCCTGTGTATCCTTTTTTATGTGTGTAAAATATTTTATCTAATTTAACTCTATACCTCCTTGTGTTTTGGCATTAATCAGTACCATATTCTACTACTAGTATATAACCGCTTTGTCCCCCTTGACCCTCTGCAGATCAGTTGAGACTGATAATGGCTTATTTCAGGTTTGGGGATAAGGGGTGATCAAGCTTAGTAAAAATATTTCTAGGCCCCCATGACCCCTCAATATAATAAAAATAGGGGCTCTACGCCACTGTTTCTGAGACCCATTTCATATTCTGAGGGATGAAAGCAGGCAGCGTGGGCAGTGCTGGGGGCAAGTAACAGTTGTGGTAGAAGCAGTTAAGGGCAAGCAGAATTTGGGGTAGAGCTTTGAGTTCGAGCCAGGGAGATATTGAGAGTGTATTAGGGGCAGAGGTGGGATAAGTGGCCCTCCAGCTGGAAGGCAGTACTTGTGGTAGGGAAGGGGGTAAGATAATGGCTTACCATAGTGAGCTCCACCAAAGCCCTGGTACTCCCATGCCTGACACACACTGTATTGATAGCAGCTGCGAACTCCCAGCTCCCACACTATTGGTGGCAGCACCACTACCTACTACCAGCCTGTATGAATCCTCTCAGGGGTTGTAGCCACGCACAAATGGTCTTCTAAGCACTTTGGGTAGTATGCCGGGTGTGGATAGAGCCACCTACAGGGAAGGATCCACTTTCTTAACACACTGTCATGGTGTTGCTGCATCTTGGAATAATGCCAGAGGGCTTACTTTACATCCACTTTTATTTGGTCCTCCCTGCATGGTCCCTACAGGGACCATGTTGACATACTTTGACTATAGAGGGAGGGAACAGCAAATTGTCTGGAAATGTAAACGTTGGGTGCGTTATTTAACACATGGATACTACATACCTGTAGTTTATGCAAAAGTATGAGGATGTTTTAAAGGTAGCAGGTGGGGTGTAAATGGTAGCGCCTAAAGGTCTCTGGAATAAAAAATAGCTGAAAATTCATGCAGAAGTAGAAATCATGTACTGATACACTAACATCCACTATAGGAGGCTGTTGCCAAGAGGGACTACATTGTTGCAGAAGTCCCCAAAGAGATATAAATCTGACATGGGCCACACGCAAAAAAATATATAATGCTCACAACGAATGCATGAGAGAGCAGTTGCAGTAGTGGGTCATTTGCAGCAGGCTGTAGTGCCAGTAGAGCTTGCTAAGGCTCAAATAAAGCATGAAAAGGTAGGTTTGCTATGTAAAACCACGAGTGGAACACTCAGTGTTGAAAAAATATAACAGCCAGTGGAGTATAAGGTACAGGAGAGATGCAAGATGTAAGCGATGCCAGACCTAAAATTGTCCCTACCTCAGAAGCAAGTTACACCCGGACTCCCATGGAGTGGAGATTCATGGGAGCTTTGACTGCACACAGCCAGATCCTAGCCATGCAAGAGCACCAGGAAAAATTGCCTTGAGGAGGTTCTTGGTCCACGTATGCCTCCCTATATTGTTTAGGTACATAGTAAAGTCTATCATGGAAAATGGAAGTTGTTTCCTTTCTATAAATATTTTAGGATATTAACACACAGGTGAAGGTTCAATGGAAATTTTTTAATAAACAGAATATTCACTAAAATTATTGGGTTGGGATCATTTGGTCTACAGCATGATGTTCGACAGTCATTAGGTCGACATGGGTCTAGGTCAACATGGGAAAAGGTCCACATGGGTCTAGGTCGACAGGTCATTAGTTTGACGATGTCTAGGTCAGCATGGACACAGTTTAAAGTGCACCGCATCCCCTCGCTTTGCAAGCTGCGCTCGCTATGCGTCGGGCACACTATTTTATTCTCCCATCACGCCCTAGTGGATAGTAGGGCATGAAATACAGCCTGTTGGCACATGTCGGCTCAAAAATCAGTGAAAAACCCCATTTCGACCGTCGAACTAATGACCTTTCGACCTAGAACCATGTTGACCTAATGCTGTAGACCAAATGACCGCATCACAAAATTATTTAAGAAAAAAGGTTATTATTTGAATATGGGGTTAATTTAATATGTGGAAGCAAGAAAAGTTGCTGTTCTGTTAGTACAGTCAGAATTTCAACTGTGATTAAACAGAAGTAAGAACCAGTGCTAAAACAGGATACAAAGTGCTTTAATCCATATGGTTAACAATACTAAAAGAATAATAGACATGGCACTTACTAATGAGAGAGGTTTTTATTTATATATGGTAAGTGCAGTATAAAAAAAAATGAGTAGTACAAAAGTGCAAATGGCAATAGTCCACCTACTGGCAGCCTATTCACAGGGATAAATCGCCCATTGACATTAATGAATTACCTGTGAAAGTATGATTTATCATGTGAAGCTGCTGACAAAAGCCCCCCAGCGTGGTTTTCGGAGAGTTCAGTCTTTCATTGCAGCAACTGTGCAAAAAGGCTTTGCAATAGTCAGATTTGCTGATCGTTGTATGTACTAGGATTGATGATCATATATAATTATCTTAGAAAAACATATGGGGCCAAATGTAATAGGGTGAGAGTTTCAGAAAGAGAGATTCTAGGAGAGTTTTCCCATTTTTTTTTTTTTTTTTTTTTAAAGCAGCAATCAATTACATGGCAAAATCAACCTGGTTTTGCAGTGAAATTGATTGCTACTTTAAAAAAAAAAGAAAAATGGGAAAACTCTCCCAGAATCTCTCTTTCTGAAACTCTCACCCTAGTACATTTGGCCCATGTTGTATTTTGGTGTCAAACACTTTGGGGTTTTCTATGAATATAGTCATGAAATTCATAATCCTATCCACAACTTATTTTTGGAGATGTTTAAATAGCCGTATATTCTAATTTTATCTTCTAAAAATCTTTAACTATTTTTCTTGTACATGATACCACAGAAAATATTGGTTTCCTATGCATTATGGCTTTATTGTGTTGGTCCCCTCTCCTCTCCACACATTATAGGGGAAATTCAATTAGCTGCAGTAAATTTACCCCGGCTAGTTGATCCCTGAGGAGTAACTTAAAGTATCTACATGGGTATTGATAAAGAATAGATGGGACTCGTGCTCCCTGTTGGGGTATTATAAATTCTAAGATGTCCAAAATATGGCTCAATTTCTGAATGACCAATAAATTCCTTGATGGTTTGAACCCTGATCCATAAAGATGGACCTCAGAGACAAAAGTAGAAATAATTGATGGTGCAGATTTAGGCACTAAGTTGGTCAAATATAAAATTGGGACAAAGATCAAGCCTCTGTACCCTTTAAAGTCCTCACTTAGGCCAAGTCAGACATCGTAGAATGGTGGTCACACAACAGACGACCCGTTCTTTCCTCCTCCAGTGTCCCTCAGAGATGAGGACAAAAAATAATGCTGATAGCATAAAATGTAACATTTTATTCAATCAGATACAAACTAACACAATAATAAAAAAGCTTTATACCATGTCTGGCCTTTAACAACAACAACAAAAAAAGTGCATTGGCATATAGCAAATAGATGTAAACACCTCCTTTGTAGGCCTCCAACCAGTCCTAATGTTCAGTCCAGATAAACAAGTATCAAGGTCTACCTTAGGGGTGCACATGGGTATTGTTTCACCTGCTTGACATTTTTAAAGAAAAAAAAAATTGGAGTCCATGTGGATGGTAAAGCATTAAAGTGCCCAAATAAATCGAAAATAATAGTGAACTCCTGTCAACCTTATGGTATCTACCTATTGACTGTCTACTTAACATTATCTGTTAGCCAACTGGATACCCGAACAGAAATGTTATGAACAGGCTTGTGTGAAAGGAGGCATGTACATGTCCGTCTCATTGTAAAGTCACTTGGTCCTTTCCTTCATCCTATTCTATGGTTTGCTTTTAGCAATGGGCTTGTGTGAAATATCCCAAGTTCAAAACTAGAAACTGAATTTAGATCTGTGGGACTCTCCTCCTACCATCCTATACTCAACTCGCTCTGCTAATCTTACTCCATTATTTTTATTATATATTTCCCAACGTTTTAAAAGGGTGTACCTGAAACAGTGTACATGTGGTATGAAAAGGACAATGGTCAGTTTGGGGGGGTGTTTCCATTGCTAGCTGTATAGCATAGCCTCCGGCGACTGTTATCTGCTTTAAATTATCGCAGATAATTGGATAACATTTCCTCTCTCATAACACATGAGAATCTGTTTTGCAATTTATTATTCTTCTGTAGCTGATATACCGTATATGCTCGAGGATAAGTCGAACCGAATATAAGCCGAGGAACCTAATTTTACAACAAAAAAACTGGGAAAACTTATTGACTCAAGTGGGACCCTCACTCGAGTATAAGCCGCGAGGGGCTTTTTCAGCATAAACATTTTTCTGAAAAAGTAGGCTTATACTCGAGTATATATGGTATTTAGTTTTGGGAACCTGTTTTTATACCAGATGTATAATGTGTTTTTTTTTTTTTTTTTTTTTTACTTTTGTTTTTCTTTAGGAATGGGCAGAAAATAATGCCACACGCTCCCAAATTGAGAATACAGTTTTAATTGGCTATTACAGTAAGTATTTTTTTTTTTTTGTCATATAAACTTTGTTAAAATTAAATAACTAAAGCAGCTTTAATGCAACAATTAAATATTGATTTATATAGTTTTTTCCTATTCAGTTTTGCTAATTACACCAAATTGCTTTAAACAAGTTGTTTCTTAATTGTGTTGAACTTTTTATTTACTTTAGTATATTCTCTAATGGGTCAATCCAATTATATGTGAGCTTCCTTGTGTGAGCTGCGAGTTGCCTTTTTCACAGAACATTCACAATGCAAATTAATTTTGCAATCCAATTACAGACTAGCATTGAAAAGGAGTAGGCTCACAGGTTTTTTCTGTTCTTTACCCCCTGAGACTTAAGGTGTGTACACACTGGGCATTTTTGCCCATGTACAATAAAGTGACAAGTGCTGGCCAATCACTCAGTGCATACACACTGAGCGATTTTTCACGGAGTGTGTGAACCACTTTCCAAAGTAAGAGACTGTGGCAAGTGGTCCATTTGTCCTGGTAAACCGGGCGATGGGGAAAAAAGGGCATCAGCGCTAATCACCAGCCCACACACACAGGGAGATTTTGTGTTTAAAATGGGAAAATTAAGTTCCTTTTGACCGCAAAATTGCCTTTTATTTTTTTTTCTTATTGTAATAGTTCATACACTGAATGCTATGGGGGGTATTCAATCCCAGCAGCATTGAAGAGGCATATCAACACAACGGGCTCGACAGCTTTCAAAGTCGGGCCTGTTCTGTTGATGTCCATTTACAGTCGTGAATTGTCGCTCATAACTGAATATCGAAAATCCACGGCCGTTTATGCGGACAGCCCCCTTGTAGCTGATTGCCAAGCGGGACAATGAATCCCGCATGGCGATATGCTGTGGAGCAAAACGGGCCAGGGTGATGGCTGTCGGAACAGATCGACAGTCGTGATGAGGGATTGAATACCTATGCATCTAGTCATGAATGACATAGGCAAAATATTACTGCATATACAGATGACAAGGGAAGTCCATAACGATCCAGGCAGCATGCATTGATAACTATAGAGTCGGTACACACTAGACATAATGCATGATAATAATGTTAACTATCTTTTTATCGTGCGTATCAATATGAAATGTCTTATAGTGTATACCAAGCTTAACGTCCTTCTATATGATTCTGTGAACAAATTGTCAATTGTCTAGCTTTTGGAGGTGCAATTGTCATGCACCTCCAATGCGAGAACGGATAGACAATTTAATTGTATTGGTGAATTCTCTGGAGTGTGCACTTGTATGTCTGGGATTTGTTTCACAAAACAACTCTCATGTATTAGGATTGGCCATTTTAAAGTAATTTAAGCTGACAAACGTATTATTCTAAGAAGTAAAACTTATCTAAAAATATCATTACATATCTGTTGATGCTAAGAAGTGTTTGAATGTTTTTTTGTAGTGCAAATGTCCTACTGATTTTATTGTCTCTGTGACACATTATAAATAATACAAGGTTGGTTTATTAAGTAAAGGCCCCCTATGGGCATGTCAGACCAATATGCTGACCGGGAGGCTCGCTTACGATGTGGCACTTGATGTGCATGCGATTTATTGCATGTAGAAATTCCTGGGAAGCTGGCAGTGCCGGTTGGGAACGGGGTTAGAGTGGCAGCAAGGAGCTAGTAATAGTATTTGCGGGGAGGCAGAGCGGGAAGCAGCTGGTGAATTTGAAAAAAAAAATTCAATTTCACCAGCCGCCGCTCCGTCCCTGCTGCTCGACCCCCCCCCCCCCCCCGCAGCTGCACCGCTGGCATAGACCTAGGGTCACCCCCAATGTGCCACTGATGAGTCCGATCTGATAAATTTAATGTGCAGCCCGTCCGACCTCCGATCCGATGCGAGGGACTGCGCATCGGGTCAGAGAGGATGTCAAACACATCCGATTTGGGACGAGTGTATAAGAGTGAATAGCGTTTAAAGTATCTTTTTTGATGGCTAGAAGGTCCATTTGACTTTGTCTGTTAACATTAGATATGGTCTAGATATAGGCCCTTATTCTGGTTCACTCGCAAAGGCAAATTTCTTCTCAAATGGAGTGCAGAGAGAGTTAGATTTGATAGGTTTTTAATTTAAAGTGAGATCTATATTGCAGTGTAAAAATAAAGCCGCAAGTATTTTCCCTGCGCAGAAACAAAATAACTCACCCAAATGTAATTCTCTCTGCACATGTTACATCTGCCCCACCTGCAGTGCACATGGTTTTGTCCATTTGAGATGGAAATTGCCTTTGCGAGTGATCCAGAATCATGGCCATAGTTTGACTAATCTTTCGTACATAAAGGGAAAAAAGCTACAGCAGAAGCAATGATACAAAATTATTCCCCTTGCAGTATTTTGTTTTTCTTAAAGGAAATATATTTTATATAATGTATTCTTATTGCCCTCCCTATTGATTTTGATTGGTTATGTCTGAATTTAAGTGACATCATGATATACTAAAAAGTAAAATAACAGATACAGGTCGAGTATCCCGTATCCGAATATCCGTTATCCAAATTATTCCGAAATACGGACTTTCCAGAAAGTGAAATTTTTTTTTTTTTTTGCTAAAAACTCACTGGGGACATTTGTAACAGCATCACTGGGGACATGATATGTAACTGGCACTATATATGTGCAAGACAATGTTTGCTTGGCATTCAAATTCAGTGCTGAGATAGTACACAAATTTTGTTTCACGTTTTGAAACCTTGTTTTTTGAACAATTAAAATATATTTGTGTGTATTTTATGTGGTAATAAAATATATTTGTGTGTATATTATGTGTTTATACAGCATAAATGCAAGATACTTCAAAATACATCATTGAAATATTAAAATATTCCGAAATACGGAATAATCCGTTATCCGAAATTCTCCTGGTCCCGAGCATTTTGGATACGGGATACTCAACCTGTACTTGGATTCTCTGTTCTAATACATACCCAATGGAAGACCATGTTTCTGATAGGCTTTATATTAGTATATATACTATAGCATTTATATCAGTTTGGGTGGCCACTCGAGAGGAGGAGGAGGAGATCCCTTATGTATATCAACATGGGGTATAAAAGCACTCTCACCCTGCACACTCCCGCGCAGCTGCCTGGGTACCTTAACTGGTGTTCCCAAACACCACAAAGCTAAATGTACAAGAGATGTTGTAAGGACCCTTGGCGCACAGTCCAATGAAACGGGAAGATTAATAAAGATTTCCATTCTTTAACTATATGAACATATTAATAAAAACAATAAAATTGAACAGTGGGAAAATAAAACCGTGCTCCAAAGGAATCCGTTACCCACTGAAGACCCACTGAAGGCAGAGGAGCCTAGGATGGTATGGCAGAGTGTTCCTGGGAAATATCACACCCTGCAAGGCTCCAAAGATTTGTCCTGGGTAGGGTCCTGGTCCATGGTGGTAATATAGCAGTCAGGCCAATGTGGCTCTTTTTCAAGGCTTGAAAAAGAGCCACATTGGCTCTAAACACGTTGGCCTAACTGCTAAATAAACATGGGGTGGCTTTAACTCGTGAGTGCCAAGTGAATTTGTCCAAATAGGTTTGAAAATTGGCAAGCAAAAGTTTTTTTTATATCCTTATAATAACCTATACTGTTTATTTTTATATATAGGAAAAATAATTTTTATTTGGATTTATATAACAAATGTGAGTGACACTGGCATTTTTAGCGGACATTTTGAACATCTCACAGATGTAGGCACTCAAAGGGTTAAACTACCGGTCTCTTCACATCTGGAAGGGAAGCAAACACTTTATAAAGGTTGCTATGGAGTTTTTACACACAGAATTTGAAGGAATATAATTTATTATTTTCTGCTGTGTCAATTTAAATCCACACCTTAAATTGATTATTTTCTCAGTTCCTCCCAAGTAATTACCACTCTGTGAAATTAATCCAACCTAATATTATGCTGAGCTCTGTTCTGCACATCAAGTCCTCATTTGTGAAAGGGGATTTCTTAATGGATCCTCCGCAGGAAATAAGTTTCAGATTGATTATACAGTTATGTGTATACCGTGCATTTTCAAACCGTGCATTTGCATTTCAAAAACTAGACCCCTTGCATACTCATGAACGGCACTGGAGAATTAATACACACATGCACAAGTAATCTAGCATACATAATAAATAAAACCTGATTTGTATTATGACTTTCTGATTTCTGTTGTTGGTGTTGGTATTTTTGTGTGAGTGTGGTTAAGCACAGATCTCTTATCTTGTGAATCATGTCATTAGGTTTTATCTAGGCCACACATTTAGATAAACCCTTCTGCCTGATACATTGAATTTAAAATATGTACTATTTCAAACTTTATGATCCATCAAAAATCCATTGCAGCAGTTTTCTTGTAAAGTGAGTGATCCTGGTTCATTGAGCCTCTGAATTTTTATTATCTTTGTTGCAAAGTACTATTTAATTTTTGTTTGTATTGTCAACAACTACAGTGATAAAACACTATTTTTTTTTGTTTTGCCCAGAATATTCAACATGTTTGAGTCTCATAGTAATGTCTTTTTTTTTTTTTTTTTGAAGGCTGTTCAACTTCTGCATTGTGTATGTAAGCTTTGTTATAGTACATACATGGGTGAATTTAGGGGTAAAGCTGCCCATAGGCACAAGATTTTTCTCCGCCCCCCATAGTTAACATTTATTATTAAGTTACATACTATAAATAGATCACCACAGACAGCAAGCTAAGCCAGTCACATTATGGTCCTTATTCAGATTTGTTTGTAAAATGGGCAAAACCATGTGCACTGCAGGTGGGGCAGATGTAATATGTGCAGAGAGAGTTAAATTTGGGTGGGGTGTGTTGAAACAAATCTAAATTGCAGTGTAAAAATAATGCAGCCAGTATTTACCCTGCACAGAAACAAAATAAGTCACACATATATCTAACTCTCTCTGCACATGTTACATCTGCCCCACCATAGGCAGGCTAGATGAGAGTGTCTCCGTGTGTGTGTGTGTGTGTGTGTGTGTGTGTGTGTGTGTGTGTGTATGTATGTATGAATAGATAGATTTTTATACTGTATGTGTGAGTGTATGTATTGATATTTGTGTGTGTGTGCATATAATTTTACAAAACCAATGTTAACCCCGTTATTGCATTTTATATATTCAGTTTCTTGTATAGCTTAGCAAATTCAGTTGTACTTTACAATTGTAGACAGTGATGGAACAAACTGGGAAAAACAGAGAAGACTTGGAGGTAGGAGGGCCCTGCTGCAAGCTTACAATCTATATTGTAAGAATTTACACACATCCATAATTTTATCAAACTTTTTGAGTATTCATGAGATGAATCAAACATTCTTACTGTATTCCTTCACACATATTTTACTTTGTGCAAACTTTATATGTAGTTGAAAAGACAGGCAGACTGCTTCTCAGATGAGTTTCCTTCTATTTTATTGATCCAAAGAAACTAAATAAAAACAATTCATCAATTGAGGGTAAAATAGTTTCTTTAGGAAGTTCAGTAAATGGCAGATCTTGCCTGCAGTGAAATGCAATCTTGAAGGCAATTCTGTTTACTCTCATATGAGATTTATTTTCTGAATGTTTCTTTCCAATCTCTAAGATCAAATGTCAAATCTTTACAACTGTTAATGTGAAAAGTCATTTCCTTCAATGAACCATTATTCTACTCTCGGCAGGTACAATGTATCATGCGTACCTTCTGAAAGACCGGTCTTGTTTTATATCATGACTAATTGCATAGACAATTAGTGATGGTACTTTTTGGGATCTTTGTCCTCTTTGAGGTTGTATTTTGTATTTCACAAGTAATGTACACATAGTAAAAGCATCAGGGGGTTTCCGTACAATCCTAGATTTTATTTCCTTAAATATAGGATTGTACGGAAACCCCCTCAGAGAATTGGTCAGTGACCAAATCGGGGCTGATATATTTAGGAAGATAATAATGAATATATATGAGTAATTTCAAAATATCTATAGGAGCTGCAGCTTTTCTATATGTTCAAATGTCTGAGCATATAATTTGTAATGGGTCTGGAGCCAGAAATTCCGGATCCGGACTCCACACAAGGAGACCGGAATTGCTGCGCTATTAGTTAATACTCCTTTAGAAATAAATACACCATGAGTGAATACACATACGCAATAACAAGCTGGAAACTGTCTCAGAAAAATATCAATTTATTTATTTACACAAATATCGAAAATTCGTATTTTACTAGGCGGCCACCTATAAACAATTTTACATACTTTTTATACTAAAAAATCATAATAGATTATTATGTGCATAAAATAAAAACATTCAACATTGGAATTTGCATATGAATAGCTTTGATGGAAATGACTTTTTATCCAGCTTCCAAATTTATATATAATTTCAGATTATTGGATGATATAAGCAACAAATTGCCAAGGAAAGGTGATGTTCATGTATATTAGCTGGGCTATACCCACAGTGATGCCAGGCCACGGCACTTCACAGCGGGGTGTCTAAGTTGGAAAGTGACTCACAGGAGGACAGTTCTTATATAATGCAGATACTACGGAGGCTGGTGTGTGCTGAATACGTATCTCACCTATACCTCCATGTAGGAAAGTCCGGAGTGTCCCGCCGTACGGAGTTTGTTGGAGTGTTTAGCGGGCAGGTGTACCTCGCACCTACGCTGTCAGTGGTTGTATCTCTGATCACAGAGTGTCTCTCACCCACGTGGAATAGATACTCCTGCTGGCGTTCTCTGGATTAGACTCCAAGCTTGCGTCTTTTGTACGGCTAGATGGTGGAGCCGTTTTTTTTAGGAAGACCATAAGATTTTGCAAATATGGTAATATGAGGCTGGTCATCCAAAGCTGTTGGGCTGATATGGAAATCTATCTCTGATCGCAGGGGGGTAACTTCTAACACGTTTTGCCCTTCAAAAGGGCTTTTTCAAAGAATAGTTTCAGTTTTGTGCTGAATGCCTTGTTATACCCAGCTTTTAATTGTCATGCTCGTTCTATTGGTCCACTGTGATTGCACAAATGTGGTTCTCAAGGTGCCTAATTGTTCGGGTGTGCATCTAGCAGTTCTCTCTTTATATACACAACCTTTGGATAATACCTTTTCATTTATCTATAACTATATAGAATTCATCTCAACATGCAATTATATTGGTTACATCAAAGTATATTTTATAAAAACAAATACACATAGAACCAAAATGCAAATAATAAACAAAAGTAACAAATAAAAGATAAATAAAAACAATATAAGATCTGAGACAGTTTCCATGGGGCTTGAACCCAAGTTGGTTAGTTGTTAGCAGGAAAGTACTAGATATGTATACTTGTACTGTTTGTTATTTTCAAGTTCTGTGCATATTTCTAAAGTGCAATTAGCACTTAAAAACTGTTTATAAGTTATAGTGGTGTACCTTATCCACTTGATGGTAAATAGGGGTTATTCTGACCTATATATATATATATATATATATATATATATATATATATCTCCGCATTTCCGGTTTGATGAACATTTTGATATTTTTGTCCTAGTTGTTAGGGACTACAATTATATGTGATTGCCATTTAATGGTGTTTGTTGCCAAGCACTAGAAATACTTGTTAACGTGCTCCTGGATGAACCAAATTCATATAACAAGGCAAAAGTGCCATCTAGTGTAATACTCTTATTGCATTGTAAATTGTACTTCTGCTTCTTTTACAAAGAAAACAGACCCTTTGATGTTATAAGGAAATTTTTCTACCTGCATTGTAGTCTTTATTGGACCCATAAAAAGTTACACTGAGAATTGTGGTCATGGAGGGCACTGCTTTTGCTGCCCAGGTGGCAGTAGAGCTCTCCAGGATTTTATTATCATACTTTGAGAGAAAGATGGCATCGATGTTTGATAGGGATCAGGCTCCCTTGATCGACAACTCCCTATATATGCCACGGAATGCTATTGAGAGTGATGATCCACTTGGCACTGAGCTTAAATATACCTCATATGCGAACATCCCTATCGCCACCCATCTTCATAATGCAAATTTTTCCTACATGGCTCCACGCATTGCGATTTCTGGTTCTCTCATGAAACATAACAAGAATGATGATTTGGAAGCACTCGTAAAAGAATTGCCAGTGCAGATTCTTCCTGGTTTAAAACAGAAGCTTTTGATTGACAACAACATATTTAAACCAGAATATTACGGAATTCTCTTGGCTTTCCATTCTTACGAAATGATAACCCTGATTCGGAATTGGCTCCCTATGTTCCCAGGCCCCTTTTGTTTTTCATTGCCTTAGTTTCAGGGCTTTTTCAGTCTAGTGACCTAAACGTCTAGGTCTGGCATTCCCAACCACGGTCCTCAAGGCACACCAACAGTGCAGGTTTTAGTGATATCCAGGCTTCAGCACAGATGGGTTAATCATAATCACTGAGGTACTAATTCAGTCCCCTGTGTTCCAGCCTGGATATCATTAAAACCTGCACTGTTGGTGTGCCTTGAGGACCGTGGTTGGGAATGCCTGGTCTAGGTATTATCAACACATACTGACTGATTGCCTTGTTATGACCACAATTACATGCCATGACACACTTGAAAAGTTTATTGGGTACTTGTGTAGTATCACGGCTCCCACGATGGGCATCGCATAGTAAAAAATCGCATTGCATGCAATTTTCATCACAAATGCATTTAAATTAGTAGCAAACATGTTAAATGCACCCCAAATGCCATTTTTCACACTGTACCACCCCCACTATCAATGCCAACCCGAAGCGTGGCAAGCGCAGCGGTACGCGTCCTACGACCTTTTCATACCCCCATTATCCACGTCGGCGTGGAGTTGAGAATAGAAAGTGTGGCGAGCGCAGCGAGCGGACACCTGTGAAGCACGCGAGGGGACGCGGATACCTGGGAAGGTATCCGCGTCCCCTCGCGGGGCTCGCTGCGATAGCCACACTTTCTATTCTCAACTCCAAGCTGACGTGGATAGTGGGGGTATGAAAAGGTCGTAGGACACGTACAGCCGCCCCTCGCGGACCGCTGCGCTCGCCACGCTTCGGGTTGGCGTTGATAGTGAGGGTGGTACAGTGTGAAAAATGGCATTTGGGGTGCATTTAACATGTTTGCTACTAATTTAAATGCATTTGGATGCATTTGTGATCAAAATCGCATGAGATCACATGCAATTTTTATTTTTTTTCAAAAAATGCATCAAAAACGGGAAGCATCGCATGCCATCTCATGCCACAACATATGGCATGCGATGGGAGCCGTGATACTACACAAGTACCGTTTATTGTCCAGGTTATTATTTTTTTAACATAAAAATCTCCCATGAATATTATAGATGTTTATGGAGTACTGTTTTGCAGCCTAATTACTTCCTATATTTTGACCACAATATTGCCATAGGTTTCAAGGTAGCCAGGTTTATCCTTATTATTCAAGTTATATCTGCCTCTGGACACTAAGTCGCCCAATAAATCATTGGACTACCTGTCAGTTGGGAATAATTTGTAAATACAGGGTTGTGCCTTAGACATAAAATATATATATATATATATATATATATATATATATATATATATATATATATATATATATTATAGCATTCCCATCCTTACCTAGCATACATATTGTGTTTGGTTTATTTAATATAATAATTTGTTAAATTCAACAAGAACCGTTGAAGAAACTGTTCCTGTTCTCTTATCCAGGTTAGGAAAATGAAGAAAATGTGGTAGAGAAACGTTGCATCATTTAGTTCACCGATGTTGCTATATTGTAACCTTTCTATCTCTTTAAAAAAAAAATAATAATAATAATTCTGCCTTCATTCTTTTGATGTCATACAGCTTTTGAGATTTTTAGTGCCATTTGATATTACATTCATACTGCTTACATCTTTTAGATGTATGTATATGCATAGTGCACATGTATCAGCACTATAAATCTATGTTGGAGGTAGTGATGTGAATAACTTATTATACTGTGATGCAAATGTTTCAATAAAAAAAAAAATACATTTACAGTAATGTCCGAATAATTTCTAGTGGCTTTTCCTTCTCAGATTTGTATTTATATTTTAATATGCCAGCTACATTGTCACATGATTTCTGATACTTCATTGTCATTTATACTGGATTTATGGTTTGTGTATAATAGAGTATATTTTAATACTTGCTTTGTTCTTTCTTTAGCCTTTTATTCGGTGATCCTGTTCTGTGTATTTCTGTGGATACCATTTGTATATTTTTACTATGAAGAAAAGGATGAAGAGAACAGTAATAACTGCTCGGTAGGTTTCTTGTATAGAGCTCTCAATTTGACTATATTTTAAAAATAAGATAAACATAGGTGCTCTTATATCCTAAAGGGGCAACCGATATTGGACTGTGTGTGTAACAACATAGTAATTAAGGGGCAACCGATATTGGACTGTGTGTGTAACAACATAGTAATTAAGGCTGAAAAAAAAATGTTAGTCCATGGAGCTCAACCTATCTGACTTGTAACTACTGAGTTGAGTAAGTTATATCTATAGGATTCCCTTAGTGGCCAAAAATGTATCCAGTTTTGATTTAAATTCATTAACCGTAGTTGCTGTAATCACCCCCACCGGCAATGAGTTCCAGGATTTTACTGCTCTAATGTTGAAGAATCCTCTTCTTAATTCAGTACAGAATTTATTTTCCTTGAGCCTCAGTAAATACCCTCTTGTCCTAACTATAGGCCTGTTAGTGAACAACTCATCTCTGTTCAATATGATTCCTAATCCTGTATTTGAACATACTAATCATATCCCCTCTCAACCTCCGTTTCTCCAGTGAAAACATGTTCAGTCTGGTTAACCTACATTATCTTTGTGTTCTAGTGATTTGAGACCTTTTACTAGCTTAGTTGCCCTTCTCTGTACCTGTTCCATTCACTTATGCCTTTTTGAAGATGCGATGCCCAGAACTGAAAACAGTATTCCAAGTATGGTCTCACTAATGCCTTGTAAAGAGGCACTATCACATTGGCATTATTGCCCAGTGTGCACTATTACCCAATTTTTCTTCTATGATGACCCCCAAGTCCTTCACTACAGCAGAATTCCCTATAATAACTCCATTTAGCCTGTAAGTAGCTTGTTCATTTTTGTTCCCATAATGAGTTACTTTACATTTATCAACATTAAACTGCATTTTCCACCTTTCTGCCCAACTTTCCAGTTTAATCAAGTCACTTCGTAGTCTATGCACATCCTCTCCTGAGTTAGTTTCCTTACTCCATTTCGTGTCGTCCCCAAAAATTGCAATTTTACTCACTACAGTATGTCACTTCCTATATCATTAATGAATATATTAAACACGGTGGGTCCCAATAATGGACCTTGCGGCACTTCACTTTGGACCTTACCCAAACTGGAATGTATGCCATTTACCACCACACTCTGTCCCCGATTGTGCAACCAGTTTCTAATCCAATTACAAATTATCTCCTAACCCTAAATCACTTAGTTTCATTAATAACCTTTATAAGGCACTGTCAAAGTTTTAGTGATATCAAGCAGTATTACATAAACAGATTTCCCTAAGTCCAGCCCCCTACTGACTTTCTCATAGAAGATAATTAAATTAGTCTGACATGATCTATTTTTGACAAAGCCATGATGAGCCTTACTTATTTCTTTCTCCTGTTTTAAGAAATTTTGGATACTATCTTTTATTATTCCTTCTAATATTTTCCCTACAATGGATGTAAGGCTGATCAGTCTATAATTTTCAGGGTTCGTTTTGCTACCTTTCTTCCATATTAGTACTACTTAAGCTATGCGCCAGTCCCTTGGTACAGTCCCCAAGTTTATTGATTCCTCGAATATCCGATATAATGGTAGTGCTATGACAGAACTCAATTATTTTAGCATCCCAGGGTGTATTTTGTCCGGTCCATGAGATTTGTTACTATTTAGGTCCTGTACTCTATTTTTGACTATTTCCTCATTCAAACATACAGTTTGGGAGCAATCAAGAGCCGAGCATTTAATCTGTGGGAGATCTTATGAAGATTCTTCCCTTGTAAATACAGAAGCAAAACATTTATTGAATAATTCCACTTTCTCTTTTCCTTCTATTACCAATTTTTTGTGGGCCCATATTTTTTGGGGTTCGATTTACTATCTGCTGCTTTTTTACCTCCACTATCTAATTTAGCAATCTTGACTTATATTTTTACATTTCTTATTACATTCTTTATATACGGCAAATGATTTGGGTGTCCCATCTTTTTTTTTTTTTTTGACTTTGCTGTTAAGCCACATAGGTTTCTTTTTGACATTTTTTCTTTTATTTACCCTAATAATACAATTATCTGTGCTTTCCAGCAGTATTTTTTTTTTTTAAGTTTTCCACCTTTTAGTAGTATCTATACCTCCTAAATAATTCCTTCCAGTTTATATACTTCAAGGACTCCTCAAACTTACCAAAGTGTTGTGGGGTCCATGCTGCATTCTGTTATGTTTATTATACCTTTTGTCACAAAACAGTTGCAAAAACATGCCTTTTCACGTCTTAAGGCCCATATAAACTCAGCTATTTTCAGCTGAAAACCGCTCTGTTTAACAGTTTGAGCTGCTTTCAGCTCAAAAGCCATGAAGTATGACTGGCCTGGCGGTGAACGCTAATGTGCACTCCTGCATCATCGTTGGCCACCGACTCTGGTATTACTAGCAGATGAGTTTCAGGGTGGACGGCTTTTCATAGGATCCTGCTACGAAAACCTGTCTACTCTGGGGAGAAATTCGCTTGGATGAGCAATAATTGCTCAGTGTGTTTGCACCAGGCGATTTTCAGCCCAGGGATTTTCCCTTTTTATTGCTAGGCAAAAACGCCCAGTGTGTATGCACCTTTCAGTTATTTGCCAGTCAAAGGAAAGTCTTGTGGAGCATGCTAAGCTTATGTGCAGAGTACATTTATGCCTTTGTCTATCATTTGTGTCAGCGACCATCCTATTGACAGTGCATTACCTGAATCACTCAACGGAGTGCCATAATGGTGTGCTGAATCAGCATAATTGCAGAATAATGACCACGAAGGAGTTTGAGCTCAGGAGGCTTTGCTAGGTATTGTCAGTTTCATGTTGTTAATGCTTCAGTAATAATTTTAAAAATGTTAAATCATCATTGTGCAGCCAGTTATACATAAAGACAAAAACAACGCTAACCCGAAACAACAATGGTTTGTTCTATTAAGTTTGTTGATGCAAAGAAAACTTATTTCTGAACTCTAACTTGCACTTGTTGTCGTTTTTTTATACAACAAAGTAAGTCATACATATGGTGTCATCCCATATTGCAGTGTAAAGTCCCCCCAAAAAGCAGAATAGTACACCTTTAGGGCACACAGTGTGAAAAAGGTTTAGTAACACATGATCCAAGTAGAATTGGCAGTATGCTGCAGGGAATAGGAAAAAGGGGTTTAAATCTCACACAGTACAATAATGTACTTGTGCAATAGCTACTATTTTTTATGGTGTGGTGGTATAATACAGTGTATTATGTAATGTAGTGTATAGTTTATTGTATAGTGTCTAATATATTGCAGCGGTTAAAGTGGGAATTTTGAAGTGGAGGTATGAAAAGTTGAATGTTTTTCTGTTGTGTGCATCAGGAAAGGGGACGTGTCCTTATGAGGTAAATGGGTAGTTAGCGCCCCTATGTCGCATATACAAAATTTAAGCATCCCTCCCAATTCTGTCAAGTGGTGGGGCGTCTGCCCGAAATTTGGGGATCGTGGTCATGTGGCAAGGTGGCCTACAAATTGCGTCATTCTGCAAGGCCACGCCCCAGTTTTCTAGCCACACTCCCAGCCCCTCTGGCTGCAGGAATAGATGCATATACTGTACTGTAGTATAGTTTAGTGTATAGTGCTATAGTAGATTGTATTTTTAGTGTAGTTTGAAGTTTGGTAAATTGTAACGTTTTGTACAGTGGTTATTAACTTGGTCCTCAGGACTCCCCCCAACAGTGTGCGTTTTCCAGGTCACCCGACAGGTGCACTCATTATTCATTGACATATTTTCAAAGATCACATGTGGAACTAATTATTTCACCTCTGATTCCACATGGAGACCTGGAAAACATGCACTCAGTGAGGACTGAGGTTGAAAACCACTGCTCTAGCATAATGTGTAGTTTAATGCAGTGTATTATTTTAGTGTATTGTATAGTTTAGCCGCGCATGGGTCTTCAAACTGTGTCCCTCCAGATGTTATGAAACTACAAATCCCAGCATGCATTGCCACAGTTTTAACACTCCCTTATAGCAAAACTGGCAAGGCATGCTGGGATTTGTAGTTTCACAAAATCTGGAGGGCCACAGTTTGAAGACCCATGGTTTAGCGAATTACAAGGTATATTTTAGTGTATATTTAAGTGTATTGTATAGTAGTCTACTATAATGTATATTGGGGCAGATGTATTAAGCCTTAACAAGAGATAAATGCAAGGGTGATAAAGAGAGATAAACGTCCAGCCAATCACCTGCTAACTGCCATGTTACAGGCTGTGTTTGAGAAAAGTCAGTAAGGAGCTGATTGGCTGGACATTTATCTCTCCTTATCACCCTTGCATTTATCTCTTGTTAAGGCTTAATGCATCTGCCCCATTGTGTAGTATAGTTTGTATTCTAATGTATAGTATACTATATAATATAAAGCATTGTATGTTTAGTATATTGTAGTATAGTAAAGTTTTTAGTGTATCGTCATTAATGTGCCACTGCTATCTCTGGGGGCATACCCAGCATCTGCGGAGGTGCTGGGCTTGCCCCAAGCTCCCCGGTCAATGTGAATAGCTGCCGTTCTCATTGTCCAGGGCCCTATTTTAAAGTATAGTATAATGTAGCGTACTATAGTTAAGTTTAGTGTATTGTATAGTAAATATTGTGTAGTGCAGCATAATATAGTTTGGTGTATTGTAAAGTCTAGTGTAATGTAAACTAATAGTGTAGCGTAATAAAGTGTATAGTTATAGTGTATAGTTTACTTTTTTTGCAAAGTATAGTAAAATATATTGTTTAGTATATTGTAAATATAGTGTATAGTATTCCATAATGTGTATTTATTGTATAGTATCTAGTAGTGTATAGTACAATATATAGTTCAGTGTATTGTATTGTGTGGTGAAGTTTTTCGTGTACTTCACAGTAATAGTGTAGTGTATAGTTTAGTATACTATAGTGTGTAGTTTAGTCTATAGAATAGTGTTCTATAGTATATTATAATATAATGTGTAGTGTATAGTTTACTGTATTGTCCAGAATAATTTTTAGTATAATGTATAGTTTAGTGTTATCTAGTGTACAGTGCTTTATTTCAGTTTATTCTTTAATGTATGGTGTAATGTAGTTTAGTATAATTTAGTCTATAATGTATTGCATGGTGCTATTGTATAGTGTGTATTTCATAGTATTGTGTAGCATAGTATAGTTGGTATTCTAATGTATAGTCTACTTTATAGTAAAGTATAATATAGTGTAGCGTAGTATAGTTAAGTGTATTGTAAAGTTTAGTGTCTTGTGTAGTATTGTTCAGTGGTTCCCAACCCTGGTCCTCAAGTACCCCCAACAGTGGATGTTTTCCAGGTCTCCACACAGAATCACAGGTGAAATAATTAGCGCCGCTTGTGGATCTTTTAAATTGTCTGACCGAGGTTGAGAACCATGGGTTTAGTGTATTGTAAGTGTGAAAATGAGCATTTACACTGGATTCACATGAAGTCTTTTTGTCTGTTTTTTTAATTAGCAGGTCATAGCATATCAGGTCAATTTCACAGGCAAGTGTAGTTGCAGCATACAGGTAATCACAGGATAATACAGGTTCTTCCAAATTCTCCAGTGGTTTATAATGTAGCCCACACTCTGGCCTATCGCTTAAGCAGCTAACCCACCATTAAGAGCATTTACCCTCTGCCCACGAAACACTTGTATCAGGAGGGGATGCAGTTAAGATCCCGGCGTTCAGAATCCCGACGCCGGAATCCCGACCGCCGAAATGCCGACACTTTCTCCCTCCTTTGGTGTCCACGACACCCCTGGAGGGAGAATAAAATAGCGTGCCGAGCGTAGCGAGGCACCGGGCCCGCTGCATGGCGAGCGCAGCGAGCCCGCAAGGGGAGGCGATCCACGTCCCCCCCTTATCGGCATTTCGGCTGTCGGGATTCTGAATGCCGGGATCCCGACCGCCGGGATTCAATACTGAATCCATCAGGAGAGCACAGGTTGATTACACAAACCTGCTGATGTTACTGCTTCCAAAACTGGTTCTGGATCCTCCACGTTACTCTAGTGGGAGATGCTGTCTCTGCCACACTCCTCCTCCCTTAGCTTCAACCACCCTGCTGAAGCTACCAAATTTTCAGGTGAGCTCTCTGCCTCACCCTCCTCTACTTGTGTTATATGCCCGGGTGCACATCCCTCCACCACTTTCCAGAGGTTGCCCACCTCACCACCTTCCTCCTCCCATAGCTTCACCATAGGGTTGCTTGGAGGATCAGGACCTACACACCTCCTGCAAAGAGCATCAGCATTGAGGTGCTGTTTCCGGAAGTCCCAGTTGCTTCCACCTCAAAGGCCAGTATTCAATGCCTCAGATTCGCCGTTTTTTTCAGTGAATCTGCCAATTCGCTAGGTGAACGGCGAATTTTCTGTCAGAAAAAACAATTCGCCATATTCTATGGAGGCAATTCGCCATAAATGAACAACGAATGTCTGCCGATTCGCCGAAAATGATTCTCCGCAATTCGCCTGTGATTTTCAATGGGGTTTTTAGTGGAATTCGCCGACATGTGTATTCAATGCTCAATTCGAGTGCTGCATTCTCCATTGAAATTCGCCATGATTCTCCATTTAGCATTCGGCAGCTTTTTATGGAGAATTGTTATGTGTACTTGGAAAATAAATGTTTTCTTTTCTTTTTTTAATGTAAAAAAAAAAAAAAGTTTTCATTTTATTTGAAGGGTCTTGCTTTTTTTGCACATAACAAGCACCTCTTTATTTTATTAGGTAGGGATGCAGGTGCCATCAGCTGACAATGGAAGGCAACATATGCACTCCTGACACTGCAGTGAGGGGGCCGTGTAATGCAGGCAGAAAGCCTAGCTCCTGCAGCCCCAGCAGACGTCCCACTGGTAAAGGCATGCTGCTACTTTTAGTTCTACCACAGCTGCCGCTCTCCCTCCCCTGCCTCTCTCCTTCCCCTGCCTCGTACACGTACAGCCCCAGCAGCAGCAGCGAGAGTAGGAGGGGAGAGAGCCCGGACACAGACAGCCAGGCAGCCGGGCGGAATGAGATAAAATAATTTGTGCAGCCGGGGACTGGAGTCTGCCTGGTCCTGTGCGCACAGGTATCGGGAGCCCATGCAGCGGGGCTGGGGTACAATACCACCCCCCTGCAATAGTTCTCCGGCAGCCTGTTCATTACAGTGCAGACCTCTGTGGAGGGGAAAGGGGGGGCGCCTGGAGGAAAATGACGCTCAGCAGCCTGGGACACCCCCGACACAGCGCCGCTCTGCTCCACGATCCAGAAGGGCAACAGGCGGGACACTGACCTGCCTCTGCCTCAGCAGCTAGGGAGAGACGGCTCCAGCAGCAGTAGCAGACCTCCAGCAGCCCCAGCGCGATGATAGCAGATGTCAGCGCTGGAGCCGGAGGTCTGCTACTGATGCTGCTGCTGGACGCGTGCTCAGGCTCCCAGCGGCATTAGTGTGATCCCCCGCCGTGACTCCGCTCACGGAAGCAGGGGAGAGCAATTCGCTATGGGGGTAATTTTCGCTGTCAGGGGCTGAGAGCCCCTGACGCGGGGGAGCTGTGCGCGGGCTCCCTCCGCCATGCCATATTCGCCTGCCGCCTGCCGCTTGCCCCCCTCACTATGCAGGGAGCCCCCACAGAACAGGGACGCAGCAGCAGGACTTTTAGCTCCGGCAGCCACAGCACGGTGATGTCAGCGCTGGGGCTGCCTGAGCCGGAGGACTGCTGCTGCGGGCTGTGTGGGTGGGGAACTGGGGATTCGCCAGTGCAGATATTCGCTGCTGCGGGCTGTGCGGGTGGGGAACTGGGGATTCGCCAGTGCAGATATTCGCCTCTATTCGACGTCAGGGGCAGCGAGCCCCTGACGCATTGAATAGTGTGGGCTGGCGTCTGGCAGCGAATTGAAGGGGAGTGAGAAATCATGGCGAGCGCACTGCGAATCAAAAACAGGATTCGCTGCCATGCGCTCGCCATGGCATTGAATACTCCTATATGAATACAGTTCCTGCGAGTCATTTTAGATATCCATTTGCATTGGGTGTTTCTTCCGGAGTACAAAATCAGAGCGCTTCAACAGCTAGTCTGTCTCATTCTACAGTCCCCCAAACCATCAGTTTGGATATGTCTCAGACTGTTTGCAAAAATGGTGGCTACCTTCGAGACTTTCCATTATGCAAGGTTCCACTCCAGGAGTTTTTCAGTTGAACATTCTATGGAGTTTGTCCATGAAGCAGGAGTGTCTGATGTTGTTTTGGGAGACTCTTCTTTCTCTCCAGTTGGATTTGGACACTCTCCTGATGGGCAGGTCTCTGCTGAACTGGTCTTGGGTAATGGTGATGACCGATGCCAGTCTCATCGGTTGGGGTGCAGTAACCTTGCATCTCAGGCTTCAGGGTTTCTGGTTACCAGAGGAGTCTGTTCTTCAAATTAATATACTGGAACTTTGTGCAATTCTGAGGGCTCTTCGGAAGGCACAAGATGTCTTAATAGGTTTGCCGGTTTGGCTTCAGTCTGACCATACCACACAACACCCCCCTTCTTTTTTTTTTTTTGCAACAAAAACAGTTTTTCTTCAAAAACACACAGGATCCGAGAAGTTCAGACCTATAGTTAAGTATGTGTTTTACATGGTGAAAGATTCAAAAAAGTCATTGATTGGGGATTTGGTTTTAGGGCCTCCACACGTCCCCCAAATTTTTTCCCTGATAAGTGCTGATGTCGATGCTAATTATATAGCTCCCTGGCGACCAATTAGATAACTAATGCCCCCTTTATTGCATTGCAAAACAAATATTAGAACAATAGGACTGGATGAGTGGACAATTCCCTGATTTTTAGTAGAACCCCCTTTCTTCTTTTTTTTTTTTTTTTTCAATTTTATTTTTCAGGATGTGCAATGTCACAATAATAAGGATTTTGACGTGGTGTTGTGATTTAATAAATATATATATGTATATATGTGTGTGTGTGTGTATATGTGTGTGTATATATATATATATATATATATATATATATATATATATATATATATATATATATATATATATATATGTATGTATATGTATTTATGTATTGCATTTACAGTTCGATCAGTGCATTTCTATGAATCCAAATCATATTCTGTATTGTAAAGCTCTTCTGTGTTTTATTTTTTTGTATATGAAATGTAGATTGTATCAGAAATTGCAAATTGAACAAAACATTAACCCTTTGAGTGCCAACGTTACTGTGAGAGATCCTCAAAATGTCCTTTTAAAAATGCCAGTGGCTATTCTTTTAGTATAAATAAATACAAATACAGCCATGTCAATATTGCACCCAAAATAATAAGTCACTGTGAGCGACACTGGCATTTTTAGCAGATATATTTTGAGGATCTCTCACAGCAATGTTGGCACTCAAAGGGTTAATTGTGTTTTTCAGGATAACATTTTACTAGTTCACAGCTGTAATTCTTTTTTACGGATAGGCTGATTTACCCTTACATTTTAAGTTAGTTTTTTCTGTCCTTTTTTTAAACACTGTGTGAATGCATGTGTCCGGTTACTTTTCTTTGTGCAACGTTCTGCATATTTTCTGTGTTAATGTGCTATATAATCTATATCAAACTCTGGCTTGTAGACTCAGGCCACCTGTAAAAATCCTTGTATTATAGCAAGGTTACAACATCTTAATGGTTTTTTTTAGCACAAGAGCAAAGTACACTCGATGAGGACACCCTCAAGGCTTGGCTGAAATAAAATTCAACCGAATGAATTATTGTAAATTTAGAATACAATTAGAAAAATGCAGAATATTTAAACCATCAGGCAGACTTTTATGGCACTAAGCAGCAGTGTACATCGCATTGACCTCTAAAGCTAGAAGTTACTTTTAAAAGTGCGCTATATGTTTGAATTGTTATTGTATTTATACCTTTCTATAATGTGTGTGTGTGTGTGTGTGTGTGTGTGTGTGTGTGTAAGCAATTCCTTACACACATACAGTGAATAGTATTCACAGTGCTTAACTTTTTCCACATTTTGTTATGTCACAGCTTTATTCCGAAAGGAATTTTTTCCCCCCTTCAAATTCTACACACAATACCTCCATAATGACAATGTGAAAAATTTTTGGGAGATTTTTAAAAATGTTTTCAAAATAAAAATCTAAGAGATCACATGTACACTATGCTCAATACTTTGTTGATTCACCTTTGGCAGCAATTACAGCTTCAAGTCTTTTTTAATATGATGCCAAAAGTTTGGCACACTATCTTTTGGGCAGTTTTGCCCATTCCTCTTTGCAGCACCTTTCAAGCTCCATCAGGTTTGGATGAGAAGCGTCGGTGCACAGTTATTTTCAGAATGTTCAAACTGATTTAACCCCTTCCTGACAGAGCCAGTTTTTGCGTTCCTGACAGAGCCATTTTTTTCAAATCTGACATGTTTCACTTAAGTGGGGATAACTTTTTTTTGCTTTTACTTATCCCAGTGATTTTGAGATTGTTTTCTCGTGACACATTGTACTTCAAATTAGTGGTAAATTTGGGTCGATACAGTCTGTGTTTTTTTGTGAAAAATACCAAAATGTCGTGAAAAAATGGAAAATTTTGCAATTTGCAAAATGTCACATTTTCTGCTTGTGAGACAAATAAACATACCACTCAAAATAGTTAATAACTAACAAAGACCATATGTCTACTTTATGTTGCAATCATTATTTCAACCTCCTTTTCATTTTTTTGGACACTAGGAGGCTTCAAATATGAATAGCAAATTCTCAAATTTTCAAGAAAATTTCAAACACTGATTTTTTTAGGGTTCAGTTCTGATGTGACTTTGAGGGACTTGTATGTGAGACACCCCCATAAATGATGCCATTTCAAAAACTGCACCCCTCACAGTATTCAAAACAGCATTTTGGAAGTTTGTTAACCCTTTATGTGTTTCACAGGAATTAAAACAAAGTGTCGGTGAAATTTCAAAATTTCTTTTTTTTTGCAGAGTTTCAATTTTAATACATTTTTCTAACGAATACAGTAGATTTTACTAGAGAAATGTGACTAAAAATTGATTCCCCCAATTCTTTTGTTTTCATAAATATCCTATATGTGGCCCTAGTGTGCATGGTGACCAAACCACAGGCTTCATAATAGAAGGAGCACCTACTTGATTTTGGAGCCTCCTTTTTATGAGATTTTTTTTTAGGCACCATGTAGGTTTATAGGCACCATAAGTGCTAAAAGTTAGGAACCTCCCCCACAAGTCACCCCATTTTGCAAACTACACCCTTCAGGGAATTCATTTAGGGGTATAGTGTACATTTCAAACCCCCAGGGGTTTCACCAATTTTGATACAACTGGACTGTGAAAATGAAAAAATTTAATTTTTCATTTTCACAGCTCAGTTGTATCAAAATTGGTGAAACCCCTGGGGGTTTGAAATGTACACTATACCCCCTGATGAATTCCCTGAAGGGTGTAGTTTTCAAAATGGGGTCACTTGTGGGGGGGTTCCACTGTATGGGTGCTTCAGGGGTCATTCAACCAGAATCTGTGCTGCAAAATCCAAAAATCACTCCTTCCCTTCTGAGTCCTGCCATGCACCCAAATGGTATTTTTTGGTCACATGTGAGGCATTGCCGTACTCGGGAGAAATTGGGGCACAGATTTTGGGGTGCTTTGTCTCCTTCATACCTTGTGAAAATGAAAAATTTTGAGCCAGATCTGCATTTTTGTGTAAAAAAATGTAATTTTTTACACAAAAATGCAGATCTGGCTCAAAATTTTTCATTTTCACAAGGAATGAAGGAGACAAAGCACCCCAAAATCTGTGCCCCAATTTCTCCCGAGTATGGCAATGCCTCACATGTGAACAAAAAATACCAGTTGGGTGCATGGCAGGACTCAGAAGGGAAGGAGTGATATTTGGTGGTGGAATGAATGGTGGGTGCTATGTCGCATTAGCAAGACCCCCGAAGCACCAATACAGTGGAACCCCCCCACATGTGACCCCATTTTGGTCACCAGCTTTGGGAGGGGGGCTGGCGCTGCGGCTGGTGGGGGGTTGGGAGGGGTGCTGGCGCTGCGGCAGCCGGGTGGGTGGGAGGGAGGGGGGGCTGCCGGGTGGGATGGGTAACACAGAAAACGCTGCAATTGGCTGTTCACATTTGAACAGCCAATCGCAGCGATCGCCGCGAGGGGGGATGTCTGCTGTCAGGGACAGCAGACATCTCCAAACTGTCACCGCGTCTATAGACGCGGTGACAGTTTAAAACCATGACGTATATATACGTCTTCGGTCGGGAAGTACCTCCCGACCATGACGTATATATACATCATATGTCGGGAATATCTTTTTATATATATGTGTGTGTGTGTGTGTGTGTGTGTGTGTGTGTGTGTATATATATATATATATATATATATATATATATATATATATATATATATATATATATATATATATATATATATATATATATATATATATATATATATACATATACATATACATATATATATATATATGTATATGTGTGTGTGTGTGTGTGTGTGTATATATATATACACACACACACACACACACACACACACACACACACACACACACACACACACACACACACACACACACACACACACACACACACGTGTGTGTGTGTGTGTATATATATATATATATATATATATATATATATATATATTTATTCATTACATATATTTGTACTACTGTGCAGCTTGATGCTGCTGCTGCTGCTGCTGCTGCGGGGGGAGGGGGGGAGGAGGGAGGATGGAGGAGGGCAGCGCTGCTGCGCTGAGCTGCCGGGGGAGCCGGGGAAGCTGCTGCTGCTGCCGGGTGAGTGCCCGGCGGGTGCGAGGGGGTGGCTGCACATCGGTGGTGATCGGTGCTGTACTTGACAGCACCGATCACCACCGATCCCTGTGTTACCGAGCGGCTTAGCCGCCGGTAACACAGGAAACGCTGTGAATGGCTGTTCAGATTTGAACAGCCAATCACAGCGATCGCCGACCGGGGGGGGCACCCCTGCCCCCCCTGGGCGGCGAGGGGGGATGTCTGCTGTCAGGGACAGCAGACATCACCTAACTGTCACTGCGTCTATAGACGCAGTGACAGTTAGAAACCATGACGTACATTTATGTCATGTGTCGGGAAGTACCTCCCGACCATGACGTAAATGTACGTCAAATGTCGGGAAGGGGTAAAGTCTCGGCTCTGGCTGGGACACTCAAGGACATTCACAGAGTTGTCCTGAAGCCACTCCTGATATCATGGCTGTGTGCTTAAAGATGAACTGTCACCCCAGTCTGAGGTCAAGAGCGCTCTGGAGCAGGATTTCATCCATGGTGTCTCTGTACATTGCTGCATTCATCTTTCCCTCTATTCCGACTAGTTTTTTCTAGTTCCTGCTAAAAAACATCCCTACATCATGGTGCTGCCATCAGCATGTACATTGTAAAGATGTTATTGGCCTGTTTTTTTCTCCAAGAGGTTGCGTGCAGCGTGGCAGGATAACGTCATGCTGCACCAACGTCATCACGTCCACCCGCGCATCTCTCTCCCCCTCAGCTGGGCTTTCCATGTACAGCGCTGAGGAGGAGGAACCTGGGAGAGACCAGCCGCAGCTCCGAGTCCACAGCCATACATGCACACACGCAGGCAGCTTTCTTCAACAATAAGGTACACACTGGATCAGATGTTGGCAGTGTGGCACTTCGGTTTCTTTTCTCCTCCTTCTATTTTTTTAGACTGGTGAGATATAGATTATATATAGGGCAGGGTGCTGATCATCAAGTAGGGCACTACTTTTTGTGCCCCCTACCCACCACCACCAAGCAGGAAACATTCTGCTGTAAGTCAGTGGTGTCAAACTCATGGCCCTACTGCTGTTGTGGAATACGTCCCAGCATGCCCTGCCACCGTTATAGCAATCAATTATATAAAATATGTGGCAGGGCATGCTGGGACGTGTAGTTCCACACCTAGAGGGCCATGAGTTTGACACCACAGATGTAAATGGACACATCTGTACGAGATATTACTAGTCATGCAGAAAACTGTTGTTTTCATCTTAACTGATGCTGATACCTGCTAACTGACCTTGTTTTTATTTATTTTCCTTTTTTTTCTTTTTTTTATCTTCCCTTGTAGCAAATAAACAGTGCTCTGAAGTACACATTTGGATTCATTCTAGTGTGTGCATGCCTACTTCTTATCGGGTAAGTAGATTTATTTTCTTTGAAAATATTGCAATTATCTCCAGTGTAATATTTAGCTCTTCAGTGCCATATTCAGATTTACTATTTTTTTTCACCTTTATTGTTATTATATATTTACTCATTAAAGTACATTTATTAATTTAGCAGAAAATACTGTACCATCAAGTATAATATTTATTATTTATTAACCGTTTCTTATATAGTGCATACATATTCCGCAGCGCTTTACAGAGAATATTTTCACAATCACATCAGTCCCTGCCCAGTTGAGCTTACAGCCTATGTTCCCTAACACATGTACACGCACACACAGACATTCTACGGTTAATTTTGTTGGGAGCCAATTAGCCTTCCTGTATATTTTTGGATTGTGGGAGGAAACGGGAGTACCTGGAGGAAACCCATGCGAGTACAGGGAGAATATACAAACTCCACACAGTTAGAGCCATGTGGGAATTTAACCCATTATGTCAGTGCTGTGATTTAAATAATTTTTATATAGAAAATATTGTACCAATTTGTACATATTAAAACCAAATTCTGCCCACATTTTCTATAAACTTAATAATCTATGCATAAGCTAATTGTAACATTGTTTTTATTGGACATTAGGAGGACTTGCATATTTATATAGCCTAATGCTACCTCTGTTGTAAATGATAATGAATATTCAAAATCACCTTGGAAATCCATATTTATATCCTTTTTATATCCTCACAAAATGTCTTTAGTACTTATATTATCTTTAGAATTTACAGCAGGCTTGCCCAACCTGTCTCCAAGGCACACTAATGCCATCAACTCACCAGTGATGGTTTGTGGCAATCCCCTGTTTCCACAATGGTTGCATCGGTGGATCTGGATTATTAAACGTGTTTTTAATATCTCAAATTTCCCTCCATACCAACTGTTTTTGTCTATGCTGGGGGAATTTGTATCAGCCAATTGGCAGCCATCAATATTCAGCTGGGTTGGGGAATCATGTAGCCTGATGTACTACAAGGGAAAATTTACAGGTTTAGGTTTTTGTGGTATCCAGTCCTGTGCACTGATGGTTAAAACAAAATTTCTGATCTACTAATTAAGTCACCATGTGATATGGTTAGATCGTTTCAAATAAATGTGCTTCTCCTGCAGCCAGGACTGGTACAACCTCCAGTAGAAGCAATTGTGTAAATATGGGAATGAGGGGCAAATTCCGGCGCTGGATCGGATGTAGAAGAGCACTCAAAAAAAAAAAGGCCACAGTTTTTCTTCATACACAGGATAAAAATGGTTTCTTTATAAAAGGACTTAGTCCAAAAACACCATAAAAAAATCAACAAAACAAAAAAAAACAACACATGTCTTCTGGTGCATTGCACATATGACGTACAGTATATTTGGCAAAAAAGAAGCCCAACTATAGAAGATTCGTACATTACCTGGTGTGCTGAAGGGGGCTTTTTGGCATGGCTGCAGATGCATGGAAACACATCTATGTATACCCAGGCCGCACTGGCACTAATTCGGATTCCACTAGGCTAATCACTGTATTTATGATGCTATTTATGTTTGGCCCCTTTACCGTGCTCCCCAGCTGTATCAGAGTTCACCCTGACATAGCATGCACGGACATCATATCGCATGAACTTTATATAGATTTTCAAGAAATTATCTTACAAGAAATACATTTCATTCAAAACCATCTAGATAAAAAAATGCTATTTTATTATATGCAAAGTAGACCTCTCAGATGAGATGGTAAATGTATAGGCACTAATATAGTTACTATGGCGTCACCACTGATATTAGTGGTGCCAGAATAAAGATTAAACTTGCGTTTATTATTATTATTTTTTTTTTTTATAGAACTCTATAGTTCTGTATGCTTTTCTAAGCCATGAATAGTTTTTTTTGATTCTGTAAAGCTGTGGGATGCATTTTCATGGCATATTTTTGAATTTGAAAATGATTATTGCTTCTTTGTACAGTAAAGTACTCTGACAATAGGTTTATCTTCCAGAATTTCAATTTCCACTACTTCAGAACATGTCACTTGGTGGTGAAATTAATGTGGTACTCCTGTTACCCATATACTATGGCCCTTTTAGTCACCAGAGCGGTTCTCAGTTGAAGACTTATGGGTTTTCTGAAACAAGTCCATAGACCTACAGTAATGTTTCTTTTACGATCCCCATGGCAGCGAAGACCTTGGGATTTCATCCCTCGCCTCCTAGTTAGACAGGCTGTTTTTTTCCTAGGACCTCCTTCTTCCAGTATAAATCCCAGCTCCTCCCTATCCACCTTGTCTTTTTTTCCTGTCTCCTTTTGTTAGAGAGAGGCAGAGCAGGATTTTTTTTTTTTTTAAGGCGCTTACCTTAGGATACAGGGAGCACTCTGGGGGTAGAGCGGCATGGGAGCGTGGACCATGAGGTTTTTCTGCCCATTAAAGGACCTGGAAGCGTGGCCATATGAGTCCTGACCAGGGGATGAAAGAGGCACGGAGCTCTGAGTCTGGGTAAGTCTCCAAGCAGCGTTCAGCGTGTCCGGGACTTCCGGGTGGCGCCGAACAAACTACAGTTCCCAGAGGGCAGAGCGTTACAGACGCGTCTTCCGGGAGCGGCTTATGTGGGCTAGGTTCAGGAAACTATAAGGCCCATAAGCCAACACGCGTGACGAACTTCCGGTGCGGGCGCCGCGGGGAAAGTAGCATGCAGGCTATTTAAACCCCGAGTGAGCAAACAGCAGCATGCAGGTGGCTGCTGGAAAGAATGCTGCACTTAAGTCCTGAGATTCTGTTCTAAGGTACCTTTCTTGCTGATGGTTTAAGTCAAGTTATGTGGTTTGGACTTCAACATTTAATATGACATATCCTTTGTAGGACTGCATATTCTATACTGCATTATGGAAACTCCTTCCCCCCCCAAAGACAGATGGTGCCCTTGTGAGGTAAGCTCCGGTGTTATTGATTAGATAGAAAAAAATAATTTTTATTAACAAACTATTTTAGTGACAGGCGTTTATTATCATTATAGTGAGCCTGCAAATCCAGTTGCACCAAGGAAGAAAATTGCTAAGAAGAAAAATATTGATAAAAATTGCATTGTCTGCGAGAAAGCCTTCTCTGGACCCCAGAATAAATCATTATGTGATGTTCAGCAGATTTCCACTCTTGGGCAACCAAAGATCTTACTAGATCTAATGGAATGGATGAAAAAGTCATTTGTAACCAAAGAGGAGTATATGGGAGCACAAAGTAAAAGGTCCAGGGATCAGGCTGGTTTAAATGATTATGACGGATCTTCAGAAGAAATCCAGATTATGTTTCCTCTGAAGAATCTGGTGAGATTAAAGAGGAAGTTAGAAGTTTCAGTTTTGAGAAAGTGGAGAGTATCCTTAAGGCTATCTACAAAACTATGAACTATAAAGAACCTGTTAGCGCTGAAGCAGGAGAGGACATTCTATTCGAAGATAGGTCCAAGAAAGGCAGACATTTTCCAATCCATAAGGTTATGAAGGATCTTATTACAAAGTAATGGTCTAACCTAGATAAAAGACAGGGTAAACTGTCTAGGATAGATCGAATGTATCCAGTTAAGGATGATCTCTTTCTGAATTGGTGCTCTCTGCCTAAAGTGGATGCGGCAGTGGATAGGAGATTGGAGGGAGCATTCAGAAAACTCCATTTTTTCATCAGCAGTGTCCCTTAAAGCTGGAGTGTCTGTAGCATCCGTCTCTAGAGCTCTTAGATTGTGGGGAACAGAATTACACTCAGATCTTGAAGAAAGAATCTCCAAGCAATATTTGTTAAAAAAATTTAGAGACCATGCAGAAAGCAACTGAATTTATCTGTGAGGCTTCACTAGATATTGTATCCTTTGCAGCTTGATCGATGGCAACAGGGGTGACAGCAAGAAGAGCCCTATGGCTGACATCATGGGCAGCCGACGCCAATTCAAAGAATAGGTTGGTAGCACTTCCTTTTGAAGGCTCTCATTTGTTTGGATCCAAGTTAAATGCTCTGATCCATAGGCTTACTGGGGGAAAGTCGCTGAGGTTACCCCAAGATAAAATAAATAAATTCCCATATCCGGCCTCGTCCAGACAGCAATATAGAGAGGCAAAATCCTACAGACCAGGGAGACCCTATGGTCAGAGAAGTTATTTTCCTTTGTCAAGACAGTCCTTTCGGCAGTCAGCAAGAAGAGGATCTCGTCAATGACAGTCACAGTGTCCTAGAGGTAGGGGCCAGTCTACTCCAATTTGCCAACCTGGGAGGATATGATTTGGGACAAATGGGTGATTAACATTGTCAAAGAAGGATATGCAATAGAATTTTTGAGAAAACCGTCAAGAGATATCTTTTGGGAATCAAGGAAACCCAAGAAGGTAGTAGAAAGGTTGAAGCTAAAAAAGCTGATAAATCACTTAAAAAAGATTGAGGCAATAGAATCTGTTCCAGTCCAGCAAGAAAGAGGCTTCTACTCAAACATATTCTTGGTGAAGAAAAGTACGGGAAGCTATCGCACCATTCTCGATCTGAAAAGGTTGAACGGCTTTATAGATGTAAGAAGGTTCAGGATGGAAACGCTAAAGACTATCCTGGCAGGAATAGAGAGGGGAGATTTCATGGTCTCACTAGACCTAAAAGATGCATATTACCATGTGCCAGTCAGGATCCAGGACAGGAAGTTTCTGAGATTCTTTGTACTGAAGGAACATTTCCAATTTACATGCCTGCCCTTCGGGTTAGCCACGTCTCCTCGCATATTTACGAAGGTACTAGTCACAATCGTTGCTCTTCTGAGAAGGAAGAAGATTCGTATTTGGCCTTATGTAGACTACTTGTTAATAGCGGCTTCATCAAGGGACAAGGTCTTGGAGGATCTAGAGCTAGTGATGAACATGCTTCAAGATCTCGGATGGGTAATAAACTTTCAAAAAAGTCAACTAATACCAACAAGATCAATCCAGTTCCTAGGGGTCCTGATAGACTCAAGAAAGTTCGAGATCCGTCTGTCAGGAAAAAGATGTCAGAAAATCAGGAATCTGGCAGAGGATATTATGGAGATGGAATCCACACAGTTGAGAATGTGTCTTCAACTTATGGGAATGATGATGTCCACCATCAGTACTATTCCATGGGCACATTGGAGACTGAGAAAATTTCAATGGGCGCTGCTACCATTCATAAAAAGAAAATGGCCGCTGACAAAAGTTATCAGACTGGAAGTATCAGTGAAGAATTCGCTGTTATGGTAGACAGATCAAGAGATGGAGGACAGAGCAGTATCCTTAAATCTCCCTCAGTTTCTTGTAGTTACAACGGACGCAAGTGCCCTAGCCTGGGGAGCCCATATGGAAGACCAAACTATCCAGTGGTCATGGACAAAAGAGGAAAGTCGAAAATCTTCAAACTGGAGAGAGGCGGAGGCAGTTTGGAGAACTATTATAGGTCTAAAATACAGAATCAGAAAGAAACACCTAAGAATTTTCTCAGACAACATGAGGGTGGTATCACACATCAATCACCAAGGCGGCACCAGAAGCAGGGCATTGATGTTAGTAATGTCAAACATCCTGACGTGGGCAGAGGAGAATGTTCTATGTCTGACGGCGGTCCATGTGCCAGGGAAAGAAAATATAATAGCAGACTTCTTGAGCAGAAGCGAGATCCTTCCAGGGGAATGGGAGATGAATGGAGAGGTGTTCCAGCAGATAGTCAATCTCTTCGGGGAACCGGACATAGACTTGATACCGACAAACATCAACAGGAAGGTGAAGAAATACTTCTCAAGGTATTTTCTGCCCCAAACATCAGCAGTGGACGCTTTTTCAATACAGTGGAACTGTCGACTGGGTTAGATATTCCCACCATTTCCTCTGATTCACAGAGTGCTCAAAAAGATAATACAGGAAGGGGTAACAGTCATAATGATAATTCCATTTTGGCCGAGAAGATTTTGGTTTGCAACAGTTCTAAAGCTGGCAATGCAAGAGCCATTAACTCTTCCAGTTATTCCGAACCTTCTTTCTCAAGGGCCGGTAAATCATCCAAATCCAGAGATATTATCTCTAAAGGCTTGGAAATTGAGAGGAAGCTGTTAAAGGAAGAAGGTCTTTCAGAGCAAGTTACATCCTTATTACAGGCCAGGAAAGAAGTGTCATCATTAGCGTACTATCGAGTTTGGCAGGCGTTTATTCACTGGAAGGGCTCAGAGGAGAGAATTGATCAATCTTCCAATCCTGAAGTACTGCAATTCCTATTTAACGGCTATTCATCAGGTCTAGCCTTGTCTACATTAAAAGTGCAAATCTCTGCGTTAAGTATCCTCCTTAACAGAAGGTTGGCAGAAGAAACCCACAGAATTAGACCCACAATGAGATCACTGGTTGCTCAGTGGGATCTTAACTTGGTATTGAACACTCTCATGAGAGAACCATTTGAACCGCTAACAGAGACTTCTCTAAAATTCCTAACATCGAAAATACTTTTTCTAGTCGCAATTACCCCTGAAGGAGAGTAAGCGAGCTCCAAGCTCTATACATAGAAGAGCCTTATATGAAAATCTTCAATGACCGAGTGGTGTTAAGAACACATCCAGATTTCTTACCAAAAGTAATCCGTTCGTTTCACCTCAATCAAGAGATAACACTTCCAGCATTTCATTCTAATCCAAAGGACGGGAAAGAGGAAGAATGGCATACGTTAGATTTGGTGAGGTGTATCACCATTTATCTAGATTGCATTAAAGACATCAGAAAGTCAAAGAACTTATTCATTATTCCAGAAGGAGTAAGAAAGGTATTACCTCCTTCTAAACAGACTATGGCCAGATGGATCAGAGAGCTGATTGCATTTGCTTATAAACAGGAAGATAAAGAATTCCCCAGTATTATAAAGGCTCACTCCACCAGGGCAATGGCGACTTCATGGGCCAGGAAGGCTCAAGCATCAGTCAAGGATATCTGCGGTGCAGCAACCTGGTCATACATTTACAAGACATTATGCTCTTAATGTGTCAAAATCTTGTTTCGGAGATCAAGTGCTTTTCAGTGTCCTTGAAGATTAAAATTATTCTTGCATACAATTAGTGTCCCTTCCTCTTCTTGCTTTGGTATTATCCCAAGGTCTTGGCTGCCATGGGGATCGTAGAAGAAAACTGCTGATTATACTTACCGATAATTCCGTTTCTTCCTAGAGATCCCATGGCAGCCATTAGTTTTTCCCTCTCCTTGTGGTGTTTTTTTCCAGGAATAGAGAAGGAGACACTTAAAAAGACAACATGGATAGGGAGGAGCTGGGATTTATACTGGAAGGTGGAGGTCCTAGGAAAAAAACAGCCTAACTAGGAGGAGAGGGATGAAATCCCAAGGTCTTGGCTGCCATGGGATCTCTAGGAAGAAACGGAATTATCGGTAAGTGTAATCCGCAGTTTTTTCACCACCATGAACCAGTCAAAAGTTGTGACAGAACGATTCGTCCTCAATCCCGTAAATTTCTATGCCATTTCGAACGATTGTATGCAAATCGGGCATGTTTTGGAATGTTTTATATCGGATTCCGATCTGATGTATGTCCCCGCTGGTCGTTTGATTGTTTTGGAGATCCTACCTGCTGCAGTCAGGATTTGTAAAAGAACCCTTCAACTGCATACGGATCGTATGCAGATTGTGTGCTCCAACAGATCATGCGACCATTGTATGATCGTCTCCCGATCTGATCGTTCTGGTGTGTACCCATATTAAGAATGGTGCAGTATTTTTCATTGAATTACATCTATTTGTTGCTTGAAATTTTAATTTTATTCTGTAAACACATCAAAGATACATTCATAACTATTTTTTTTTCCTGAATCCGTATAACAAGTCAGTAAAGATAGATTGTGTAAAATTAATTATATATCCTGAAAAGCTCTGGCAGACCATTTTAATTTCGACTTCCCTTCCAGACAGATTTCTTTTGACAAGAGTGTTTCCATTCTAAATTGATAATCTTTTCATTATTATCCTCTCTCCTTAACACTAGTACTACTATGGCCGGGTACATATAACAATGTATCTAGGGATGCCAATCCCGGGGCATTTTTTCAATCCCGGGATTGAAAAATGCTCAATCCCGGGATTGGCTTCCCTAATAATAAAAAACACCCTGGCCGCCCGCATATTTGCTTACATTTGTGGAGCCAGGTTGCTGAGCGGGCGGCCGGTAGCCTGGTCCCTGGTGCAGCCGGGAGCTGGGTTGCTGAATGGGCGGGTAGGAAGTCTCATAAGGCGGGGTGGCAGCGAGTGCTGGGTGGGAGGGCTTGGTGGCAGGGAGCGCTGGGCGGGTGGCCGGGAGCGCTGGGCGGGTGGCCGGGAGCGCTGGGTGGGTGGGCGGGAGCGCTGGGTGGGTGGGCGATTCCGAGGCGGATGTGCGGCTGTGCCCTGCGCAGCGTGACCTCGCAGCGTGACCTCGTCACGCTGCGCACTGCGGGGTCTGAGTGCTCAGACGCTGCCCGGCATTAAACTGCGCATGCGCAGTTTAATCCCGAAATCCCGGGATTGGAAATTCCAATCCCGGGATTGAAATACCGGCGTGTTGGGGGCCAAATCCCGGGATCCCGCCAATCCCGATCCCGGGATTGGCCACCCTAAATGTATCTCTGCGAGCCCAATGTTTGATGGAAGGATATTTATTGGGCTGCCATACGTACTGCACAATCCAGTGTATGACCTTGAGATATAGCCTTCTATCCATCATGCATTCACATGCATGCTTTTGTCAGTGGGGTCGATGTGCTTGCACGTCAGATGGGATGACAGCGCACATGAATGTCGTGATTGAGGATACACACCAATCAATATGGACAATATAATTTTCTGATCCATATCAGAACAATATAGTTTGTATGTCTACCCCACCTACTGTACAGTTGTGCCCCACTGCAACTTTGCTTCATATAGCTGCTTATTGTAGTGGTATTGTGATGCATACAAATCACGGCATGAGTCCGAATTGCAGCTGGGTTATCCTCAACTCCTTGGGAAGCGGATGCATCAGCACAGTGGCTCTCATTTCACTGAATGGGATAGCTGGAGTGTGCGAAGGCATGCCCTGCTGTGATGCGTGTTGTATACTGCTGTGTGTATGCATTGTAACAGCAACACAAGCAGTTCCATCTGTATTATATGTGTATGTTTATTATTAATTTGAAGAATTTCGGCACTCTACCCCTATGTAAATGATGAATGGAGAGATAAGCTTAATCGCAAAAAAGCTTTTTATTTATGTGCAAAAACAAGGTACTGTAAAGGCGATCTAAACTGATCAGTGTCAGATATATACAGTGAGTTCAAAAAGCATGTTAAGGATGGAAAGTTTGTGCTGGAAAGTCTGTGTCACAATGCTGTGACCCTTGATAGTTAGTTCTGAACAGTCAGGGCTGGCCTATCCCGGTATCCTGCTGAAGGTGTCCCCTGGGGCTCTCTAGCTACGTCACTTATGGTGGTATGCTGTTGGGACAGTAGTTAGTCTGCTGGAGTGGGGTTCAGTCAGTGGGTCGGGGCGGTCAGGACCGTTCTGTTCAGTGGGGGGGGGGGGGGAATATATGTATGCCCAATTAAATTCCTGGTACAGGTGGCTGGATTGGGTAAGTCTGATCCGGAGGCAAGTGTAGCGGGGGTGGATACAGTACGTTGGTGGGTGGTGAGCGTCTGTGATTAACTCCTTAGAAGAAGGCCCCCGGGCCGAAACGCGTTGGAGACATATCCTATTCAGCACTTCCCCACACCCAAGTCTCCTCCACCCCCCGGAGTAGAGCACACAGAGCTCCGTTTGGTCAGGTGCGCTCCCGGCGGACGAGATCTCGCGAGATCGCCCGACCCGGAAGTCACACCAGCCAGCGTAGAAGCACCGTGGAACCGGAGCAGCCCGGAGCACCAAGCACCAGAAGCAAGCCGCCAGCAGCGAGGGATCAAGACGCAGACAGTGCGGGTGCACCACCCGAGGTAAGGGACGCCGTCCTCCGGTGCCACCCAGCACAGACGCTCACCACCCACCAACGTACTGTATCCACCCCCGCTACACTTGCTTCCGGATCAGACTTACCCAATCCAGCCACCTGTACCAGGAATTAAATTGGGCATACATATATCCCCCCCACCGATCAGAACGGTCCTGACCGCCCCGACCCACTGACTGAACCCCACTCCAGCAGACTAACTACCGTCCCAACAGCATACCACCATAAGTGACGTAGCTAGAGAGCCCCAGGGGACACCTTCAGCAGGATACCGGGATAGGCCAGCCCTGACTGTTCAGAACTAACTATCAAGGGTCACAGCATTGTGACACAGACTTTCCATCCTTAACATGCTTTTTGAACTCACTGTATATATCTGACACTGATCAGTTTATATCGCCTTTACAATACCTTGTTTTTGCACATAAATAAAAAGCTTTTTTGCGATTAAGCTTATCTCTCCATTCATCATTTACATAGGGGTAGAGCGCCGAAATTCTTCAAATTATTTCCTACCTCTGCAGACTGATCATCTGCACTTTTCTAGCAGCTAACCCCGCACATTCGCACTTAGTGCGCAGTTTCACAACCTACCTCTATGTTTATTATTAAGACCAATGGGCAATCAACAGTTTGGACAACACAAAATAAAATAAAAAATATGAAAAATTACATTCCTGAGAAGTGGAATTGGGTTCCTTTCTTAATCTCTATCCAGGAACGTAATATATAATATTTATTCATTTATTTTGTGTTGCCCAAACTCTAGATATAGAATCGCCCATTGGTATTAATAATAAACATACACATATATTATTTATCAGGACCTTAGGGAATAAGACCCCATTGCAAATACCAAAGGCTGAACTTATTTTGAAGTACCTAGGTTCTCAGCAACATAATCCAAAAGCAGTCCCATGTGTATGTCTGTCCTATCTCTTCCCTCTTTTTTTTTCTTTATGTGTTTAAGAGGAAAATGGGAAAAAAATCGGAAAAGGAAACAGAGCGGCTGGGAGCACTCCGATTTTCGGGCACTCAGCCGTTCGTCTGTCAGGGCATTCCTGTGTTTGGGCACTCGAATGGGCGAGCGCCGCCAGGGAAGATTGGTGACAGGGGGTTGGTGGTGCGCCCGTGGTTCACTGCTGAAGCACCACTGGTGTACCCTTTTTAAAGTGGCATGCACAGAAATTTCTCGGGAGAGACCACTCCTGCAGCACAGCTCAGCCAGAGAAATTTGCGTAAATGACACGCTGCTTGGCTGTAACTAGATTACACCAGTTCGTAAAAAAAGAAATGTACTCTTTCAGCACTTAAGTTTACTGTACATTCAGTGCAAGGGTTCTGCTAAATTAGGTTAATATATTATATGGATGAAAGGTTATTTTTATAGGTGATCAGTGTAAGGGGTTTTAACATACTCTTTAAAGCCAGATTTTGTGTACTGACCAATGGTTCATAGTGGAAAGTTTATTTCTTTTACATGCAGTATCATCCGTTATTAGAATTGGCTACCAAAGTCTAATGCACTTGCTTTACAAGAAATGCTTATGACATAATTGTATTGTTTTCATTGTCTTTTACTTTTCGTATTTTTATAATTAAGTTTTTTTTTTTTTTTTTGTCTTCAGAGCTTTTGTCCCTCTGGATATTCCTACAAACAAAAATATCACAGAATTTGAGAAAATCAAGATCCTATTTCAAGAACTTGGCAGCAGTCGTAAGTTCTAATGTTTTCATTTGGTTAATCCTTAATTAGTTGATAATAACATTTTTAAAGGCAATACTAGTACTTAACTGGTCAGCCAACTGATAATGATATACTTTCTCATTTTTTATTTTTTTCTTCACTTAATTTGTGTACTATTTTCTAAGAGACTTCAAACAAATTACATCTTTCTAAATACAAACTAGTTTTCTATGTATATGTCAGATATTAAAAATTTGAAATGAAAATGCTGCAGGTTGTCTGGGATGTAGTTGAAAGGTCAATTATAACAACATCAACCTCACATGGTGTCAACAGTATCATAACATATCAACCAGCAACAAGTCTATATTCTCAGAATGGATTGTGAGGGTTAGGGGTAGTGTCTAAATACCTTCCAGAATACAGGAGGATTGGAGGTTTGACCCAGAGGTGACTCAGAAAGTTGGCGTAATACAGGGGTTCCCAATCTTTTTGTAATTACGGCACCCTAGAGTATCAGAATTTTTCCAAGGCACCCCTAGGCCCCCAAAAATATATATCAAATTAAGTAGATTGTGTTTATATGTGCTTCTTAGGGTCCGTTATGTGGTAAAGGGCAGGATTTGGTTCTGATTGTACACATTTTATGATTGGCAGCCACCAGCACTGGTTTTGTCCAGAAATAATTGATCATAAATAATTTGAATTGGTCCTGGACGACCAACCCGAGGCACCCCTGCAAGTGTCCCGAGGCACCCCAGGGAGCCTAGACGCACAGTTTGGGAACCACTGGCATAATATATCACAATATCTACTTTAGGGGTTAGGCTGTGGGGGAAGGTTTGGGTTAGGGTGCAAGTTTGGTGGGGTAGTGATTAGGAATAGGGGAGAAATAGTCACTGGAATGCAGGAGGATCACCGCTCTGAGCAGGAAGTCAGTCACATGACTACTGGTACCTGTTAGCCATGCAGGAACTGTTGCAGCCGACAGGAAGCATGTAAGTCACCTCTGGCCCAACAGAGACCATGTGTTTACATTCTAACTTGTTGACATTTCATCACTGTCTACATGATAAATCTCAACATTTTGACCAGATTGGCATAGTAAATGTAACATTGGGGCTGAACTGCAAGGGGATTTAACTTGGAATCTGGGCCTGAATGAATGAAACTGATATGTTGGCAAAAAAAAATTTAAAGATGTTTTTTTTTTTATGTCAGTGCAGTTAACCATATTACAATACTTCTACATGTGAAGTGTGTTGTGTCCCTTTTACAAAGACATTAACTAACATTATAATTTATAGCAGGTGCTCATTTATCATTGCTACTTGAGTTAAGTAGTTATTAGGTGTGCACAGTGAGTATATCTAATTCCCCTGTTTTCATTATAATACTCTTTACAGAAAGGATAAAGCAGTGCACACACACCTGCCAATCTCGGCTCTGAGGTGAGAGACCGGGGGGGGGGGGGGGGGGGGGGAGGGACAGTTACCATGCCACTGCAGCATACCTGTTGTAAACAAGGACCTCCCACATCTGGACGAGGAAGGGGGTTATTAACAACACACGGGGGGCATGCATCGTTATTGACATCAAGCATACACACTAGAGGATAAAGTCAAAGATAAGTTTCAGAACTGTCTGTCTGAAAGATATCTTTCACTTTATCTTTCAGTGTGTATGCAGGGGCTGCTTGGGGACTAAAAGTGGCCCTGGAAAGTACTGTATCATGAAGTGGCCTCATGTGAGCGGCAACAAATCAATAATGAACGGAGCCGGGGACCGATATTTACTGTATAGGCACCGACCAGCAGTGGGGAGAGAGGAGGACAGCGGGCGGGAGGAGATGGGGGCCACATCCAGCAGCGCTGCCGCTGATACGCGGGGACAGCTTGGGGACTTATATTTACTTTGTGGGAAGGTGGAGGCGGGGCACTGGCCAACAGTAGGGAGACAGGATGGACCGCATCCAGCAGCGAGGCACTGCGGCGCTGCCACTAATACACAGGGATGGCTGGGGACTGACTCGGGGAGTCACTGTATTTACTGTATGGAGACTTGGAGAGGGGCACTCTGTGTGTAGCTGCCAATGAGTGGGCGCATCCAGCAGCGGGGCACTGTGTGGCGCTGCTGTTGATACACGGGGATGGCTGGGGACATTACATATTCACATTACACAGCACCAGTGCTGTAACTAGCCATTTTGATGTCTCTGTGCCAGAAAGGGAGTTGGTGAACCACCACCAAAGTGAAAACAGGGGTGCAAAAGAGTAGGGCCTGGCTTCATGGGGAAGGGGCATGGCCACATAACAGTACCAATAACACCGTAATGCCCATTACGCCACATGCCGTAATGCCCATTAAACATTATGCCTACCAGTAATGCCTGTTACACCATCATACCCCACACCGTATTTCCCCTTACAGAATATGCAGTACACATTAGGCCACACGTTATGCTATGCGTAATGAACCAAGTACTCCTGCTTATTTATTTATTAACAGGTTCATATATAGCGCACACATATTCCGCAGCGCTTTACAGAGCATAGTTATGAGCAAACACACATACCGAATTACAGTACAAGACCGTTTAGGACAAGTACATGGTAAATGTGGATAGTTGCATCAGGGGACAGGACACTGCAGCAATCATCAGGGTGGCAGAGGTTTAAATATTCTAAGAAAGGCAAATGAGGAGAGATGGCCCTGCTCGTGAGAGCTTACATTCTAAAGGGGAGGGTTAGACAGACAGGGGTGACACAGAAGGGGAAGAAGTGAGCATAATACACATATGCCAACGGCAGTGCCTCTTACACAATGCCCCAGTAGTGCCCCTTACACAAAATGTCCACATTAGTAGCGCTGCACCCTTACACATAATGTCCACAGTAGTGGCGCCGCTTACACATAATGCCCACTGTTGCCGTCAGTAGTAGAGCTGATTATACGTAACGCCCACACCAGTAGTCAACAGTAGTAGTGCTGCTTATACATAATGCCTACACCAGTTCCCAACAATAGAAGTGCTGCTTCTACATAATGCCCACACCAGTTGCCGACAGTAGTAATGCTGTGTAACACCCATGCCAGTTGCCGACAGTAATAGCGCTGCCTATATGTAACACCCACACCAGTAAGTGTCTCGTGTCACCAGTAGTGATAAAGTGCCCCCCAGTCCCTCTGTGTCTCACAGTAATTGCCCCATGTCATCAGTAGTAAGTGCTCCCAGTCCCCCTCCCTGGCCTCAGTGGGGCATAACCTCCTCGATGGGGGCCACTGGAGCTTCTTGCTCAGCCTGTGACTAGGAACCAGCCTTTTCATGGATGGCTTCACTGTCTCCGCCTTGTCCTTCTCCCTGGCCTCCGAGGAGTCCTCACCGCTGACCATGCTGTAGCTGCCGTACGCAGCAGATTAACACAGACCAAGGAGGTCCCTCTGCTTGGCCTCTGGAATGTTGCTGCTGCTGTTGTGGTGTGGGTGATAGCAGGCCTAGTCTGCTACATATGCACACACAAATGGTTGTGTGGCTGGGCGTTTGTGCAGGTGCAGACCTGGGCGCGGGGTATTGGATGTGCATGGCCGGCGTCTGACATTGCGGGTGCTGACGCTGCCAGCAGGGGTGTTGTGCGGCTCTTTTGGTGTCACCCCGCTGAAGGGTGACACTTGATGCAGGGCGCACCCCCTTTAGTGATGCCGCTTACTGTATGGAGGAGGCGATGCAGCGGTCAGCAGTGCAGCATGGAGAGAGGAGGACAGGAGCAGGCTGGAGGTGGGACACTGTGCTGACGCTTATACACGGGGACAGGATGACTGGATTCGGGGAGACGGCGTCACAATATTTTTACAGGTAATTCGGCCTCACTGTTGCCGGCCTCCCAGGAAACTTCCTGGTTAATATAATGGCCAATCCGCCCCTGTGTGTATGGGTTTGCGGGACAAGAAGTCACAGTGAAAGCTTTAGGATTTTCTACTGTAAGGTTGTTGTGGTTACATTTTCTATAAAACAGATAACCAAAAATTTGTATTTAGGTTGAATTTAGGATTAGTGTTATAAGGGTATATCTATCTAGCTATCTACTAGGCAGTTTATTATTCTTGTATGATATGAAACAGTAAAACAGTACTACTGTATATTAACATTTTGCTGGAATAACAGCAAGTAATAATTTTGCCTATTACTATAATATATCGCACTGCTACATTATATGGGTCTGCTGTATTCAAATTTTAAATATGTAAATGTAGGGCTGATAAGAGACAGAAACTGTCATAAAGCTCGTCAAAGTATGCTGGGAATAGATCTCCTTTATTCTATTTTCTAAAGATGACATATGCTGTCATTATGACATATATAAAATAAGTGCTTCTGCTGAAATATGAAATACCTAAACTGTGAGTTGTCATAAAGAAACCTATTTATGTCACTTTTAGGAAATAGTGAAAATGTGGCCATTTGTTATTGTAGTACTTTTTTTTTTTTTTTTTTTTTAATAAAAATTTCCTTTATTAGTTAAACAAAGGTATACCATGAAACTGGGTGCTTTATAGTGCTAAAAAAATATAAAGGTGACTTCTAATATTTATTATGACAGTATGTGCATTACCCATATAATACTGAAGTGATTATCTCTGAAATCTGTTTTGTTATATGCATACTTTATGGTTTTATAACCTTCCCCTTCCTATAGCCGTAGCCTTATCCTAAATCTCCCCACTAGTGCTTAAACCTGCTCCTCTTCCCCGGTCTGTCACTAAACCACCCCGCATACTCACCGAATGGTATGGCGGCTGTCAGTATTGTGGCACTGCTTCCAAGTTCTGGCCCCGATACAGTGAAGTCAGTCGGGATGCCGGCGTCTGTATACTGAACGCCTGAATCCTGACTGCACAGATGCTGACTGCATCACATTTATAAATATATTAATAACTCTAGTGTATTATAGAATTATAATCTATTTATCATGTTCCTAAAAGCTATGTTTTTATATATTTGTGTGAGTATATTCAAAAATAATATGCTTCATGCAAACTGGTACTATTTTTACATATTCTTAGCAATAGTGAAGCTTGGTAATTGTATTATAACACTTCTTAAGGGACCAGATATTTGCTGAGTCGTCATAGTCCCTGGCTCCACCCCTCTCCTAGGCTAGGTCTGTCCCATTTCTCTAGTGGTGGAAGCTATTGAGGTGTGTGCCCTGACTCTGACTGCACATTATTGTTGGAAACATTACTAAAATTGGCTAATTATTATATAGTTGGTGCAAACTGCTGCAACGTTTCTTTGAAGTTGTTCCCAACCATCAGTGTTCATGCAGTTGACTATTCCTTATTCCATGATTAGATAAACACATGAGCCATTGCCTCTCATTCAGCTTCTAAGAATAAGCACAGCTGTTTAACAATTGTAACATGGAGAAAACCTTTACAATTATAGCTCCCAGAGGATGTTGTAAGTTTTGAATCTATTAAGAATTTCTTATTATTTTGTTCACCTTATGCAAGTCGTTTTGATAATTCAGTGCACTTGTCTACCATATGTGTTCATCAAGCCACATTTGTACGCTACTTTTAAATACCTCCTACCGTGCCTGTCAATTATTACTGCTTCGTTATTCTTTTCATTAACCCCTGGATGATGTTAAAGGAGAGAATATACATTGGATATTTCAATAGTGGACTTGTTTCATAATTGTACAAAACATACATTTTTTATATTATATTTTTCACACTTTGGGATATTCAATCAGAATATCCAATAGTCTGAATCCAGGCCCATTTTAGCCTGATCTGACAGGAACTCGACAGTCAGAAATCAGTGTTCCTAGTGTTGTTGTAAAGTCCTTGGATCGGCGAAACTGCATCTTTTTAAAATCCAAAGTGGCTTCCAAAAATACATACTCGTCCCTATAGGGCAGGGGTGGGGAACCTTTTTTGTGCCAAGGGCCAATTGTATGGTGGAAAAATCCTTCGGGGGCCATATGTAAAAATGTCTCTTACAAATTGTCCTGCTGCAGCCGTCCCATGCTCCAGCGGTGGCCGCTGAATAGGACTGACAGTCTCTGGTTGCTGTTAATTAAGAGGAATCTCGCAAGAACTACCGATCTCTGGCAAGAAGTCCCCTGTACTTGACTCCAGGCAAAGCTGCCGGGTGGGCAGGAGGGCCACTCAGACCGGCTACAGGGGCCGCATACGGCCCCCGGGCCTGAGGTTCCCCACCACTGCTATAGGGAGTCGGGTCTGTAGCAGGCAAGTCCCGGCCTGGATTAATTACTGTACTTCCCATATTGCCACTGTTGGGAATATCGTCAGAGTTTGAATATCCCTCTTTATGACCAGCAACATGGACCCCAGCACCTTCCTCTCTGCCATCCCGATCAGTGGCGTAACTACAAATTATGCTCCCCCCTACCAAAAAACAATCTAGCACCAACTCCCCCCCCCCCCCCCCCCCCCCCCCCGCGCCGCCATTTTAGGTGAGTATGCGCTCTCCCCTCCTTCTTACCGCGTCCTACCAGCTCCTGCCCCTGTTTTTCACCTGCCGCACTGCTCCTGGCCACAGTGATCAGACAGTGTATCTGATCACTGTGGCCAGGAGCGGAGCGGCAGGTGGAAAAACAGTGAATTCTCTGCATTGACCCGCTAACTACCCTCCCTGTCCGCCCTCCAGTACTGCACCTTACATCTGATGCCCCTGTCTGCCAGCGTATAGCAGGCAGCCCCACTCACCCAGCCAGCCACATTCCGACTGGCTACAGGGAGCCTGGAATAGATAGACAGCAGTGCAGCGTTCAAGCTGGAAGGGAAGGACACTGCGTCCTCACACAGACAGCCAGAGAGCGCTGACCCTTCCACCCTGCCCGCTGCCTTTCCAGCTTTCATGCCATGCTGCTCTCTATCTATTCTGGGCTCCCTGTAACCAGATGTAAGGTGCAGTGTACCTTGCCGCTGGCTCCGTGAACCTGTGCCCTAGTGGCGCCTTCTCCCCCCCGGCACCGCTGGGGCTGCGGTGCTTTCCTTACGCCACTGATCCCAATTTATGCTTGCCTATCAAAGCGCATTGATGGACTGTTCCTTCACCAGTTTGATCTGCCGGTGGGACATACCATTCTATATGTAAAATGGCAATAGCACTGGGTGAGGCTTGGCCAACTTGTGCCTTTCCAGCTGTTGTGAAATTACACCTCACATCATGCATCATGCCCTTACACAGTTTTAGCATTCACTAGTAGCAAAACTGTGGCATGGCATGCTGTGACTTGTAGTTTCACAACAGTTGTCCAGGCCTATACTACTATTAAGGGAATAAAACGGGAAGATCAGAAATCACGGACATACAATGCAGAGGAAATGAAAATGAGTAGGAAGGGCTTCTCCATTAGAGCGCTTATATTCTAATTGTAGGAGTGCAAAGCTGACATGAGAAGCATTAATATTATTAAAATATAGATGGAGATGCTCCTGGTAAAAGAATTGCCAATTACCGATGTGCGCCATCCAACAGAAGGGGCACGCCCCATTATGTCAGAGCCTCCCTCCACCAGCTCCCAGCTGCTCCCCAATCTCGCCCGCAGCCCCCACTAGCCTTATCCTTCTCCCTGAAGCGGAGACGGGCAAGGAATCCGCTCTCCGCCACCGTGCTGACTGAGACGCGCAAGCAGTCAGATATAGGAGCTGTCCGCCAGCCTGTGCCAGCTCAGGAGGTCTGGTGATTCTTTAGGCTGGCTGACAGGTGCTCCATCTGTAGGTAAGACCAGAGTAAGCTCTAATTACACTTTCAGTGATTGTTTAAATATTTGATGACTGTGGGGAGAGACCAGTAGGCTTTGGTAGGGAATTCATTTGTCTTGCCGTAAGGAGCCAAATATGGTTTGGGATTTGGAATAAAAGTTGATCTGTCCAAAAATGTACTACTAGCATGTGTATGTATTATAATGGGCAGATTAGATGGTCCAAGGGGTTAGCTGCTGTCGAATTCTATGTTTCTGTTATGTGGCACATCTAGTGTACTAAATTGTTAAAAAGTAAAAAGTAACCACTTTTGAAATGGCAGATGGTCTTTCTGCAAATCTACTTTACAATGATTTTTTTTATTGTATGCAAAGGTGGCCATACACTGTACAATTGCTGGGTCGATGAGATGCGCGCTCCTGTCACACATCTCATCGCGAAGCTCAAAAAGTATGTGCTGCACATACTTTTTGTACTAGTTCTCATCTCATTGCATCTCATTGCGATGCAATCTAGTCCAAATTGTATACAATAATTGTACTGTGTATGGGCACCTTTAAACAATTGAAGTCTAGGCCCACCCACACAAAATAACTGCTACAGGTTTCTGACCTATGAATAGTACAGTACACTCTACAATAATAAAATGAATGGTGCTTTGTGAATAGACACATCATTGCACACATCACTGGTGGCAGTAGTCATATCAGATGTGCACAAATAGGCATGAAACTACTACCAACAATCATCCATTTCAGAATCTGAATGGATTTTTTGTTGTGTTTGTTTACCAGACCGGTTTCAGGATTGCTTGCCAACCAGTACAGTTCTACCTCCATGCATAGCTTTAGTTTTTTAGCGGAACGTGATTATGCTTTGTACTGCAAGAGGTGAAACATATCATGTCTTAGAATGCCATGGCATGACTTTGTTATTAATTTTGTAATGAGTCAAGGACAACTGTTTGGTGCAAATTAAGCATTGTTATGTGGACACACCGATATGAAATGGTGGTGTTGAAAGCTTTGTTGGTAAGGATGAGTTGTCTTGAATTTGATTCTGGATCCCACAGTTATCTGACAAAGTGGTTTAAAGAGATGCAGAAGACGTGGAGCAATAATATAGGGGGTTATTCTAGTTCACTCTTTCTGTCAAAATTCTTCTTAGATGGACAAAACCATGCGCACTGCAGGGGGGCAGATGTAAAATGTGCACAGAGAATTAGATTTGGGTGAGTTATTTTGTTTCTGTGCAGGGAAAATACTGGCTGCTTTATTTTTACACTGCAATATGGCTCTGACTTTGAAGTAGAACTACACCCAAATCTAATTATCTCTGCACATGTTACATCTGCCCCACCTGCAGTGCACATGGTTTTGTCCATCTAAGAAAGATTTTGTCAGAAAGAGTGAACTAGAATAACCCCCATAGTTGTACTATGGCAAATAAAAGAGATTGTTACTGGTTTGGATGGGTAAAGGCAATGCCATATAGAAGTTTGCAGTCCGGGCAAAAGGCTTTAATACACTTGTTAAGTGATTTGTTAACATGGTAGGAAAAAATATGCACATGGTTTAACACAAAAGGAGGCTTGATGTTGTAGACACACCTTTCTTATGGTGCAACATGGTAGCACTGAACCTCTTCTTTTTTTTTTTTTTTTTTTTTTTTTAGACTTTTTTTTAATCAATTACCATCTTATTTGTGAAATGCAGCAAATGCAATGCAAATCAGATGAAAACAGCTTATGCTGATTAAAATGAAATGTGGCATGCCTATATTTAGTAGATGACTGTGGTTGTATCTGTAGACAAAATGCTATGTTATGTAGGGTACACACCAGGACGACCCGCTCACGATGCACATCGTGAGCGGGTCGTCAGCGGCTCGTCTGACCCGCTCACGGTGACGCGGGGAGGCACGACCCGCTCACGATATGCACCGTGAGCGGGTCCGATCCGATGGCGACCCGCACCCGGCTGTATGGTCGTCATTGAGATCCTACCTGCAGCAGGTAGGATCTCAATAACGACCGACCCGCGGGACCGCGCATCGGATCGGTATCGGTCCACACCAGGACAGAAAAGGGCCCAATCAGCACACAATCTACATCCAATTGGTCGGAATTGGATCTAGATTGAGGGGATCGGGTCCTGGTGTGTACCCAGCATTACACTTTTCTTGGAAAACACGAATGTTTGATTTTCTTATGCAGATACAGCGGCAGTCACACACTGAATATAGGCATGCTGCATATCCTTTTAATCATATCATGTCATTTTAACGGAAAAAGCTGCCCAGCGCTACATAGTCACACTTGTCGCATGGAGGATAGATGTATATGGACACATCTCTACATAACTCAATTCTATTTTATTCTCTCTCTCTCTCTCTCTCTCTCTCTCTCTCTCTCTCTCTCTCTCTCTCTCTCTCTCTCGGAGGTAATAGGATTAAGTGGTCGACTGAATGCGAGAAATAAAGTATTAGGTGGAGTCAAGTGTATACATTACATATTCTAATACTTTGTTTTTCAGACGGTTTGGATGCATTGTCATTCTCTATAAGTTCCTTGACCTTGATTGGAATGTTGGCAGCAATCACCTACACAGTAAGTATTTATTATTATTATTATTATTATTATGTATTTCCTATTCAGTGTCATGAAGTCTTTTTATGTGAAGTTATTGTTCAAGAAATTCAGAACAGTATTTAACCCTGAATGCACTACTTTGTGCATTGAATGGGAGACTACTCTCTTCTCTCATGTTCTGACCTTCATTAGAAAGGTTTTGAAACCCTAATTTAAAAATTATACCAGTACATTAAAACTTAATATTAGGATGCTTTCAAATAATACTTAAATAGGTAATAACCTGAAGTAAGGCTGTACATACTGTAGTATAACAAATGGCTGCTGTGGCAATCTGTTATATTAGTTGCATTAACTTAATGCATCTTGCTAGTGGTAAAGCTATTCCATGATAACGATAACATTGTGCAAGGGAAAGCTAATCGCTAACATTGTGTTTAACAGTTATTGCTTCTGGAAGTCTAAATTATTTTTTATTTTTTATTGATCCATAAGAGCGTTATGAACAAGTGAGCCTTTGCTGGTAGAAGCTGCTGAGGACATTTTTTTATTTTTTATTGACCATGATGAAATAACACATAATTACATAGTTCAGAAGGAGAATCTATATCCATTCTTATAAATATATTGTTACAGTACATGCAGTATGTGAATCTTTAGATACAATTAAACATAATGCGCTCAATTATTAGACACAAACTGTGGATTGTTAGATGAAAATACAGTATCACTTGAACTCACGGAATTATATTTTCCATCTTAGACCAACGAACGACTTCAGCTTTTATAGAGTCCCCTGTTAGCACAGTAGCTGTGTTAGATTTTGCTTATTTTGTACTAGACAGTTTTGGGAAAATTTACTAAGATGAAAGTTTTATTTCACACGGGATGTTGCTATTGGCAACTGCTCAAATACTATATATTATCTTCTAGAAGGTGCTAAATAAATAAGTAGTAGATTCTGATTGTTTGCCCATAGCAACATCCCGTGTGAAATAGAAATCCCATCTTCGTAAATTTTCCCCCTTTGGCTCCCAATGTGGACACTTAAAACATGCAGTGGTCATGGTTTCACTCTAATGGGTGTGGCCTTGCAGGAAATGACTGCATATCGAGGACACAATAGTGCCACTTACACCATATTCCCCACACAGCATTGCCTCTGCATCATATTCTGTCCTTACACCATATTTAGCCCTACACAGTACTGCACAGGACAATTCATTTCACCCTAGCACTTTTATGCCTGCAGTAGGACTGCCTACATTTATTTACTTTAAATTTTATTGAGAATCTTGAATAAAATACATATTTTTTATGTACAATGACGTACACTTTTTTTTTAAACATGCAAATATTTCAATTCTTTACATATTGCATACATTACATATTACATACATTTACATATAAGTTACATGAATTAGATATGACTATTTTTGTTAAGCATCTATATTATCGGAACAGTCCCTATTACTTCCCCTAGTTACTCTTTCCTTGTTTTCTAGTCTACTTTTCATATTTTCATGTCTGGGGCTCTTACATCTTTAGTGCTCTATTAGGAGTCTATGGAGGGTTTTTCTTTAGAATGGGTATGTCCACAGTCTTTTATACCAGTCAGATGTTTGTATACTTTGTCTCAGAGGTTTTTTTTTATTTCTGGGGATAGTGATTTAACATGAGGTAACCAAATGGAGAAGAATTTCTTTATTTTTATTTCCTTCTTTAGTGACCTTTCTAGCCAGTCCATTTGGAATAAATGGTTAATTTGCGGTTCTAATAATAATGTTATTGTTAATGAGTTGTATGATACCCTTTGGGATAAAATAGTTTTTCGCGTTGCTGCGAATACCTTTGCCATGTGTATTTTTTGGCCCAGTGTCAAACATATAGCATTTACCGAGGGAAGAATATCCCAGAGAGCCCATTCTGGTGTAAAAGGACAATACATTTCATATCTAGATAGTGTATATACTGACTGATTTCCATCCAGAATGCATTAACTTCTGGGCATTGCCACATACAGTGTAGTATATCGGCGTCCGGCATCTTGCATTTAAAACAAGCTGAGTCTGATGCTATTCCCATCTGCATTCTGCGTTTAGGTGTGTAGTATGCTCGGTGGAGTAGTTTATACTGCATCTCCGCATACGTAGCGGATACCAGAATTTTATTCAAGCGGACAAAAGCCTTTAGGAGTGTATGTAATGATATGTCTGGTAGGTCTGTTACCCATTTTACCAGGCCTGTGTTTACCTCTCCTAATGCTATTTGTCTTTTAATATAGGGGTAGATTGAGGAGGTTTTATTTAAGCTGTTATTATTGCGCCTTATCATAGCATCTAGTCCTCCTGTACTTTCTAATATCAGTGTTTTAGGAAGTATACTCATGACATGACTTCTTGCTTGGAAGTAGACATATATGGGTATAGCCGTATTAGCATATTTTTCACATCGTGATTGGTAAGATAGTATGGCTGTACTCTTTGTCCATAATATCAAATAAAAGACATACTCCTGCCTTTTTATAACCTTTAACCCCTTCACGACATTTGACGTATATATACGTCATGGGCGGGAAGTACTTCCCGACACATGACGTATATATACGTCATGACTTCAAACTGTCACTGCGTCTAGAGACGCAGTGACAGAGGGACGATGTCTGCTGTTCCTGACAGCAGACATGTCCCTGCATGCCCAGGGGGGGCTGCGATGCCGCCCCCCCGTCGGCGATCGCTGTGATTGGCTGTTCAGTGTGAACAGCCATTCACAGCGTTTTCTGTGTCACCGGCGAATAACGTTCGCCGGTGACACGGGATCGGAGGTGATTGGTGCTGTAAAGTACAGCACCAATCACCGCGGGGTGTAAGGGTGACACTGGTGTCACCCCACCTCACCCCGCCCGCCCCCAAAGGCCGTGATTGGTTCGTCGGACCGACGGACCAATCACAGCCATGGAGGGGGGTTTAAACTAACGGTGACTGCACTGCAGACGCCATTCCGGTCTGGAATAGCGTGCAGTGCGGTCACCGTGCCCAGCTGCCGCCATATACTGACCAGAACCTTGCTCAATACTTACCTGATCACTGCTTGGGATCTTGCTTCATCTTGTGACATCCTGTGCTGTGTTGTGCTGCTGCAGTGTCATCGAGTTAGAGAGAGAGAGATAGAGAGAGAGAGATAGAGAGGCCTAGTGACAGAGAGTGCTATATTTTGTGCTGCTGCAGTGTAATAGAGATAGAGAGAGATAGAGAGAGATAGAGAGAGATAGAGAGAGAGATAGTGACAGATTGTGCTATATATTTTTTATATAACTGACTGCTGCCCCCCCTTTTGTGCTGATCAGTATAAATTAACTGATCAGCAACTTTTTGGGGGCGCAGGTTTTTTTTTATATATATATATATACCTGTCAGTGCTGCTGCTGCAGTGTCATAGAGTGATAGATAGTGAGAGATAGAGAGATAGAGAGATAGTGACAGAGAGTGATAGAGACTGCTATATTTTGTGTCTGCTGCCCCCCTTTTGTGCACCCCCAGCAACTTTTTGGGGGTGCAGGGGTTATTTTTCATATATATAACTGTCAGTGCTGCTGCTGCAGTGTCATAGAGTGATAGATAGTGATAGATAGTGAGAGATAGAGAGATAGAGAGAGATAGTGACGAGTGATAGAGAGTGCTAAATTTTGTGTCTGCTGCCCCCGCCTTTTGTGCTGATCACTATATCTGAGGTGATCAGCAACTTTTTGGGGGTGCAGAGGTTTTTTTTTTTTATATATACCTGTCAGTTGCTGCCAGTTGCACTGTCAGTTGCACCAAAGGTTGTGCACCTGCTGCCCCTCACTGGTAATCAGTGTCGCATCACTGATCACCTTTTTTTTTTTGTGGGTGCTGTGGGGTCTTTTTTTAATTTTTTTTTTACACACACTGTGATTTTGTGGGTGTCCTGTGGCCACTGTGCGCTGATCAGTGACGTACATCACTGATCAGCTTTTTCGGCACAGGGTTGATCTATTTTTTTTTTTTTTTGCTCAAATTCCTGTTGCCTTTGAGCGCTGTTCAGTGACGGACGTTACTGACCAACATCTGTGCTCAATTTTTGGCGCAGGACCTTTTTTTTTTTTTTTTTTAACCCCTTCAATTTTTTTTTTTTTTTTTTAACCCCTTCAATTTTTTTTTTTGTATAAAGTATTTTTTTTTTCTGCACTACATACACACTACACACTACATACCCCCCGGGTTGAAATAAAGTTTGTACCCCCCCCTACACTATACACGTGTTGAAACATTTCACTACCAGTAACACAAAAATAAAAATGGCATCCCAAATGTCATCCCAGTCATCCAGAAGAATGTATTCAGTGGAGGAGGCATATGCCATGCTTGCCTCTGACTCTGACACAGCCAGTGAGGCAAGCGGGGAATTTGAAGGATTCGTCTTAAGCTCCTCTTCCTCCTCTGGTGATGAGGGACCCCCTCAAAGACGCCCCCGTAGAGCAGCTGAGACTCCCCCCCCAATAATTGATCTCGTATGGACCCCACCACCAGACAATTTTGAGCCCCAGGTTCCTGAGTTTTTGGCCATGCCAGGAATCCAATTTGATTCCACAGGTCTCAGAGAAATTGACTTTTTCAAATTATTTTTCTCTGATGATTTTATAAATTTAATGGTGGACCAAACTAATTTATATGCCCAGCAGTTTATTGCTCAAAACCCCACGTCATCATTTGCTAGGTGGACCCCTGTAGATGCAGTAGAGATGATGACGTTTTGGGGTCTGGTGTTTCATATGGGCATAGTAAAAAAGCCACAAATTAGGCAATATTGGAGTACAGATGTTCTGTACAGTACTCCATTTTACCGTATGGCCATGACTCGGGCTCGTTTTGAGGCAATCCATAAATTTATACATTACACCGATAATGCACAGTGCCCACCCAGAGATGATCCCACCTTTGACAGGCTATTCAAAGTCAGGCCGGTCATTGATCATTTCAGTGCCAAATTTGCAGAGCTATACATCCCTGATAAATGTATTAGTATCGACGAGTCCCTTATACATTTTAAAGGAAGGGTTAAATTCCGCCAGTACCTTCCCAGTAAGAGGGCAAGGTATGGCATAAAAATGTATAAGCTGTGTGAAAGCACCACAGGGTACACCCACAAGTTTAGGGTATATGAAGGGAAGGATTCAAGAATTGAACCGCCAGAATGCCCCCCCTCCCTCGTAGGTGTTAGTGGAAAAATTGTCTGGGATTTAATGCACCCCTTCCTGGATAAGGGTTATCACCTCTATGTGGATAACTTTTACACCAGCATCCCCCTGTTTAAGGCCCTTGGTTCAAGAGGTACAGCAGCTTGCGGTACTGTGCGCAAGAACCAAAGAGGCCTCCCCAAAACGCACATTGCCCAAGTACTAAGAAGGGGTGAAAGCAGGGGAATATGCACCGAAAATATGTTGTTGGTCAAATATAAGGACAAGAGGGATGTCCTTATACTGACAACAATTCATGGAGACAGTACCACCTCCATCCCTGTACGAGGTACCAGTACCCACACCTCAAAACCAAATTGTATCCTAGATTACAATAAGTACATGGGCGGAGTGGATCTTTCAGATCAGGTACTGAAGCCGTACAGTGCCCTGCGGAAAACAAATATCTGGTACAAGAAGCTGGCCGTGTATATCATCCAGATGGCACTGTATAACGCTTACGTGCTATTCCGTTCTACCGGCCAGAGGGGGACATTTATGCACTTTCAAGAGGAAGTCATAAAGGGCCTAATATTTGGGAACCAGCAGGCAGAGGGCCCCAGTACTTCTAGTACTGGCCCCCGTATTGTACCAGGGCAGCATTTTCCCAACGAAATCCCCTCCACTGCAAGAAAGGGCAGGACACAAAAAAGGTGCAAAGTTTGCTATAAAAAGGGAATAAGAAAGGATACTATTTTCCACTGTGAAACTTGCCCCGACAAACCCGGCCTATGTATAAAGGAGTGTTTCAAAATATACCACACATCTATGGATTATTAGGTTCATCATTTCACCGTGCTTCGGGGGTCTTGCTAATGCCACATAGCACCCACCATTCATTCCACCAGAATCTGAGCTGCAAAATCCAAAAATCACTCCTTCCCTTCTGAGTCCTGCCATGCACCCAACTGGTATTTTTTGGTCACATGTGAGGCATTGCCGTACTCTGGAGAAATGGGGGCACAGATTTTGGGGTGCTTTGTCTCCTTCATTCCTTGTGAAAATGAAAAATTTTGAGCCAGAAGTACATTTTTGTGTAAAAAAAATGTAATTTTTCATTTTCACAGCCCAGTTGTACCAAAATTGGTGAAACCCCTGGGGGTTTGAAATGTACACTATACCCCTAGATGAATTCCCTGAGGGGTGTACTTTGCAAAATGGGGTGACTTGTGGGGGGGTTCCACTGTATTGGTGCTTTGGGAGTCTTGCTAATGCAACATGGCACCCACCATTCATTCCACCAAAATCTGTGCTGCCAAATCCAAAAATCACACCTTCCCTTCTGAGTCCTGCCATGCGCCCAACTGGTATTTTTTGGTCACATGTGAGGCATTGCCGTACTCGGGAGAAATTGGGGCACAGATTTTGGGGTGCTTTGTCTCCTTTATTCCTTGTGAAAATGAAAAATTTTGAGCCAGAACTGCATGTTTGTGTAAAAAAATGTAATTTTCCATTTTCACATCCCAGTTGTACCAAAATTGGTGAAACCCCTGGGGGTTTGAAATGTACACTATACCCCTAGATGAATTCCCTGAGGGGTGTAGATTGCAAAATGGGGTGACTTGTGGGAGAGGTTCCTAACTTTTAGCACTTATGGTGCCTAGAAACCTACATGGTGCCTAAAAAAAAACTCATAAAAAGGAGGCTCCAAAATCAAGTAGGTGCTCCTTCTATTATGAAGCCTGTGGTTTGGTCAACGTGCACACTAGGGCCACATATAGGATATTTATGAAAACAAAAGAATTGGGGGAATCAATTTTTAGTCACATTTCTCTAGTAAAATCTACTGTGTTCCTTAGAAAAATGTATTAAAATTGCAAATCTGCAAAAAAAAAGAAATTTTGAAATTTCACCTACACTTTGTTTTAATTCCTGTGAAACACCTAAAGGGTTAACAAACTTCCAAAATGCTGTTTTGAATACTGTGAGGGGTGCAGTTTTTGAAATGGCATCATTTATGGGGGTGTCTCACATACAAGTCCCTCAAAGTCACATCAGAACTGAACTGGTCCCTAAAAAAATCAGTGTTTGAAATTTTCTTGAAAATTTGAGAATTTGCTAGTCATATTTGAAGCCTCCTAGTGTCCAAAAAAATGAAAAGGAGGTTGAAATAATGATTGCAACATAAAGTAGACATATGGTCTTTGTTAGTTATTAACTATTTTGAGTGGTATGATTATTTGTCTCACAAGCAGAAAATGTGACATTTTGCATATTGCTAAATTTTCCATTTTTTCACGATATTTTGGTATTTTTCACAAAAAAACACAGACTGTATCGACCAAAATTTACCACTAACTTGAAGTACAATGTGTCACGAGAAAACAATCTCAAAATCACTGGGATAAGTAAAAGCAAAAAAAAGTTATCCCCACTTAAGTGAGACATGTCAGATTTGAAAAAAAGGGCTCTGTCATGAAGGCACAAACTGGCTCTGTCATGAAGGGGTTAACCAGCTTGGCATCTTGCAGTATTCATGTATCTGTTGATAAGTTATAGAATAAAGGTTGAAAACATGTATTACAGGCATGTACAAACTCAGGCCCGGGGGCCAATTGCGGCCCGTGCTGTCATTTCAAGCGGCCTCCAGCTGGAAGCGGGCAGAGCATCAGATGTGGGAAGCACAGGACACTAAAGGTGGGGCCCCGGCGAGCGTGCCTTTACCTTGCTGTCTGCTGCAGTGAGGCGGTGCCAGCCACCACAGTCAGATGTGTTTGGCGTCCTACCCCTGCTTCTGCAATCGTATATCACCCTACTCCACAATCACAGTGACAGCAGTGTTTGGGGAGGGGGGCAGCAAGGGGGAAGCTTGCTCCCGTAACATGCAGAGCGGAGGAGGGCAGCAGCGGGAGCCCAAGTATCTCCTGTCCTTGTAGTGCCTGCTTTGCTTCTCCTGCCTCTTGCTCACACAAGGGGCTGGGAAACATACAGAGAAGGGAGGGGGTAGAGTGGGGGACATACAGTGTATTGGGGACATACAGTGAAGGAGGGGCAGGCTGGGGGACATACAGTGAAGGGGCAAGCCGGGGGACATAGAGTGAATGGGGGCAGAATGGGGGACCATTCTGATGTGATTAATGATTCAAACAAGGTCAGGCTGAATGGTCGGCCCCCACACATTTACACTTCACCAAATCTGGCCCTCATTGCAAAAAGTTTGGACACCCCTGATGTATTGTAAGTAGACATTCCCAATCTGGACCTGGCCTTTCTCCAAGCTGCACAGGTTGAAGTTAATAGCAAGTTACTGGATTCTTTCAGAGGATATTTTGATGGTCTCAAATGTAACAGACTCGTTAGAGGTGTTTCTGGGCAAAAAGCCTGTTCAAGATCCAGATTTACATAGTTTCCCATCTGCTGTATCCAGTCAATTGCATATCTAAAGTTCGCAGCTATGGTGTAACTGTTAATACATGGGAGTTTAATACCTCCTAACGAGGTCTGTTGGGTTTACTTAAACATTGAAATTTGGGGTTTTTTACCCCCCATATGTATTTACTACTGGCTTTATTTAATATTTGTATGTCCGAATCTTTGATCAAAATGGGTAACATTTGGATGACATACAGCAGACGTGGAAATTAGATCATTTTAATCAAATGGCATCTTCCGATGTATGATAATGGGAGTTACTGCCATGATTTGAAATCTAGTAAAACTTTTGCAATTACAGGGGGATAGCTAGCCTGATAAAGATTGGCTGGGTCTACCGTTATATTAAGGCCAAGATAACTTAAGGAGTGTTCCTACCATAAAAATGGGGAATCCTGAGACCATCCCCCTTCATGTAATGCTTTAGTTTGGGACTTATTAATTATAAACCCTGAAACAGATTCAAATTCAGAGAGTAGGCACATTAGGTTAGGGAAAGCCCTTTGAGGATTGGCAAAGTACAGAAGTAGGTCATCGGCGTATGCTGATACCTTCCGTAGATCCCACCTGTATACCTTGCCAATCCGATTGTAGATGGAATAATCTGATTATGGGGTCGATCGCTAAATTGAACAATAGCAGGGATAACGGGCAGCCTTGTCGGGTGCCCAGACTCAGCTCGAAGTGTGAAGTATTTAGACAGCTTATTGTCAAAAAAGCCTTGGGTGAGATAACATCGGATTATGCTTACCGATAATTCCTTTTCTTCCTAGAGATCCCATGGCAGCCATTACATAGGGATTTCATCCCACATCCTTGAGTTAGACAGGTTACTTTTTTCCTTGGGAACCTCCCCCTCTGGTATAAATCCCAGCTCCTCCCTCTCCTGAGTGTCTTTTCGAGTGTCTCCTTCATTAGAGGTTCCTAGGAAAAAAGAGACAACAAGGGAGGGCAACTTGATGGCTGCCATGGGATCTCTAGGAAGAAAAGGAATTATCGGTAAGCATAATCCGATGTTTTCTTCTACGATCCCCATGGCAGCCATTACATAGGGAAATACCAAAGCATATGAATCAAATAAGGGAGGGCCCCAATAGCCATTGAATTCACAAAAACTCTTTTAATCATTACAGACTCCTTGTAGGACTTGTGCCCCAAATTGCGGTAGAGACACATCCAGCTCATAGTGATTGGTAAATGTGTGTACTGAAGACCAAGTTGCTGCATCACAAATATCTTTGATAGAAGCCTTCGCCTTCCAGGCCCATGAAGCCGCGATTGCCCTGGTGGAGTGTGCCTTAATAATGGGAGGAACTTCCCTATTCTCTTTCTTATATACGAACGTAATGAGTTCTCTTATCCACCTTGAGATCGTTTGTTTTGTTGGGGGGAGACCACTCCTTGTCCCCTCTGGAATCACAAACAAATTTTTGGACTTTCTGATCTCTCTTGATCTGTCCAGATACGTAGTAATACTTCTTACTACGTCCAGGTTATGCCATAGCTCTTCCTCCTTGTTTTCAGGTTTTGGATAGAATGCTGGCAACGTGATCTCCTGATTCAGGTGAAACGCAGAGACAACTTTGGGTAAGAAATGCGGATTGGTCCTTAGCACAATCCTATTTGGCATAATCTTCAGGTACGGCTCTTCTGCCCATAGAGCCTGAATTTTACTCACCCTCCTGGCGGAGGTAATTGCCACCAGGAACACTGTTTTCCAAGTGAGGAATTTTAATGGGATCTCAGACAACGGTTCGAATGGTTCACTCATCAACGCTTTCAAAATCATATTTAGGTCCCAAGGAGCCACTAATGATTTGACCGATGGTCTCAATCTCTTTATTGCGTTTCCAAACCTAATAATGAGATCATCCTCCGCTAACCTCCTATTCAGGAGCACACTTAGCGCAGATATTTGTACCTTCAGTGTAGAGGTAGCAAGTCCATCAAAAAACCCCTTACACAGGAATTGTAGGACCTCTGGTGTAGATGCCTCCTGTACATCCTCTATTGTCTCCCTCCAATTTATGAAGGCTTTCCATATTCTATAATAGACTGAGGATGATACTTTCTTTCTAGCATGAAGGAGTACTGAGATCACCTGGTCTGCCAGTCCTTTCCGTTTCAAAGACTCCCGCTCAATCGCCAAGCCGTCAACGACAATACTGCTGGATTTGGATGCTTCTGATGACCTTGCAGAAGTAGATCTGGTTTTATTGGTAGCGTCCACGGCCCCTGTACTGCTAAGTCGAGTACTGTTGCGAACCACGCCCTTCTGGGCCAGTATGGAAGTATAATTATTACTTCCGTCCGGTCTTCTATTACTTTCTTGAGTACTCTGTATATCAGTGGAAAGGGGGGAAATATGTAGCCCAGCTTGCAATTCCACTTTATCGAGAAGGTGTCCACCGCTGCTGTCTGAGGAAGCCAATAACTTGAGAAGTATCTTCTCACCTTCCTGTTGGTATGCGTCGCCATGAGATCCACATCTGGCTCCCCAAACCTTCTTACTACTTCTTTGAAGGTGTCTGTGTTTAGCTCCCATTCTCCTGGCAGTATTTTGCTCCGACTGAGCATATCGGCTAGAATATTCTCCTTTCCTGGTACAAAGATCGCTGTTAGAGAGCTTAAGTTTATTTCTGCCCAAGAAAGTATTCTGGCTATCACTGTCATGAGATCCTTGCTTCTGGTGCCCCCTTGATGGTTTATATATGCCACCACTGTTGTATTGTCCGAGAATACCCTCAGGTGTGACTGCCTGATCTTGTGACTGAATCCTGACATCGCTCTCCAGACTGCCTCCGCCTCTCTCCAATTTGATGACTTTAGGCTTTCGGCCCTTGTCCAAAGACCTTGTATGGTATGTTCCCTGAAATGAGCTCCCCAGCCGGTTTGACTTGCGTCTGTCGTTATTATATAGAAGCGTGGAAGGTATAGCGACATCGCTCTGTGCTCTAAGGCCGCCTCTGTCCACCATCTTAGAGATCTGTTTACCGAGGGACTCAGTTTTACACCGCCCTTCTTTGGATCTGTTTTCTTTATATAAGGAAGCACTGCCCATTGAAAAGATCTCATTTTCCACTGTGCCCAAGGCACCACCCCGATTGTAGAGGACATCATCCCCAGAAGCTGAAGACATTTCTTCAATGGGGCAATTGTTCTTACAGAGAGCTCTTTTGCCAGGGAAATAATCTTTGCACATCTCTCCTTTGATAGTAGCAACCTGAAGTTCTTTGCATCGATGATTACTCCTAGAAACTTTATCTCTTGAGTTGGTATTAATTGACTTTTGGGGAGGTTTATTACCCAACCGTGTCTCTGAAGCGTGTTCATTACTGTATCTAAATCCCTCAGGACCCTCTCTCTTGACGAAGCTGCAATAAGGATGTCGTCGAGGTACGGCCAAAGTTGAATTCCTGTTCTTCTCAGATTCGCAATCAGTGTTACCAGCACCTTTGTAAACACCCTCGGGGATGTTGTGAGACCGAATGGGAGGCACGTGAACTGAAAGTGCTCCCCCTGAATACAAAATCTTAGAAATTGCCGATGCGAGAGATGTATTGGCACATGATAGTATGCATCCTTCAGGTCTAATGAGACCATGAAGCTTCCCTTCTTTATGCCCGCTGTGATTGTCTTCAGCGTTTCCATTCTGAACTTCTTCAATTCTATAAAGCGGTTTAGTCTTCTTAGGTCTATAATGGTCCTGTAACCACCTGTCGCCTTCTCCACCAAGAATAGACTGGAATAGAACCCCTTCTTCTGTTGATGGAACGGAACCCTTTCTATTGCTTTGCTGTACATCAGTTGCTTCACAATATTCAGTAGTTCCCTTCTCTCCAGAATCGCAGTAGGCATCCTTGAGCGAATAAAATGACTTCCCTCTGGTACTTGCACAAATTCTATCTTGTAACCTTGTAGTATTATGTCTCTCACCCATCTGTCTTGTATCGAAGTTTCCCAGACGGTTATAAACTGAAGAAGGCGTGCTCCTACTGATGGGTGACTCTGGTTGTCATTGCCTTGCTCCTCGCTTGGCATTGGCACGAAAAAATCTTCTGGACGTGCCAAAGGCACCTCTCTGTCCATATGGTCTTCCCGGCCTATATGCCTTTGCTTCTCTGTACGTCTGCTTCGCTGCAAAAGAAGAAACTGGATATTTGAACTTCTTTTCTTGTGGCAATTTTAAGGATTTTCCTCCAGTTAGCCTATGTATGAGAGCATCTAATTTTGAGCCAAACAGAAATGACCCTTCAAAGGGGAGTGACACCAATCTATTTTTTGAATGCGCATCAGCTGACCAAGACCTCAGCCAGAGCGCCCTTCTAGTTGCCACACCTGCTGCCATAGATCTGGCAGAAAATGACGTAACATCAAGGGATGCTTCACACAAGAATTCTATAGCTTTTTGAACAGTCTCTAATTTCTTTAGAATGTACTGTCTAGACGTACCGTCCCCAATATCCGAATGGAGTGTAGTACACCATAGTCTCAGGGCCCTAATTACTGAGGCGAAGGAAACACTGGCTTTTAATGATACCGCTGCAGATAAATGTAATTTCCTCAGAGACCCTTCCATTCGTCTATCCATAGGGTCTTTGAAGGAGGCTCCATCCTCTAGTGGAATAGTTGTCCTTGATGTTATCTCCGCGACGGCAGCGTCTACTTTCGGTAACCCACACTTTAGTAAAAACATCTCGTCTTTTACAGGATACATACGGTCAATGCGAAATAATTTCCCTTGCTTCTTCTCAACGTTCACCCATTCTTTCGATATCAAGGTCTTCATAACCTGATGTACTGGGAAATATTTCGTTTTCTTAGATTTGTCCTCAAACAATAAATCTTCTCCTGCCGCCTGAACTACCTCTTCCTTATAGTTCATAGTTTTATAAATATTCTTCAAAACATTTTCAACCACCTCAAAGTTAAAGACTCTATTCTCCTCTTTAACTTCTCCTGGTTCATCTTCTGAATCTGCTCCTAGCTCGAATTCTTCCTCAGATGACACTGTTTCAAACTCAGCCTGAGTCCTAGACCTCTTCTGGCCCTGTGACTGACTGTATTCCTCCTTAGATACAAAAGACTGCTTCATCCAGTCCATCAAGTCCTTTAACATCTGCTTATGACTATCTACAGGTGCAGTCTTTACATCACAATCTTCACATAGCGTTTTCTCCTGTGATCCTTCAAATAATTTATCACAAGCCATGCAATTAAGATTGATATGCTTCTTCTTCACAGTTTTCTTCTTAGGAATTATAATAGGCACACTAAGAAGAAAGAGAAGAAGATTTCTATCACTATACTAAAAATAAAAATACTACCCTAAAGACCAAAAAATACTATGGCTCACCTCACAGGGACACTATCAGTCCTAGGGGGGGAAGGCAGATCCATCTTATGTACACCTAATGAGCATATAATCAGCGTTAGTTCCATATATATATATGACCATATATATTTCAGCCTCTATCCACATCCATAGCATAAGATACTGCTTCCGCAAGATTATGCCCGTATATGCCTCCAAGGAGGTCTTACCGTTTTCTTCAGATGCTTCAACCAGCTCAGTCTCAGAAGCCACAAGCTCAGCACTTCGCTCCACCGACTATGCGAACGCCAAACACCTCCGGCCATGTCGGCGTCCATCTGCCGTTTAAATACCTTCCAGGACTCAGCAGAGCGCTTTACCGGAAGCGCGTCACACCCCCGCTGCCGCGCACAGCCTGCTGGAAGCTGTAGTCCCAACTTCTCGCTGCCGCGGCCGGAAGTGACGCTGCGCATCGCTTTACCTCGCGCCCACGTGCGCGCGCGATGCCCCACTGCCTCTGGGAAATGGAGTCCAACGCCACGCTGCTCCTTAGCCGCGTCCTGAGGTTACACGCTGAACTCGCCGTCGGAGCCAGTCTCTAGTATACTTACTAGAGTCCTTTATCTTTTGAAGTCTTACGGACCCGCCTGCTTCTTCTCCTGGATACACATGAACAGACACCCCAAAGGGGCCACACTTCCATGCTGCTTCCCACCAGAGTGACCCTTCTAACAGAGGTAAGCCAGGAAAATAAAATAACACTACCTATCTCAAACTAACAAGGAGACAGGAAAAAAAGACACTCAGGAGAGGGAGGAGCTGGGATTTATACCAGAGGGGGAGGTTCCCAAGGAAAAAAGTAACCTGTCTAACTCAAGGATGTGGGATGAAATCCCTATGTAATGGCTGCCATGGGGATCGTAGAAGAAATATAGATTTCGAAATAGGGTGATAAATCCAGCCTTTGTGTATGAAATAATCTCAGCAGATGTGACCAAGACACTCTGTCAAAGGCTTTATCCACATCACAGCTCACCAGCAGAGATTTGCCCCCAGAGCTAAGTTTTGATTGTGTTAGAACTGTGACCACTTGGCGGATATTATGGACAGACGATCTCCCCTGTATAAAACCTGTCTGCGAGGGATGAAGTAGTTTGGGTAGGACTATTTGCAGTCTTTGCGCTATTATGGTGGTCAAGATTTTTAAATCCTGATTTAATAAAGTGATTGGTCTATATGACGTCACATACTTACCTGCTTTTAATAATACAATGATCCTGACTTGGTTAAAGTCAGGAGTGGGTGTGTTCCCAGAAAGAATAGAGTTAAATAGGTTGAGTAACATGCGATGTTAGATGAGGTAACCGTGACTTACAGTATTCTGCATTTAGTCCATCTGGGCCCGGCGATTTACCTTTAGATAGTTTCTTTATGATTGACTAAAGTTTTAATTCTGTTACCGGGTCTACCATGGTACTACTTTTTAACTGTTTTAGTGTGGGGAGTTCTGCTCTTCTTAAAAAATCCATACCTAAGGCTGGGTGGTCTGGGGATGAGGAGTATAAGTTTGTGTAATATTTTAGGAAGGCGTCTGCTATATCTGATGTGCTTTTATTTTGTCTTCCTTCCTCCGATATAATACTCGGTATTCGAGTTATTGGATGTCTTCCTCTAGCTACTGACGCCAACATTTTCCCTGCTTTATTTCCCCAGCGAAAGTATTTATGTTTTTGGAGATCTAGATAATATTGGGCTTTTTCGGTGCCTATAGTATCATACAATGCTTTTGTGTCCAAGTAAGGCTGTCGAGCCTCCTGTGTGTCGTTACCCAGCATTGCAGCGTAAGAAGATGACAAAGCGGCACTAAGTTCTATATATCTTCTGTTTAAAGTTTTTCATTTAGCTGCCACATATGCTATTATGTGGCCGCTCATTGCGGGTTTGGATGCCGCCCAGAGTAGATTTACTGTATGTTATCCCCGTGCTTACTGTTGTCACTCATATAGTTTTAAAATTGTTGCTGCAGTGCTGCGCGAAACTCAAGGGATTCTGATACATACAGTATGTGGGAAATCTCCAGTTATACGACTGGGTAATAGGGGAAAAAGCCTTAATTCAAATCATGTAGGGGCATGAGCAGATATCACTATTGGCTCTATTTTGGATAGTTTTACTCTCGATTAATAATGTGATTGGTATAAGCCAATAGTCTATTCTGGTAGACGTGTGATGCGGATATGAATAGAAAGTATATTCTTTATCTACTGGACGTTGATGTCTCCATGGATCTGATAGTTTCAGTGAGCTCATCAACATGTGCAAGGCTGGTGGTGGTGTGTCCCTGGTGATGTTAGATTTATCCAAAGATTGTTGTTTTGTTGTGTTGCATTAAAGTCCCTCCCCCCTCCCCCCTCCCCCCCCCCCCCCAGTATAATTTGGCCCTCTGCCCAGTCTTGTAGCTGGACAAATAAGTCTGTAAAAAAATAATGTGTTATGTCCAGTAGGGGCATAGATTGTGGCAATTGTAAATAGCTCTCCTTCTAGTTTAATTTTAAGGAACAGGTATCAGCCCTCTGGGTCATGTATTTTATTTACTACTTCATAGTTCAATAATTTATTTATGAATCACAACCCCCCCCCCCCCCCCGCTTTTTCGCCGCAAAAGAGGTTGTGAAATAGTCTATAAACCAGTTATCTTTAAAGGTATTAGGGTCACCCACTCTCCAATGAATTTCCTGTAGAACCGCTACATCTGGTTTAAGCCGTTTTAAATATTGTGCCACTTTTTTCTTTTTTAGGGGGAGTTTAATCCCTTCACATTCCATGTTAAAAATGTTATTTCGGTATGAGTGCTTGACCGACCGCTAACAGGTGTAGTCATTTTTTTAACCTCTACCAGTTTTTAAACCTATGAAGGTTTTTCTCCAAACTATAGGGGTAACATTTTTCATCCTAGTGAAAGGGACTATAATCTTAAGTAATACTCTCCATTTACCTACCCTATCCCAGAGTTCGAAAGCACTCTATATAGGTGGCCTATCTATCCCATTTTTCTTCAAGGGGGTATCCTTCAAGTATATAGGCCATAGGTGGAAAAGGAAGAGAAATGTGCTCTTTAGGTGTGTAGACTATATCTGCTGGTTTGAGTTAGATCTTATGATATTGAGTATTTCAATGTGCAAAGAATCTAGAAGATAGAATATTTCTATTCTATACGATATCATATTTGGCTCCAGAGGCCATATGCTTATGGTATTCTGACGTTAGTAGTGCCCTACCAGTTGAGCACATGGGCCATAGATACCAGTTTAGATAGAGTCCTGTGATATTAAGTATTATAATGTGAAAAAGAAACAACCAATATAATATTTCTATACTAAACAGTGATATCATCGTACTTGGCTCTAAAGGCCATATATACTTGTAATGTCTTATCCTTATCTTTAGACATCAATATAGGCCCTTTAAGGAGAGGGTCCGTGAGGGTTATTCTCCAGACTATAAAAATGGCATATTCCATCCCAATGCGTGGAATTATGGTCTTAAATAGTACTCTCCATTTACATACCTTATCCCAAATTTCGAGAATATGCAACTTTATAAGTGGCCTATCTATCCAGTTTTTCTTCAAGGAAGTACCATTCAAGCATATAGGCCATAGGTGCCGGTTTAAGTGTATTTCTGTAATATTAAGTATTCTTATGTGGGAGACCAATAGCCTGCATAATATTTTTATTCTAAGTGATCCTAACATCTTGTGTTGAAAAAGGCCCTTTGAGCCCATCATTTTGGTTATAGAAGACAGAAAAAGGATAAAATACAAAAGAAAAAATATCTTTAAGTTCATAAAACATATCTCCTGATTTTAAGTTAGGTATTGTTCTATTAAGTGTTTCAATGTGCAAAAAATCCAGAAAATATAATATTTCTATTCTATACGGCACTATCATCATATTTAGCTCTAGGGGCTATATGCTTGTGGTGTTTCAATGTTAACACTATCTTACCAATCAAATATATGAGCCATAGATGCCAACTTAAATAAAATCTTGTGATATTAAATGTTATCATGTAGGAAGCAGGCAGCCAATATAATATTTCTATACTAAACAGTATTATCATCGTGCTTAGGTCTAGAGACCATATATACTCGCGATATCTTATCCTTGTCAGTCCCCTTCCTTACACATCAGTGTAGGCCCTTTAAGGAGAGAGTCCACACAGGCCTGAGCTGATGTTTCGAATAAGTATGTTTTGCCTTTGTGCGATATCCGGAGTTTAGCCGGGTAGAGAAGGGCAAATTTAATGCCCGCTTCAAAAAGAGATTTGCAAATTGAGGAGTATTTTCGTTTCATCACTACCTGATATGAAAAGTCCTGAAATAGGAGCAGTTTGTCCCCTTGGAAGTGTAAATCTCCTTTCTTCTTATATGCATCCAAGACCATCATTTTGTCCAAGTAGTTCAGAAATTTAAAAATCACCGGACGAGGCCTGCGGCGTTCAGGTTGATTATCCGGACCGATTTTATGTGCTCTCTCGATCAGGATGGCGCCAGATTCAGGTAGACATTTTAGTTCGCGTGGAAGCCATTTTGAAACTAGCTCTAGCAGATCTTTGTTTTATTGATTCTGATAGACCAATCAGACATAGGTTGTTTCTTCGGTTCCGGTTTTCTTGGTCTTCTAATTTGCTCTGAATGGCTAGAATTGCTGCCTCCTTTGATGCTATAATAGTTTTAGCTTTGAGCAGCTCATCCTCCATATCCGATATTCTCTGTTCGATCTCTGTGAATCTAGGGCCATATTCACGAAACTATTTCTTTAAGGCCGACCAGTTTTTTGTCGAGCAGGGGTGACCGTATCGCGGATATTTTTTGTGCCGTGATGGCCACAGTTGCGCTATATGTGGGGGAGTTTGCGCTTTTAGAGGAAGCAGGATTAATAGGAGAGGCAGGTGGGGTAGCCACATATGAGGAGTATTGTTTTGTGTCTTTGCCCTTGCCAGATTTTCCACTCTTGGAGTTCTTTCCCACAAATTTCTCCATTCTTTTTAAATTATGTATTAGTTATTAGAAAAAGATCTTGGGCCTCGGATAGATAGTAGTAAGGCTAAGTGTCCAAGAATCAATTATATATCTAAACAGATATATTTTTGGTCTGTTCTGTATTCAGACCCACCATGGGTGCAGCGCAGAAAGGTCTCCCCACCACCTCTGACCGGTTCTCACTGCAAAAGAGTCTTTCACCTGCCATGGCCCTCCTCTCCACTTTCCCCCAAATAGATATCTCTGTGTATGCAGTATTCCAGTCTCGTGGCCACTTTACACTTTATGTCCAAAGAAATTGCGGGGATTTGTAAAAAGGCTTTTACCCTCTGATGGCAGTCCGTTTGCTCCTCTGTCCCCCAATGCAGGCTGTCTTGGAGATGACAGCATCTCCCGCGCCTTGATCCCCGATACCATTCAGGCACAGTCTGCGCGGCGCTTCCACAGCACACTGCTTGGCTGCTGCTTCCGGGCTCACCTGCCCGTCAGAGACAGTGCGTCACTCCGTCTCCCCAGACGCTTCGTCCCTCCATGCCGCCTCCTGAGTCCGGTCCCTCAGCTCCACCGCAGCAGCCCGACTCAACCCGCAGTAACCACACAAGGCGACACCCAGCTCTGAATCGATGCCGCTGCTGTTTGGAGAGGTAAGATGGAAGCTCCGCCGGGCGTATATCTCAGGGGTCCAGCTTCCTCGTCGCTGCCCTGCTGGCGTGGAGCTGGCGTAACACCTCAGGCCAGGGATGTATCCCAGCTGGCATTTTCTTCCAGGTGCCTTGATGCCATGGGTGTCAGGGTGTTCATGGGGAGCTGGGAATGCCTCCTTCTTACCCACGCTGTATCTGACGTGGTTTTTTTCCCTAGTGTCTCTAGGGGACCGTATCCCCAGTTTTAGGCGCCACCTGCTATCTTGCAAGCAGCAACCAGAGCCGGAGCTGAGAGCTCTGTCTGTACTGCGGGCATACACTTGGTCCGCCCACCGGAGGTCGTGCTCAAACACCTTGTTACCTTATTTACTCCATGCAGGATGGCACAGTAGATTGCAGATGGACTACCTACTTTTAAGCTACAGGGGTATCCTGCCAAGGGCTGCCTCCCATTTCATGCTCACATTCAATTGGGTCACTGCAGCATCCCCCTTGGTAGCTCAGCAGCACCAGCCTCTTGTAAATGCCCCTCCCAAAATGGCCGCTGCATCCTTCACAACATTCTCCTTTGAGGCGGGGCTATTTTAGGAGGGATATTTTCAACAGTACTCCATGTGGACAGCCAGACCTCATGGAATACTTTGCAGACACTGGCCGCAGGCATCCCGTGTGATTGCATGACTTGCCTGGCCCTAGAATTGTCCCTGTGTGTACTAGAGATCCGATCAGTAGTTTTTTGTTGTAAATTAATTGGTATTTGATGCAGAGCACTCGTATTGTACCAGTAACAAACAGCAGTAAGTCTAATTTTATTATATGTTGTCTTTCTTGCAATTCTACCACTGTATTGTTGGTAACAAACAATTTGCTTCCTTGCTATCTACTGTGATATAAATAGGCCAGCACTGCAAGCCACATAGATATCTCACACACCACCAGATTTCCCAATGCTCCTTAACCTGCTCTACAAAAGTACAAAGGTTTAGTCAATCACATGCCTAGTGTTAATATTTTGATTTGTGTCGGGGAGGAGGGTCACGGTATAGATCAGTGATGGCTAACCTTGACACTGTTGTTGAACTACACATGCCCTGCTACAGTTTTGCTATTCGGCCATGCTAAAACTAATGCAGGGCATGCTTGGAATGTGTAGTTCAACAAGAGCTGTAGTGTCAAGGTTAGCCAACACTGGTATAGATAGACAATGTCTAGGTCCACATTCACCAGGTTGACCACTAATGGTTGGTTGACCGGGACTAGGTCTAGGTCTACACTGAAAAAGGTCAACACAAGCTTATGGTATATGTGTGTATATATATGTGTGTGTATATGTATGTATATGTATGTGTATATATATATATATATATATATATATATATATATATATATATATATATATATATATATATATATATATATATATATATATATATATATATATATATATATATATATATATATATATATATATATATATATATATATATATATATATATATATATACTGTATCTATATCTCTATATCTATCTATCTATCTCTATATCTCTATATCTCTATATCGATATCTAGATAACGATATCTAGATAACGATATCTAGATAACGATATCTAGATAACGATATCTAGATAACGATATCTAGATAACGATATCTAGATAACGATATCTAGATAACGATATCTAGATAACGATATCTAGATAACGATATATAAAATCTATCCATCCCATCCCCTCGCATGGCTCGCTATGCTGGGCACACCATTATATTCCTACTCTGTGCCCACTTAGTAAAGTATGAAAAACCACCATTAGAAACAAAAAAAAATCATTTGAATGTTGACCATAAGTGGTCGACCTAGTTAATATTGACATAGACATTGTTTATCCACTGATTGCATACCGGGGAGGAGTATTCTCATTCAACACCATAGCATAAAACCATAAAAACATGAATTGCAGTTTGAACATTGAAAGAGAAAGGATAGCTTCTGCTTCATTCATGATACTTGCTCCTACCCAAACAAGTGATATGCCAGCACACCAAATCTGATACATTCCAAATATATTTAATTCATGCTTAGTTCAAGCACAGTCAGTAGAAGCTTAGAATATCCACCCATCCATCAAACAAGCATGGAAGTCACATTAGACCAGCTGATGATACCGTTTCATGCAGAAGCTGTTCACAAGAGCACATCTCTTGAAGGTGACCATGCTCTCAGGATTATTTTGGGTCTGTATTGAACATATAGTTTTTATACTAATTTTTACCCATTGTAAGGCGGTTAAACCCACCCTTAATAACCTCTAAGGTCCATATGGCCCACAAAGAAGCTATTTTAACACATCTTTATTGGCCATTGTCAAATGATCAATCTAACTTAAGGCTTCCAGTGTCCTCTGAAGGTATTCCATCTATTTTTATGGACAGAATAAACCAACTCACTGAACACTTTTTCGTGTGATAATTGTCGGGAGTAATTCTTTACTATAAGCAAACCCCAGGAAGGGACGAAACACATTGGGTGTTCCGTTTTGCTATTTTCAAGTGTCTGAAATATCAGAATGTCACTGTTGTCTTGTCTTGAATATTGCCACCTATACTTGAAATAATAGACTTTTAATAAACATTTGAACTTTACGGACTTCATTTTTAGGCTTGTAAGAGAATTAAATATTTAAGGCTGAACTGGTCTAATCACCAGACCAATTAAAGGGGCGCCATCTTACAATTATTTACCATATTTTCTCCATCCCCATCCAACAGGGCATCTTGTAAGTAAGGCAGCCCCCCACAGCAAATATTTATACTACTGGGAGGGTGCGAAACAAGGGTATATTCTCTATCTATCTATCTATCTATCTATCTATCTATCTATCTATCAAATAGATTATATGACATATGTATGTTTGTGTACAGTGACAGGATTAATAGGTTTTCCCTATAGTAGACTATAGCACAGGGGTGGGCAATTATTTCAGCTGGAGGGCCACTCTTAACACTTCCAGTAAATATTTGAGGGCCGCACTCTGGAAAAGGGGATGTGGCCACTCACATGGGGGAGGGACCCTAGAGTGTAGAGTACCACAGTATATACCACTTATACACATTATGCAACACCATAATAGACCCGCTTATACTCAACATATACCCCTAACACATTATGCCACACGGATTGAGACAAAATTCACACGGAAATCAAAATTCACACCTGTGCTGCCCACTATTCTGCTGTGGAGATGTCTTGACAAAGGACCGTGTTATTTGGTCCGAAACATCGAATTATGGATTGGTGATGTATTAAAATCTCTCTCTCTCTCTCTCTCTCTCTATCTATCTATCTATCTATCTATCTATCTATCTATCTATCTATCTATCTATCTATCTATCTATCTATCTATCTATCTATCTATTTTATATATGTTGTAATTGTCTTGTGTATATTCCAGGTCGGATCTCCCTTATCTGTGTATTCAAAAAAATGGAACATTCTGAAAACCGTGGTTTTTCAGAATGTCAGGGTTTTTTTTCCGGTCCCCCACCCCTTTTTTCCATACTTACCTCTTCCCGCGATGTCCACGGCGGCCTTCAGGATCCCCTTCAGTGGCATCTTCGGTCCCTGGGGTGCATTGGGTGAGTGCGCAATGCGCCCTTGGGACCAAAGATGCCGCTGAAGAGGATCCTGAAGGCTGGCATGGACATTGGGGGACCACCAGGGGACCAGGTAAAGTATGGAGAAAAAAATCCACTATCCAGAAAAATCCCTTCTCCAAAATCCTCCTGGTCCCGAGCATTTTGCATAAGGGATACTCCGCCTTATCCATTTTGTAATGCATATATATGTATTTTTATTGATGGATACAATGTATTTTTGTAAACATGGGCCATCTCCGTAGCCTGAGTGTTGCCGCTTCCGGGTTGCAGTTTGTGTGGCCGGGTATCCATGGAGACTATGACGGTGGGTGAGAGCCGCTGACATCATATATATAGATAGATAGATAGATAGATAGATAGCTATATCAGTCCCAGTAAACCGGCACTCACGGGGTAAACCAATGATCTTGTCTGTTACCTTGCTCCGGTGCCTTCTCAAGGCGATACTCGGTCCAAGCCCAGCAGCATATACATACAGTGGTAGGGAGCGGCACTCGGAGACTTGCAATAAACGTGAAAAACTGGTTTATTTAAGTGACGTTTTGGGGCTCGCACCCCTTTCTCAAGCCACACACAAGTGATACAAATGAAAACAGTGCATACATATATACTTACAAAACGGCAAACAACCTTCACCTCCTCCTTCCCGGCTTCTCCTCCGGCCTCCGTCTCCATTCACGCCTTCCGGGGACGCTCATTCCGTTTCCAGGAAGTGCGTCACCCGGATGTGACGTATCGGGAGTCTCCGGCCGTGGTTCGCCCGGTCAGGACAGCGTCCTGTTGCCATGGGGATGCGGCTGTACAAAAAAACATCACATAACAAACCAACATTCATATATACATTAAAACCTTATTACATACCATAAAACCTTACTTGCTTATAAAAATCCTAATCAGTGCTAAGTACTGTATATATTTAAGACCACGTCCATGACGCGGAGTTACATGGTGGCTGGCAATAATACTTGCCCCCCACCCCGTGATGTGATTTGTGACCGGCAAGTGCACATGTCACTTGCTTCTTTGAAACCAAGACCATACTTAGTCTTAATCAGCGTGATGTGCTCCTAAAAAAAAAACCTTCGCTAGGGATCACATATAAAGAACTTTCTTACTGTAAATATCTACAACTAGAGATGTCCTAAATATTCTGCAATCTGCGTCTTGTACACTAAAACTCAGCATGTAATTTAAACTAACACCATGATCTTCACAAAACTTATGCCAGGGGACATATTCACATGCAGGCTATAAACATGATCGCTAAGACATATATCCTATAAAACAGCTCAGCCATAGGCTGTCATTGAGCCCCCTGGGTGTAACTGTATCCAGCCTATAGATCCACTTATTTTCTAACTGGAGTTTTTTCCCTCTATCCCCCCCCTGTGGGGGGTACCTGATCGATTATTTTATGGCGTAATGTTGCAACAGAATGTTTGTGCTGGACGAAGTGGCGAGCCACTGTCTGGTCACTGGTGCCACTACCCAGTGCTGCCCCGATGGCCGCCCTATGTTGTGCCATACGTTCTTTGAACTGTCGCTCTGTTTTGCCCACGTAGTAGAGCTCACATGGGCAAAACAGAACGTACACAACAAACCTTGATGTATATGTGAGGGGCATCCTAATGGCAAATTTTTTGCTTGAGTGGGGATGATCTATAAACTTTCCTACCGATACATTGTAGGGGCTCTGCACACCCTAAATTAACTTATAATAAATAGTGGAGATATCCTTTGCTGGTGTGGTATAAAATGGCCCCCAGTGGCATCCCAGTACAGCTGATGACTGCATCGAAATATAAGTTCCACTCATAAAAGGTCTTCTGAAACGTTGACCATCATACAGGGTCTGCTGTCATTATTACAAGTCACCTGAGTGCTTCCTTTTGTGGAATAAAAAAAAAATCACCCTAATAAGCAGAATGTCTTAAACAAAAACTGCGGTAAAAAAAACCTGGATCGTGGTTCTTAATGGATTTTCGTATGTATCAGTTGCTGAGTTTTTAATGCGGAGGGTAATGCCTGCTTTTTCTGGTGTTACCCTATAGAAGCCTATTGTCTTCATTCCGTATCCCGCCACCCCGCTTTGCACGCTCCAGCCTTCCTTACCTCCTGTCTGAGCCTCCTCCTTGTGTTCTCCAGGGACGCAGTGACTTCCACCTCCCTGGCAACAGCGACATAACCTTCCGGGTGCAGGAAGGAGGAGGAGCCTGGGAGTCTCCAGCAGTCAGCAGCAGGAGGCTCCCAGGTGTATAAGGTGAGGGAAACCCTCGGTAACCCCTCAACCGGTGGCAAAGGGCAGCTGTTTTTGTAAGAAATTACCTTTTGAGATACTAATTACATACGTTAATACACATGCAATAATTATAGCTGCGATGATTAGTGGGAGGTATTTCACACTGATACTCTTTCATGCCTGAACTCTTAATGCCAGATAAAACCAAATTTGAACTTTTGTGGCTTTTATTCTAAAAGATCTGTTTGGAACAAAAGCAATGCAGCTCATCACATAAAGAATGAAAGAAAGTGATACCCTTGTTTCACTAGTTGCACTCTTAAATGATGGTCCAACTAATCAGCTTGTGTCATTTTTGTAACATGTTAGTTGGGAGCTGATTGGTTGGACCACCATTTAAGATAATTCATGACTGATAACGAAAATATCTGCCCCATACAATGAAACCTAGTGAAGGCAGCATCACCCTATGTGACTGGTTCTCTTCTGCAATAAGGGTTTTGGTTGTAGGTAAATGTTGCCTGTGTTTTCACTTCCATTTTATTGCTTGCAATTTTATTTTATTGGAAAAAATTATTTATTTAAATTTATGGAATTACATAATTGCAATGTCAATAAGGGTATTTTGATGGTTTATATTATGATATTATGTCCATATATACTGTATATTCAAGTATCACCTTTGTTATTTAAAATGGCCTTTCATTTAATGTGGAGGGTATATTATGCCATAAACTGTTTAATAGTTAATGCTTGATTTTAATACCGTGGTAATGTTTTCTATATGCAAAGAGTAAAGCTGTAATATGGAAAAGAATCTGCAAATCATAAGTTCACGTATATTGTACTAATGAGCTTTTCACATATGCAATAATATATTTTGATTGACAGATTGGTTCAGAAACAGCACTTACTGCAAAAACCCTGTTTAATAAATCATTGTATCATTCTCAATATGTGGTTTTCTCACTTAAATTATTTGCTTATTCTATTTTGTTGAAGAAAGCCTTATCTTTGCATGGATCACTGTGAAGACACCATTATTTTGATAATCTAAATCCTCACTAGGGGGCAGTGTTATTCAGTGATTGTTGGAAATTGTGACGTTTTCCACATTTTTGTTTTCACATATACATAAAATGCTGGCTGATTTGCGTAGTGTTTTTTTTTTTTTTTTGCAGAATTCTAAGTTTAAATGTTTTTATTATTCACATTGTACAGAAGATCACAGTATGCTTGTTAACAGGCACCTGTGTTTTTGGTTAACTGGTGTTAACCAGTATTTTGCTTTAAATATTTACACTCTATGTATTGCCAAGATCGTAACGGTGCAAAAAAAAAAAATCTCTTCTAGCCACTGAAATTTTGTGTAAATCCTCACAGGTATTATAAAGTCTTTATTTCTGAATAAATGGGATTTAACCCTTTGCGTGCTATGAATGATCCTCCAAATATCCGCTAAAAAAATGCCAGCGTCGCTCACAATGAAGGTTTTCTTTTTTTGGGTGCAATATTTAACTAAACTTCAATTAATTGACTTGACTGTATTTATTTATAGTAAAACAGGGGATCTCAAACTCGGTCCTCAGGACCCCACACAGTTCACGTTTTCCAGGTCACTCTGCAGCTGCACAGGTGCGTTCATTACTGACTGACACATTTTAAAAGATCCACAGGTGGAGCGAATTATTTAACTTGTGATTCTGTGAGGGGACCTGCAAAACATATACTTTGTGGGGTCCTGAAGCCCGAGTTTGAGAACCTGTGTATTGAAATAACAGTCACTGTGTGCGATGCTGGCATTTTTAGAGAATATTTTGAGGGTCTCTGACAGCAACGTTGGCACTCAAAGTTTTTTTTTTTAATTATTTTAAATTTAAAAGGCATGCATTCATTCATGAACAAGATCTTTTTTTCCAGCTACACAGCGCTCTCTATGATCGCAGCCTGGTTATCTGTTCAAGGAGCACCACTCCTTAAGATACGCAATAACAAATATGAGAGAACAACAACCGGCGCTGATTATAAATGGTGACTCGCGAAGAGGCTTCCTCTTTAGTTTCCACAAGTCCTACTGGGATCCCAGTGAATATCACTATTGGACCACACTGACCTGAGTGTGGGTCCCTATGTACACATAGCGCTTTCTTTGTCCAAATATCTTTATTCACCAATCCACATGTCACAAATGATTCCACGAACTGACCTGGGAAATGGTCCCTATATTCACATAAAGGTATCTTTGGACAAAGTATGTTCTCCAAAATCACTCCAGAATCAACCAGCAACGCACATCATAGGCGTAAGGAGACAAACTGACCTGTGTTTAGGTCCCTATGTTCACGTAGCGTGTTCTTTAGTCACTCACTTCTTTTCAATAGACCAAAGTATATGCAGTCACCGGATTTTCTCCAAGACAAATTTTAATACCCAAATGGATAAAAAACATACAATAAAATGTAGTAAAACAGTGGGAGCTGTGCACAGGCAGAGACCAATAACACTGTATTATTCCTCCTCACCCGGAATGAGTTGGAACAATCTGTGATGCCCTGATGGTAGGGTAGATATCAGCCTTTCCTGTGTCTAGCGTAGGTGTACAGGGACGCTGGACACAGGAAAGGCTGATATCTACCCTACCATCAGGGCATCACAGATTGTTCCAACTCATTCCGGGTGAGGAGGAATAATACAGTGTTATTGGTCTCTGCCTGTGCACAGCTCCCACTGTTTTACTACATTTTATTGTATGTTTTTTATCCATTTGGGTATTAAAATTTGTCTTGGAGAAAATCCGGTGACTGCATATACTTTGGTCTATTGAAAAGAAGTGAGTGACTAAAGAACACGCTACGTGAACATAGGGACCTAAACACAGGTCAGTTTGTCTCCTTACGCCTATGATGTGCGTTGCTGGTTGATTCTGGAGTGATTTTGGAGAACATACTTTGTCCAAAGATACCTTTATGTGAATATAGGGACCATTTCCCAGGTCAGTTCGTGGAATCATTTGTGACATGTGGATTGGTGAATAAAGATATTTGGACAAAGAAAACGCTATGTGTACATAGGGACCCACACTCAGGTCAGTGTGGTCCAATAGTGATATTCACTGGGATCCCAGTAGGACTTGTGGAAACTAAAGAGGAAGCCTCTTCGCGAGTCACCATTTATAATCAGCGCCGGTTGTTGTTCTCTCATATTTGTTAATGCATTCATTCATGTAAAAAATAGACAAATGAGGCGCACATTTTTTTTTATCAACTTATTAGTCTTTCTATATGTACCATAAACAATTAAAAATCATTTCTTATATGTGTACTTATATCTGGTAAATGTGCAGCACCCAAAAAGTGACACTGGAGGTCGATAATCCAAAAGATGGAACTAATTAAAGAGAGCCCATATAAACCAGTTGAATTGTAAATTTATTATAAAAATCTCAACAGTTTAAAATATACAATTAGGGGGGTATTCAATCTGTGGGTCCCGTTCTCGGTCAGCTCGACCGAGAACAAGCAGGCGGGATTCAATGTCCCGCCTGCCGTGGGGTGAGAAGGGGGCGTGGCCATGAGAAGTTGCCGGGAATATTCGAGCTGTGGCCGTGAGCTCGGCAATTCCCGGCCGTTCGCGGCAGAACGAGCCCGACTGCTTGGGAAGTCGGGCTCGTTTTGCGAGATACCCTGCTCAATGCTGTCGAGTAAGACACCATTGAATCGGGCCCGGCGGCCATCTCCCCCAACGGGAGATGCTCGCCGTGATTGAATATTCCCCTTAATATCAAAAGCTTTAATAAAACATATCTAGTGAATATTATACCCCTTAAGCATTTTTCTTTTATGCAATTGCTATAGTAACAATGTCCAATTTATATATGCATAAATGATTTTCTTCTTATAATAAAGAACAAATTGTATCCACTTCTTAGAGGTTTTTTTTGTATGCATCAAATTGTGTTCTTGCTTGAGTTATATGTCAAAATGATGAATATAACGCCACTTTTAAACACCCTATGTGGCCTTTTTGGATAAAGCAGGCATTAATGTACCTGTAGTTCCACAGAGGTTAATTGTCTCTGTCCCACTGATGTTAAATGATGATGCTACCCCGGTGCTTACCGGCTCCTGACTGGAATGGTCCAGCAGTGAGATTGTCAGATTGCGGTCCACGTCGCCGTGCGTCAGTACTCAGTGATGGGCACCGGATGTCGGTGTTGGTCTCCATTAGCCGCCTGCAGTGACCAGCCCTTATCGCCGCATGTCAGTCTCCCGACGGCCGCTGGATGATTTTTATGGACAGAGTCCCGCTGTCGGATGTGGGTGGTATGGCGTGGTTGTCAGTGGTGAATTAACCCTCAGTGTTCCTGGTGGTATTGGCAAGGGTGGAAAATCAAAGTCCTGGACAGCTCAAGGAGACAGGCTCAATCCTTGGCGTGTTTCTCCGTTTTAGGAATCTGACGGTTTCCTCCGAAGGTGTAGAAAAGTAACTTGGTGAATTAGTCATTTCAAAAGACACCATGATGGATATTATGAAGCCAGAACTGTTTACTGTAGTTAGGAATATTATATTTTTTTAAATGGTGAATTTTATACACTGCTGCTCTGTTCCCTCTCGCATATGGTACATAAGTCATACCTCCCAACTGTCACGATTACAGCGGGACAGTCCAGATTTTCGGGTCCTGTCCCACCCGCGGCAGGCATTGTCCCGCTGCGGGGGGTGGCACTTGGTAGACCCCCCAATCTAATAGAATAGACGCTATGCGCATGCACACAGCGTCTATTCTCGTATGAAAATGAGGTCGCGGCTAATTAGCATAAGCCGCGGCCTAATTTGCATACGCCCCGCCCCCTTTTCGGGCGCTAGGGATGGCCATCATTGCCATTGCCATTGATGGCAATTTGGCAACTGGCCATCGATAGTGCTTAACTATGCAATGGATGACCATCAATATTTTTACACATCGATGGTCATCCATTGTGTTTGATTGATTGGCCTCTGGGCCAATCAAAACACGGGGGCGGGGCTTCGCGGGTGTCGGGGGCGGAGCTATGCTCTGTGTCCCGACACTTTTTGGAAAAAAAACCACAGCAAAACATCGTTTTGCTATTCCATCGATGGACATCTGGTACTCCCCCATCGATGGCAAAAGTATTCGACATCAGCCATGAACCATCGATGATTTCGAATCATCGATGGTCATCCCTATTTCATCAAAACAGAAGTTGGGAGGTATGCATAAGTCGTATGGAGTATATGACCAGTATTATCAACCACTTCCCCTAATAATAAAATATGGAGTACTTGGTTGGCCTTGCAATATACCCCCTGCCAATTTGACATAGGATAGATAATCTATTAGCCTTTTTGCTGGACCATTACAGTAGGGACCCGGTAAGCTCCAGGGTAAATCCCTTTTTTTACCTCTGGGGATCCACCCAATTGGACTATTTTTTTTCTTTCTTTCTCTCTACTTTGTTTTCCATCATCTTTCTCCTAGTAGTTGGCAACACTGTTATTGATACTTGTGTATTAGCCTGGCGCCCGGTACGTAATTAGTGTAGCGGCGCTGTCAGAATCAGCGTAGTGTTCCCACGGCCAACGTACTTAGAGTAGTCAGTCAGAGCCAGTGTGTCAGGACTCGTGGATTTTGTGAGTCCGTTTGCAGACCAGGAGCTATGGGGCACCCTGAGGGTTGGAAGGTAGCAGGCTTAATATAATGCTTAAGCATAGACTAAGATGAATAATACCATTTATTGAAATATCACAGTCTCAGGTATTATTACTTGAAGCATAGAATAAGTCCAAGGAACAGCAGTACACACTGGGAGATCACTGGAGCAACAAGTTCATGGGAGTACACACTGGGAGATCACTGGAGCAACGAGTTCATGGAACAGGGGTACACACTGGGAGATCGCTTGAGCAGCGAGTTCATGGAACAGGAGTACACACTGGGAGATAACTTGGAGCAATAGGCCAGAGGATAAACGGAGGTGGAAGCACAGGTGCCAGGATACGCTGGGACTCAATGGAACAGCAGAGCTGGAGACTCATGGATGCGGCAGCGCCAGTGCAGGTACACACTGGGAGATCAGCGGGACAGCAGAGCTGGAGACACACGGATGCGTCAGCGCCGGTGCAGGTACACACTGGGAGATCAGCGGGGCAGCAGAGCTGGAGACACACAGATGCGGCAGCGCCGGTGCAGGTACACACTGGGAGATCAGCGGAGCAGCAGAGCTGGAGACACACGGATGCGGCAGCGCCGGTGCAGGTACACACTGGGAGATCAGCGGAGCAACAGAGCTGGAGACACACAGATGCGGCAGCGCCGGTTCAGGTACACACTGGTAGATCAGTGGAGCAGCAGAGCTGGAGACACACGGACACGGCCTCTGGTGCAGGTACTCAAGTGGGTGACTGATTGAGCACAGTCTTGGAAGCACACAGGCGTGGAGACTCTGGTATAGGTATTCACAGGGAGATGATTGAGCACAGACTTGGAAGCACACAGGTGTGGAGACTCTGGTGCAGGTACTCACAAGGGGAATCGATAGAGCACAGTCTTGGAAGCACACAGGTGCAGAGACGCTGGTGACTCACAGGGGAAACTTTGGAAGCAGGGAGCTCCGAAGCACACAGGTGTGGAAACGCTGGTGCCGGTACACACTGGGAGATTGAGCACAGTCTTGGAAGCACGCAGATGCGGAGACTCTGGTGCAGGTACTCACAGGGAAGACTTGGAAGCAGGGAGCTCAGAAGCACACAGGTGTGGAAACGCTGGTGCCGGTACACACTGGGAGATTGAGCACAGTCTTGGAAGCACGCAGGTGCGGAGACTCTGGTGCAGTACTCACAGGGGAAACTTGGAAGCAGGGAGCTCAGAAGCACACAGGTGTGGAAACGCTGGTGCCGGTACACACTGGGAGATTGAGCACAGTCTTGGAAGCACGCAGGTGCGGAGACTCTGGTGCAGGTACTCACAGGGAGACTTGGAAGCAGGAAGCTCAGAAGCACGCAGGTGTGGAAATGCTGGTGCCGGTACACACTGGGAGATCTTGGAAGCAGGAGCTGGTTCAGCAGCACACTGGGTAGCACAGGTCGCAGGTTACCTCCTGGGAAGAGATAGCGAAGCACTGGCGTCTGCTGAGTCTCAGGTGAGGGATTAAATCCCCCGGGCTTGCTCCTGATTGGGAGAGAAAGCCATTGGGCGGCCACGGGAAGATGTTACACTGTGAGACACAGGGCCAAGCCAACATGGCGCCCGGGAATGGAGACCCACAATGCTAGGCAGGTGATGACAGGCACGGCCGCTGGGATACACCCGCATGACTCCTCCAGCCGGTACCAACATGAAGGGACCTAAGACCCCGACGCTGGACCCGAACCGGTAAGCGCCGCTTGTGTCCAGTGGTCGTGACAGTGTAGTTAGCGTAGTCAGTCAGAAGTAGCGTACTGTTCCCGCGAGCGTCCCTGTCAGAATCAGTGTAGTGTTCCCTCATAGCGTACTCAGTGAAATGGCAGTGTAATGGCTGCAGAACCTGTGACAATGTTCAGTTTGGCAAAGACAGAGGAGGAGGAGGCAGTGGTATTCTTCCAGTAGCACCATTTGCTGCCACAGACTAAAAGTTGCATAAATGGACACCCAATGCGCCTCAGCATGAAGGAGTCAAAGTGGCACTGCCATATCAAATCGTGCCGTAAGAAGGTGAGCCTGTGTGTGGCACATTGGTTCCCGGGTTGCAGTTTACTGTTTTTGACACTGGTATGCTTTTATTTATTCATGGGCTGAGGAGCTCACAACTACACATTTTTATAAGCATCAGTTGAACATGTCAAACAAAACAGCGGTCCAGTATAATCACCTTATGCGTGAGGCCTGCACTGTGCACCTGATAACGCAGCCCCAACGCAAACTTGGCGGTCCGGGGAAAATTGTTGAAGTCGACTAGAGCCTCTTCGTGCAGAGTAAGAGCCATGTTGGACGGATGCAGCCTCAGCAGTGGATATTTGGAGGCATTTGCAGGGAGACTGGTGAGTGCTTTGTGAGACCAGTACAAAGACCTGATGGCCGCCATTGAGAGGCACATTGAACCGGGAACGCACATCTACTCCGATTGCTGGCGTGCCTAAAACACAGAGCAGCTGGAGCTGGCAGGGTACCACCATGCTCGGGTGAACCACCGGTACAACTTTGTTGATCCAGAGACCTGGGTTCACACCCAGAACATCGAGCGCCTTTGGGGATCCTGCAAGTGGTGCAACAAACGCCAAAGGGGCACTGCGCGCCATCAGCTCGACTCCTAGTTGCCTGAGTTCAAATGGCGAAAGACTGTGGGTCCCGAAAACACTTTTGAGCGTATCCTCCATGCGCTAACCCTGCTCCCCCAGGTTGAGAAAGGCGACAGCGCAGATGCAGAGACAAGAGCATCCACTTCTGATGCTGTTTCTGCCAATGCAGATTCAGAAGAATTACAGATTTATTATTTTCTTTTCTCATGATTAATTAATTTTATTATTTGTTAATGAGATCTTTTCTCCTTTATTAACTAAAATCCAGTTAACACATGTTGTCATTACTGTCTCAGATGTATGATATGGCAGGTGTGAATGTGTTCCTGAAACACCCCCACTATCCACGCCAGCCCGAAGCGTGGCGAGCGGACGCATTACACATCCTCCCGACTTGTTCATACCCCCACTATCCACAACGGCGTGGAATTGATTTTAAAAAGTGTGGCGAGCGCAGCGAGCCACTGAGCCCAAGGTGTGGCGCACACAGATTACTTCACATGTGTTCCGCGTCCTCTCGTGGTGCTCGCCGCGCTTCGGGCTCGCTGCGCTCGCCACTATTTTTAAAATCAACTCCATGTGGATAGTGGGGGTATGAACAGGTCGGGAGGACGCATAAACCCTCCCCACCTGCAGCTCAGACAGCTGGAGTGCCTCTCTGCCGGCGCCCGCCAGCGCAGCGGTTCTGGCGGTTACCGGTGCTGTGAGAGGCGCTCACTAGGCTTGGCATGGACGACGGGGACAGAGCCGGGCTGCCGCGGAGTCACTACGCTAACTATGCTAGGCAGCCGTTGGACTACACTGACAGCGTAGCTTAGCCTACGCCTGCGTACCTCTGCAAATTGGGCGCCCGGCTAATACACAAATACACTGTTATCTTTGTCAGAAGCTTTCTCCACCCCAATGAATAACACATAAAAGTACATTCTTCAACATTGTGACATGAATGTTCTTTGATATATGTTAAAATGAAATATTCAGAAAACTTCATGAATGTACCCTTACTTAGAATTGTCAAAGATAATACAAATTGTTTGTTACCCTGTGTAGCCTTTTCTGACTTCCTAGACAGCTACTACAGTAAAACAGAGATCTTTGCATTTAACGATCCTTGGCCATAATACAAAGATAAAATATGTCCAAAATAAAAAGACCTAATATATAGTGTATATATACTAACTATAGTAACTGTATGTTCTCTTCTTATCTTGCAGGGAGCATTTGTTTCATTTAACTTGTCACATGATAGTGTGTTTGGCAGGACCAGTTTGTACTAGATAGTATCAATCTATGTAGGTCCTATTTATATGCTACAGTATATATCCTATTTATCTTCATAAAGATTAACCAAATCTCCCAAACCATCAAGGTACCCATTCCCACATCACTGTTCCAGATCGAATAGACAATGGCAAATCTTTTGTAATCTAAAAGGTCATACAGTAGTTCTATTCCTAATATTTGAAATATCTTGACTCCTGCTGTGTAAGGCTGTTTATTGCAATCTGCTTACATATGAGCAATTTCTTAAATCCATATCTCTCAATCTCATAAATGCTAATTTATTGAGACCAATGTTTTCTCAATTTTCCTTTGTTGGAGTATACAGTATCTAGACTTATATCCAGACAATTGACATGCTGCAAAGGCTTCAATCACTACTGCATATGGATGATACCGTTTTGTTTCCCCAGCCTCATTGGCTTCTCTTAAATGGTGGGGCTGCTCTGTGGTATATACGGTATCTGTTCATACTGTATATACCACTCATCGTTTTCCAGGGGTTACATGGTTTCTTTAGTATCATACTGTACAAATGTTTGTCATTCACTACTATAAAACGTTGATGAAATTAATGTTATTAGGAAACCAAAATCTCCAGTCTTTGAGCTTGCAGCCTCAATCCTTTATCATCCATCTGGGGGATGCCATTACCTCTGGGTTATGTACAGTGAGCTGTGGAGGCAGGGACTGGCTCCCACCCCTTATATAAACCCTCCCCTTAATGTGATACATTTTTCAGAAGGCTGTACAGGTCCAGCACGCTGTGTTGATTGTTCACAGTAGTTAGTAGCTGATAGTTTGGCTGAATAGTCAGTGATGCCTGATTGGAACAGGACTGTGGTTGAAGCCATAGGTGAGTTACATCACTTTCTGCAATGTGTTTCCCTGTACACAAACTTTTATTTTGTTGGACTTTTTGGATAGCTCCTAGATGGGGCTAGGATACGGGAATATATATATATATATATATATATATATATATATATATATATATATATATATATATATATATATAATTACAGTTCCACAAGAGATAAGGCACACGGACACCAGTCATCGGTTTCAAAAAGATGTATTGGGCATAGCACTATCTAGCGCTTTCGGGGACACCACCCTGTCTTCAGGATAACTGCCCTGCACAAACAAGTGACCAAACAATGCTCCCCATCCCCCCACACAATAAATAGCAAACAACTGATTACTCACCTGTCCAGACGCGGGAGCGTGGACATCACGGCGCCGAGATACCTGAGAGACTCTCCAGTACTTCCTGTGTCTAACCGGATGTCGCAAGTGGAACGCATCTTGCATTCCACAGCCTGCTTCCGCCTTCCACCGTCTTTCCTGGTGCATGTCATGGCTTCTTAATTGCGCCGCATCGCCAGCTCTCCACCTAATCTGGGCAGACAAGCACAAAAACACATCAAACATCATACAAATAATCAATGCATACATAACATAATAGCAGTGAAACAAAATACAAGACAGGTTGAAAAAAAGTACATTTACACTGTGGTCGACATGCCGTGTCGACACCATGTATAAAGTCCTGGCTATCCGGAAAAGATTTCTTTATGTCAGGCTATTCCAGTTAATCTTGTCGTTGAGACCACCAGGTCTGGTGGTCCCCAACCTCAAGATCCGCTGGGTTTCCTTGATCAGAAGTTTCTTAGCTTTGTCACCCCCACGGGGGCTACAAGGAACCTCATCTATAAAAAAAAAATATTTTAGAGATTCCAAAAAATGCCCAGCTTGTTTAAAATGCCTGGGGACAGGCTGATCAATATCCTTCCCTTTTAGAGTCAGATGACCGATGAGCGGCCATTCTTTCTTTAAATTTGCGGGTGGTCTGCCCCACATACCTCAAGCCACACGGACACAAAATAATGTATACTACATAAGATGAAGAACAGGTCAACACAGACCTAATGTCATAGGTCTTAGGACAGTGAGGGTGTGAAAACTTTTTACAGCTGACCATGAATTTACATTTTGCACACATGCCACAGCTGTAACAGCCGGGAGGTTTAATATACACATTAGGTGGAATCCTAGGCTGGTGATCGGTAATGTCAGCATGGACCAGCCGATCGCGGAGATTGCGACCCCTGGTATAGGCCAACAGGGGTCTATGGTCTTTTAAACCCACCAGTTCCGGGTCCGTAGCCACAATTGGCCACAAGGCTCTAGAGGCCCTCTGGACAATTGGACTGGACACGGAAAATTCATTAATCCAGGGTAAAACGTATACCCTGGATTAATGAATTTTCCGTGTCCAGTCCAATTGTCCAGAGGGCCTCTAGAATAGGGGCAGCAGCCACTAAGTGACGCTCAGGTCAATTCTCTTTTAGTTTCCTGTGGATGATGCTTCAGCTACCTGTTACTGTTTTGAAGGAGGTATATTCTTACCTCTGTTTGGGAAAATAAAGTCTGTCAGGACAGTTATTTGTTCCGTGGAGGAACAGGAATTTCTAGCCTCAATAGATATCAATGATGCCTACCTCCACACTCCTATATAGAAGGGTCATCAACAATTGCTGCGGTTTTCTGTAGGGCACCAGTATTTTCAGTTCCAGGCTTTGCCATTCTGTTTATAAACCACTCAGAGTTTGGCCTGTCTAACAACTTTTTACTAAGGGCTTCTTTTAATTGCCTTATTAAAACAACATTTTAGGGGGGGGCGTGGCCTGGCTGCAGAAGGAGCAAGACGTGAGGTGCCTGAGCTCCGTCCCTGCTGACATCTCATCTGCACAAAATCCCCGGTTCCCGAAGCCATCCAGCCCTACAACTTGGTACCTCACCTGGGGAGACCCCAATAAAGGAGTGGGAAAGGCCGCGGAGTCGGGGGACCTCTCTGAGAGGTCCCCGCGGATTGTGGCCTAGTACCCCCTTGAAGCCGGGGGCTCGCGTAACACCGCCGCCCACCGGAAACACGGAGCAGAGTGGAGCCGCATAACCAGCTACTTACCCGGCGGGGGGAGCCCTCGGCTCGGCGGCACCTGAAGGAAGAGTGGCGCTGGTCTGAGAGAGGTGAGGGGTAGCGCAGCAGCCGGCTCTGTACGAGTCGCGGCCGCCATATTGGATTCCCGCGACGCGGGCCTGAACTCCAGGAACAGCGGGGAGGCTGAGGGTAGACGGCAGTCAGCTCCCTCCTCTAATCTAACAGTGTTCCCAGGGCCCCGCTGGATCTCTAAAAGGGCAGACAAAACGATCTGCATCACTGCTATACCTGGCACAGTGGACTGTATATAGGGCTGGGTGCACACAATATATAGGGGGTGGGTGCATGAGCCAGAGGGTGACCCATAACCCCTCAGGATCCCCACAAGGAAATAGCAGCAGGGTCCCTGGCTCTATATAGATTTTTCAAGGTATGTGAAGAGGCTGTGAAAGACTCTGTATTTACGAACACAAGAATCCTGTAATCTCCTATATACTGTCATTCAAACTGAGCTTAAGGTCCTGCTGCTAAGTATTGAAAGGCTTTCATTAATACAACAAAGGATCCTCTATTATTACAAAGTTTTAAGCTGACAGGCCAGCTGTTTCAATCCATATTTATTGCTTGCTGATAATACAGAGTACACTGTCGGAACTGCACATATCCAGACTGTGCTTATAAAGCCATATGGTGTAGCTCAGCCCAATAGCGCCATCTAGTGTTATAGGTGGAGAACAACAACCACTCTCCCTTCTCTTGGCTTTACACTTGTGTTAATTTGAAGCATTAAAGTAAACAGGCCATTTTATACCTGGGGGTGATGTGCACAGAGCCGTGGGATCCCGCCACCCACAGGAATACTCCCAAAGACAGCGTTTGATGGCAAAAATGCCTCAGGAATAAAAATGCGGCGCTAACAGGCCACGTGGGGGAGGACCTGCGTGAAGCTGCCCACCAGTTATGATTACATTGCCGAAAATCCATCATATGAGTACCCAGTCTCAACACACATGACAAAACGCCGCCACAACGGGCTCAAAGAAAAAAAGCCGTCTAAAACAACACAAGCTCAAGCTTTCTGTTCTCTGTTCGGAGCTCCAACACGCGACTCCCTTTCATCGACGTCGAGTATACATACCCCCGACCCACGTCCAGAAGATCACACTAACCAGAGCCCTCCTCATCCAGCCTCATCGGAAGAAATAGAGATGGCCTCACAGGACCTGACCACCATACTCTCCAAACTTAAAGAGATTCCTACTCGGCAAGAGATACAGGAAGATCTTCTTTCCTCTGAAAAGAGGATCCAGGAATCAATGCAGACTCAAATCGCCTCTATTAAATCAGATTTCAAGCACCTTGCAAACCGAGTAGTACTGCTGGAGGAACAAGCAGAGGAGGTGGACACTCGGATGTCAGATATACATGACCTAGTGTCCCGGCAGTCTAGGGCCTTGACAGAATTGGGCCGCAGGCTTGATGATATGGACAATCGTGGGAGGAGAAATAATCTACGGATTAGAGGTATACCGGAAGACATTCAACCCCAAAATGTAGAGGGCGCTCTGTCCAAAATTTTCAAAAGCCTCATTGAGGCAGATGCAGAGCACCGAATAGTCTTCGATAGGGCACACAGAGCCCTTAAGCCCAAAGGAGCTCCCTCGGAGAAACCCAGAGACATAATTTGTAGGCTCCACTATTTCCAAGAAAAGGAAGAAATTCTGAGGGCAGCACGTCTTTCGCCCGGTCTCACTTTCAATGGACACGACATCCAGATATACCAAGACCTGTCATGGACAACTTTACAGCAAAGACGCCTACTACGCCCCATCACAGATGAACTAAAGAAGAGAAATATTAAGTTCAGATGGGGATTCCCAATAAGCATCCAGGTTGTTCATAAGGGTAAAACATGCATCCTTCAAGACCCCGAAGGTGTGATCTCTTTTTGCAATGCTCTGGACCTGCCACCTCCAGTTTTGTCCAACTGGTTGGATCCAATGGAACTGTCGGTTAGATCGAGACCGCGCAGGGAGCACTGGCAAGAGATCCATCACAGTATGAAAAAGAAGCCCGGAAACCCACCACCAACGACGCCGAGTGGCGGATCAAGAGATCAGCTATCAGGCCAGCAGAGATCCCCGGGGTCTCTCACACCAGACACGTAAATATCTGCTGAAACTGGCAAAGACTGTCTAGTTTGTTTTACGGCTAAAAATCCTTTTCTAGTTTGGTGAGAATAAGACCGTTCGATTTAAAAATGTATGGTATATGATTGCTCGCTTATAGTTTATATATTGCATCGAATAAGTTGGATGGCACTCTGGGCTGGCCATGCAGCGCATGATCAGATGTTTTATCTGGTCTTACAGGAACATGACCAAAGTGCATGACCGAAGTAATCTTTCTTGATAATGCATCGTATAGGGTCATGAGGATTCCAGGAAGCACTCTTAATAAGTATAGATGTGGTCGTTTTTTTTTTTTTTTTGGTAGAGTGTGCGGCTCGGCTAGTCCAGAGGAAACGCCTAGTTTGGGCCCTGTTGTAGGCCACTGTTACATAAAGCTAATATTAATAATAATCTGATTCTTGAATAGACTACTCAGTAGGAGACTGGTTATTTTATTTTATTGTTTGATATTTTATTGTTCCATTCATGCTTTATATTAAGGGCGGCCCGCCCTGTTCTCCCCCATACCCCTCAAGCTCTGCTGTAGACACGTAGACCATGGGACGAATTGAGCTTCCCTTGGCTAAAAATGCAGAGTTTCCCATACTTATTGTATGGGCCTATTGCTTAGGCAATAACAGTTTTTCCCCTATAGTTATAGTACGTCCTCGTATGTTCACCCTCCCCACTCCTAACCCTTCACCTAAACCTTGGAAAGGGGGCCCTAATCTATTGATTTGTCTTAGGATCAGAGATGGTGGTTAATCTAAAGATAGTGTCCTTGAATGCAAGAGGTCTCAATGTCCCTGAAAAAAGATCTAAATTATTGCACTTAATGCACACTGAGAAAGCAGACGTTATATTTTTTTAGGAAACACATTTTAAAGGAGACGCGGCTCCTAGGCTGTCATCCCGACATTACCCGACAGGTTATTTTAATAACTTTTCCGATTCCAAATCTAAAGGTGTTGCCATATTGTTTTCTAAAACCATTCCCCTTTCAGACGTTGTAGTGCAGCCTATAGGGAATGGTAGAGGACTTTTAGTTAAGACTACTATATCTAACCAGACTTTCTCATTCATAAATTTGTACTTACCAAATAAGGGACAGCTGCGCTTCTTCAAAGAGGCTATGGAATTAGTAGAAGGCAAGCTGGAGGGTGTCGTGGTGACTGGGGGCGATTTCAATTGGGCTATAGACCCCGAATTGGACACAACTACATCCACTACCAATACCCCTCAAAAAGATATAAGACGTTTCAAAGCCATACTACATGACTTCCAAATGATTGACACGTGGAGGCTATTACATCCCAAGGACAAGGATTTTACTTTTTATTCCCACCCACACAAGTCATACACTAGAATAGACTATTTGTGTCTGGGACAAAGCTCATTGGAACTGATTAAAGATGCGACAATAGGGCAGATGGTAGTATCTGATCACGCACCCATATCCCTTACCCTGTCCCTGCAGAATCCCACTTCCCGACAATGGAACTGGAAATTTAATGAACAGTTCCTTAGGGAAGACGACTGTAGGACACAGATTGGAGTAGCTATAAGTGACTACATCGAAACCAATGAGACTGAAGGGGTGTCACCAGTCACTATCTGGGAGGCACACAAATGTGTAATACGGGGTAAATGTATTCAACTAGGCTCATGGTTGAAAAAAAAGAGGGCAGAATGTAGGGAGGCCTTGGTAGGAAAGATAAAGTCCCTGGAATTGGCACATAAGTCTTCCCTGACATCTGACACCTTCTTGGAATTACAAGAAGCTCGTACGGCACTGAATAGCCTACTCAATGACAGCACGCGCAGAGCGTTTAGAAGGTGCAGACACAAATTCCACAGATGGGGCAATAAACCTGGCAAACAATTGGCGAGGGCATTGAGGGCGCAAAGGTCCATGACCTATATAAAGGAAATGAAAGACTCTGAAGGCCGAACACACTCAAGTAACTCACAAATAGCACAGATATTTCACAAATATTACACTGCACTATATAATCTAACCGGGGAAGGCCAGGTGGGAGGGAGGTCGACCATAGAAAGGGACATTCAGGAATACCTATCAGAAATACAATATCCCGTCCTTCCCCAAGATTTAACATCCTCTCTTAATGAACCGTTTACGGAAGAAGAACTCAAACTAGCATTAAAAAGTACTCCGTCGGGCAAAAGCCCAGGGCCAGACGGCTTCCCAGTGACTTATTATAAAACTTTCCAGGAGAGGCTCCTCCCCCTCTTGTTGCGGGCATGCAACGCGATATCCACAAAGCAACCTTTGTCGCATCAGTCACTTGCTGCACATATTACAATACTACCAAAAGAGGGGAAGGACCCTTCACTCCCTGCAAGCTACCGCCCCATTTCCCTTCTTAATATAGACACCAAGTTATTTGCGAAATTATTGGCAAACCGCCTGGCGACTTTAGTCCCTATGGTAGTACACGAAGATCAGGTGGGCTTTGTGAGGGGCAGAGAAGCGAGGGAAAACACTATCAGGGTATTCGACATAGTTGCACATGCCCAGACAACACATACCCCAATCATGTTCCTATCCACCGACGCTGAAAAAGCGTTCGATAGGGTGGACTGGAAGTTTATGGAAATGACTTTGAGACACATAGGTTTAAATGGTCAATTTTTACAAAAGATTATGGCACTATATAATGCACCTACTGCACAGATAAGGGTTAATGGCACACTATCCCCTCCGGTCGCTATCGCAAATGGGACAAGACAGGGTTGTCCCTTATCACCTTTAATTTATGTACTCTGTATGGAAGCCCTGGCTAGGGCAATTAGGAATAACTCCAGTATTAGAGGTCTAAGGGTAGGGAAGACCGACCACAGATTGGCACTATTTGCCGATGACCTCTTGGCGATAATCTCGAATCCAGTGGTATCGTTACCGAATCTCATGGGGGAATTCTCAAGATATGGGAAATTATCTAACTTTAAAATAAATTACTCAAAATCTGTAGCACTGAACATATCACTTCCTACCCACACAGTTGAATCTCTCAAGCCCAGATTCCCCTTCCAGTGGGCTACCTCCCATATTAAATATCTGGGTATACAAATCCCTAGCTCCTTGTCCTCTGCGGTCTCTCTCAACTATACTCCCTTACTCCGGGTTGTTCGCCGGGAATTATCACAATGGGCAACACAGAGATTTTCTTGGCTGGGGAGGATGAACATTATCAAAATGAATATTCTCCCAAGATTCTTATACCTCTTCCAAGCAATCCCTTTAAGGATCCCGGCGCAATACCTCGGAGAGGCACAGAGAGTTATCAGTCAATTTGTCTGGGGGGGCAAAAAGCCCAGATTTAAACATGCCTATCTATATTATAGCAGAGATAGAGGGGGACAACGATTGCCTATGTTACTAGCCTACTACCAGGCAGCAGTTTTACACAGGGTGCTGAACTGGGCTAGAGCAGATGTTAACCCCAAGCAATGGGTTGAATTGGAGATACAATCTTCCTCCCTAAATTTGCAGCACATCCCCTGGCTGGCTAAAATACCCTCGACTAAGCTCCCCACAATTGAGGCCACTTTATCAATGTGGAAAAATCTTAGACACAAGCTTGGTCTCTCAACTCCCAACACCCTTCTACTACCTTTTGTGGACAATCCAGAATTCCCCCCTGGAACTTCTGGGGCGCAAGCAACTAGGTGGAAACAGCAGGGCCTTACTAAAATTATCCACTTAGTGTCGGGTGGGAAAATTGTTGCTTTTACGGATTTGAGAGTTGGAAAGGAACTGGCCCAATCAGATGCTTGGTTTTATTTTCAAATCAGACACTTTATCCATTCGAAAAGACCAGATGATACCCTTAAAAAAGAACCAACACATTTTGAAATGCTATGCTATCGAGCCTCTGAGCCCACACATGCATTATCAACAATATATCAATTATTGCTAGGGGGTCATTTTCCTGATAATCCCTCTTTCTGTGAGAAATGGGATAGGGACCTACTACAATGGGGCATAACGATAGAATGGGAAAAACAATTCGAGGTCATGGCAAGATGCTCAACAAGCCTAGAGGTGATAGACACTCAATATAAATTACTAACCCGTTGGTACAGGTGCCCAGATTTCCTTCATAAAATATTTCCCGCGGTATCTCATCTGTGCTGGAGGTGCGGGTCCTCAAGTGGTACTCTGATTCATATTTGGTGGGAGTGTGCCAGGATCAGACCCTTCTGGGACAAAGTAATACAATTATCCTCAAAGATGTTAGGTTCCCAAGTACCGGAGGGTCCTGATTTCTGGCTTCTCTCCCATTCCAAAATCCCGTTATATAAATACAAAAAGTCCTTATTAAAACACTTGAACAATGCCGCCAGGGCAGTAATACCGACACACTGGAGAGATACAGAGTCCCCAACAATATGGGAATGGTTTTGTAGAGTCGACTTTTATTGCACTATGGAAGATATCTATTATGATGCATTAGATAAGCAGGCAGACTATATGGCGACATGGGCATCATGGATAGACTTTAAATCATCGGCAATATATAAAGAACAGGTTCCATAAATTAAGACGCCTTGAGGCTCTCTCAGCAATGAGTCCACATAGACTTGAGTCCCACTTGACCTGATACACCTTTTGGTCTCAATAGATATGAGGTATATAAAGGCCCCCAGACCCCCCCTTTTTTATCCCTCTTCATCCCCCCCCCCTAAGTTCAATCTCCCCGGTTCCTTTGGTACCCACCGTACCACCCTGAGATGTTACGGTGCTCCCTTTTCCCTAGGCATATGCGCTATGACACTTATTCTTAATATTACTCGTGACGGAGAACCCCGTCACAGAGGCCCTAATCTCTTTTCTTGAAAAGGTACTCTACTTTTCCACAGACGTAGGCCAGATTTTTCTGTGTAGAAATGCTCAATTGTAACTGGCTTGGGTCTAGGAATGCTTCATTAGATGCTGACCATGTATGTTCTTCGGAATAGTGTACCTGTTTATTCTCCTGTAAGAATGTATTAACTGTATGCCTGTATCTATGTTTTTATCTGAAAATTAAATAAAGTATACATAAAAAAAAAAAAAAAAAATAATGTGATTAAGTTTGCACACTATTTTCACATTATTTTATTATCACCTGAATGTATTAAAAGTCTTTTGCAGCAGTTAGTTTTTATTGTATTTAATAAAAAATGCTCCAAAAAAAAAACAAAAAAAAAAAACAACATTTTAGATTACCATAGACAGGTTCCAGAAATTTGGCTCGATCATTGATTTTCTCAAATCAAATTGAAACCTTTCTCAGAATATTACAGTGTATTTTTGGATTCTCTCTCCGAGTTTTTCTGCCTCAGGCAACGATTCAGGTTCTTCAATCCAGAATAAAGACTATATTAAAGTTGACTCGTATCTCAGTCCTCAGGGCTATGCAGTTACTGGGAGAATGGTTGTGGTCGTGTTGGAAAAATTGCGTCGATCGCATCGCATGCGATGCGACCGACCCGATTTTTTTATTGAATCAAATGTGAATAGGGTCCCTGGGACCTGATTTTACATTGGATTCAATGTAAAATATTACCTACACCCACAATTTAACTGCGTAAACCCCACCCCACGATTGACGTGAACCCGAAGCATGGCGAGCGCAGCGAGCCCGCGGGGGGCGGCGGTGCGCGTCCTCCGACCTTTTCATTCCCCTACTATCCACGTCGGCGTGGAGTTGAGAATATATAGTGTAGCGAGCCTCCGAGCCCGAAGCGTGGCGAGCCCCATGAGGGGACGCGTATAACTTCACAGGTATACACGTCCCCTCGCGGGGCTCGCTGCGCTCGCCGCGCTTCGTGCTCGGTGGCTCGCTGCGCTCGCCACACTATATATTCTCTACTCCACGCCGACGTGGATAGTAGGGGAATGAAAAGGTCGAAGGACGCGCACCGCCGCCCCTTGTGGGCTCGCTGCGCTCGCCACGCTTCGGGTTCACGTCAATTGTGGGGTGACGACGGGGCCATATATAATGTGAAATGGGTCATATTGGCCCATTTCACATTTTTTACTATGTGAGATGGACTTAATCAAGTCCATCTCATCTTGTGCCATTATAATGGCACAAGATGAGATGGAGTCTTGTGGCCTTAACCTTAATGTAGACCTTAACTTTAATGTACACGATGGATGCGATTGTGGCCGTGCTAGGAAACAAGTACCGTTGCTTCTTTCAAAGCCGTCCCTTTTGACCGATTTCATGCCCATCCACTACATAATCAGTCACTTCATTTATGGGTAAAGTTAGACCCTTGATTTAAGAATATGTTTTCATTATGAAAAAAAGAACCAATAAATTTGGGTGCTACACTTTTAAAATATAGATCTTGTTCTTAACCCCCTTTTTTTTTTCTGACAGCAGCTTTTAATTGTTGTACTAGTGAATGCACAAAAGATAATACTGCAATACAATAGACCATGAATAAATACACTGTCCTTCTTAATTAGTATATCGGCATGGAAGAATTATCGCAAAAAGGAGATAGTTAAATATCAAATTTAATATAAACAATTTATACATTCAAAATGACAGGTCATACAACAATTAATTCACATAATAAATAAATATATAAAAGTACATAGTATAATAATGTACCCTAACTGTGGTATGGTGGATAATAAAATCAATAAAGTTGACCTCGAAAATGCAGGTTATTTTGGCTGGAATAGTGCCTCTGTGACATAGTTCAATTAGATAATTGGAATGAATATCAAGGTATAATCCTTTTATCTGAAAAGAAGTTCAACTTACTGTCCGGTCTTTGCACAGACCTTCTTTCTCCCACACAATGCTGATATTGACCCACTAAACAGAGGATTTTCCAAGTGAAGCAGCCTGATCTCTCCAATGTAGCACTGGCTACTTGTAATCCAGTGCAAGCCGCATTGGGTGCCCGGGCTTTGATTTTGAGATCACTGGCTTTGTCCCAGTGTGTGCAGTGAGCTGCTGTGTGCAATAAGTGCTGGTATTATTGGGCAATACTTAGTGCAGCAGGTGTTCAGGATCTCTTTCTGTAGCGCATTTCCATAGATAGTATCATGCGATTAGCTCGGCAGACAAATCAGTCACTTCTATGGTGGTTGCAAGATGTAAATCTGAACAGAGGTTGTCCGTTTTGAATTGGATCATTGCCACCACAGATGCCAGCCTAACAGGTTGGGGGTGAGTGGTCTTGTAAATGCATCTACAGGGTTTTTGGTCCATCCAAGAAGCTTCTCTTTCCATGAATATACTGAAATTAAAGAATTTGGTTTACATTGGTTCAGGTTCAATCCATTTTAAAGAATCTACCAATCTGAATTCATTTAGACAATGCCCTGGCAATTGCATATATAAACAAGCAAAGCTGGCGAGCAATGAGGAAGGGTTCACTCAGCCTTCATTGGGCAGAAAATTGTGTTCAGGAATTTCAGCAGTCTACATTTAATCGATCAACAGGGAGGTGGACTTCTTTAATTGCCACAGAGAGCATCCTGGAGAAGTTTGTGTAAATTGTGTCCAGATGGGTGTCTGCAGACATAGATGTAATGGCTTCCTATCTTAACAGGGAACTTCCATGGTAAGGATCTCTGTTCCAGGCACATTGGGTATTCCAGTTGGGGTACATTTTCCATATTTGGTAATGTTACCAAGGATACTTGAACAGATTTGATTAAGGGTATGGCCAATCATTCTGTTGGCTCCAGACTGAATGCTGCCATTGCTATGCAATCCTTCGAAACATGTTTACAGATGCTCCGTATCATCTGTCTCTGTGTCCAGATCTGCTGTTTCAGGGTCCTTGTCTCCACCCTGATTGGCTTTAAGAGCCAAGGGTTTTTCCCCTACTGCCACTTCACAAATTTATTATTGGATGTGGAAGATATATATTTCTTGGTATGAAAAACACAATTTGAAACCTGAATGTCCCATTTTATCTTTTCTCCAGGATAGTTTCGTTAAATAGCTCAGATGAACTTCCCTTACGGGACAGATTTTAGCCCTGTCTATAGTTTTTAAAAGGATATTGGCCACCATTTCTGAAGTGCAAACCTTCTTGCAGGGTTTTATTTACATACAGCATCCTTCTGTCCCACCAGTTCCTCCCTTGAGTTTAGTTTAGTTTTGGTGGCACTCCAAAAGGCTCTCTTTGTCTGTGGAATTGCAATCCCTTTGAGCCATTAGAGTCTGTGGAATTGCGATACCTCACTTTAATTAAAAGTTTGAGTTAGTGATTCTTTTTTTGTAAATTTCTGTAATGTTATACAATAAATCTTCCTTTCTCCCTAAAGTGTTGGATGTGGTATGTGCATTAGGCATTCAGAGCCTACTGCATCTTTCAGACGTATGGAATCTTTGTTGATCCAGATTGATGCACAAAAGAAAGGTCCATCACTAGGGCCCTTATTCTGATCGGTGCGGCCGGATCCGAATATGCGGGCAGGACCGTGCGTGCGAAACCCCGCCTTCCGTACGGATCGCCAACTCCGTCCGTACGCGGTAAGAAGCTGGCCGAACGGACCGCACGTGTATTTTTCATGGAATACGCCTCCTCCATCTCAGGGAACCTCCCCCATCATTCGATGGTCGCAGACCATCGAATGCAGGACCGAGTGCTCCACCAGCTCCCGCAACCTCAGACCACACAGACATTTTTCCGTGCAAAAGCAGGGATCTGGGCGGTCAGCTGACATCCGGCGATGTCATATGTCCGCCCCCTACACGTGTGTCACGGCCGCATTACCATGCGTACGCCCAGCGTTTGCATGGGAACGCCCATGAAACGCGGGGCGTATGCATATGGTAATAAGCCTAAATAGCCTTTCACGCCCCTCTCCACCCCCTGTTCGGAGTGTTCACATTTCATGCGGGATTTGGCCATACGCCTTGCTCGCACACGCGCAGAGACGCCTCTGCACATGCGCAGACACAAAACATCGGCGGGCCAAACGCACGCGGATATTACCGCACCAACCAGAATAAGGGCCTAGATGAGTATTTGACACCATTTGACAGGCATATTTGACTTCAAATGTGACTGTGCCGGCTTCAGTTCAGGCCCACTCGACTAAAGCAGTTCAGATATTCTTGGGCTGTGCAGCTTAGTGGTTTGGATCAGCACAGTCTCCTGGTGCATCCTATTTGCATTGCAGTGATGCATTTACAGAAAAAAGGTGCCTGAATAACAGGATCTACTGTACCAAGAGGGTCTGTTTGGCGCAAATGCAGCAATGATGTATGAGGATGCATCTCTATTTATATTATGTGATGCATGTAAATTAGCGTCTCCATCAGTAACAATTGTGGCAGAGACTCAGGTGCCAGTCTGAGCAGTTAAAAGGTGTCTCGGATCCTTGGAAAAGCCATAGTTTCAGGCTTACAACCTGGGAGAATTTACTAAGATTTTACTTCCATTTCACATGGTATGTTGCTATGGGCAGCCAATCAGAAACTATTATCTTCTAGAACAGGCATGTCCAAACTGTGGCCCTCCAGCTGTTGTGAAACTACAAGTCCCATCATGCCTTGCCACAGTTTTGCTATCAAGGAATGCTAAAGCTATGGCAAGGCATGCTGGGATGTGTAGTTTCACAACAGCTGGAGGGCCATAGTTTGGACATGCCTGTTCTAGAAGGTGGTAAATAAGTAGTAGTTTCTGAATAGCTTCCCGTAGCAACATCTAATGTGAAAAAGAACTCCCATCTTAGTACATTTTCCGGTACTTATGTAATATCTGGACTTTTCTTATGAGACCGCGTCCCCTCGCGGGGCTCGCTGCGCTCGCCACACTATATAAAATCAACTCCATGCGTAGTTGGATAGTAGGGGTATGAAAAAATGAGGTGCATTTAACATGGGAGCCCAGATAATACAGAAGTAACCATTTTCCCTATAGAAACCCAGGATGCAATTTATAAATAGATTAGTCTTTGCATGATCATTTAAAAACAAGGGGTACTGTACATTTGATTTCCCATTATGTAGAAGCAATAGGATTTTCATATTAAGTACTGGCACAATGTCTATGAAGTTTCAAGAGTGTGATTTATTCTGTATGTTAATTTTTTTCAAAAAGAAAAAAGTTACAATGAATATAGTGATTTATAAAACAAAACTCTGAATCTAGTGACAAGTATTGTTGACGCCAGGGTTTATTTTCTTTTACCCTTATATTTTTGTATTTCTATTGTGTTCTTGGTACTGCTAGATTCTATAAAATTGTTATGTACTCATTAACTAAGATTTGTATTAAATAAATGAAAGTCTTATTCTTTTTTTTTTTTTTTTTTCTAAGTGCAGTACTCACCAGTTTAAAATGTGTCTGAAAGTACTGTGTGTTTGTGGATGGATTTAACAATTACAGACTAATTCCCATCACCTTTTGTTCCAGGCTTATGGCATGTCTGCCCTGCCTTTGAACTTGATTAAAGGTACGAGAAACGCACATTATGAGCGTTTGGAAAACATTGAAGATATTGAAGAGTTGGAGCAGCAAGTGGCAAGATTGAAATCAAAGGCAAGTTTCATATGTGTTCTTTTTCTTAATAAATAACTATCTTGTTTTCCATTTCAGGTCATGTGTACAGTACCAATCATCTAAAATTAACTGTTAAGGTGGCCATACATCAGAAAGACTGGTCTTACAATCATGATTGTGTCCAATTTCCGTTCAACTCCCTGGCAGTCCTTGGTGGTTTTTGGACACACAATGTACTCACAATCTGTCATACAATCCATCTGCTGCATGATTGCATGATTGAAGCTCTTATAGAAGAGTTTTCCCATTTTTTTTAAATTGGAAATCAATTACATGGCAAATCATTAAAATCAATATGTGCAATTGATTGCAATTTTTAAAAAAGGTACTTGTTTCCTAACACGGCCACAATCGCGTCCATCGGGGGTAATTTTTAGGGGCCTGCGACACGACCGACGCGATGCCCCCGATTTTTCCATTGAAATGCATTGAAAACAGTGAAAATCGGGTCGGTCGCGTCGTGTGCGGCTAAATGGTCCACACGCGATGGCCGCGATTTCCCCATAGGGAACAATGTTAAATGGGTAACTTTACCCGCGATGACCCATAGGAAACAATGTTAAATGGGTCAATTTACCCAAATCATCATAGGGAAGAATGGTAAATGGGCCAGAAACCCCAAAAAACCCCCCTGACCAGTGAAATGTCCCCCCAAAAGTAGTTTACGCCACCCCGCGATCAACGTGAACCCGAAGCGTGGCGAGCGCAGCGGTACGCGTCCTCCGACCTTTTCATACCCCCACTATCCACGTCGGCGTGGAGTTGAGAATAGAATAGTGTGGCGAGCGCAGCGAGCCACCGAGCCCAAAGCGTGGCGAGCGCAGCGGATAGATTCACAGGTAAACGCGTCCCTTCCTGGCCTTCACAGGTGTCCGCGTCGCCATGGACACCTGGGAAGCCCGCGAGGGGACGCGTATAACTGTGAAGGTATCCGCGTCCCCTCGCGGGGCTCGGTGGCTCGCTGCGCCCGCCCCTCGCGGGCTCGCTGCGCTCGCCACGCTTCGGGTTCACGTTGATCGCGGGGTGGCGTATAGTACTTTTGGGGGGACATTTTAATGTTCAGGGGTGTTTTTGGGACATTTACCATTGTTCCCTATGATAATTTGGGTAAATTGATCCATTTCACATTGTTTCCTATGGGAAATCGTGGTCATCGTGGGTAAATTGAGGCATTTAACATTGTTCTCTATGGGGAAATCGCGGGCATCGCGTCTGGCCCATCGCACCCGATTTTTTAGTGCATGCGATGCCCGCGATGGCCCCGATTTTACCCCCGATGACAGCGATCATGATCGTTGTGGCCGTGCTAGGAAACAAGTACCTTAAAAAAAATGATAAAACTTTTGCACAGATTGATTTTATTGATTTTTGACATGTAATTTATTGCCATTGGCATTCCCATAGGAAACAATGTTAAATGGGTCAATTTACCCAAATCATCATAGGGAAGAATGGTAAATGGGCCAGAAACCCCAAAAAAACCCCCTGACCAGTGAAATGTCCCCCCAAAAGTAGTTTACGCCACCCCGCGATCAACGTGAACCCGAAGCGTGGCGAGCGCAGCGGTACGCGTCCTCCGACCTTTTCATACCCCCACTATCCACGTCGGCGTGGAGTTGAGAATAGAATAGTGTGGCGAGCGCAGCGAGCCACCGAGCCCGAAGCGTGGCGAGCGCAGCGGATAGATTCACAGGTAAACGCGTCCCTTCGTGGCCTTCACAGGTGTCCGCGTCGCCATGGACACCTGGGAAGCCCGCGAGGGGACGCGTATAACTGTGAAGGTATCCGCGTCCCCTCGCGGGGCTCGGTGGCTCGCTGCGCCCGCCACACTATTCTATTCTCAACTCCATGCCGACGTGGATAGTGGGGGTATGAAAAGGTCGGAAGACGCGTACCACCGCCCCTCGCGGGCTCGCTGCGCTCGCCACGCTTCGGGTTCACGTTGATCGCGGGGTGGCGTATACTACTTTTGGGGGGACATTTTAATGTTCAGGGGTGTTTTTGGGACATTTACCATTGTTCCCTATGATAATTTGGGTAAATTGATCCATTTCACATTGTTTCCTATGGGAAATCGTGGTCATCGCGGGTAAATTGAGGCATTTAACATTGTTCTCTATGGGGAAATCGCGGGCATCGCGTCTGGCCCATCGCACCCGATTTTTTTAGTGCATGCGATGCCCGCGATGGCCCCGATTTTACCCCCGATGACAGCGATCATGATCGTTGTGGCCGTGCTAGGAAACAAGTACCTTAAAAAAAATGATAAAACTTTTGCACAGATTGATTTTATTGATTTTTGACATGTAATTTATTGCCATTTTAAAAAAAATGGAAAAACTCTTACAAAATTTCTCATTTTCTGATTCTCACACCCTATTACATTTGGCCCTGTTGTGTATCTGTAGATATCTATATCTATCGATAGATAGCTATATAGATCTAGATTTAGATAGATAAAATAGATATATAGAAAAATATTTCTGTTATGACGCTTCAGTCCCCAAGTCCATATTTTAGTACAGCTAAAATGTAATGTCAGTGCTTTGCCACGTTGTCTCAAATACACTTCCCAGATGACCGACGGCAGCTATTGTTCTCCAGAAAATCTATTCTGTAGTCTTTGATGGGTATATCTAAAATGGTGAGAAACCACTCTAGTGTTTTAACTTCATATTCAGTCAGGGAAGATACCGTATTTATCGGCGTATAACACGCACAGGCGTATAACACGCACCTTCATTTTAAAAGGGAAATCTCAGGAAAAAGTAAAATTTTCACCTGTCCGAGGCCGCAGGCTGTGTGCCACTCATTGGGCTCCTCCGGGATAGTCCTCACCTCAGCTAACTACCATGTTGGTGTAACTCCGGCTAAATGTCCCGCAGCATCACAGGGAAGCTGCCCGTCCCACCGGAGGGGTCTGCAGCCCGAACAGCGGCTCATAGGCTCCGCCACACGCAGGGGCCGCACACCGAAACTTTCCAGCTCAGCAAAACAAGGCTCCTTCCCGTCTCTTGCTGCCGGCACTCCGCTGCTGCTGCTGCTGCTGGGGCGCTCCGTGCCAGCACCTCTCCGGGACTCATCCTGCACACGGCGCAGGCGCACGGAACTCACGTCACTAGCCCTTGAGAGAAACGCGAGATTTGGCTGGCGCATGCGCCGTTCGCTCATAGGAAGTGGCAACGCTCCCGGTGCGATAGGTTATGCTACGCATGCGCCGACCGGTGGGACGGACGTACTAGAGCAGCCTTTACATACTGGTCCTGTTCCCACTGAAGCTCTATGGGCGAAGTCTGGTGTGGTGCTGGAGCGGGTGCATGCGGGGGGACAGGCGGCTATATCGACGTATAACACGCACATATCGGCGTATAACACGCACCCATCTTTTCCCCCTATTTTCAGGGGGAAAAAAGTGCGTGTTATACGCCGATAAATACGGTAAGTAATATGTGTACCGCAATTTAGATGTTCATATGCCTTTAGTAGGGTCTTTATAACACTGTAGTACCCTGTACCCTACTAGATTACAAGCTCCTCCGAGCACGGCCCTCTTCCCTCCTGTTGTCAAAGCCCACTTTTCTCTTCACATTTCACTCACAGCTCTCCTATACTCAACCACTCAGTAACCATCTTCGTCTGCATACCCATCTCCATCATTGGCCTCAAGCCTCTCGTTGTATGTTGATTGAGTCCTCACTATTTATATTTAAGCTGTAATGTGTATTGAACTGTGGCACTCTTTATTTGTACTCTACTTTTGTTATTTATTCAATGTTATGCCAAGCTTTGTCTCCCTGTATTGTTCCTTTGTAAGGCGCTGGGAAACACTTGTGGCACCTTTATAAATAAAATAATAATAATAATGGTTCATACGTGTCCTCCCAAAAAGTAGGGTCTGGTCCAGTTTCGTCACCTCAGGTCACCCACAGACATGTATATGGTTTGTGGGTATATAAGAGATAAAACACATAGGGCAGTATTCACTGAAAAAAAATTGCTGTGTTTTATGGCGAATTTGTACTTTTTTCGCGTTGGACGGAGAATTTTGGTCTCAGAAAGTGAATAACCCTATTTAATGTGATATTTTCGCTGTCTTTCTAAGTTGATTTTCGCCGTGTCTCTCCATGTAGCAATTCTCCATCTTTTCATGGAGAAGTGGAATGTGAACTTTTAAAATTAATTTTTTTTTTTTTTTTTTGGTGTCAAAAAATCAGGAATTTTATTCTGTGAAGGGGCATGCTATTTTTATTCATGTGCTTATAGCATATGAATATATATTTAATTTAATATTTTTTTTTTTTTTTTTACACATAACAGCCAGCAGAGAGCCGCTTATTAGATATTCATATATTCACTGCACCCGATCATTACATATGCACGATCGGGAGCAGTGAATATACCCGGTCCCCTGCTGGCTCTGGGGGGGCAGCTTGTGCTGCCTGGGTCCCGGGGAGCCCTCCTCCCCTCCACATACGTTCTGGGGCAGGCAGGGAGACTTCAATCTCCCTGCCTGCCACCGTCCCACGGCTCCCTGCCTGGCTCCGCTGCAGGGGCGAAGATTCGCCGCGAGGGGCAACGAGCCCCTGCGACGATGAATACTGGGAGAGCGAGTGGCAGCCAGCCCTCCGGAACACAGCGAGTGTGCAGCGAATCCTAAACCGGATTTGCTGCACACCGCAATTTTTTTACATTGAATACTGCTCATAGAGTTTCCTGGAATTACCAGCACTTTTACTCCAATGTTGTTGCTGCTGCATGTAAGCAATCTTTTTATTCTATTTATTTATGTGTAGTATTTATGTTACGTAAACTCCTTATTTATTTTTATTATTATATCCACATGCCATATAAACCAGACCATACATTTTTTCTTTTTTACTTAGTTCCTATGACATCCGTGATCCCTGTTTTCCTCCCTCCAGTCTCTGGTCACTTATTTTTTTTCTTGCCCCTCCTGATCTTTTGGGGTGTATTCTTATTTTGTCTCATTTCTCTTGGGGTAACCCCTATAAAATCTTGTGGTGTTCTGCCGATGGAGGACTTATTATATGACGACTCACTCCCTGAGGAGTCCATATCAGATGTGGTATCCCTGAAAATTATCAATTTAACTGGCCATGACCTCACTCCTTTCCAACACAAAGTCCTCAGTAAAGGACTCTCATTCAGCCTCTCTCAATCTTTCAAACAGTTTGACTGTGAACAAGATATTAATCTCTTTCGGAGGAAATTTATATTAATGAAATGTTTCTCTAAAAAGGATCTTGACAAAACTACGGAGATTACAACAGAACCCATTTATACAATACCTAATCAGCATGCTATCACATCATTTTTCTCCAGAGATGACCTGAAGGCAATCTTTATATTGGAGGAACACTCTGACAAGGGAATTTCTGGGCCCAGTAATATAGAAAACTCACAAGAGATCCAACAAAGGGGGATAACCCTAAAGAAAAAAAAATCCCTGTTTTACCCAGACTTCATTCTTTCCCATAGATCAAAATATATCTGGACCTGGTGAGTAATGATATTACTAAATATATTAGAAAGACACAAGCATTTCCAATTTCCCAACAAAAATCTCACTAGAAAAAAAAACAGGCATTAGATGAAATAAAAAAATTAGATAATATGGTCACTAAACCCTCGGAGGGGGGCAACGTAGTACTCTGGTCCAGAGAGAAATATGTCCAGGAACTTGAATGACCGCTCTTGCTATAACAAACTTACCTTTAATCCCTTGGATAATTATCTTGAATTGTACAATAACATCCTGAGGGACAGAAGAACCTTGGGTACCAACATTGTACCTTTTGCCCAAGGTACATAAGGATGAGAGAAACAAAAGAAAATGCCAGCAAGTTTGTGGACCATTTTTTAAGGGATACATCCTCACACTTCCGTCCTATGTCCGTGACACGATGAATGTCTTAAACAAGATTCAGGATGGCATTTTGAATGACAAATGTTGGCTTATCACATGTGATGTGGAATGTTTGTATACCAGCATAATCCACGAGCATGATATTAAAGCCACTCAATACTTTCTTAGTAGGGAGCAGGACGATCCTCTGAACAACTTCATTTTAAAACTCTTGCATTCTATTTTGGCAAAAAACTTCTTTGTTTGCAATGACAGGTTCTACCTCCAGGTACAGGGAACTGCGATGGGGAGCATTTGTGGCCCCACGTATGAAACCTATACTTGGGGTGGTGGGAATGCGAGATGGTGTTCTGTGAGAGCAATGAGGTATATAAAGAAACACATTTTGATGTGGCTCAGGTATATTGTTAACCTGTTCATCCTATGGGAAGGAGATAAAGACCCCTTTATCCATTTTATCAATACTCTGAATGTAAACCATCTGAATCCTAAATTAACATTTGACATAAGCCAAGCTATGGACACATTCTTGGATCTCAAACAAACAATTAAGAAAGACTGACATATTTCCACTGATTCAGTATGTTCCGGAAGAAAACTGCTACCAATGCCATCCTACACCATGAAAGCTCCCACTTTCCACCTGTCCTGAAGGGACTACTGAAGGGGGGATTCATCAGTAATAAAAGGAACTGCTCCAAAGAAGAGACATATAAAGTAAGAGAAAAGATGGGAACCACCACAATTAATAAAAAAGGCTCTAACAAACGCGTTAACTGCAAATCATGCTCGACCATGAACTACCACTTCCTTTCATGACAAATTTGACAAGATGTGGGAGATTAGAGATGATTTCTCATGCAATACACCAGGAGTAGTGTATAATCTCAAATGCCCATGCGACCTAACATATAGGCAAGACAAGAGACCTGTAAAATGGAGGATACTGGAACATATATCCACAGTATAAGGAATGCCTATAAACACAATCAAAACGTGAAACCCTTGACACCTATAGCTAAACATTTTTTTTAAATACCATCAAGGCAATCACAGAGGCCTACAAGCCTTCCTAATGGATACCATGGTCCCAAAGGGCCTCAATGAAGATAATAGCTTTGCAGCATTTCTCTAATTGGATATGCACAATATTCAAAATATGAATATAACAAATCAGTCATTCCTATGTACAGGAATTAAGAAGTATCCTCTGATGGGCACCTCCAGATGACATAAAATATTTCCCGCCCTTTTCTTTTGAGAATTTAGGAAGTAGATGAGCGCTTAGCAGAATGTCTCCAATTAAACATGCATATTACTCTAAACTAGAATGCAGCCTTTCAGTCATCTATATGTCTATAGGTCAATAATCATCATTATTGTTGATGGACACCCCCAAATATTACACACATCCCCCCCCTCCCTTCTTTCCCCCTTTTGTTTTCACTAATCTATGAGGCTCATATATTTGCCCTTAGTGAGCTCTACATGAATTATACAGCATCAACAACACTAGTACATCTTTAAATGTTCTCAGATAGCAACACCTAACAATTAACTGACTCACGTTTGATCTTACTTGTATCCCTTTACGTTTGTTTGCTTTAGTTTCTTTTACACACACCTCACTTGTAATGGAACATACTGTATAATTCATATAATTTTTCTCACTTATTCATCTACATAAATTTTATTTCACTCATAATATAATTGTCCATTTGCACAGGATTCCTACACTATTTTTATTATCAAATCACTGGTTTTTATTCCACACCTATACACTAGAGGGTATATTCAAAACAAATATAACAAAATGTAATTATGAAGTTATTATTTTTTTGCACATGATCATAGTTTGATGCTAATTTGATGCACTTGCTGATTGCATTGTTTAATTATTTACTTATATGAATATCTGTACATAAGTATGCCTAGTATTAATCAGTTGTATAAGAAGACAGGCTATGCAGCCCTAGTATGGATTATAAGAATAATTATATTTTTCTGAAAGTGCTAATATATGGACCCTATCTATGTGTACTAATTGACAACAATTACAATTATTCTAACAATACCTTATAAGCTAAACAAAGGATGTTTATCCTAATAGCACAGGGGTGGCCAGACTTTTGTCACGGGGATCTACTTTTTTTGTACACTTACTTAACGATGATCTACCCGCATATCCCCATGTGCAAAATATTCCCTTCCCAGTACAATGAGCCCCTTACACATTTTGCCACACAGAATGGGCCAAAATTCATATCCGGTCACAGGGTATGAGCCAAATTATTATTATTTTTTTTAAATTTTACAAAGACTACAGTTTTGCTACTTTAGCCCCTGTTTTGCATCCTACTTAGCTTTAGCGTCTGAATTTAGCGTGTACATGGGGGACACAGCGGTGTGCCGGGGTGTGTAGTTTAGAAGCCCCGGCACGTCAGCGTTGTGCCTGTGGTGTCTCCACTTGTCCCCGTTGTCAGCGGTGCCCAGGCGCTGCCTGTTTCACTGTGGAACTACAAGTACCACAGTGACCTGTCAGCGCCTGGGCAGCACACTGCTGCTTCTGCTGCCCGGCCGCTACGCTGTTAACGTAGCAGTCAATACGTAGCTTACAGCTAGAGCGGCACGAGCACAGTCAGACAGAGCTAGAGCGGCACGCGCAGCCTCTGGCAAGCTGCCAAGTTACTGAGACAGAGTGTGTGCGCGGTGGCGCCGTAAAAATACACAAGTACCAAATTTTATTTTGCAAGTGAGACCGAATCAGGCCCAAAGTCCGTAGCATGCTAAACGGGGACTATTTGAGATTAGATATTTTAGTGGAAACTTATGTGCCCTAATGATCATGCAATGTTTATAGTATACTTTTTATGTAAGTTTTTATATTCACATAAATTGCCCAAAAATGTGATCTCTTGACTTTGAATGAATCGTTTATAAAATTAGCATGAATATTAAAAAATATAAACCAGTCTATAATGAGTACATCAGTTCTAAACAGAGCTTCTTACTAATATCTGTCTTTAAAGGACCAGCAAATCCCAAAGCACAAAATCCTTAATATTATACCATTGCCATTTCTGAAGTCTCACAATAGACTTTATTCTAAGAATAAATGCTTATTTTGTTGTAGCAATATGCCGAAGGGCTGACTAAACGATATTCCCAGATAGGCAAGGGGTTTAACCTGCAGCTAACTGAACATGCTGCCCATTTCAGTTGGCTGCGGGATCCCAGCACAATAATAAAGTGCATTTTAACCTGCAGGGCTACCAATATATATGATCACTTTGCACATCTGGTGGTTAGTGAGCATAAACCCAGGGTTTATGGTGCAGACAAAATGCTCCTAATTGACTATCTCCAGCAGTGGTGTAACTAGAAATTTTGCTCCTCCTCAGCCAAGAAAAGTTCCTGGCGCACACACAACTATGGTGTGCCCATTTCAAAAAAGGGTGTGACCTCACTGCAAGGCCTGCTCATTGGACAATATGCCCCACACTGTAATGTCTATTACACATTATACCACACACTGTTAAAATGGATCCTCAATGCACACGTTTTAAAAAGCATTAAGTACCCATTTTATATGCTCCTGATACTCGGGCCCCTCCGACCTGCGGAGATCAAGTACAACTGTCACTTTTTTTTTTTTTTTTCAATTTTTAAATGATTTTCAAATGATCAAGGCCCTTTTCCCTTTGTCTTTTCTACTCAATTATGCTAACTGCTCACTGTCATTATGTATCTATATATACTTACTGTACAAGTCTGTACATATATATATATATATATATATATATATATATATATATATATATATATATATATATATATATATATATATATATTTTGTTATCAATTTCTTGTACTGTGCTATGGAACCCTGGTGGCAACTTTCAGTAATATGTGTGTGTATACTGTATATATGTGTGTATATATATATATATATATATATATATATATATATATATATATATATTTTTTTTTTATTATTTTTTTTTTTTATTATTATTTTTTTTTTTTTTTTTCTCCACTAAGGTCTGCTCTACCCCTCCAGTTACTTTCACTTTTACATGACCAGACAGACCCTAGCCAGAGAGGAAGGATAAGTATAGCTGTAGTAAGAGTGGGTGGGACAGAGTGGGGGGCAGAATGTGACTGGGGTTGGAGCAGGACAAAGCAGAAAACTTAGAGGGGTAGGCCAGTACAGAGCAGGGAGTAAGACATGGCAGATCATAAAACTTAAAAGATTTTATATTCAGCAAGTGTAACAATAAATCTATTAATCAGTTAAACTATAAACCAGGTCAGTCATAGTCTCATAACATTTAAGCACCAGGAGCAAAAGTGTAAACGGACTGTTCACCATGGGTTAAAGGTAGCCCAGCTGTTGTATTTGGAGGGAGAGATGATGAGAGGCAGCGGGATGATTCTGAGGTGAGTGTCACAGTGGGCAATGAGGCTGGAGAAACATAAAGGGAGTGAGGCAGGAGAGATGGGGTGAGGGGGTTAAGAGTGATCAAACTGTAGACCCCCTGTCGCTGGGCCTGCCAGTCAGTGAGTGGACAATGTGCAATTTCACACTGCAAGCACTGTTAAACACCCCAGCACACGCCCAACATTGTAAAACTACCCCCTCTCCCCTCCCCCCTCTCAGTTTTAACTGCCACTACCAGTACCTGCGGAGCTGCATCATCTTGAGGTGTTCTGATGGCAGCTCCGTCCCGGAGTACCCCAAGCCTGGTTACTGGGAGGGGAGGGGAGCGGAACTGGGAGCTCCGGCCATGTGGTGTTGAATCGCAAGCCGATCAGAGCTTGCAGTCCGGCAGCCAATTGGGAGCCCCCACTGGCTGATGAACTTTAAATTCCAATTAGCTTACAAACAGCACTGCATTGAAAATACCGAGGGCCAGGGACATACACAGTGCAGGGGGGCAAGGTCAGGGCTCAGGGAGAGGGACCCAAGCTGAGCAGGTGTCAGTCAGTGTGTTAGAGACTCTACAGTCAGCAGCCAATCCCCGATGTTCAGGGACGCCACTCGCCTAGCTTCTCCTCGCTCTGTGTCGATCCCTGACAATAGCTCCCGCAGACCCCAGGAACCCAAATTTACTAAGCGCCTCCAAACCACCGCGAGGTCTGCAGAGCTATTGTTATGCCACTGTGCTCCAGACGTAAAACCCAGAGCGATTTCCTATGTGACAGACCCGTCACCTATACCCATAGTATATACCTGTATTACGCCTATACCCATAGTACATAAGATAAATAATGTAACACACTGCTCATAACGGTATGTAACTTTTAATAAAAGGAAATTAATACAATTCAATGTGAATAACAGCAGGAAAATAGTTGTGTTAAGGAAGAAAAATAGTTTAATATAATAAAGTATTTGGTGAAGTGCTGAGAGATGCGTATATATTATCATTCTGCTACCTTTTCTATTTTACATTGGTGGTTATAAAATCCCATAGTACAGTATATGGAAGCATTTTCATTTGCTACTATAGACTAATGAAAAACATGTATCCAAATTTTGGTCGTATGAACGTATGTGGAGGAATTTTAAACACTTGGGCTTACTGGTTTGTTTGCAATTGAATAATAATAATAATAATAATAATTATTATTATTATTATTATTAGTAGTAGTAGTATTTTATTATTAATAATAATTAATTAATTTATCATTGTTATTCCAAGTGCAAGGATGGCAGACCATTATCAAGCAAGGACAGACAAAGCCTTTATAAACTTGAGGAAAAGCTGAAGACACTGCAAAGGAGAGAGAGACATCTTGAATATCGAGAAAAGAGTTGCTGGACAAAATGTTGTGGCATCATGCGTCCATTTAAGGTACAGTATAGTTTTATCACATTTCATGATACATTAGCTGAATGAACATAAACACTATTTATACAAAGGACTCTCCTCTGAGTGTCTCCTTAGATATGCAATTTGTTGAAGTTGTGATTGGTTGATCAAAGTCCACTCTGATCACAGAAGGGAAAAATATATCTGAATGTCTGACCATTCTCTGATTTAAATCTTTCAACTAGTCAGTGCCTTGAGACGACTGTCAAAAGAGATTCCTGAGATTGTATGTATGTACATGTACTGTGCTGAGGAAAGATGATGTAAAATGAAGAAAAAATCTTGAGAATAAGAGACTATAAAGAGAGATGCATTTTAAAAATGTGTGTGTTTGGTAGTAATGTTATGTTTTTTTTTTTGTTTTTTTTTGGGGGGGGATGGGTTTGTTATCTAGGAGTTTGCCTGGTGTCTTGTTGATGCCACTTGTTTCTGTTCATTTTACACAAAATACCACTGCAACAGGAAAGTATCCTTCGGTTTGCGAGTAAAGAGGAACTACTTGTAATTAGTGGAAAATAGGGCTATCCTCCATTGCTTGGCACCTTCTTCGAGAAGACGTTCACCTCGCCCCAAGTATCATAAGAAAGTCTCAAAATATGTTGTGAATAAAATGCCCAAAGGTAGCACAATGCAGTTTTTTACCCCCCATTTAGTATGACTCAATTGAAATGTAACTCTATGGTCAGGTCAAGTTCATGAGGAATGAAAGGAAGTGAAATGAAAACTAATTTAGAAAAAGGGGATCCCTGCAGGAGAAGTAGAGTGTCAAATTGTTCTTAATCAGTAATTCTTGTTCTTTATATTACTCCATTGCAGCTATATTATGGGTATAACCATTCCTTCAGGAAATAGACTGTGAGATAACCATACCTTCCACTTCCTCAATAATACTTTAGACTTCCTTGTCTACAAGTACTGTATCTCTTTTGAATTGGCTAAGCTATATTTCTGATAGTAAACACAAAATTGTGGGAGTAAGCTCTCAATGGCCAGGTCTCCAAGTTGAATAGCCTCTGGCATATTAGGACAATGATGGAAAGAGAAGTAAGCCATCCAGATCCATAACTTCAGGATAAGGGCTTGGTTTGTAGAGCTTTGGCACATGGTGCGGCTGTGCAAGGCACCCACCTATGGCCCCCCATGTATCTAACACCACCACCCTACCCCTCCCAGAAGGTAGCTGAAAGGGCAGCAGGTTGTCACATGGGGGCCACTAGCTGTGTAGGTTGCATCTATGGACATGTGCTGGGATCTTCCCTTGGATTGCCTTCGCTCCGGCAGGTTATCAAAACAAATGGTGTTCATTCCAAGTGATAACACAGGTATATGCTAACCCGATCATGCAGTTCCTGACTCTATCCCATGCAAAAGCTGTTCCATAAACAAATCCGTTTATTTAAAGCATTAAACGTGTATTTGCCATTGTGTTATCAATGTTTTACAAGAAACTAAAAGGGGTATGCAGTCCCTGTGTCGACAATGTCTAGGTCGACCACTAATAGTGACTAGGACTACACCTGGAAATGGTAAACACGCCATAGGTCGGTATTAACAGAAGGTTGACACAAGCTTAGGTTCGACATGGCCGACACTCAAAAGGTTGACCCAAGTTTTTCACTTGGGTGTCAACAAACTTCATATTTTACTATCCAAGTGGCAATAGTGAGAATATAATAGTGTGCCAAACGTAGTGAGCCATGCATGGGGCCGCAGTACACTTATACAAGGTCCATGTCAAAATAGACACAAATAAGTGAAGAACTCGTGTCGACCATGTCCTTGTTGACCTATGGTATGTAGACCATTAGTGACTGTCGATCCCCTGTACCGTAACCCTAAAAAAGTCCTTATTAATTGTCTGACAACTATATACGTAGCACAAGAGAACATGACAAAAAAAGCTGCGGCTGCTTCATTGTAGCATTTTGTTTGTAGATTCAGAGACTATAGCGTAAACCTTTCAAGTGCTACATATCATATTAATTTGTACAGATTCATGGTGCATCATTGCGTTCTTGTGTTGCATCTTATTTTCTACAATAAATGCAATCAGTCTCACAAGGCCTTAGTGGCTGTTTGGTGTGACTGCTGCAAATACGTATGAGGAAACATCTGTAGTCCTTTTGGACTGCAATACCAGAAACGTCCTGATCTTTTATTGTACAACTAAAAAAAATATATAAATAAAGTAGTATGCAGTACATAAAAATAGAATTGTGTTTTCTGCATATCTAAAAAATCAGTAGGAAAATAAAAATTTGAATATTGATCTGCAGAACATTCAGGGTTATATTATATAGCCTGTTTCCTATGACAGAAAAATCACCTTATTTTATACTTGCTGTAAATAGAACTGTTGTTTTATTAGGGAAAACTGGGCTATCCTCACATGCTATTTTGATGGTATTTAATGTACAGTGTGTGTGTGTGTGTATATATGTATGTATGTATATATGTGTATATATGTGTGTGTGTGTATATATATATATATATATATATGTATATATATATATGTATATACAGTATATATATATCTCTTATACACACCCACACACATTGTAAGGGACAAGCTGAACATCCACTGTCCTGTAGTATCCTGATCAGGCATGTATTGTATTTTCCTCTTCAATTAAGCAGGTGGAGACTGGGAAGAGGTACCTGTCACTTCTATTGCCTAATGCAGGAGTAGCCAACCCGTGGCTCTGGAGCCACATGCGATTCTTTTCCTTATAAAGATGCAGCTCCCATGATGATTATGGCAATCACTCCCGCCCGTTATCTTGTGGCCACTGGTAAGCAGTGGCCCAGTAATTAAGGCATTGTTACAAAAAAGTGAAAAACCTCATGTCGAACTTTTGACTGTCGACCTTCCCCATGTTGACCCTCAGTCATGTCGACCTAGTGGTGTCAAACTTATGCTCGTCAACCTAGTTGCTGTCTAACCAATGATCCATACCCGCATAAAGGTGGCACTCCCATTCAATAATGACTCAAACGCAGGTAAATAACAATAATGAGGTTTTAATATTCACCTTGTCATCAGGTTGCCTCCATGCATGCTGCTCTATAAATGTATTTTTATTTTTGATACTTTCTTTGATGTATTTAAGTGCTTTGGATAACTTCATGGAAATATTGGGAAGATAACGTAAATTGTGTATTTTCAATGTGCTTGTCTTCCCCCCCCCCCCCCCCCAGCCAGACTTAAAACTGAGGTTTAGCACAAGGTCATGACCCTACAAACCTTATTCCAAAGGCATGAACAAAGCCTTGTGCTAGGCCATGCCATTTGTTTGCATGGTATTGGCCCTTTGTCTTAACAGAACATATTGTATTTTTGGGCTCATTGCCTCTGATTGGTTGACCACCCCTGTCCTAATGTGATGAGTCTACACTGCCATTTCAGAAGAGCTGCATTAGATGTTCTACTGTAACTGTCTTTTTCCCCCCTAACTTTTAAACATCTGTTGTAATTCATATGGATAGAAGGTATTCCAGTTTGTCAGGTGGATCCATGCACATCAGTTTAATGTTTACTTTGTTATTGCAGTCCAATTGGGATTGATGGCATCTGGTTTGCAACAATCCAATATACAGTATATACAATCAGTCCTTCACCAGAAAGGACGAAGTTAGATCCTTACCTGGAGATTGCTAACCTTGGCCACAGCTGTAGCAGTATTTGGATGATTACAGAAGTTCTTTCCTGCAGTTACACCTAGGCTGTGTGAAAATCCTCTAGCGTTGGGTGCCTTTTGTGCTTTGTTTTAAAAAAAAATATTAGTTTTATACTGTGCGGGTATGGGGCATGCGCAGAATAGGCAATCTTTTTGGCTACATGAAAAGACAGCCTGCAGGTCTTCGCCAAAGGCATTGGTTAAAATGACCCTGTCCATTTTAGAATTTTTTTCTGAATAACTGCTAAAAAAAAAAAAGGAGAGAAAAAATATATTGTTAATGATGTCAGAATATTTTTAGGGCAGTATCAACATGGTTGATGAATAAAGCCCTTTAAAATGTGTTTGTGCCATGCGTTTTTCTTCATAAAGCAAATGCCGATTTCTTTTACACAATATGTAAAACATATGAATGTGAATTAAATGTAGCAATGGCTTTTGAATAAATTGTTCTTTATTTATAGATCGTTTGGGGCATATTCTTCATCCTTGTGGCTCTTTTGATCATAGTATCACTATTTCTTTCCAAGTAAGTGCATTTTATTATATAACATGGCTGTTGAATCTAGTTGTTCCACTAGCAATTTATTTATTGATTTTTCTCCACTATAAGGTTTGGTTTCAACATAAACTCCCTCACCTACTCTTGTTTTAGGGTTGTTGTTTTTTTTTTTTTTTTTTTTTTTTTAAACACATGTGGACTGTTAATCCTTATATTTGCTGTTTCAATGAAATATTTGCATGCAGCAAGTTAATTGTTAGATATTCTAGCAATAAACTAGATAAGGGCGCAATCAAATAAAATAGATCAGATTTTTAATCGTCACAATGAAAATGTGCAAGACAAAATGCTAGTAGAGTAGAAATGCACAATTGTCCCAATTCTTAATTCGTAGCGATCTCACTTATTCCAGTTGATTAATGCATAGTTAAAGATTGGATATTAATTGTATAGATAAGGTCTGATGAAGGATAATGTCTTTATAGGTTTCATTATTAGGACAATGCGCTATGTTCCACCTTTACTCTTTGAATGGGATGCAAAGATGTTATAAATTCTGGGGTATTGCACTTACAGCTGAGGGTCCTGTTCCTAATGGTCTTGGGGGTCGTTCCTATTAGGTGCGGTTCCTATTTGCACTCACAAAGCATCATGGCACTGGGCGACACTTTACGGCGGACAGAATTCGATTTAAAAGTGATCGCACCTCCATAGGGGTGCAAGCACTTTTAATGCAAATTCGGCCCAGCGAAGGGTACATGATCGGCTTAATTCGGGTGCTGTTTTCAGCACTTTAACGGCACCTCACACCCTTCGGCACTAATAGGATCGACCCCTTGACATCTACAACTGGCTTTTAGATGGAAATAGGAATTGTTTCTCACTGTAGTTGTATCAATCATCAATCAGTCCTATGCCACCAGCCTGGCGGAAGTTCTCCGCAATGGATGGAAGCAGTCGCTGGAAAACAAATGTATTATGCAGTACTTTAACACCCACAGATGGCAGAACCTATTAATTATGTTCTCCTTTAGCACCAAGTGGCAAGGTTAGACACTTCAATGGAACTTATGGAACCTAATAATGGAATCTATCGAGACAGTATCCTTCATTGGAACTTACAGTATCTACACAATTAATATCCAATCTTTAACTCTGCATTATTCATCTGGTGAAGTGAGATCGCTACGAATTAAGAATTGTGTATTTCTACTCTACTAGAATTTTGTCTTGCATATTTTAATTGTGAAGATTAAAAATCTGATACATTTTATTTGATGTCGTCCTTATCTAGTTTATTGCTAGAATATCTAATAATAACTTTTTGCATGCAAATATTTCAGTGAAACAGTATGTATGTATGTATGTATATATAGACACATTGTAATTATTAATAATTTTCCTAATTGTAAAATTTCTATGGTTAACAGATTTTGGTGTCGAGACATGACAGAAATAGTGTCAAAAAATTGTACTAGTACTAATATATATATATAATCACAGATGGGGCTTGTCTTTGCAGGGGATGGCGATGCCAGCCGCCATCCCCCGCCACCCGTATCTGCGAAAGGTGACGCGTGCGCACGAGATGCACGCGCTTCCGACGGCTTCCCACGGGTCTTGTCGGCAGTCACCCGGGGTCCCCGCTGGCTTGTCGGCAGTCACCCGGGGTCCCCGCCGGCTTGTCGGCAGTCACCCGAGGTACCCGCCGGCTCCCCGCACCCCCCCTAACCCTGTCCGTCTCCCTGAAGCGGAGACGGACAGGTTCCCGTCGCCATGCCGCACGGAAACTGAGACGCGCGTGAGACGTACGCGCGTCTCGGTCAGATGGAGAGCTGGGCTGCTGGCGGATCGCCAGCGGTGGCAGTCTGGCGATTCGCCAGCAAGAGGGAGCCCAGCTCCATCTGTATATAAATAAAACAAGAGATAGAGTGCGCTATAACTTTCAAACATCCACCACCAATTTCTAGTGACTGTAATAATTACAGGCTGTATGATATTAGACAAATTTAATATAAAAGTACAATAAAAAATACAATATCATTTTTTTTCTCATTTGTTGATTGGAGTACAGCAGAAGAAAAACTTACACCCAATGCGTTTCGTCATAACGACTTCCTCAGGGGTAATGTTCAAAATGTTGTTAAAGAGTGAGATCAGGTTATTTCAATCCACTATAGGTGTACCAGCTTCAGATTAGAACAGGATGGAATGTCTTTTTGTATCCTTTATTTACAACCAATCAATACAGATAAAAAGATGCAGATAAACATAGGCAATTCTGGAAGAAGACTACAATATCTTTGTCTCCCACAAGTAGAACCTCTCAGAGAGTGTATCTAGCATGGATCCTTCTCAGGATCCATGCTAGATACATCCATTTGCAGCAGTGTGGGGGATTGCAACGAAGGGGGGGGGGGGGGGCAGTTGGAGGTACCAGTGGCGTCCAGGGGACTCCAGGCTGCAAATTTTTCAGCTTTGCGAGTAAACCAGAATAAGTGACTAAGGGGCAGATTTATTAAGTTGGAGAAGAGATAAACTGGAGATAAAGCAAAGAAAATGTAAAAGGAGATCAAGCACCAGCCAATCAACTCCCAACTGTCTTTTTCAAACACAGCTGATTGGCTGGTGCTTGATCTCCTTTTACCTTTTCTCCGCTTTATCTCCAGTTTATCTCTTCTCCAAGCTTAATAAATCTGCCCCTTAGTCACTTAAATCACTTTACTGCCCATTCTGGTGTCTTGTCAAAACTAGAAATGAATCTCCTGACCAAGTTTCTACATTCTTATCTACATTGAGCTGCTGAATATGGTTTGGCTGATAAAAATATTTGAAATAATGAGCAGGTGTAGCGAGTAAAGTGGCTAAACAATATATTTAGAATAAAGCATCACTCAGATATGAAAGAACCCTTGGGAATTTTTTGTTTCTTTTAATAAGCAGGAAGATATATTTGAAGTATATACACATGAAGTTGTTTTCTCAATACAATGGTCCTTTTGAATACAACAGAATTCATACATCGCTGTGCTCCACTGAGAGACACAATTCATTGCTTTCTTAGTACGCTTTAATCAAATGATTGTCTTTTTTCAGAGATAAGTATAACTCTTAAACTGAGCTGTCATTCTACACTCGTGACAGCCAAGTTGTGTGTCAGTTTCTATATTTTGATGGGTCTCTTTAGACACACTTGCTATATTATGCTTTAAGTTGACTGACTTTAAGCAATTCCTTCTCCTTTTTTCCATTGCTCAAAAATGATCAGCAAATGTCAGCCTCTTTACACACTTGTTTATTTGCAATCACAACCACACAATTTATGTATACTGTACATTTCACACTGCCACAGCGCCGTAACAGACTGGCAGTGCCTCCTGTGCTGGCTCTGTCACCTAAACCCCAAACATCATGATGTCCAGCCCAAAGTGTGGGGCTGGTGTCTCTGGTAAGTAAGCACTGCCTTGAACATCCTAAATATCCTAAGCAGCTCCCCAGTGTTCAAGGTGTCTGTAGCGATACTGGCTGCAGTGTGTTGTTTAAGCCACACTGCGGGCTACATATAGGTGACAAGTGGCAGCAACTGTACTGCGTCCAGAGTGATGTCACAGTATTGGTATACTATAGTACATTCATGCTATAGCATATAATGCCTTATACCAGGGGTTCCCAATCTTTTTCTAATCACGGCACCCTAGAGTATCAGAATTTTTCCAAGGCAACCCTAGGCCCCCAAAAATGTATATATAATTAAGTAGATTGCGTTTATATGTGCTTCTTAGGTTCAGTTATGTGGTAAAGGGCAGGATTTGGTTTTGATTGTACACAATTTATGATTGGCAGCCACCAGCACTGGTTATGTCAAGAAATAATTGATCATAAATAATTTGAATTGGTCCTGGACGAGCAACCCGAGGCACCCCTGCAAGTGTCCCGAGGCACCCCAGGGAGCCTTGGCGCACAGTTTGGAAACCACTGCCTTATACAGTATCTTGCTGTGTTAACTTACTCCTCTTGCATGCTATATTGTGTGAATACATTATGTGACTGCATTGGGAGCACAGGTGTATAGCATAAACTAGCCATTATTAAATTTTTGCCAGGTTATCAAATGTAACAATATGTATCTATAATATGTGTATGTACATGTATGTGTATAATAGATATAAAGAGAGTGAGAGATTGATATTTAAAAGACCACATTTTATACAGTATATCTAGTAAACCTTAATCTAATTGTAAAAGTTCTAGTGCATAACATTATGCTGCATTTTAAGAATTTTAAGTTTTAAATATGTTCTGAGTAATGTTGCTGGAAGTATGCACTTTCTGCACACATATTTTACTAAACTTTCACTGACGAGAATATGAAATTTACTGAAAGCGACACGAGGTGTTTTGAGGAGAATGAATACTTCTGGGAGTGAAAGGGTTAGTGTGTCCAATCCATCATAATAGCATAAATTGTACGAGGAAAAGCTCTTTATAGTCTCATTTGGCAGGCAGAAAATATCATCCGGAGTTAATGTGCCATGATTATGTATTCTTAACCTGCATATGTCCTGCAGCTACCAAATTCCTGCTACCCATTTCAGAATGCTGAAGATAAGCTTTCATACCCAAAACTGCTTCCTGTATATCAGACATGGTTACCAGTGGGGAACATACATGAAAACTAGAGCTTAAAGAACTGATCAAAGAAGGTGGAGTGTGTGTCTGTGTATATGTGCGTTATATATATATATATATATATATATATATATATATATATATATATATATATATATATATATATATATATATATATATATATTACATACACATATACACAGACAATACAGATGGGGTGGATGTTGCACTCCAAGCAACTAAATCAATGTAAATCAGTGCATAGATTGACAAAGTTTCATTGCCTTTATGGTGGCAATTTTGTCAGGTCATAACAAATATGTATGCCCAGCCAGGTGGCGTGTGGGGATGATGTCACCAGCGTTTAAGTCATCAGGAGTGCTCCCTGTCACCATAGTTGCCTATAAACAATACAAATATAGCAATATACATAATAACAAAGAAAGCGCTTGCGTATAGGCATTAAACCAGACTGCTGTTACATGGTGCTTACACAAATAGATTACATGCTCCCTAATAGTCAGTCATGGATAATAAATAATGTAGACAAAGTGTCACTAGCATATAGTTACATCTATGTGTCGCATTCTTGGATAACCTTAGAATAAAGGCAGATAAATGACAGTACCTTCCATTTATATAATAATGTAATGCAAAACAATAAAGCCAAATTTACTTCCTAATGATGTCGCACTACAGAAAAAAGCTGAAACTCATATGGTCCTTGAGACCCCACAGTGTGAGTGTACAGTTAGGAGGAGAAGCTGTGGCAGAATTGAGAAAAATGCTGTGCCACCAGCCATTCATGATGGCCAATCTAATGGCCGAACAGTGTGCAGGCATGCATTTTTTAAACATTCACTCTGTCTTACCAATGTAAGACAGACCGCATGGGCATATACATTGGTAAATTACATATTTAGTACTGCAGGTAAGAGTGTGATGACTATATATTTTTGCCGGTAATGGGATCATAAACTGACATGTGGTACACAAGTATTTGATGCAGACTTTTTTAATATACCTAGCTATTGTTATTGGATCTGGAGTTGTTACCTTGGTTTTGACCAATTTATCACCAATATATCATGATACATATGTGTGTATATGTTTATGTGTGTGTTAAAAAGAGATGCTGGGGTGGCAATCCCATAGAGGACCACAACGGTGAATATATATATATATATATATATATATATATATATATATATATATATATATATATATATATATATATATATATATATATATATATATATATATATATATATATATATATAATTTGTACGGTACAAGATCGCACTCCATGCAACTCAGAAGCAACTCCCATGGTGTCATCCAGAACTTCATGTATATAAACAAAAAAGGACGCACTCTCCAGAATTTTTGTAAATGCAGATAAAATCAGCTGTGTATTTGATTATTCAAGTGCAGCAGAAACAAGGTTATACTCAACGTAAAAGTTTCAGTCCAATGAGGACCTTCATCAGAAGATACACATCAGGCACATCCGTCAAAGGTGAAGCACAGCGTGGACCACATAGCAGGTTCCTACAGCAAGGAGCCACTGCTGGTCTAGTGCTATTTATACCTAGTGTGGGACCAGAAAAGGGCGCCAAAACCCAGTTGTATGAGTCACTTCCGCGTGTCACTGTGACACGCAAATGACGTCACTTCCGGAATAACGTACAGCATCTTGAATCTACAAGCAGGGCTCTAGATAATTTAATATGATCGCTAATATGTCGATTCAGCAGCGGACCTCATCCCGGCTTCCCATTACCATACCGGTGGGGTCTCCCAGGTAACCACTGGTTTCGACCAGTGGACACGTTCATTCCTTCCTTACCTTGCTGTAATTCATTGCAATTTTAGTATCACGCTGATTTACATGCTCCCGCACTGCTGTGCATTATATAACATTGCTGCACGGCACACTGCTGTAATCCCTGCCGCGCTGTGAAACATAACTGGTCCAAGAAAAATCCTATGATTTAATAATTCACCCCAACACAACAGACCACAACCTGGTGTCAACTAGGGGATTAATGAGGATTTCCGATACCCATACTAAGACCAGTGACAGTCTCCACATCATCATCATCACACATATTTTTGCTGCACTTTTTTATAAATTCACCCTGGTACAGGAACCCACTATCTTTTTAAAGCATACCTAATAAAGGCTATATCTTAACTAATTTAACATACCCTGATCTGTGATATAAGGGTGCCCCCACCCAGAGTTTTCTTTTCTTCTCCTCCTCCCTTGGCATTGTTTCATTACAATTGTTACTCTGGGGTGCACCACTGACTGTCCCATACAGAGGCACCACAAGACATATACTGTCCGAGTGCTCTGGGACCTATTGTTCCCGCAAACAGGATAAAAGTCAGTATTCACAGATCACTTATTACCTCTTCTCACAACTTTTTTGATAAATATCAGTGCGGTCATACTCCTCATCCCTCCCCTTCCCACTATCCCTTCCCCCTCCTCCCTTTGTTATACACTCTGCATTCCACAGACAGTGGCACTGGGTGTCTCCAATCCTGGATGTCAGGTTTGCTTGATGGATGATTAACCTTACGGAAAAGCCTGCTATCCCTAGAACAATAAAACAGTAAGTGACATCAACCATAACTAATAGTAATATGAAACAAAAGAAAAAAAAGTAAAGAGAAACAAAAAAATATATACATACATAACACTTAAGAAAATGTCATAAATTACAATATTGTATAAAAAAACATCAACAAGCAATAATATACACAGAATTCGTCTCCGGTCTGACTATTCCAATGTATCTTGTCGTTGAGGCCACCCGGTTTGGTGGTCCCCAATCTCAAGATCCACTGTGATTCCTGTGCCAGAAGGGATTTGGACCTATCCCCTCCGTGAATAGACGGCAGGATATGGTCAATCATAAAATATTCCAGGCACTCTAGATCTGGGGTAGCCAACCCTAGTCCTCGAGAGCTACCAACAGTGCATGTTTTGCAGGTCTCCTCACAGAATCACAAGTGAGCTAATTAGCTCCATCTGTGGATCTTTTAAAATGTGTCAGTGATTAATGAGTGCAGCTGTGCAGCAGCTAGGTTGTCTGAAAAATGTGAACTGTTGGTAGCTCTCGAGGGCTAGGGTTGGCTACCACTGCTCTAGATCATGTTCAGCCTCCTAGAAAGACAGGCTGATCAATAACCTTGCCTTTTAGTGTAATGCTAATTGTAGACCTATGTATGGCCAGCCTCTCCTTAAACTTGCGCGAGGTCTGGCCCACATAGAATAGGCAGCAAGAACATGTCACTACATAGACCACAAAGTTGGAGTTACACTTAAGAACATGCCTAATGTCATAAATCTTATTGACATGAGGGTGCTGAAAAGAACTGCAAACAATTGTGTATTTACACATAATACATTTTCCACCTGTATGGCATCCCAATGGTTTAACATGCACATTGGGGGGCAATTTAGCTCTCTCTCCAACATCTGCATTAATCGGCCTATCTCTGATTACAAACCCATCTGTATGCCAGAAGAGGTTTAAATCTAGAGAAAGTAGCTAAATCCTTGTCAGTGTTGAGAATAGGCCAAAGAACTTTGACCGCTCTTCCCAAGATGTGGCTTACTGTAGTAAAATCAGTGACAAAGGAAACATATTTGCAGTATCTATAACTGAAGCCTTAAAGAGATCCTCCCTCTTCATAGTGGATACTGATTCATTTTGCTGTCTAAGATCTGGATCGTAATCAATACATTTTATTAATAGTCTTATCTAATTCACCAGGGATGCAATCTACCTAACTGGTAATACGGGCCATCTGTATCATTTGAGATAATAGGAGCCTGTTACATATATACCATAGCAATGAAGCTGACGTTTGCCTCTGTTTTGGAGATGAACAGTTCGCAATCCTTTTTCATCTGGATACCTTCATGACTGCACATTTCTGATATATTTCTTTGCAACTGTTTAAGATAAAAAATATTTGTAATGAATATACAAATATGTCCTCTCTAATCTTACATGTAATGTGTATACGTATCCATGTAAGAGTAGCCATGACTTACCCACTGTAAGCTTGCTCCTGTATGCAAATACACTTGCCTAGTCTATCTTATCATGATGGCACACATCACATGTAAAATAGATGTTCCCTTATCCAAATTATTCTGAAAACCAGTTTCCAGAATATACTTTAAAAAAAAAAAAAAAAAAGGGACATGATATGTAACAAGCACTAAATACGTGCAAGAAAAAGATTGCTTGGCATTCATATTTAGTGCCTGAGATAGTACACACACTTTGTTTCATGTTTTAACACTTGTTTCATGCTCAAATAAAACATATTCACGTGTATTTCAAGTGTTTATACAACATTAATACAAGAAACATCAAGACACCTCTTTGAAATCTAAAAATATTCCTATACCTGTAACTAGCCTATTTTATAATGCTAACAGTCCTACTGTGGTGCATGTGGCTAGTTTGTGTGTGTGGAGTGTACTAATTTTGCACTATGTTATTAAATCATTCTGTTTGATGACCTGAATAAAAGTTGACATGAATAAAGAATGTTATGGATAGTACTAGAATATGAAAATGTGGCAAATAGAGTGAAATGGCTCTGAAAAAAAGTATATAATATATTAGTCTATAGATAAATGGGTACATTTGAACATTGCTGAAATTAACATGGTCTCCTGTTTCTAATATTTTCTTTTATTGGTGTCCCAGTTATTAATATAATTAAATGTAGTTTATCCAATGTGATCATTTAACCCCTTCCCGCCGCAGCCTGTTTTTGCCTTCCTGACAGAGCCCTTTTTTTCAAATCTGACAGGTATCACTTAAGTGGGGATAACTTTTTTTTGCTTTTACTTATCCCAGTGATTTTGAGATTGTTTTCTCGTGACACATTGTACTTCAAGTTAGTGGTAAATTTGGGTCGATACAGTTTGTGTTTTTTTGTGAAAAATACCAAAATGTCGTAAAAAAATTGAAAATTTAGCAATTTTCAAAATGGTAAATTTTCTGCTTGTGAGACAAAAATAATCATACCACTCAAAATAGTTAATAACTAACATAGACCATATGTCTACTTTATGTTTCCATCATTATTTCAACATCCTTTTAATTTTTTTGGACAATAGGAGGCTTAAAATATGAATAGCAAATTCTCAAATTTTCAAGAAAATTTCAAACACTGATTTTTTTAGGGACCAGTTCAGTTCTGATGTGACTTTGAGGGACTTGTATGTGAGACACCCCCATAAATGATGCCTTTTCAAAAACTGCACCCCTCACAGTATTCAAAACAGCATTTTGGAAGTTTGTTAACCCTTTAGGTGTTTCACAGGAATTAAAACAAAGTGTAGGTGAAATTTCAAAATTTCATTTTTTTTGCAGATTTGCAATTTTAATACATTTTTCTAAGGAACACAGTAGATTTTACTAGAGAAATGTGACTAAAAATTGATTCCCCCAATTCTTTTGTATTCATAAATATCCTATATGTGGCCCTAGTGTGCACGTTGACCAAACCACAGGCTTCATAATAGAAGGAGCACCTACTTGATTTTGGAGCCTCCTTTTTATGAGATTATTTTTTAGGCACCATGTAGGTTTCTAGGCACCATAAGATGCTAAAAGTTAAGTGACCCCATTTTGCAAACTACACCCCTCAGGGAATTCATCTAGGGATATAGTGTACATTTCAAACCCCCAGGGGTTTCACCAATTGTGGTACAACTGGGCAGTGAAAATGAAAAATTATTTTTTTTACACAAAAATGCAGTTCTGGCTCCAAATTTTTCATTTTCACAAGGAATGAAGGAGACAAAGCACCCCAAAATCTGTGCCCCAATTTCTCCCGAGTACGGCAATGCCTCACATGTGACCAAAAAATACCATTTGGGTGCATGGCAGGACTCAGAAGGGAAGGAGTGATTTTTGGATTTTGCAGCTCAGATTCTGGTGGAATGTTGGTGGGTGCTATGTCGCATTAGCAAGACCCCCGAAGCACCAATACAGTGGAACCCCCCCACAAGTGACCCCATTTTGCAAACTACACCCCTCAAGGAATTCATCTAGGGGTATAGTGTACATTTCAAACCCCCAGGGGTTTCACCAATTTTGATACAACTGGGCTGTGCAAATGAAAAATTACATTTTTTACACAAAAATGCAGTTCTGGCTCCAAATTTGTCATTTTCACAAGGAATGAAGGAGACAAAGCACCGCAAAATCTGTGCCCCAATTTCTCCCGAGTACGACAATGCCTCACATGTGACCAAAAAATACCATTTGGGTGCATGGCAGGACTCAGAAGGGAAGGAGTGATTTTTGGATTTTGCAGCTCAGATTCTGGTGGAATGTTGGTGGGTGCTATGTCGCATTAGCAAGACCCCCGAAGCACCAATACAGTGGAACCCCCCCACAAGTGACCCCATTTTGCAAACTACACCCCTCAGGGAATTCATCTAGGGGTATAGTGTACATTTCAAACCCCCAGGGGTTTCACCAATTTTGATACAACTGGGCTGTGCAAATTAAAAATTACATTTTTTACACAAAAATGCAGTTCTGGCTCCAAATTTTTCATTTTCACAAGGAATGAAGGAGACAAAGCACCCCAAAATCTGTGCCCCAATTTCTCCCGAGTACGGCAATGCCTCACATGTGACCAAAAAATACCATTTGGGTGCATGGCAGGACTCAGAAGGGAAGGAGTGATTTTTGGATTTTGCAGCTCAGATTCTGGTGGGATGTTGGTGGGTGCTATGTCGCATTAGCAAGACCCCCCAAGCACCAATACAGTGGAACCCCCCCACAAGTGACCCCATTTTGCAAACTACACCCCTCAGGGAATTCATCTAGGGGTATAGTGTACATTTCAAACCCCCAGGGGTTTCACCAATTTTGATACAACTGGGCTGTGCAAATGAAAAATTACATTTTTTACACAAAAATGCAGTTCTGGCTCAAAATTTTTCATTTTCACAAGGAATGAAGGAGACAAAGCACCCCAAAATCTGTGCCCCAATTTCTCCCGAGTACGGCAATGCCTCATGTGTGACCAAAAAATGGCAGGACTCAGAAGGGAAGGAGTGATATTTGGATTTTGCAGCACAGATTCTGGTGGAATGTTGGTGGGTGCTATGTCGCATTAGCAAGACCCCCGAAGCACCAATACAGTGGAACCCCCCCACAAGTGACCCCATTTTGCAAACTACACCCCTCAGGGAATTCATCTAGGGGTATAGTGTACATTTCAAACCCCCAGGGGTTTCACCAATTTTGATACAACTGGGCTGTGCAAATGAAAAATTACATTTTTTACACAAAAATGCAGTTCTGGCTCCAAATTTTTCATTTTCACAAGGAATGAAGGAGACAAAGCACCCCAAAATCTGTGCCCCAATTTCTCCCGAGTATGGCAATGCCTCATATGTGACCAAAAAATACCAGTTGGGTGCATGGCAGGACTCAGAAGGGAAGGAGTGATTTTTGGATTTTGCAGCTCAGATTCTGGTGGAATGAATGGTGGGTGCTATGTGGCATTAGCAAGACCCCCGAAGCACGGTGAAATGATGAACCTAATAATCCATAGATGTGTGGTATATTTTAAAACACTCCTTTATACATAGGCCGGGTTTGTCGGGGCAAGTTTCACAGTGGAAAATAGTATCCTTTCTTATTACCTTTTTATAGCAAACTTTGCACCTTTTTTGTGTCCTGCCTTTTCTTGCAGTGGAGGGGATTTCGTTAGAAAAATGCTGCCCTGGTACAATACGGGGGCCAGTACTAGAAGTACTGGGGCCCTCTGCCTGCTGGTTCCCAAATATTAGGCCCTTTATGACTTCCTCTTGAAAGTGCATAAATGTCCCCCTCTGGCTGGTAGAATGGAATAGCACGTAAGCGTTATACAGTGCCATCTGGATGATATACACGGCCAGCTTCTTGTACCAGATTTTTGTTTTCCGCAGGGGACTGTACGGCTTCAGTACCTGATCTGAAAGATCCACTCCGCCCATGTACTTATTGTAATCTAGGATACAATTAGGTTTTGAGGTGTGGGTACTGGTACCTCGTACAGGGATGGAGGTGGTACTGTCTCCATGAATTGTTGTCAGTATAAGGACATCCCTCTTGTCCTTATATTTGACCAACAACATATTTTCGGTGCATATTCCCCTGCTTTCACCCCTTCTCAGTAATTGGGCAACGTGCGTTTTTGGGAGACCTCTTTGGTTCTTGCGCACAGTACCGCAAGCTGCTGTACCTCTTGAACCAAGGGCCTTAAACAGGGGGATGCTAGTGTAAAAGTTATCCACATAGAGGTGATAACCTTTATCCAGGAAGGGGTGCACTAAATCCCAGACAATTTTTCCACTAACACCTACGAGGGAGGGGGGGCATTCTGGCGGTTCAATTCTTGAATCCTTCCCTTCATATATCCTAAACCTGTGGGTGTACCCTGAAATGCTTTCACACAGCTTATACATTTTTATGCCATACCTTGCCCTCTTACTGGGAAGGTACTGGCGGAATTTAACCCTTCTTTTAAAATGTATAAGGGACTCGTCGATACAAATAAATTTTTCAGGGATTTACATCTCTGCAAATTTGGCACTGAAATGATCAATGACCGGCCTGACTTTGAATAGCCGGTCAAAGGTGGGATCATCTCTGGGTGGGCACTGTGCATTATCGGTGTAATGTAAAAAATTAAGGATTATCTCAAAACGAGTCCGAGTCATGGCCATACGGTAAAGTGGGGTGCTGTACAGAACATCTGTACTCCAATATTGCCTAATTTCTGTCTTTTTTACTATGCCCATATGTAACACCAGACCCCAAAACGTCATCATCTCTACTGCATCTACAGGGGTCCACCTAGCAAATGATGACGTGGGGTTTTGAGCAATAAACTGCTGGGCATATAAATTACTTTGGTCCACCATTAAATTTATAAAATCATCAGAGAAAAATAATTTGAAAAAGTCAATTTCTCTGAGACCTGTTGAATTAAATTGGATTCCTGGGATGGCCAAAAACTCAGGAACCTGGGGCTCAAAATTGTCTGGTGGTGGGGTCCATACGGGATCAATTATTTGGGGGGGGGGTCTCAGCTGCTCTACGGGGGCGTCTTTGAGGGGGTCCCTCATCACTAGAGGAGGAAGAGGAGCTTAAGACGAATCCTTCAAATTCCCTGCTTGCATCACTGGCTGTGTCAGAGTCAGAGGCAAGCATGGCATATGCCTCCTCCGCTGAATACATTCTTCTGGATATTTGGGATGACATTTTTATTTTTGTGTTTCTGTAAGTGTAATGTTTCAACACGTGTATAGTGTTGGGGGGGTACAAACTTTATTTCAACACGGGGGGTATGTAGTGTGTAGTGTGTATGTAGTGCAGAAAAAAAAATACTTTATACAGGAATTTGATCCCAATAAAAAAAAAAAAAAAATTGAAGGGGTTAAAAAAAAAAAAAAAAAAAGGTCCTGCGCCAAAAATTGAGCACAGATGTTGGTCAGTAGTGTCCGTCACTGAACAGCGCTCAAAGGCAACAGGTGTAAAAACAATTTAAAAAAAAAAAAAATACCACAGCACTCTCCAAAAAAAAAACAATTTAAAAAAACTGCAGAAAAAAAATGATATCAACCCTGTGCCAAAAATGCTGTTCAGTGATGTACGTCACTGATCAGCGGCCACAGGACACCCACAAAAGCACCCACAAAAGCAACGTGGGTGTAAAAACAAAACCCCACTGCAATCCCCCCCCCAAAAAAAACTGCAGATCAGTGATGCAGTGATGCGACACTGATTAGCAGTGAGGGGCAGTAGGCAGACAACTGTGGGTGCAACCTGAGAGGGTATATATAAAAAAAAAAACCTGGACCCCCAAAAAGTTGCTGATCAGTTAATTAATTTAAACTGATCAGCACAAAAGGGGGGGCAGCAGTCAGTTGCACAGGCAGCACAACTTTTGGTGCAACTGACAGGTATATATATAAAAAAAAAAAAAAAAAAAAGTTGCTGATCAGCACAGATATACTGATCAGCACAAAAGGGGTGCAGCAGACACAAAGTATAGCACTCTCTATCACTCTCTCTCACTAAATCTGACTATCTCTGACTATCTCTCACGATCTGTGACTCTATGACACTGCAGCAGCAGGACACAGGAAGTCACAAGATCCAGGAAGCATCCAACTGCTGGCAGCACGCTACCAGCGGTGTTCAGCGGTGATCAGGTAAGTATCAGGTATGTATATCACGACAGAGTGGCCGGTGACCGCTCTGCACGCAATTCCAGACCGGAATGGCGTCTGCAGCGCAGTCACCGTTAGTTTAAATGGCGCGCCTTGGCTGTGATTGGTCCGTCGGTCCGACGGACCAATCACAGCCTTGGGGGCAGGTGGGGTGAGGTGTCGTCGTCACCGATGACCCCCTCATGCCCCCTCACACCCGGCAGTGATTGACACCTGTGTTACCGAGCGTCTGATTCGCCGGTAACACAGGAAAACGCTGCGAATGGCTGTTCACATTGAACAGCAATCACAGCGATCGCCGACGGGGGGGCGGCATGCAGGGACATGTCTGCTGTCAGGGACAGCAGACATCGTCCCTCTGTCACTGCGTCTCTAGACGCAGTGGCACTTTGAAGTCATGACGTATATATACGTCATGTGTCGGGAAGTACATTCCGGCCATGACGTGTATATATACGTCAAATGTCGGGAAGGGGTTAATAGTGTAGCGTATTTTTAAGTCTTTATGAAGATATCCCTAAATAAATAAAGTCCATTTTAAAGCCAACTCTTGATGATTTCAGTGTAGTGTAGTGCAGTGCGGTACACACTACTGAAAAACTGTGACCTCTTCAGAGAAAATCTCCATCAGTGTGTTAAAGGAAGACTTGCTATATTGTACCAGTAAATCTCAGTCAATAGCTATTTACAATGTATATACAGTTGCCCTGTTTTCAAATATGTTATAGCTTATAAGTTTTATCCACGATTATCTAAAAAATATATTATTGTATAAATTTGATCATGTGATTTTTATTTTGTATGTTTGTTTTGTAGCCTAGACAAAGCTCTTCATTCTGCTGGCATTAATACTGGGTTTATTATGTTTGGAACCAACATTACAAATCCATTGAACATTCTTCTTCCTGTTCTGCAAAGGGTTAGTAGTACAAAGTATTATCAATTTATTTTATTTTTGTCTGAAACATACATGGTATACAGCTGCTCATACATATTGTATCCTAGCATGCCCTGCCACAGCTTTGCTGCTGGTGCAATGCTAAAGTTCTCTTGTTTCCTACCCCTAGTATAGAAGACATAAAAAAAAAAAACTATTGACCAGTGCCGTTTCTACCTTTTTGCTTTCTTTACCATATGTCTGTTGACCTTTTGACCAGATACCTGGGGATGCAACAGAGAGAAATTCTGTAGTTATGTAATCACTGGCACCCTCATTGAGCAGTAGATGTAACTGTAGGAGTGCATACAGAATGGGCCACAAAATAGTTACGCATGACTTCGTAGTCTGTCTAAATCTATCCAAGTAAAAGACAGAAATGGCAATAAGTTACAAGACTTAATTTAGAAGATAAGCAGCAGCTGCAGACTTGGTCTGTTTAGTAATAGCACAATAACCCTCTCTAAACAGTCAGCACTGCCTATAATAATGAGTAGGTAGTTGGCTGTGAACAGTCCCATGCAATGGAAAGCAATAGGGGAGTGAAGACATCAGTAGAGCCATTGCGCCAGGCATATTGGGAATCATCCAGTACAGTCACCAGCTTCACAGCGATTAAGAGCAGTACTGATGGGAGCTTTTATCATAAGGGTCACCAGTATTAGGGAGTAATCTCAGCTCTTCCTCAATCCGTGACACCAGGAGATGAAGTCTGACCATAATGAGAGTCTAATAGTCCACATGGAATGCAGCGGTCGATGGAGATCCCAGATTTGCAGATCTTTACCACTCTGATAACAAATTAAAGTTGATGCCAGGTTCATAAAACTGTATACAGAATTCAACTATGAATGAAGGAGGAGAAATATAAAATCTGTATTCAACTTAGTAAAGTCTCCTGACCAATACATTGGGCAAATATATTGTTGTAACCATGCCTACACAACTAATTATTTTATTATAAGGTTGAAAAAGGATCCAGAAAAATATCTAGACTTTTTGGAACACTATATTTGTTCCACTTTTTAAAATTTGTATCATCGACAGTACTTTGCATGTGTTCAAAACATTCAAAATGATTTCCATTTTGTGTCCAAGTTATTGAACGGTGCATTAAGTTTTTACAGACCTTACCCATAACAAACATGTTATCCAAGATTTGTATCCTGTTTTCTCATTATTTGAGTACTTTTTGATCAAGAAAATCTATGATTCGTTTTAAGAAAACTTAAGAAAATAAAAAAAAATTGTAGTTGTGTGTAGGCATAATATTGATTCATGTTGCTAATTTTTTGTTTTGTTTTGTTCCAGGTTTTCCCACTTGATTATATCCTGATTACAGTCATTATTATGTACTTTGTGTTTACTTCAATGGCTGGCATCCGAAACATGGGTGTATGGTTCTTTTGGTTGCGGGTAAATGACTTGTATATTATGAAGCATGCCTATATATAAAATTGTTTAATTTCATCTGGTTAAATAATGTTTAGATAGGTAGAGTATTAAGCACATAATTATCTTTTTTTTTTATTCTGTTTTTCCTACTTACCATGTTTTTATTTGGCCAATTAAAAGACTGATGAAAGCACAGGGAACAGAGATAGTTAACCAATGGAGAAACTAGCAATACTGTTAAATTGCAGATTTTGACAATGGTTATATCATGCTACACTTTGAATAGAATTATTAAATGTTTTACTTTACTTTCTAAACCATTACACAATGATAATGGTACCTTTTGCTGAAAGGGAATTGCCCTACACATTGTTTTCATGAAATCAATGACACAGAGCTTTTCTAATTATATACTGCTAATCATGATACACAATGCAGTACAAATAATCTTTCTGAACATTGGTTTCTGTTTCATTGGAAATCACAATCTTTATCACCACCACCATACACAAACTAGGGTTAATTTTAAACGTCCAGTATAGTTTTAATCTGTTTGAGAAACTCTGAACACCGAATGCAAACCCTGCTAACACAGGTAGCAACAAATAAAAACTCTTGTTATATAAATTTAAACATATTGACTATGTGCAGTATGTACAGGTATATGCTAATTTTTCAACATATAGTAAGTGCAAATGTAGAACATGATCCACTTTTCCTCAGTATAATCTTTAGGATTTTTCCTCCATTGATATTCAATGTAAACCAAATAAAATATGGTGTTATAGGGGCATCAAAGTTTCACCATATGTGCCATTTAGAGAATATAAAGTGTCCTATATAAAGGCCCAGAAATTCGATGAAGAGATCCCTAACAAGTAAACTAGAAACAGCATTGTGAGTGAAATCATAGATACATGCTAATGTAAATGTTTACCTGAGCATTGCTGGAAATCCACCTATAAAAAAAAAAAACACACCTAAAGCTTTTGTTCCCCATATTACACTTAGGAATGGTGTTTCACACGTGACAACAAAATAACTTTTAAAGCGAATCTTTAAAAACAAAATGTATTTGTACATACCTTTGGGGAGGAGAAAGTATCTACTAGTACCTTTTCAGTATTACACCATATTTTTTCTCTTCTCTGTGTATATTGTGTGTCTATTTAGAAAAGTCCTAAAGATTCTACTGAGGATGTGCATACATGCATTGTACTGTAGCTGCATTTAAGTATCATTACATAGGATGTGGCCAGAAAGGCTGTGGCTGTAGTCTAACTGTCTGCATATAATATTGAAGTGCATATATTCCAAAGTGTGATAAAATGGTAAAAAAGGCAAAAATCTACCACAAATCTATCTATCTCTTCTGAACAAGCCTCTTCTTTATGCAATACCTTCCTTAATTCTGCTGTTGACTCTGTAGCTCCAGCATCACCATTCACACTCACAGATCAACACCTCAATCCCAGCTTTCAAAATTCACTACTGTAAAGATGTAGCCAGCCCCGTCATTGCCGAGAATGGGGCGCAAATGCATCTCGTGTGTGCCCCATTCTGGCAGACGGGGCGGGGGCAGTGGGGGATGGCGATCAGGTCACCGGGAGCCGCTCTAAGAAGATTTGCAAAAATATTTACATACTGCTGAACGTCCATGAAGGAAATCATGCTCTAAATCAGGCTTCCTTCATGTCAATTATTTTTTTTATCCTACCTCACAGTCCAGGCGTTTCCACCTCAAAAAAAAATTCAGGATCGGACCCTTTCTCATTCATGATGCTAAAAAGCCCCTCATTTAATCACTTTGATCTCCAGGTTATAATACTGTAATCTCCTCCTCTCTGGCCTCCCTGACAAATGCTTCTCTCCACTCCATTCTATCCTCAATGATGCTGCCTGGCTTATCTTCCTCTCCAACATACTGTGTCCACCTCCCCTCTCTTATACTATGTTTAGACTGTCAGTCTAAAAAATGTGGCTTTTAAATGCCAGTTAATAAAACAGAATTTACTGAGGACCCTCAGTCTTACTGCACAGTAAATACAGAGTGAAGCAGTTCTACCTAGTAATTTGCCTATCAACACTGGTCCTAATGCAGTGTGAAAGTCAACCTGGGAATAAAGCAGGGTCAAAGACACAGAAATGTTGACCCGGTTTGACCTGTTCACACTACAATAAGACTCTAATTGAGCACATTACCGGGTAAGTGCTTCACCCGCTAATTTTCTTAGCAGTGTGAATGGGTATTACAAGCACAACACTGGCTTCTCTTTCCCTTTAGAATTCAATTCAAGTTCCTCCAACTCACTTACAAAGCCCTCACCCATTTCCCTCCCACTTACACATCTGATCTTTACACTTTCACCCGCCACCTTCACTCCAAAAATGCATGCCACCTCTCCTGCCAACTGGTTACTTCCTCCCACTCCTGACTACAAGATTTTGCCTATTGTGCTCCTTATCTCTGGAATTTTCTACACCTCCCTATCAGACTTTCCACTTCCTTACCAAAATCTAAAATTATTTTTTTACTCCATTTATCGGCTCCTAACCCTAGGACTCTGCCACCCTAACAATGACTTCAGTTTCCTGTCCAGTGATGCAATTGCCTTTATTTACTATGTACTTGTCCTAAATTGCCTTGTACTGTAAATTTGTTGTTTTCTTGTTTTTGCTTGTCTGCAAAACCCATGTGGTACAATATAGATAAATTAGAATAGTAATGATACAAGGACTGCAATATGTGAACTATCAATGTGTAATTATTAGCACATACATTATACATTGTCAATTTGTGTTTTAATTCGTATGATTATTGGTAAGTAGACAACTCTCCTGTCAGGCTCCAGCCAGCTGCTGACTGCAGCCGCGGCTACTCATTACTCCGCTGCCATCGCACCCGGTGGTCTGGGGTGTCCGGTCAGCGGGGGGTTGAGAGGTGGCAGGCAGCAGCAGGCTCCCTGCTCACAGCATCACCAGCGGTGCAGCGCCTGTCCTGGTGCCGCCATCTTGGAAAGTCATGTGACTTGGCAGAGGGGCGGATGTTAAGCCCTCTGTCAATCACACCTGCCCTATTGCAACCTGGCTGGGCTGATAAATTTCAACAGGCTGCAGTTTCCTGTGCTGGTGCAACTCCTAAGTTGCAGGCACTTTGCTCCAGTCACAGCCTGTGTTCTGGGAGCTGTTCCATGTGTTCCTGGTCTACAACTGTGTTAATTCCTGGTGACTCCAGTTATTCTGCACTAGCGTTCCTGTACCTCGGTATACCAAGCTTGGTAAGTTTAGTTATCCTGCCTTCTTGATCCTGCTCTCCCTGAAGCCAGTTAGGCCATTTAAGTTCCGTTATTACCCACCCGGAGTTGTTCATGCCAAGTCGGCCATTTTGAGTTACCCCGCTGTCCAAGTCCGTTACTGTGAAGCCAAGTTGGCCTTTTGAGTTTAGTTCTTGACGCAAGTTTATGCCAAGTTGGCTATTTCAGTTCCAGTGTGTCCTGCAAGTTCCAGTGTCTCGACCTACGCTCAGTCTCGGTCAATCCCTGGCCAATAGTGAGTACTTCTTACGAGGGGCCGTAACCTGCTGTCCGGATGCAGCAAAGTCCAAACTCCCTTGCGGTGGTCAGTGGCGAAAACCGCCGGGCAGTTAGATTCTGCGCCCTCGTTAAGGAGTTTATCCAAACCTCACGGTCAGACCCTATATACGCAGGTCCTACTTTCTAGCTGCGAAACTCCAAGCACCGGCGGCGCAGCCTGCCCCAGGTCTGCAACCTGAGACAGATCCACAAATTTTGTTCTGCTGGAAGACCATTGTAAGAACTGAAGCCTTGATCCTAGCACACTAGAATATATTCAACACCGTTTTTTTTAATCACGAAGGAGTATGTTTTTTTCTAAATGGATGTACAACTGCTGGAAGACCCTTGTAGGAACTGAAGCCTTGATCCTAGCACACTTACTATAATATATTCAACACAATTTTGTTAATCATGAAGGAGTATGTTTTTAGTATGTTTTTTCTAAATGGATGTACAACAGTCTTCATATTTCCTTCTGTGTAGAAGAGCACACTCTAGAGGGAAATACTCTGTCCTTGTAGTATAAAAGTGGCATTAGCTTGTACAGCCATTCTTGAAATAAATGGGCACTGCATTGTAGCTTGTGGGAGAGGAATGAACACTTCAGAATTTAATTTCTTTTTTTTATAACATTATTGACCTGTAAATACATGTTTCTTTTCAACAGTTATATAGAATTAGAAGGGGACGGACAAGACCTCAAGCACTTCTATTCCTCTGCATGATCCTTTTATTGATTGTTCTGCACACTAGCTACATGATTTACAGCCTGGCACCACAATATGTCATGTATGGAAGCCAAAAATATCTTGTGCAGGTAAGATCTACTTTTTTGCTTTAAAGCTTCCAAAAAAATAAAAAACCGCCTTCCAAATAATATTTTTTTCCCTTTTCGATTTCCACTATTGCTTGTTATAAAATTGCTTGATTGCAGCCCGGTTATCTACAAAATAAGAACATTTCATGCAGCAGCGGTAACAGGATCTACTGCATCAGATCTATCCTGTTCTAGAGAAACCCAAACCACTCCAAGGGTATCTGCATTGGTTCTAGCTGTGTGATTGTCAGATCTCTGCTAAATGCAGCAATTTGATGCTGCTTACAAGAAAGGAACTTCTACAAAATTACAAACCTTAAAATGGATTTAATAGCGTTCCCAAATATAGTGGAAAACCACATACCTTTGGTTAATTGTTTCATATGTCTGCGAACAATGGTACATAGCAACCAATAAGTATAAGATGAAGTAGACTAAAATAAGCCCTACTGTAAAGTATTTAAACTAAACCACCTGTCACAATAATGGAGCTTCTGCTGTCTCTCATGCTTGTGCTATCTGATAGAGAATGCAGGATGCTTAACCAGATAAGTACCACCAAGCTTCTACTGAAGCCTTTTTCATTTTAAACAGTACTGCTAATGTGGATGGAAACATGTGGGGCTTGTAAATGTTTGTGTCTGTAAATGTGATTCACCTGTTTCATATTGGTGTATCTGTAGTGATCAGAGCCCATTCTGACATCAGAATTGGCATAACTGCAAAATGATATTGTATTGATAATAACCTGCATTTTCTCCTTGTGTTGGTATGTAAAAATCCTTTGCAGTCAAGCAGAGGAAGGTTCATGAAGAATCCATGATGAGGAAATTATAAGAGATAGGGAACAGGCCTGGCTTGTGTATCTCTTAACAACTTGTTTACTGAACAGAGAAGGTCTTTTTTAACAGACCAAAAAGTACATGCTGGCTATGGAAGGCAATTAAAATCCCCCCTTATTTAGTTATAATGGTGTCTTAAGGGGCCTAAACATGGGGTGATGCTGAAGCATTCTGACCGATGCTAGATCGCTCAGAACACTTCAGCAAGTTTGTTCAGCACACAGCGATGTGTCAGATGTTGCAGCCACTACTGCAAATTTATGGCCATACCACAGCTGATGAGCTTCCTACTTAGGCACCCACGAAGCACCATCAAGCGGACATTTGCCTCACCATAAGACATTAGCGCAACCTTATAGTTCTCGGTATATCCAAAAGAACATTGCTGACCCTATCATGAGCGCTGGAGAAAGCCAACCTGCCAGTCACTTCATGCAATTCCATTATGTGCCTGCTGATGTTAACTATTGGGATATGTGGGCAGAATTAAAGCTTGAGCAACTTGCGTTCTATGTTGTAAGTCTGTCCACATCTGAATTAGGAGCTCAATTACTACTAAGTAAAGGTTTGAAATTATTCCCTCCATCTAAACAGTAGACTGATGCATTTATTCTAGTTCCGCCATATGGTGAGCGAGATCTGGCGAGAGGCCACAGGTAGCAATTCCTTGTCTTGTGTATTGTTCTCCAAAATTTTGCAACCTAATTTGATCATACTAAGTACTAAAGTTGTTATTGATATTTGTATGAAGTAGCGAATTAAGCATAATGATTAATGGTTCCAGTCACTCATACTGTTAAGTATCACTCACTCCTGCCACAAACATAATTATGCTTAATATGCTACTTTATGCCTATTGTTATGCTACAGAAAATACTAATCCTAAACACAGCACTTTGTACATTATTAATGACTAAGGGCCTTAATCATTATAAGTTGCAGTTTTTTTAAAAACACATGCTGGGGCTGCCTAATGCTGAGCACTACTGTCAGTGTGTATGTGTGCGTATTGAACTATTTGTACTACTGTGGGACTACAAGTTCCAGCGGGCCCTTTATTGCCCCTGCATGAGATGCAGGGTTGCTGGGACTCCTAGTTCCACAGCAAGACACAATAGCTTTTTTTAATTTTGCCCTTTAATCAGATTGATTCCCAGGGGCATTGAGGACAGTCCTGGGCTTTAGCATGGGCAGGTAAGTTCTGGAGGGGGGGACCCCTCCTTTGGGGTGGTCCCTACTTCCCCAGGACCCCTGCCCATGCTGACCGGTCTGAGGGATGAATGCTTTGGTCTTCTATAAAATATTTGCCCCCGGCTTTTGCATTACCCTTCTGACTGGTTGGGCCCGGTACTGGTTCTTGAAATACGGTGGACCCCTACTCACTTTGTCCCCCGTATTTTGGGAACCAGGACCGGCCCTTGAGCCTGGTGCTGGTATTATAAAGTCCAGGGGAACCCTACTTGGTTTGACCCATGATTTTATGAAACCAGGACCAGCTCTTTGAGCCCGGGGCTGGTTCTGCTCAGGAGGGGGCATCCCACACTGTTTTTTTTTTTTTTCATCTTTTTTTTTTTTTGCAACTAACCTTTTTTTTGGACAGAACCATGCACAGATCACAATGAACATCAGAACCTGGTCTAATTTTTGGGCGATTTTTAGTAACGTTTACCAAAACTTGCACCCTATTACATTTGCGAGTTGGATACTTTATAATAGGAAAACATCTGGATGCAAATTGAATCGCAGCAAAAAGTGTGAATTTTTACTGCAAATCGCACCCTATTACATGTGCGATTTTTGGAAAATGTGCGATTTCAGACGTTTTACAAAAATCACACATGTCTAAAAAATCAACCCCCTATTGCATTTCACCCATAGGGGGGTATTCAATGTGTCGCCGCTATTTCTGACGGGGGAAATAGCGGCGGCTCCCTATTCAATGCTGTCTTTAGCGACAGCATTGAAGCGGGATCACGGCAGAACGGGCCCGACTTTAGAAGCTTTCGGGCCCGTTCTGCCGATAATTGCCGATTGTCACGATCCCGGCCGCAGATCGACAATCCACAGCCGTTTTCGCGGCCGCGCCCTCTTTGCGCCGATTAGCAGGCGGGAAATTGAATCCCGCCTGTCGTTCAGCTGTCGGGCTGACCGCAAACGGGCCAGGATCACGGCTGTCGGCAGGGATCGACAGCTGTGATCCTAGATTGAATACCCCCCATAGTGTCTATTCACACAAAACAGGGACATGTTGGCAAAGCAGAGTGCTGACCGTTCCTCCTCAATGATGATAATTGGTAATTTTATTTTAAATTAATCATGTATGCAGCAGTGTTTGATCAGGAAACCATTTTGGTTACTTGTATTTTTCTACACCTCATTACTATTATGTACATTGAGGCTAGTTTTCTTGCTAAATCTCTAATCGCAAGCGTCAGATGTCTCTGTATAGATTACTTTGACTAGACTGAAGTGTCCTTTAAATCTGTGAATATGTTAAAGTCTCATTTACTTTCCTGCCTGGAGCCCTGAGTCACAAGAGGCCTGGTTAAGACAAATCTTCCAGAAATGACACTATACAGTATGTTAGCAGGCTTCATTTTTATGAATGGGATTATTAGGAGCTAGCAGGTAAATATTGCTCCACCTTACAAGAAATAGATTACTCACATATATGTGGAAGGCAGTAAATGACTTTCTGTATTTGCATTTACTTTCAGAGCAACATCAGTTTCGAAACCAGTGTTGGAAATTCCTCAACTTTTGTTTCTGTAGATTGTAATGCTAATGCATCTGAAGGTAAGAGCGTATTTGAGATTGTATACATTACATATATGGAGTAGAAATGTTTACAATATAACCTTACAACTAGACAGGGCTCCCATCACGAATTGTGGGGCCCAGGACTGACAAAATGGGCAGAGTCCCGTAAGGGAAAGGTAAGACGCATAGGTATGTTTGAAGTCCGGCAGGGGACGTGATAAGTGGGTGTAGGGTGAGGTCCGGCAGGAAAAGGGATAAGGTGCACGTCTGTGGGGCAAATGTTGTAGGTGGCAGGTTCAGGGAGTCTGTAAGCAAGTCTGGGCACAACACCACCACCACCACCACCCCCCCCCCCCCAATACACCTTGCATCATTACACCCCCTACAATATCCACCACCCTGTTACTTTAATTTTCCATTATTCCTCCCCAAAGGCAGATTACCTTTTATTTAATTCCCCTGAATTAGCAGCCCCGGCAGTGTGCTTGTCCGTGAAGTCAGAGCAGGTGGGGAGCAAGGAGAGGTCTCCCTACCTGCCTCCTACTGCAGTCCACCAGACCTCTAGCCCAGTGCTGGTGCTGCTTGTCAGCAGAGCCTCGCATGGCAGGGAGCAAGGAGCGGTCTCTGCCTCCTCCTGCAGCCTATCATGTGCACATAGGCTGGCTCTTAAAGGTGACAGCAGCAGCCTCACGCTGGTGGGGACTGTGGGGGGGGGGGGATTTAGGTACATACCCAGCTGCTTTGTCCTCTTGCTTGCGCCTCTGTCAGCTGCCGATGATTAAATGGCTTCTTCTGACTTTTTTGGCTGCTGGGGGGAAGCAGGGTGGGGTGAAAGGAGCCTCCAGGGACCTTGCAATAGCGGCAATGCTGCACATTGTGCACTAGGCACTTTTTCTTGAAAAAGCCTATTAGACTAGCAGCCTGGTACTAACTGCTACCACCCAGGCCCTATTTCTGTCCAGCTCTACAGCTAGAACCTATGTATGGATTTGAAATTTTTACAGTAAAGTAATCTAAATCATCATTATGGCTTTTTTTTTTTTTTTTTTTTTTAGAATACACTGACAAATCATATTCTGGGTTGATTCTTGTGTATCATAGGATTCATGCTAACCACAATATTTTTTTTTTTTAACTTGTGTAAATTTTTATTGAATTTTACATGTTATATAGTACATGACATTACAATAAATTTACATACAATACACAAAAGAAAAAAAAGAAAACAACAGTATTGGCCCTTTGGCCCTATTGGTCATACAGATGTACAGATGTTAAAAGGTCTTGTTGATTACATCCTGTGTAGCATATAGTTCAATAAATATTAGCAATTTATCCATCTCCTGTGTGGACTTTTTGACAAATGTAGTATTATATAGTATGTGCGGCTTATATGTAAATAGCGGACTGTATTCCATTCTCCACTGTTTTTGTGTTTTGCATCAGCGCAGATATCAAGATAACAACCATAGCCCGGTCTATACATATGTGCATCCACGTAATACATTGGACATTACATGGGAAGCTCAGAGGCCAAGCTGGAAGCATTCCATCTATCCCATTTAAAGTGATATTTTTCAGGTGTGCCCCTCATGCGAAAGACATACCTCTCGTGGCCAGATACCTCATTTACCAGTGCACGCCAATGTCGTACACTAGGGGCGGATGGGGCAAACCAGTTTCTTGCTATTATAACCTTGGCCAGAGATGTCAAGCACAATACATATCTATAGATTACGGGCGAGTAAGTCTCCTCTAGGTCCACTCCAAACATACACAGCCTAGGTGTTATAGGTGGCAGTGTTATTTCTGTGCTTCTGATATCATCCCATACCCTCTCCCAGAATTCCAGCACCACAGGGCATTGCCATATCATATGCCATAAATCTGCATTACCAGTTCTACATCTGGGACAGTCTGAGTCTGGCCTTATTCCTGCCCTGTGTAGAAACACAGGTGTTCGGTAGGCCTGGTGTAGGACGTAGAAGGATACCTGCTGGTATCTAACACAGGGGGTAGAGCACTTAATGGATCCTAGTATCGACGTCCACTGATTCTCATCTATGGGTCCCAAATCCCGTTCCCACTTAGTTTTAAGCTTATCCAGTACTTGGGGACTTGCAAGCGTGTTGAGGTTCATATATATTTTGGAGAGTTGTTTACGATGGCCAAGATTACTAAGAAGTTCCTTAACTGGAGAGTTAGAAATAGCTGGTACTTGGCCTGCAAATTGTGTTTGTATTGCATGTCGTAATTGAAAATAACTAAAAAAGGCTCTATTGGATATATGGAATTCCTCACTTAATTGCTGGAAAGATCTAAGGGAACCGTCTGCATAGAGTTGGTTAACTGAGATGAGTCCCGCCCTGCGCCATATATTGTCTTCAGATATGGGTAGTAGTTCCTTAAAGGATGCATTATGCCACAGGGGGGAGTCACCATCAATACCCCTCCAGTCAAAAAAGGAATGGGATTGTCTCCAAACAAGTAAGGTCTGTCTCAGTATAGGAAGGAGGTTACTCGGGGAGGCACCCGAGAGCAGGAAATGCAATGGGGAGAACGTAAGGCCAACTCTTTCAGTATAAAGATTAGTAAACGTGGGTCCCCCACGTCCCCCAATCCAGTCAGAGATGTGCGTTAGCTGAGCTGCTAGGTAATATATACGCAGGTCAGGGAGCCCAAAATCACCATCATCCCTTGCTCTGACCAAAGTTCGTATGGCTACTCTCGGAGCTCCCCCTCCCCATATAAATGTAGAGATGGTACTCTCAATTTTTGTAAAAATTTTCTTAGGAATATACATCGGGGCGTGCTGCAAGACATATAGATATCTTGGTTGCACAATCATTTTGATTAAATTTATACGTCCGGACACCGTCAAAGGTAGCTTTTTCCAGACGTGTATCCTCCTTTGAAAATCTGTCGTGACAGGGTCTATATTTTGTTTTACATATGCTAAGTTATCTGCTGTGATCCATATCCCCAAATATTTAAAGCGAAGAGTCCACTGAAGGGGGGAGCTAGTTGGAAGATTCACCGGGATTGTACCCGATAGGGGATAAATACTAGACTTGTCCCAATTAACCAATAGACCTGAGAAAGTACCAAACATACCAACTGTGTCCAACATGGCCATTAAAGATGGGCCAGCATCGTTTAAAAAGAGTAGCATGTCGTCAGCGTATAACGCAATAACATCAGAGCAGTTAACCACCGGAATGCCCCTTATTTCGGAGTGGCTCCTGACCAGACATGCAAGTGGCTCGATTGCTAGAGCAAAGAGAGCCGGCGACAGCGGACAGCCCTGTCTCGTCCCTCTGCCCAGGTCAAAATGCTCGGTTATAAAACCATTAATAGACAGTCTAGCTCGGGGGTTGGAATATAGCAATTTAATCCACTTAATGAAATTGGGGCCAAAAGCAAACCCGCGCAGAACCGCCCACAAATAGGACCATTCAACCGAGTCGAAGGCCTTGGCGGCGTCCAAAGACACCACCACTGCCCCCGACCCGCCCACGTCCCCCCTCTGTATGTGGCAGAACAGTCTACGCAGATTCTGCGTGGTGGACTTGCCGGGCATAAAGCCCGTTTGGTCATCATGTACTATAGTATTTATAACAGAGTTAAGGCGTATTGCTAGAATTTTGGCCAGGATTTTTATGTCAGTCGTCAGAAGTGAAATCGGGCGGTACGATTCCGGGGCAGTTGGATCCTTTCCCGGTTTTAATAATATTATAATAATGGCTTCCAGCATGGATGGGGGCAGGCTTCCCAACTGAAACAATTCGTTATACAGTGCAGATAGATATGGGATAAAGTAGTCTTTATATTTCTTATATATTTCTATAGGGATACCGTCACTGCCTGGGGCCTTCTTGTTGGGGAATGAGGCTATAGCTGCCTCTATCTCCAAATGAGTAATTGGTTCCTCTAGTTTTGTTACGGACGAGGAGGAGAGACGGGGCAGATCAATTTTGGCCAGATATTCGTGTAGCTGTTGTGCTGTGTATGTAACCCTAGAGGCGTATAGGTCAGAGTAGTAAGAATGAAATACTCTTGCAATGTCCGGGGTTGAGTACTGTAGTGCACCAGAGGGGTCCCTAATCTGCTGTATAGTGCTATTTCCTCTATCTTCCCTTGCCAATAAGGCTAGGTAGCTACCCCCAACCTCTGCCTGTGAATACATGGCGTGCTTATTGAACAACAGTTTGCGCTTAGTCTTGTCCAATAAATAATCGGACCATTTACGTCTAGCCATATCCCAGCAGGTGCGATCATTGGGCGATTTGGAGAGTAAATAGGTATCCTCCCGTCTTCTACATTCCTCCTCCAATCGAAGTTCCTCCTCCCTACTAGATCGCTTAATGTTTGCCACCTTTTTAATAAAGGAGCCTCTTAAGTAGGCCTTAAAAGTGTCATGTTTTAAAGCAGGATTCATACAAGTAGCATTGTGAGATTCAAAGTCTTTCCATTCATTGATCAATGTCTGATCATCGCTCAACAAGGTTAGCCAAAATGGGTTTAATTTCCATAAATAAGTGCTCTGCGCCAGATGAGTATCCAATATCAATAGCAAAGGGGAGTGGTCAGATATCCCTCTTTGCAAGTATCTGACATCTAGCACCTTGGGTGCGAGATCAGGTGAGATCAGCGCCAGGTCTATTCTCGATAATGTATTAAAGCTAGGGGAGTGACAGGAATACTGGCGTTGTGTTGGGTGTCTAACCCTCCAGATGTCCAACAACCCTAATTCCGCCACAAGTTTTGCGAATGGAGTAGGGGTAGGCCCCGAGGGAAAAGCAGGGGCCTGGGCCTCATTCCACTTGTCTAAATCCCTGTCCATATAGTTATTGAAATCTCCCATACACAGAACAGGAGTGCCTGGTGACATGGATACAAATGCCACAGCATGTTTAAGTACTTCATTACTATAGGGGGGTGGCACGTAAACTGCAAGTATGTGGATAAGCTTATGGTTGATATGGGCTCTAAGAAAAATATGGCGGCCATATTGGTCAACCTGGCTGTGCACTAGGTGAAAATTTACTGTTTTTTTAATCAGGAGGGAAACTCCTCTAGCGTTAGTGGAGAAAGTGGAATGGTATAGGGAACCTATCCAGGGTTTTTTTAGGGCCAAGGTCTTACTGCCCATGAGATGTGTCTCTGAAAGACAAGCAATATCCGCTTTGCTTTTTTTAACCTGGGCAAGAACCAGGGCCCTCTTGATGCGATCATTCATACCCCGCACATTCCAACTAAGAACATTTAAACCACTGCCCCCCGCTGCCATTCTAAATTAAAGTTTAGGTGTGAAACAATGGAATAATACATATGGGCCATATTTGATATATAATGCGTGTATTCCACAGAGCAGATCATCTAACAAACAGCCCATACCCTGGGTATTTTCCACAAGACATTTTAGATGCATTAAAGAACTATATCCGTCAATTATCACGTGTAGACCTTTGCATAAACATAACATTGTGCAATAACCAAAACTTCCCAACCACCCCCCACCCTGCATATCCATTTAAACTAGATATACCTGTACCCTTACCAACTATCAATAGTACAACTAAGATAGAACTTACAACCTAGGGGTATAGGGATAAATAACCCTACAAACTATTTTTGACATGAAGCTCCTAAAAGATATTTAGGATAACAGGGGAAAACCCTGAATGCCTAGGTACATCGGATATTGTAAATACATTAGGAGCACTGTAACCCACTCACACTGAACTAAACTATTAGCCAACATGGTTTGGACCCAATAATATCACCCGTCACGGAAAGCGTATCACCGCTGTTGCCAAGGAGTAAGTGCAGATTTTCAGTTCCGAGATCAGGCATTTCGATCCAGCCACGTCTCCGCCTCCCGTGCGGAGTTGAAAAAGTGCGTAGTACCCGCATGAATCACACGCAGGCGAGCAGGGAACATCATGGAGTACTGTATCTGCCGATCTTTGAGCCTTTTCTTGATATTAAGAAATGTAGATCTTGATTTCTGGACTTCAAGGGCGAAGTCGGGGTAGATGGAGATAGTATGGTTGTCAAGCTTTAGTGGGCCCTGTGTTCGAGCCAATCTTAACAGGGTGTCTCGGTCCCTGTAGTTCAAAAAGCGAGCTATAAAGGTACGAGCCGGTGCCCCTGGGGGTGGAGGTCTCGCTGGGAGACGATGGGCCCTTTCAACGGAGAACTGAGGGCTGAAGTCTTCACGTTTAAAGATGTTAAGGAGCCAATTCTCAAGAAATTGCTCCGGTGCAGAACCTTCGGCCTTTTCCGGTAGGCCCACCAGACGCACATTATTTCGCCTCAAGCGCCCCTCCATATCTGAGATTTTTGCCTTGACTGTTGACATTTGAGCTGACAGGTCAGCAACTGTAGATTTTAGAGGATTGGTAGTGTCCTCCAAATCTGAGATTCGGTGCTCCGTTTCCCCAACTCTTTCACGGAGTTTTTGCATGTCATGTCTAATTAGGGATATATCCACCTGCACCTGGCCTATTTTATCCAGCATTCTCTGCTCAGTGGCTGCAATGGCCGACAGTATTTGCTGAGTCGACTGTGCATGGGCCTCCGGGGCCGGTGCCGGTGCCCCAGCTCCCACATTGGGGGGGGAGGCATCCTCAAGAGGAGAAGGAGGGGTGTCTGTTCTGGTGGCTCTTGCAAACTTTTCCAGTTTGGATGCTGCAGCTGCCTGGCCAGTTTTGCCCATGGCTTATGGTATATTATTAGTCCAATGGAGACCCCTAGTGGACAAAGGCAGAACTGTAGAATTAGGTTTCAGGAGTGACACTAGTAGAGGTCTCAAGCAGTGAAACTGGACATATGTCCTCGCTGCCTGTGCACAGATCCCAGATGATACAATATCCCCAGATAGCAAGTCAGGCTTGTTATTAATAGTAAGTTGCAGACAGAGATGTCACAGCAGGTGGTGTATCTGTGTAATATGCGCTGTATTAGCTGTCCATATATGTCACTCACTGCTCTCTCCACATCCCCACAGGGACCCGGCAGCACAATCCCCCAGTGTCAGTACCCGCTGGCAGTTATCACACACCCCAGTGGCCCTCACCTCCTACAGCGTCTCCGGGTGATTTTCAGTATTAAAGATGGCGCCCGCACAGTTCCAGCGTGGGAGGGGAGAGCGCCAGATTAGGGAGTCCTCTCTAACGGGTCCCAGGCAGAGTCCCACGCAGTTCCCCTAGTGCAGGGGACCCTCCGGATCTGTAGGGAGCACCTGTTGATGCTGCGGGGCCGCCTCAGGGACGATCACCGCATCCACCGTCTCCGACGAGGGAATCCAAGATGGCGCCCATGCAGGAGCTATCTGTGAGGAAGGACGCCAGATCAGGGAGCCGGAGCCGGTCACCGCAAGCCTCCAGCGGGACCTCACTCAGCTCAGTCAGCTCAGGGGACCCTCCGGCGCCTCAGGGAGCGGGTAAGGTGGGCATCCAGGATCTCCAAGCAGGATATTTCAGCGGAGGTTTACGGAGCGCTCTTTCTCCCCGTCCGCTCACATGTCGCGCCAAGCCACGCCCCGCTAACCACAATATTAGTATAACTTAAACACATTTCAAATACTCATAGGGCTAAATGGTCCCTATTTACAGCATAGGCTTAATTTGAATATCCTTGACAATTTTGTGCATGGATGGGCTATCAAACTGCATATATTGCATTTCCTAGTTTAAAAGTGAGAAAAGCAATAAACAATAAGAAGCGTTCATTCAAGATATACAAGGAAAGAGGAGGACATGGCGGAGTTCGCTAAGTACAAGGAGTTAAATAAATTTGGTTAAAGAGTAATAAAAGTAGCCAAAGGGGAAAATGAAGAACACGTAGAAAAGAAAAGCAAAACAAATCCCAAGAAATTCTTTAACTATATAAATAGCAAAAAATTAACAAAAGAGAACATAGGGCCCTTCACCAATGGCAATGGAATTAGCATTACTGAGGATAAAGAAGCTGTTAAATACATTTTTTGCCTCTGTATTTACTAGGGAGGATTCAAGATATGTGGTGAGACCAATAGAACCAAACATAGATTTCACTATAGAGGGATATACAAAAGGGGCTTTGCAGCATGAAAACTAATAAATCAATGGGCCCAGATGGGATTCATCCTAGGGTTTTAATGGAACTAAGGGAGGAGATAGTAAAGGCACTGCAATACATTTTTACCAAATCAATGTCATCTGGTATGGCGCCAAGGCACTGGAGAATAGAGGAAGGAGTACCAATATTCAAAAAGGGGAAAATAGATGACCCAGCAACCTTTAGACCAGTAAGCTAAACTTCAATCATGGGGAAATTATGTAAGGGAGTTCTAAGAATAGATCCAGGAATATTTAGAGAGGCATTGTATAATTAGTGGTAACCAGCATGGGTTTGTAAAAAAAAATTTGTGCCAACTAACTTTTTAAGCTTTTATGAGGAGGTCAGCAAAACGCAAAATAGCATAAAGCTATTGGGAATGCAGTAGACATAGTCAGCCTGGATTTTTTGTAACCACACAAAAGCTTAATTTATAAATTGGAGGCAGTGGGACTAGGGTCAAGAGTGGTGGTAAATGGGGAATTTTCCAGTTGGATAAGTGGGGTTCCACAGGGATCGGTGCTTGGGCCTCTTCTAAACTTTTTCATCAATGATAGAGGAGGGAATACTAGGCAACCTATCCATTTTTGTGGATGACACATAACTGAGTCGGGTGAATAATATGAATATGGATGTTTCCATGCTACAGAGGGATTTAAATAAACTAGATGAGTGGGCAAATATCAAATGATGTTCAGTGTGGACAAATGTAAGGTCATGTACCTCCTGGAGAAGGCAAAAAAAATGGGGTAGAATTGGGTAAATCAGATTTTGAAAAGGACCTAGGAGTCCTAATTGACAACAAACAGGGGTGCAGTAGCAGCCAATAAGGCCAACAAGATACTAGCATGTATAAAAAGGGGCATGGAAGCTAGGGACTTCAATGTAATCATACCACTGTACATGGAAAAGAGATGTTTAAGGACAAACATGCTTAACATGTACAAATATATAAAGGGACAATACAACTCAGGCAACCTATTTACTAAGACATGAGGGCATGCACTTACTGGAGAGAAAAATTTAGTACACTTAGGGGGGTATTCACTCACCACCGAGCATCTCCCAACGGGAGAGATGGCCGCCGGGCCCTATTCAGTGCTGTCTTCCTCGACAGCATTGAACAGGGTATCTCAGCAGAACGAGCCCGACTTCACAAGCAGTAGGGCGCGTTCTGCCAAGAACGGCCGGGAAGTGTCAAGCTTTTGGCTGCAGCTCTCCTCTTCCCGGCCGCAGCTCGCGGCCTCGTCCCCTTCTTGACCCGCTGCAGGCGGGACATTGAATCCCACCTGAGATTTCTCGGGCCATCAGACTGAGAAGGGGACAGGGTCACGGCTTGAATACTCCCCTTAGAAGGAAGGGATTTTTCATGGTCAGAGCATTACAATTATGGAACTCTTGGTGGTGTGGTGATCAGCAGAAAAAAAAAACTAACTACATTTAAATAATGGTTAGACAAGTACTTATTGGCTAAGAACATTCAGGGATATAACTGGTAAAAAAAAGGTTGGACTTGATGGACACAAGTCTTTTATTCAACCTAAACTACTATGTAAATATGTAACTATGGTTGCAGGTAAAGTACTGTATTAGGCAGTGAACACAATCCCAAAGATAACTGTTTTACTTTTGCATGTTATATACGCAGCCCTGAGCCTTTTTTTTTTGGGGGGGGGGGGGTGGGGGGTACATTAGCAAAGTTTTATCTTGCCATAGTTTGTCTATCATCATAGAGATGTGTACTAATTAAGTACAACACCATCCTAGATTTCCTGTGATAAATCTATACCAGCCCTTAAGGTTTATATTGTAAATTGTTTCCGGTTTTGAAGATGATGAAAAGAGGGATAATTAGAAAATGGAGTACAGTAATTTCATAAGGCTTTGACAAAAGAGTGTATCAAATGGCAGCAAGTACAGTATAGCATTGATTTAATTGCCAAATTAATTTAATTATTTTGTAGCTGTCTGTAAAATCATTTAATTGAAAAAAAATCTAACTCCATAACCATTTATTTTTCTTTTGTGGTGCAAACTACTGGTCAGTGAGCTAAACCGTATATATAGACATTATATATACTGTAGCTCTACTTTTTGCACCTCCATTCACGATAAGGGGTTTTACATGTCTGACCACGAATCCTTGCATTTCTCTAATATATTATATTTACTACCACATTATAGTGAAACCAAGATTAATAATGTGTTGTGATGGAAAACATCCAATTTAATATGGCATGTCATGTCATTAGTTTTTTTTTTTTTTTTTCAGTGTCATTTTTTTTTCATTCATTCATTCATGTTTATTACTGTTGAAATATAACAGAATATAGAGTATTTTACAGAAAGTTTAGGCTTGAATGTTGAAATTGTTAACCCTTTCAGGTCCAACGTCTAGTCAGGCTCAACAGCCCTAGCGTTAGTAGCAGATCCAATGGTTAGCCACTTTAAAATAAGAAATAACGGTACTCTTTACCTAGCACGGCGCCCACGATTTTGATTGTGGGCATCGCAGGTAAAAAAATCGCGGGCATCGCGGCCATTGAATGCACTAAAAATCGGGTGCGACGCGACCGACGCGATGCCCGCGATTTCCCATAGGGATCAATGTTAAATTTCTCAATTGACCCGATTTTACTGATCAATGCCTCAATTGACCCGATTTTTCCATAGGAAACAATGTTAAATGGCCCACAGAGGCCAAATAGCCACCCTGAAGTGTGAAATGGCCCCCACAATTGTTAACGCCACCCCACGACCAACGTCAACCCGAAGCGTGGCGAGCGCAGCGAGCCCGCGAGGGGCGGCGGTACGCGTCCTACGACCTTTTCATACCCCCACTATCCACGTCGGCGTGGAGTTGAGAAAAGAATAGTGTGGCGAGCGCACGCGGATACCTTCACAGGTAAACACGTCCCTTCGCGGGCTTCACAGGTATCCGCGTCCCCTCGCGGGGCTCGCTGCGCTCGCCACGCTTCGGGCTCGGTGGCTCGCTGCGCTCGCCACACTATTCTATTCTCAACTCCACGCCGACGTGGATAGTGGGGGTATGAAAAGGTCGTAGGACGCGTACCGCCGCCGCTCGCCACGCTTCGGGTTCACGTTGATCGTGGGGTGGCGTTAACAATTGTGGGGGCCATTTCACACTTTAGGGTGCCTATTTGGCCTCTGTGGGCCATTTAACATTGTTTCCTATGGAAAAATCGGGTCAATTGAGGCATTGAACAGAAAAATCGGGTCAATTGAGAAATTTACCTTTGTTCCCTATGGGAAATCGCGGGCATCGCGTCGGTCGCGTCGCACCCGATTTTTTAGTGCATTCAATGCCCGCGATGGGCGCCGTGCTAGGTAAAGAGTACCGAAATAACATTGTTCAACATTCAATGTAGACCATTTTTTTATTAAAAAAAAGAAAGAATTAAAATTAATTTAAACCAGACTGTTAAAATCGCTAAAATATATATATATATATATATATATATACTGCAAAGTGTTAAGAAAAAGACCTCCAATAAAAGCAATTGGCTACATGACACACTGAAACCCACCTGTGTTTGACATGATTCCATTTATTTTATTTAATTCTGCAATTTCAAACCTTGTATCCCTGTTTGCATAATGCATTTTTTTTTCACGTGTGTCTCATTTCATTTTCCATCTTCTTAAGGATTGATTTGAGAGTGTATTGGTATCATTCTATTGAAATCAGCAGTTGTTTCCGATGTTCCAACCTTTTCAAGTGCATCTTTAGGGGGATATTCAATCTCCCCCCACCATTTCCAACAGGGGAAATTCAGTGCTGACATCCCTGCCCCCCATTGAACAAGAGATCTCGGCAGAACGAGTCTGACTTCACAAGCAGTCTGGCTTTTTCTACTGAGAACGGCCGGGATTTGTCAAGCTTCTTGCGGCCACGCCCCCTTCCCGGCACTCGGCAGGCGGCACATTGTATCCCGGCTGCAAAATGAGCATTGAGCTGGCCGAGAACGGGACAGGGTCACCGCTGTTGGGGCAGCCCGACAGTCGTGACCCCACATTGCATATGCCCTTAGTATCCCTCCTAATACGCTACTAAAACTAAGTAGCTTGATAAACAAATAGCAGCACATTTTTTTTTTCATGCAACCCTATATAACAAGTATTGTAAGTTCAAAAAAGTCGGTACTTATGTTAGTTGGGCTCCCACTAAGCTATTTTGCTTAGTTTTACGCGTACCCTCGCGGGGCTCGCTACGCTCGCCATGCTTCGGGCTCACTGTGGTCCCCACACTATATAAAAGTCACCTACTTTAGAAATGATGCTTGATTCTACGATCCGGTCCAAAAGTGGCTGAGATTGGGAATCAAGATTTTCTTAACATGTTTAATATTCCCTATTTCCCCTTTACATCTGTTGGTGGGTTAAGGCATTGCTCCAGAATACGAACCTTACAAATCCTTGCTGCTTCAAAACTATTATACTGTATAAGTCCTTTAACTGTTATTATGAAGTATCACAATTTAAATGTTATCTTTAACTCTTAAGAAGAATAACTAATTAATGAATATTTTAATTGGGTGCTTTTTCATTTTTTTCTTTTTTTCTAGTGAAAAATAGACCATAAGAATTTGATTGGATGCTCTGGCTTAATGCAAATTGTGCTTTTACGTTCCCTGTTAGCAATTTAGTCATTATGTCTTCTTTTTACACATTCAATTTAATATTTTTTTTTTTTTTTTTTTATTGTTTTCATTTTATAATCTTACAGAACTGATATAAGCTACTGGGGCACTTTATATACATCCTAATGGAAGTCTTTATTTTATTGCATCTTTTTCAAATGAAAATTTTAAGTACAGTATACTCTATTTTTCACTTTTTCAGTTGCAAGTAGACAGTCTACATGATTTTGATTTTTAGAGGAAAACAGTTCAATTTTTTTTTTCTTTTTCCATTATCGTTACCCTGCTCAGTGTAAATTCTTTTCCACTGTATTATATTATAGAATTTGTGTGTCTGAATTGTAATACTTCTTTGAGATAAGTAGTAATGCTTATGGTTCCAAAGTATAATAAATAAAACCAAAAGTATAATTTTATAGACATAAATATAAAGTGTTTCACTATAAAACGGTTATTTGTACACTGTAGTTGTATACTGTAGCATCTCATCAAAAGGATTATCCTGCTAAGGTGATTTTTATATATAGGATTTTTAACTGTCAGGCTCATGACGTTGATCACCAGGCCCGGGATTGGCTAAATCTGATGCAGGGGTGCGGAATTTTACCATGCTAATGGTTTTTGCCAGTGACACCTCCAAGTGGGATATGGGCTTTGCTGCACCAGACACACTGGTCGCAGCCCCCTGATCAGGTTCCCCACTTAGGACTGGTAAACAGGTGGAGTGGAGTCAGGAAGGTTAATGGTCTTCATAGCCAGGTCAGGATCAAACAGGCAAAGCAGGTACCGAAGGATAAGGCAATAGGAAGTTCAGGCCTGGTCATAAACAAGGAGGCAGAGTTATCAGTACACTGGGATGAGGCAAGAGAATAATCAGGAAAGCAAGCTTGAGGTCAATCACAGGTAATCACTGGATATGCTACACTAGGATTAAAGCAGGAGAGTTTTCTAAAAAATAAATAAATAAAGATTCTGCTCAAAGCTGCTTCAGATAGTTAAGCTATCTTTCAAGATCTCATACTCCAAGCCCCTTCACTCACCATCTTTTAAGATCTCAAACTCCAGCCCACCCTCCACCCTCTTGTTATCTGTCTGCTGGCAAATAAAGACCTCAGGATTACGACTAGATATAAGAGAAATGTTTTTAAACTTTAATTTATTATAAATACTTACTGAAGCTCAGCTTAAAATATTAATGTGATTTTAGCCATTTTTATTTTTAAAATGTTTAAAAATGCAGAATACAGTATGTATTAAATGATATCCTGTTGTGTCTCTTCAAATACTAATTGGCCTATTAGAATGTCCACTGTGAGCTACAGGGATATTATTGTGACTTGAATGCCAAAAATGCAATTGCAGGTTATTGGAAATGCAAACTCTAATTCCCTTATTTAAATAGAACTATCTAAACAAAAAAAATGTAACGAGCTACCTAACAATGTATGCATATGTCCCTCCTACTCACTACTAGAGTTTTAGAAGGACACATTTTATTAATTTGTTTTCTGATTAGGTTATACTTTATAAAGAGAGAGACTCGGTTTTCAACACGTTGGATGTATTAGGCTTGTTTGAGGTGTGCACTCTTGAGATGACTGTATCTTGTTGCCAGACCTTCCTTGTTCCCATGAGTATAGAATGCTTCCCAATCTTGATCTGTGCTAATTTAATTGCATGCTGTGCTGTATATCACACAGCTAACATATATTTTAAGGTGCATTAAACCAATTTCTTAAAACTTCAGGATTTTTACTCCTACGTTTTTGGTAACTGCTTTGATCTTTTTCAGACTGTGTAGAATGTAATTTTGTTTTATAAGCACATAAATACTTAACATGGTATAGTAATTGAGAGGATATTTACAGCTTATTTCAATACAAGTGAGCAAATCATTAAAGTTGTTTTGTAGCAAAGTTGTTTTATTCAAAACAGATGACTTCACTTTTTCATAGTTTTTTACCATTCTTAAATTTGGATTATCTTTATAATAATATAAATAAAAATAGGTACATGGAATTTTTATCTTTGCACCTCACAACTGTTTGTTTTTAAATTGTGTGACTAGGATTAAAACACCTTTTCCATCAGTTATTTTTTTGTATGTGCAGGTACTCAATTTTCACATAAGGTTTGATGGAACCACCTGTAGCCAGGTGGTTCCAGATCTGCCAAAAGCCATACATGCATTTGTATCATCTCAATTGGATTTCTGCAATGCCATCTACCTTGGTCTCCCTGCAAAATAATTGCACTGATTACAGCTGGTACAAAACACAGCAGCCAGGCTGGTCACCAACCAGCCCTGTTCTAGCCACATAACACCCATTCTCTACTCCCTTAACTGGCTGCCTATAAAAATTGGCAAATCATCTTCAAAATTAACTTTCTGAATTTCAAAAACTTGCAAGACCAAGGCCTATGGTACCTAAAGCAGCTTCTGATTCCATACTGTCCCACCCAATTACTGCATATGTAGATGACTTTTAGAAGTACCTAGAATCTACCTTAATTCATCTAGGGGTAGAGATATTAGCCATGTGGCTTCCTCTGTATGGATATCCCTTCCCCCACACAGTCTGAGAGGCCGCCACTCTAGAATCCTTCCAAAACAGATTCAAGGTGTTTGTTTACTGAAGCATTTCCATAATTCCCTTAAGTATTTCCATGTTCTCTGTAATTTATGAAAAGCTTTTCTGCTCTTCATTGTTCCTGTACTGTGGGGCCAATTAAGCCCGAATTTGGCCCCATCCCCTATTGTGGTAGTGGGGGTGTTTTGTGCAAGTGAACGTCCAGTGTTTTATGGACATCCCCATGAAAACTCTGGGCGTTCCCCCTGGGAACACAGGCAGGTCTATGCCTGCTGGGGGTGGATGGCTGACGTCACATGATCAGTGCCCACCACATTTTCACGATCTGCGGAGGAAATAAGTCAGTTCAGACTGATTTTTATTTCCAAATGGGAGAGAAATTATTTCATAGTCAGCGACCATTGAACAAATTCTCTCCCCCTCAGTCGCATGCAAGGGGATATGTTCTCATACGAAGTGCAGGGTTACGGCTGCCTAGTGTACGTGAACTCTATGAGAACAGAGTTTTAAAAAGAGCATGCAGTATTATGCGAGACCCTGGTTACCCACATTGGTGCTATTTGTAAAGTTGTCATCTAATGAAAGGTGTATAGAAATGATGTCTCACACTAATCAATTGCATTACCTTATTTTTCTTTTGTCAACAATTCATCGTTGAGCTGTAATTAATGTCTTAAGTTTAGATGTAAAAGACACTAGATTTCTCTAGAGGGACAGGCGCTAATATATGGAGAATTATATTTTTATTTTTATTTCAATGTTTATTCCACTAAATATGGGATTATGTTGAACAAGCTGCAGAATTTATACAGAGGTGTCAGTGTAATCACCTCTAATAGGTCTAGGTCTGAACCATATATATGATTCAGACTTTTAGAACTATACAGCACAATTTTGAAACAGGAGAAATTCTGCGCTGAGTTTTTTTCAGTTAACCATTTGGCTGAATTCACAATACACAATACACAGATATCGATATTTTAAAAATATATTAATTTTTTTATTTTTGAATAGCTAATATGAAAATTTTTCTACATGTATATCACTATAAAATAAGATTAAGAAAATATACAATTAGGTGGCCACCTTAATTCAATACATTTACAAAAACATAATATAAAAAATACAAAGAAATATTCAATACGTTAAAAATACTTTTGTGTATATTAATATTGGTAGACTGCTTTAGATTTTGCCATACAACCTGTACCAGGATAGATCTCGTATACTTTCCAAATAGGGTCCCAATGAAGAGAGTGTTGTGATTTTGATATTCACAATATATTGTATGTAGTGGTCGACCCGGACACCACTAGCCGGTTGTAATTTGTATCCAGAGTCACAGTAATAAAGGATATATGATATGAGAGTATTGAGCGAACACCACGTCTCTCACCCGCGGTGTACTCACTCTCTTTTCTGTCAAAATGACGGTTGTACTGTCCACCGCTGTAGACGAGCCGGGTCTATGGATGTTAGATGGCAGATGGATAATGTGGCTCTCACCCGCAGTGCCGTCACACTCGATATCCCCCGATCGAAATACTTCCCACTCGAGGGGTGCTATAGTCGACAGGCTGATGTGGACACAGTAGTAGATGTTACAGTAGCAAAGTAACAATTTGATTGTCCGTGGCTGTGGATGAGCTGGATCTGAGTAGTGCCGGGCAGCAGTTGGAATGTGCGGCTCTCACCCGCAATGCTGTACCCCACTCTTACCTCTGACCTTGTACTTCCCACTCATGGGGTGCTCTAATCGACAACTCTATAGTGGACACGATGATGAATATTGCGGCAGCGGATTGAATTTGGCAGATCACGCCCGCAATGCCGTTGTGCTCGGTAGTCTGATACTTGAGTGTTAGACGCTGTTGTCTCCTGCGTCTCTCACCTCAGTGTTGATAGACAGGTGTGTCTAATCTCCTCGTGGGGATCCGCCAAATGGAATAGCTGTGGATATAAGCAATCTGGTAAAATATGATGGGTGCCTTGTATTCCTTAGGTATATGGCCGCAGTTTCCCAATATATAGATAAATGATGCTGAGCAAGACCTCTAACGCGTTTCGCTCATCTGCTGAGCTTTTTCAAAGAGTGATTAAATGCAGGGCTACAAGCCCTATTTGTACCCAGCATTAAATTCATTCTATTTTCTATTGGACAAGACATTTCTACTTCATGTGTAATCACTAATTATTTCAATCAAACTGTTCGCATTGGAAACAGTTGGTTTTCCCGGAGAGAATTTCTACAACATAACACCTCCCAGGGATAAGTATATGCATGTATACATATGAGAAATCCGTATATATATATAAAACAGAATAAGTTTAAAGACCACCCTATCTTCATCTAAAAAAGGAAATATATATATATATATATATAAAGATCCACAAAAAGCCTGCACTCGCACAATTTACAAATAAAGCAACTTAGGGGTGTTCTTTAAGGACCGCAGGCTATGCCTGTGTCCGTTTACAGAAAAAGAGCCTACCAATGGTAGGTAAGAACACTCGCCATAACACAACTGAAGATACTCCTAGTTGTTTTTAAACATGAATGAAAAGTCAACAATACAAATAAGGTAGATTAACCTGTTTCTTTAGGTTAGGCGGCCTCCTCTCTCCTGGGATTTGGCCCTGTTGTCCCCCGATCATTATGCAGCATTGTTGTCTCCTGACTTCCATTCCTTGACAAAGGTCACTGTTGCTGACCGAAACGTCGGCAAATGGACTGAAAGAAACAGGTTAATCTACCTTATTTGTATTGTTGACTTTTCATTCATGTTTAAAAACAACTAGGAGTATCTTCAGTTGTGTTATGGCGAGTGTTCTTACCTACCATTGGTAGGCTCTTTTTCTATATATATATATATATATATATATATATATATATATATATATATATATATGTTTCTCTTTAATTATATACATATATAAAAAGAGAAAAGAACCTCCTTCAAAAATATATAGAAAGCAATCATTTATCACTTGTATATAGGGAGTAATCTCTTACTCATATTTCTATATTGATTTATTTTAAACATATAATAGCTCCAGAACATGCACACTTATAATATTCAAATTCTGATTTATATATGATATTTTTATTTTTATTTTAATAGATGTCCATATCATATTAATTAATGTCTCATTTCACATATGTGTATATTATACATATGGAAGTGGACCACATATGGGGTACTTCCTCCCGGTCTCGCAACCCGGACCGCAATATTCATTGGTCAGGATCCTGCAGTGCCGGTCTGCAGGACTCCGGATGGTCACAGTGCCCCCCTATATTGGATTCCCGGTACCTGCGCTACCAAGACGGTACCCCCCACATATCTCCTCCTCCCCCCAATTATGGCAAAATCTAAAGCAGTCTACCAATATTAATATACACAAAAGTATTTTTAACGTATTGAATATTTCTTTGTATTTTTTATATTATGTTTTTGTAAATGTATTGAATTAAGGTGGCCACCTAATTGTATATTTTCTTAATCTTATTTTATAGTGATATACATGTAGAAAAATTTTCATATTAGCTATTCAAAAATAAAAAATTAATACGTTAAGTTTAGATGTGCCCAGGAGGGGTTCAGAAAGCTTTTTGTCCATGCCAGACCATCTATACTGACCGTTCTTTTAGCACTATGGTGTTGTACAGTACTTGAATTTCATTTACCAATTCATCTGGTTTTGTTTAATAACAATAAAGATATTTGATTTGAGAAATCATTGAGATCAGCCAGCTCCCCATTGTGTCTGTGTTACTGGTATTTGATCTGAACAACTACTACCTTCCTGCAGTGTTTATTTTCTCTGGTACATATTCTTAATTTTTTGATAACATCAGACCAATCCAGATAACTATTGTTCATTGGTTCCTACCGACTCCAATGTCTATTATCTTTTGGTTCCATATAATTCCAATTGTATCCTCCAGTTCCAGTCCGACCAAAGTCATTTTTCATTTATTACTGATTCACAGACTTTTTACCCAATCTTCAGTAAAGTATACACTTATCTCTACTGCTTTCCACATTCTCATCAATGCCTTTGGGCCCTGGACTCGTCCTCACACCCGGACGTCCACCCACTTATGTGGGCAAAGTTTATAATAAAAAAACACTGCTTCCACTACGTTACAGCCCCAGACCAATTTCAACCCTCAGGCGTGACAAGAGATATTATATATATATATATATATATATATATATATATATATATATATATATATATATATATATATATATATATATATATATATATATATATATATATATATAGATATAGCATAGTGGTATTGGACCAATGCGTTTCGAGCTGTTAACCCTTTATCAGTCCCATTGCCTTGGTACTGTAAAGATTAATATATTTTCAGTGTGGCTGCAGTACAGATGTAGCCACATTTCTCTATCCTGTTGGCCCACCATCCTGGCTTCATTGTCTGGCCATGAGAAATGTCCCGTTATGGTGTACTAAGGATTGTAATTACACTGCTTCGCAGCTGGCTGGCGATTGCTCCAATAATGAAAACTACGTTACAGTGTCGTGGTTGGATTTGTGAAGTACCATTGCTTCCACTTTACCTGTCCACAGTCGGCAGAGTTTGCTGTAGCCCCATAATGGTGGGTTCCCTCGTGGCCGATAGTCTCGGCCCACCATTATGTTGTACAATAATTATGCTACTGTATTAAGACACTCATTCAGCACCATGGACTCCATAAGGAAATGTATGCCAAGCTTAGCCTACTCTTACGGAGTTTAGCTCGGCATGCATTTCCCCATGAGTCCCTGGGGCTGAATGAGCATCTATGTAGCATAATTACTGTACAACATGGTGGCGGGCCAAGGCTTTCAGCCAATAGGGAGCCCACCATCACCCAGCAGCATTTACAATAAATACACTTATTTAATTAAATAATTTTGCGTACTGTCCCCAGTATTCTGATAAGGGAGAGTCCCTCTAAGGACTCTGTAAGGGATCTTTCCTTCCTTGCAACAGCCTTGCACAAAATACAATACAATCAATCTAAATATACTCTATGTAGTATATGGAAAAACATATTAAATATGGGGCAAAATACACTATTGTACATAATTGCCACTTTAAAAAGGTGGAAAACTCTTCCAAAATCTCACTTTCTGATTCTCACATACTATACATTTGTCCCATGGTTTTAAATATACCTTCCATATATAACTAATGTTGCCTCCAATATGACAAAGTACCACTGAATAGAAGTATACAGTATGTAATCATATTGGAAAAATATACAGTGCTTAATCTTTATATAGTAAGTGCAAAATATTTTTAACCAGCAAACTAGTGTATATTACAAACTTCTGAGTTTGTAGAATGATGGTGAATATTTACTTAAAAGCACCTTATGGGATGGCTCCTTCTGGCACTTACTTTGGTCTTTTTCCCATATAACATCTTTCTGGTCAGGAGTTATCAACATTATAACACATACAGGTATTCCGAGCGGAGTCCTTATACCTACAGTATGTTTACTGGCCACCCTAGAAGATGACTCTCTAGACGCAGCGACTAAGTGATACGTAATAAATATATGTACCCTAGCCCAAGGTGTGTATTGCCAGAACCTGGCTTGCTAAAAACTCCCCCAACATACACTCCTGACTCCATGAGAAATTCACTTATCTTGCTAGAAAAGCCGGCCATAGATTTAATGCTATCTGGTCTAGGTGAATTAACTCACAATACGATACTCCGAATACATAGCTCTTCTTTGCCAACTAATGGGCGCGCCCATCACTGACCACTGATCTTATATAATTATATAATATACTATCTGTTGAGATTGTATCTTCTCTCTCGCCTTTCACTGTCCCACATTGTCTGCTGTACTTCCTGCCACGATACTTCATGCCATATTTCAATATAATTATGTTTGTCCCTCTTATCATACTTATTGTTAAGAAACACACCTGAGCATCGGTTTGTTCTTTATACAAATCTTTATTTTTATTTTTTGCTTTCTGTATAATTGACAAAACTTTCAATAAAAATTAACAAAAAAGCACCCTAAGTATTTGTTAAATGATGTTAGATTTCATTTTGTTATGACAGAACGTACATCTATGACCTGCAGAACAAGTTAAGAGCAGATTAGTTGGTATTTTATCTTTCTTCAAAGTTTGATAAATCTGCTCCCTGTAAGCATGTTGATTTTACAATTCACTGGTGTAACCTCACTTATTATTGGACATATGCATTGTTACAGGAAGGTAAAGTTATCTTTTAGATTGCAGTAGGGTTTTTTCCCAAGGTTTCTTTGGTTCTTTCCTCTTTCCATTGTGGCTTTTATTTTCAAAAGCCCTGTTGCAGAGAAGTATGCAATATAACAGGAGTCTGGGATAGTGTTTTCTCTGCGATTTGTTGTGTTTGAGTTGCGCCAAGCAAAGTACAAGGCATCATGGCTGAAGGGTACAGTTTTGTTCTGATCAGATCATAGAATCTTCCTCCAGCTAATTAAGACTCCCACATGCATTTCCGCAAATGTAATGTTTTTGTATGATTAAAAATAATGAAAATCACTAAAAGAAGTGCAAATAAACAGTATAGTAAAGTTTTTTTAATATCCACATGTATAGTAAAAAATATCAACTGACTTCTAAATTAAAATTATCTAGCACTAATTCAATTAAGCAATACACGATCACCACCAACCCACTAAATAAAGATTTAAAGTCCAGATACGAGTGCTCAACCTCCTGGTTGTAATGACCATCATTAAATATTTTTTGAAAGCAATTTGTCCAGTGGAATGGTGTTTGATGCAGAGTAAGGTATTTATCTTTCAGCAGCGTGTACTAATTGCTATATAGCATGAATGGTAGTAAGTGCCCAGCCTTGAGTCACTCTCCTTCGACCATGTATCGAATTCTAGCTAAGATTCAAGGACTAGCACCACCACCTTTATGACAGACCTTATGGGACAGCTGGGGCACTGATAGCAGATTGATAAACTAGTCCTGTGACGGCAGTGCCAATCTCTTGCGCTGAGGAGAGGAGCAGTGTCACTAGTGGCGGAGAGCCAATGCAGGGCTAATGTTGTTGCATGAACTGTTAATTCTCTCTTTATCATTGGCCTTGAAATTATTATTGTATGTATTTTCATAATTGGTTATTTTCAATGTTCTTGTAACAAATATACATGGTATATTCTTGTTTTTAATTTGTAGTCTTAGTGTTTAGAAATTCACCACTAAGTATCTAGGGGAGCTCACAAAGGTGTCACAGATCTGCTTATTCAAGCTTACCTGACTTGTGATTCTGCTCTATGTCTCAGTGACTCAGTTCTGTCTCCATTCATGCTGCCAGTCAGTCTGTGCATTGCTGGCTCTTGTATTGTGCACCTGTGGGAAATCCAGACTGAAGCTGAAATCACATGTAACCCTTTGCTGTCCTGTTCCCTGTGACACCTATTTAGTTTAGACTGAGATCTTCTGGATTCATGCCTCAGATTGCAGATTCTCCTCTGTCCTTTCCTCCAATTAATGCAAGGCAGGGGGGTTAAATATCTTGCTCCCAGTCCCAGAAACTGTCTTCAGCAATTTGTCTTCCTGCTGCATGTGTCGGATGCTCTACGCTGTTCAAGCTTGCTTCCGGGAGTTCCTGCATGAGTCCTCAGTGTTCGGCTCCCAGAGGCTCTGCTTGTCCAGCTGGTCCAGCGCTCCCAGTTCGGTCCACAAATAGTCCTATTCCTGCTCCGGTTCTTGTTCCTCTAGTTCCTGTGTTTTTCCTCAGTATTCTTCAGTTATCCGTTATATGCCAAGTCGGCCATTTCAGTTCTGTTACCCCATCACCTGTTCCTGTGTCAACGCCAAGTTGGCCATTTCAGTTCCGTTATCTCCGTCACCTGTTCCTGTTTCAACGCCAAGTCTGCCATTTCAGTTCTGTTATGTCAGTCACCTGTTCCCGTGTTAAAGCCAAGTCAGCATTTAGTTTCCATTATCCAGTCCTGGGTCCGCAGCCTGTGACAGATCCACAACTACCATCTGGTGTGACAGTTTGCACCAGCCACCAGACCACCACGGTCACAACTGAGTCCTCAAACTCCTAGTCATGACAGTTTGCTGAAGGCCCATGGACTTAGTCTGTGACCAGAGTGTTTGGTCAGTGTGTAATAAGGATATACAGTCACCAGTCATTGGGCTTCGGCAGGAGTTATGCAGCTGTTCCTGTAAAGTTCAACAATCCCTCCCAGCTAAGGACACTCCAACACCACATTTACATTCGCAACATCAGCTGATCTGGCCCCACCTCAGCCTACTCTTCATTATCATTCTATGCCAAACAAGGTTACTGTGGCTTCTGAGAAGAGTGAGTTTCTCATGCGCAAGCCTTCCTCTTGTGGGGGTTGTAATTTGACCCCGACTTCTACACAGCAAGAAGCAGAATATTTAAGGACATTACATCAATTGCTGAAGCAGTTACAGGAAATTTTGTCCAACATTTTTCAAGTGGTTTCCGCCACTTTTTTGCTTCCATAACACCCTTCACCAGTGGTCCTGAGCTCAAAGGTCCATCTGCTCCAGCTACATCTAGTTCTGTGAAACCATTGCAGTTACAACGAGATGATGGTCCCCGAAGCAGGCCAAGACCCATGTTGTCTGAGGAGGAATGTCAGCGGCGCAGGCAGTTAGACTTGTGCTTATATTGCAGTGGCTCTGACGTTTTATAGAAGACTGTTCACTTTGTCAGATTAGGAATGGGAAGGTCCCCACAGTTTTGCCTCAGAGAAAGATGCGAGTTCATAGTTGGGGTCCTAGAACAAGGATCATCCTCACCAAAAGTGGATCTGCTACAGTCCAGAGCGATACACAGAAGGTCTCGGTGTCTGCTACTGAATGTGAGGTACCGGGATTTACACCCCAAAAGGAAGAGACTGAGTTGTTGATGACAGGAGGGCGGCTGCCTTGTGACTCATCCCCAGCAGGGGTCTTCAGTCCTGAGCCCCAAGAGGGGTCCCGCAGTCCTGAGCCCCAAGAGGGAGTCTGCAACCCTGATCTCCAAGTGGGGGCCCGCAGTTTCCAGCCCCAGGAGGGGGCCCGCAGTTTTCAGCCCCAGGAGGGGACCCGCAGTTTCCAGCCCCAGGAGGGGACCCGCAGTTTCCAGCCCCAGGAAGGGGACCGCAGTTTCCAGCCCCAGGAAGGGGACCGCAGATTCCAGCCCCAGGAAGGGGGCCTGCAGATTCCAGCCCCAGGAAGGGGGCCTGCAGATTCCAGCCCCAGGAAGGGGGCCTGCAGATTCCAGCCCCAGGAAGGGGGCCTGCAGATTCCAGCCCCAGGAAGGGGGCCTGCAGATTCCAGCCCCAGGAAGGGGGCCTGCAGATTCCAGCCCCAGGAAGGGGGCCTGCAGATTCCAGCCCCAGGAAGGGGGCCTGCAGATTCCAGCCCCAGGAAGGGGGCCTGCAGATTCCAGCCCCAGGAAGGGGGCCTGCAGATTCCAGCCCCAGGAAGGGGGCCTGCAGATTCCAGCCCCAGGAAGGGGGCCTGCAGATTCCAGCCCCAGGAAGGGGGCCTGCAGATTCCAGTCTTCCACACCTTTCACACCAACATCCCAGGTGTAATCTGGGATTTGGAATGTGGTTTCAGTCTAGGACAAGATCCCTTTCACTCTGTTGTTCCAAACTAGGTAATTCACGGGTTGGCAACATGTTATTGCACATGGGTGAGGTGCAACTCTCCTGCTGGTGCTTGGAGATGTCATTTCTAAATGTTGGGGATCCACCTCTTCTATGCTATGAATGGGACACGGGTCACCTGTTCACACTGCTAGGTAACTCAGATTGATCCGGTGTTCCACGATACTAGCAACCAAGGCTTAAATGCTGGTACACTTGATCTAGGTTATTTTTAAATAAATATATCCAATACAAACTCTGTTCTAATCCGTATACATGCAAGTGTCATAGCAATTATTCTGCAGTCAACTCCTGTGTGCTAATCGCATTGTATTGGGATTAAGATGAATTTTCATCAACAACAGTTTATAATGTACTCTGCGATCTAACATAGAGCAATATTGATGTTCTTGGTATATTTAATGGCTCAGAAAAATGTCTAGGAAAAAATCATTCTTAAACCTGACAAATTGTACAAATTTCTAGGACTTACTCCTTGTGCCTTTTAATTTCAATATGAAGTCTGTGAAATACTTGAGGCCAAGCAAGTTAAAATCATTAAGAGCATATGGGCGGACTGCTACTGCATGTTGAATAAGCCAACCCTTAAACTATGTATACAATATTGAGTGAGTGTATAGAAGAGAGAGATCTTGGACTGCACACCCTAATTGCACATATAGTGAGATTCATACTTCGTATTAGGTACTCTCCAGAGATGAGGTCACTTACATGCTGGTTGGTGGGCTTGTACTTCCTTGCCAATAAATATACCAAATTCTAAATTTCCACTTAGCCCCTGGATTTGTCCATACTGCCTTCAGACAAAGGTATTAGGCTTTACCTGTAACTAAAGGGGTTGGGATCATTTGGTCTACAGCAAGTTGGTTGACAGTCATTAGGTCGACACCGTTAGGTCGACATGGGGAAATGTCGACATGGTTCTAAGCCAACATGGGACAAGGTCGACAGGTCAATAGGTCGACAGTCAAAAGGTTGACATGGGGGTTTTCACCGTTTTTTTTTACCCGAAATTCGACATTGGGCACAGTTTACAGTGCACCGCATCCCCTTGCTTCACTCGGCACACTATTTTATTCTCCCATCACGCCCTAGTAGATGGTAGGGCATGCAATACTGCCTGTTGACACATGTCGGCTCAAATACCAATAAAAAAACCCATGTCGACCTTTTATCTGTCAACCTAGACACTGTCGACCTAATGCTTGTGTCGACCTAAACACATGTCGACCTACAACCATGTCAACCTAATGACTGACGACTAACTTGCTGTAGACCCAATGACCCTATCCCAACTAAACGTTCTTATTTTCCAAAATGTATACTGTACATTTTCATATAAATCAAGTCAGTGTACTATTGATATAACACTCATTAAAATAATACACATACTGTACATATGCTTTTTGCACATGAAACTTTTTAAGACTTTTCATTTAAAACAATAGTGTTTTTTGTATAGTATTCTGTCAAATTGACAGGAAAGTACATACATTAACAATGTGTGTTGTCTGCCTTTCTTTTGTATTAACACAGAGGGACACAAAGTGAATAATGGGAATTAGACAACACTGTTAGATGGATTATTCATCTGCTGGCAATATCACAAGGACTAATTGGAATGTTGCATAGTTCAGTGGAAATATGTTATTCTACTGTATGTAATGGTAAACCATTTAATATATTTAACATCTGTGAGAGATGTGAAAAATATCTACAAAAAAATGCCTGTGTCCCTGTAAAAAAAGGCAAACATTACAGGTCATTGTGATGAATAAAAGTGTTTGCTTGGCAAATTTCACACCTATTTTGACAAATTCTCTTGGCACTCAAAGGGTTAAAAGAACTTGTAAAATATTGTGTTCTCGTCATATTTCTGGTTAGTATACTGTTGCTTTGGGAGCTAACTTACCTGCTCCTTAATGTGAATTATTAATGACCTACTCCATGCTTTTGCATGTGATTAAAGAAAACAGGATATTTATGTTTTAATTGCTTTTATATGTAACATTAATCACAAATAATTGCTGATTAATAATGTATTACCCTGTGTGCAATTGAAAATTGTAATTCCCTTTTACAAATGAGTTAATAACCCGTAACTAAAAATGGGAGGAGGGGGTTGGTGGTTTCTAGAAATAAGAGGAACAACATCTAATATATATATGATATACAGGATGTAGCACGTACTGTAGAAGAGAAGGCGTTAGCATAATTGGGTCTTGCAGAATGTATTTATAGAAAATAAGAGATGAAATGATAACTTTCTGTGTTGTTCATCTCATAGATGAACAATGTAGGCACAGCATTACTATAGTAACATTTTCTGTAGGCATGGCTGGTAAATAGGTTTTGTACATGAGCTTGCCTTTGCTTTTCCTGGAAAGTGTATTGCTTACAATTAAAGTACTGATGTGATAAGTGCAGTGGTACTTTCCAATGATTAACTGTGACGATAGTTTTTCTTGTAAAAGAAAGCTGAAAATTACATTTGCCACAAAAGCAGCAAGTTTTCAAGGTAGTGCATTTGAATTATTTTGTTGCAAAACGTTAGTCTCGCAAACCGTTGCTATCCTCCACACGATATAAGTCCTTTTTACACATCACACGCAAGCTCTATGTGACTTTAGCGCCGGGAGTCTTTTGCATAATGGTGCAAATAGAATGCATAAGCAATTTGTGCGGATAAAAATTATATGGGGCATGCCGATATTCAGTGTGCGGCTGTATCTGCCTAAAGAATGTTACACTGTTTTCCAGGAAAACACTGTAACAGCATTTTATATGCTACTGAATATAGACCTCCCATGTCATTTTAATCAGCAGAAACTGCTTGTGCGTCATATTCACTCTGTTTTGAAAAGGAGATGCATTTTAATGGAAAAGGTTGCATAAAAGTCACCTAGAAATGCTGTGTCAAGTGAAATGAGGGTAGATGTACATTTACTCATCTGTATTATGGTGGATACTTGTTTCCTTTCCTTATATTTGCACACCATATCCCTTTCTTGGTGGCTTGTATACAATACAGACTTTTCTCTGGTAATAAGTGTACAAAAACCGGTTTCAGTACTTGTGAGTTATCTGGGCGTCCGATTTGGGTACTTACGATTTGCATGCGATATCGCATGCGATATCGCATGCGATTTACGATTTGCATGCGATTTAGCATGCGATTTGCATAAGATTTGCTATTCATTTCATTACCCCACTATCCCCAAAGTGTGTCTATCAACGTGAACCCGAAGCGTGGCGAGCGGCGGCGGTACGCGTCCTCCGACCTTTTCATGCCCTACTATCCACTAGGGCGTGGAGTGAGAATAGAATAGTGTGGCGAGCGCAGCGAGCCACCGAGCCCGAAGCGTGGCGAGCGCAGCCGGACACCTGTGAAGCCCGCAAGGGCACGCGGATACCTGTGAAGGTGTCCGCGTCCCCTCGCGGGGCTCGCCACGCTTCGGGCTCGGTGGCTCGCTGCGCTCGCCACACTATTCTATTCTCACTCCACGCCCTAGTGGATAGTAGGGCATGAAAAGGTCGGAGGACGCGTACCGCCGCCCCTCGCGGGCTCGCTGCGCTCGCCACGCTTCGGGTTCACGTTGATAGACACACTTTGGGGATAGTGGGGTAATGAAATGAATAGCAAATCTTATGCTAAATCGCATGCAAATCGCAAATCGCATGCGATATCGCATGCGATATAGTACCAAAATCGGACGCCCAGATAACTCACAAGTACCCCGGTTTCTTCTTTAGGACTAGTGAAAGTTTATTGCATAGTAACTTGGAGCTGAGGATCTCTTGTGGTGCTATATAAGTAAAGGATAATAATAGTGTGATAAAAGGAGTATACTCAGCCTAGTAGGGATAAACTATGTATACTCCTTTTATAACACTATTATTATCTACCTAAAGTGTAGAAATGTATGTCAACCGTTTTGGTGTTCCTTGCTATGGGTGTGCTATAGCGGGATTCCAATGGCCAATATACCAACATTGGAATCCTGACTGCCAGTACTCCAACAGGGAGACGAGGGCATCAAAGCCACTTGCAGGCTCGCTGTGCTGTGCTTGCCACAGATTCTATTCTACCTCTATGGGGGTCGTGAACCCACCCAAGGGAGATTAGTACCTGTAAGTCAGGATCCTGACTGGCATTTAACAGTCAGGATTCCAATGTCTGTATACGGACTGTCTGAGCCACAACTGTTGAAAGGTCATGTGGCACCCCATTGCTATATATATATGGAAAAAATCAAAGGGGTATAGTTACTAAGTAGTGTTTTTTTTTTAAGACCACTACAATTTTATACACTGGTTTTAAAGGATAAATATTAATTAAAAAACACACCTGCTTATGCATTTAATATTAATATCATTAGCAAAAAACATGGTGATTGTTAACACCTTATGCACCTCTGGGGCAATGCTGTATACTTACTGCAGCTAGAGTGCCTGCCACTGAAAGGACAATGCAGAGGTGTTCTCTAGCCTCAATAAGGCATGCAGCACAAAATACCTGGTGTAAGTTACCAGCCAGGTCATGTGC